>NC_088379.1:18178750-19381666 GCF_037993035.2 Macaca fascicularis | reverse complement strand
AATTTTATAGATAGACCAACAGCTTTGTGAGAATGTATCTTTAGCTAGGACTCCTCACATCTAGAGGTTATTCCTTGAACATTCCCAGTTAGCTGGGGGACTTGGGCAGGTCATTTACAGTAGCTGAACGTCTGGCTCTTGATCTATAAATAATGAGGATGCTTATATAATTGCTAACGTCGATCAAGGTATGACAGTCTATTATTTTATTGCCACTATATGGAACAAAGAAGCAAAATATTTTAGATGCTTTCTTTATTTGAATGTTGATGACAACAAAGAGTAAAATGTCTTTGATGGTTTGGGAGTTCTCACTTCAGGCAAGGCAAAACATATGCAAATGCTTAGTTGAGGAAAGATAGTGGGAACTACTAAAAAGAAAAAGAAAAGGGAAAATTCCTAAATTCCTAGTTCTTTAAAAAGAAATCCTGGGCAACATGGTGAAATCCCATCTCTACCAAAAAAGAAAAAAATACAAAAATTAGTTGGGCATGGTGGTGCATACCTGTAGTTCCAGCTCCTCTGGAGGCTGAAGTGGGAGGATTGCTTGAGCCCAGGAGGTCAAGGCTACAGTGAGCACTGACTGTACCACTGTACTCCAGACTGGGTCACAGAGAAAAACCCTGTCTCAAAAAAAAAAAAAAAAAAAAAAAAAGAAAGAAAAAGAAAAGAAAGAAAAAGAAAAAGAAAAAAGAAAATGTATCTGAATTAAAAGCATTAGTTTCATGGTGCAAAAGAGCAATGTTTAATGACACTTTCCTATATATTTTATAATTTCATCTTCATCAGAATAAGGATGTAAGGCAGTAATTATTATTCCCACATTTCAGTAGAGAAAGCTGAGTTTCATACAAGTTAAGGACCTACATAAAGTAACAGAAGTAGTTATAGGCAACATCAAGAAGGCTGTTCAACTCTCCTAATTTCTGTAATAGTTTGAACAATTTCCAAACAGGCTGGAATACACAAAAGCAATGCTAGTCCATTACAAGATATTACTAAACACCTAGTAGAACATCTAAAATGAAAAACAGTGGCAATAAAGTGTTTGGCAAGGATATACAAAAACTGAATGTATACATCGCTCATGGAAATTTAAAGTGGTATAGCTACGATGACAAAATAATTTGTCATGTTCATAAAATAATAACTCTAAATATATAGAGACTGTACATTCCAGTAATCACATTCTTGTATATTCATCCCAGAAAAATGAGAATTTATGTCCACACGAAATTCTGTACATACATTTTTGTGGCAGCTTTATTTGTAATAGCCCAAACTGCAAGCAGACAAAATGGCTTACAATAGGTGAAAAGTTAAACCATTTGTGGTACATCTATGCTATGGCATACTACTCAGCAATAAAAAGGAACAACATATTGATAAGCAACATGGATACATCTAAAAACGCGTTATGTCAAGCAAAAAAAATTAGTCTCAAAAAGCCACACATTCTATGGTTCCATTTAAATAACTTTCTCAAAATGACAAAACTACAGAGGTGGAGAACACACTGATGCTTATCGAATGTTGGGATGGGTAGGGGGAAAGGTGCAGATGAGACCATGTAGGGAGAGCACAAGGCAGAGCTTTGTGGTAATGGAATACTTCTGTGTCTTGTTTGGCATAAAACTATAGACGCACACTGTACTGAATGTGTTGGTATCTTTTGATATTATACCATATGGGTTTTGATATTGTATTATAATTATGTAAGTAACCATTGGGGAAAACTGGCTGAAGCACACCCAGTATCTCTTTGTACTACCTTTGAACATTTCTGTGGGTCAATAATGCTTTCAAAATAAAAAAGATAAAACCAAACAATATTAACGTCTAGAACAGGCTATAGTATAGTAGTTAAGGGCACTGACTTTGCAGTTGATTTGCCTAAGTCTGAATCCAAGTTATAAAACATAATAGTTTTATGGCAGTGACTTAAATCGGCCTCAATTTTCCTATCTCTAATAATGGGACCAGAACAGTACCTACTTTATGGGATCGTTGTGATGCTTAAATGAATTAATATAAGTAAGTTGCTTATAGTAGTACCCGGTACCTAAAAAACTCTCACTAAATGTTATCTATAGGTAAATTTTATATTATGGCTCTGGTGAATCTGATAAATGCTATTGTTTCTCTATTTTCTTTTAGTACTAGGAAGCAAAAAGCTAAATTGTGGACCTATTGTTAGATATTGTGTAAAAATTCACATTTCTACATGCCAACCATATGACAGTCTTAACTTTATTTTCCTAAAAAAGTTTCCTAATAAATGTTGGCTATTTCTCAACTCATCTTTTTCTAACTGATTTCACTTTATAAATTTTGACACACATTTCTGAATTATTTGTGGAAATAAGACAGGATCTTAATAATCAAAAATAAAAAATTAAGAGAGTTTAAAAGAAGAAAACTAGTAATTCAGTAGAAGTTAAACACCCCTCTTCCCTCCTGGTACAATGGAGGTGACTTAGAAACCAGGAATTTTCAGTAGATGGTAGTGTCAAGGTACTGTTACTTCCCACCAAAATTCTTTTCTGCCTCTTATTGGGCGAACAGAGAGATTACACAGTGCAGAATCCCTCAGTTACGTACAGCTGCGTGACTCAGTTCCTGCCAGTGGCTATGCCATTTCCGGGCTATGCCTTAGGGTGATGTCCATGCCTGCTTCCCGCTCTTTTCCCCTTCCTGCCAGGTGGAACCCATGCAACTTTGTTCAGGCAGATGATGAAAATGCTCTAGTAGATGATGAAATAATGTAAGAGAAGAACCCTGGATCCTAGAAGGTCTGGGTGCAGCAAAACTATCCACATGACCTGGAATGGCCACCTTGGCATTTATGTGAGAGAAAGAAGATAATGTGTTAGACTCAAGCTGCTGTGTTTTGATGTGTCTTTGTTGTGGAAACTTAGCCTTTTATGCTAACTAATGGAAGCATCCTGTAGACAGTTTGACTAGTTGGACAATCCCTCTTTGCACTATAGAAAAAGTTATTTAGCATGCATTTTAAAATTAGTCACCAAAATCAAGATTTTTGTTTTCCCCAAATTTATGTTAGAGTCTAAAATGTCTATGTAGCTATGAACAGTGATTGTATGGAGAAATGTAAGGAACCAGACCATAAAAGTAGATGAAAACTATATTTACCTCTATCCCTGTCAAAGCCTTTGAAATGATAACAACACTCACTCATGGGTAACTGAAACTCATTAACTGCAGGATTAAATAAGTAGAAAAATAAATGTTTGCCAATGGTGGAACAGGGAAGAAACACACACACACACACACACAATCTCACACACACATACAATTTGGGGCAGCAATTGTAAATTTCCTTAAATGTACTAGCATAGCAGTTTCAACCTTTGTTGCACACTGAAATGGTGTGAAAGTTCAAAAAATAGTGATGTCTCTATTCCATCCTGTATCAGGGTCCTCTAGAGCAACAGAACCAATGAAAAAAATATATGTAATACATTTTATTACTATTACATCAATAATTATCATCAAATTATTATTGTATAGATTATAATATATATTATATCATAGTATCACAATTATACAATTATAAAATATAATTAATATTTATACCACACAATTATAATTAATATTTACTATCTATATATAGTATCTGTATACTATATATATGTGCAGAGAAAGATTTTATGAGGGCTGACAAGTACCAAGGTCTGCAGTCAGCAATCTGGAGACTCTGGAGAACTGATGGGGTGTAGTTTCAGTCCAAAAGCTAGCAGGCTAGAGATCCAGGAAGAGGCGATGTTTCAGTGTGAGCCTGAAGGCAGGAGGAAACATGTCCCAGCCTAAAGTCAGGCAGAAGGAAGTTCCACTTATTCAGGGAAGTCTGCCTTTTTTTTTTTTTTTTTCCCTATTCAAAAACAGAATTTCAGCTGATTGGATGAGGACTGCCCCCTCAGGGATAACAATCTATTTTACTTAGTCTGTCAACTCAAATTTTAAGTTAATCTAAAAACACCATCACAGACACACCCAGAATAATGTTTGACCAAATATCTAGGCACCTCATGGCCCAGTCAAGTTGACACATGAAATTAACCATCATAAACAGAATAATGTTTGGCCAAATATCTAGGAACCTCATGGCCCAGTCAAGTTGACACACTAAATCAACCATCATAAACAGAATAATGTTTGACCAAATATCTAGGCACCTCATAGCCCAGTCACGTTGACACATGAAATTAACCATCATAAACAGAAGGTGCATTGATCTAGGGTATGTTCAGGGTATCAGAATTTTGAAAGCTCCCTATATAATCTGATGTGAAGCCAAGTTTGAGGACCACTATCCAAGAGAATGTGTTCCTTCTAGAAGACTGAGGGACTGTGGGGATTGACACTAAGTAACCATTGGGGAAAACTGGGTGAAGCACACACAGGATACCTTTGTACTACTTTTGAAAATTCATGTGGATTAATAATGATTTCAAAATAAAAAAGAGAAAAAGAAACAATATTAATGTCTAGAAGGGGCTACAATATGGTAGTTAAGGGCACTGATTTTGCAGTTGGTTTAAGTAAGTTTCTTTAAGTAAACAGAGTATTTCCCAGCCCTGAAATTCCTGAGCACCTTGGTATCGGTATAGTAAATTTTCATAATATATAGAGACAAATATCGAATTTCCTCTTCTATTTTTGCAGTCCACGGAGCAAGACAGAAATAAGTCATGGGAGAAAATGAATGAACCAATATACCATTCATAACAAAATAGTTAAATAAAACTCTCTTCAATACTTATTTTCTTTTAATATAATACATGATTTAACTTTAGAAGTACAGCAGGAACCAAACAATAACCTTTTACCCCAGGACTAGTTAAAAGCTTTTTTTTAGTATAATACATTATTTAACTGTGGAAATACAGCAGGAACCAAATACGAACCCTTTACTGCAGAACCAGTTAAGTGAATAAATATTGCTTGCTTTTCCCTCTTATGGGAAAATAGAGACTGTAAAATAATTTGATTTACTAAGACCAGCAATCAAATCTAAATATAAGTCAAGAGTCTGTTCTAAAAATAACCCTTAAAACATTATTTTGTGTTCAGGAATGTATACCATTGCTTTTATTTAAGAAAATGTCAGTTTGAGGATTTTACGTGTATGCTTATATCTGATAAGTACATCTGATGTGTGTGGATATATACACACATATATATGTACATCTATACATATGTCATATATATTTCTGATATGTGAATGATAGTTGATATTTTGATATTTATGCTTTTTGCCTAGTCAATATGTTTATTTATAGTGATGTATTTTTCATGTAATTATCTGTTTTCTAATTCTATGAACTTAATAGAATTATCTATAGATGATAGTTTTATAAATTTAATCTAATATTATTTAGATTTGCAAAGATATGACAGTATAGATATTTACCTTTCTTCAGTGGTTATATATTTTTATTTTTATTTTTATTTACAGATTAAAACCTATTAACCTTCACAACTTAGGTAAGGAATGTGAAGAAGTAATCCTGATAGTGTTTAAAAATCTTCTTTTTAAACTCTATTATAATCTCATAAAAGATAGATTCATAAATTGAAACCTGCATAATTGGCAATTAAAATCTGTAGGACAATGTTGTCTCTCAGTATTGTTAGAATTAAGTTCCAGCTGTTTTGAGAAAGCAACCAAAAGATTGAGAGAAACTGCCAAATATCCTGGGGAGAAATTAGCTACATTAGCTTTCATTATTCCAAAATCATTATGCCACCTGCAGTAACTGTAAATACTGTAGATGGAGTAAAATATCTCGAATTTAAGAGTTCATCTGCTTTTCACAGGGCAAGGTATCACGTGGTTCTGAATCTCAATCTCATCATAGGGCCAACAAATTAAGTTCAAAAATAATTTGACCTAATAGTCACAATTCAAAATATTTCTTGGCCAGGTTAACAATTAAGCAAATGTCTCTAATATTCATTTCATTTGGAGAAATATTTCATTTTTATTAATGAAATTGATGTTTGGTGTCATTATAGCAATCAGAAAAGTCTACATTATAATGTAGTAATAAATAACTTTCATCTCTTTATGGCTTATCGCAACAACAGTTATTTGCCTCATCTATCTGTCTGTTGGTGGTTGGCTGAAGCTCTAACTTAAGGTTCTCTCGACCTAAGGCTGATGAAGCAGTCACTACCCCAAACATTGTTTGTTATCATGGAGTCTCACACGGCAATGAAGAGCTCCATCCTGGAAGTGGCATTCCTTTCATCATAACCCACTGGCCAAATCTGATCACATGGGCCACTCCACTTCAGGTGGGACAAGAGGACAAGTGCTACCATTTGCCTAGGAGGCTGAAAGCTGGAAATAGTTGGTGGACAGCATTCGGGACTATCACTTTCCTTTCTACCACCCTTCAGATCATCAAATATTCAACTCACCATATCTCCCATAGGCAAAATATACTCAGCCTCTCCGCAAAGAAGTCAGTCCAAAAGTTCTGTTTTGCTATGGCATTAAGCTTAAAGCCCCGGCTCTCCAGCTGTGATGATGGAGCAGACTCCATACAAAATCTGATTGTGATTTGTTTTGCTCTAGTCAAGCATGAGCTTAAAAGATTAGTTTTTCATGCTCCCCAAATATACAGCAGTAGAACAGGAGCAGAAGGACTGTATTCATTAAACACTTCCATATGAAGAGAATCATAGAATAGACATGGCAGATACCAATGTGATTCACAACAGTTCTGAAATCTCACCAGGTAAAGGTGGTGAGGACCCTCTACCTTGGGAGATGAGAATGGGATAGGAATGTTCTTTGATTAGACCCTGATCTTGCTCTGTAGCAGAGGCACCTCAAATCCATTGTTTTTTTCCCATGGTCTTTGGCTCTCCCCTATTTGTGACATCTGCAGCGGGCGTTAAATAAAAGTGCATCCTCGTTATAGGCGGTGTAGCTTTTTGTGCCCCATGCTTATAAACAGAAGAGAAGCAAGGACCATTTTAAGTCTCTCAAAGTCTCAGACATTTAAATTTCAGGCTCATACTTCCTCTAGCTGTAAAATAGTATTCTAGGGCTTTTAATCTATTTGATTCAGCGGGGAACATATAGTGATAGCTTCCCGCACTTCTTTTGTAGATATACTTTTATATTAGCTATATAATTTTATTTCCTCACATCCTTGTCTCTTCTTCTCAACATAGTTATGGTTATTGGGGGCCTTCCAGGATTAGAAGAGACTCATATTTATCATTCTTTCACTAATTCGTGTTGTGTAATCATAACATAATACACCATCGTAAGGCATTCACAAATTTTTAACAATAGGCGTGACCAGGCCTGCCTAGCACAAGAGAACAAATAAGTGTGTATAAACATTTTTAAATTTTACAGTTAATAAGCTATTGAATAAATTAATGTATATAAATAAGTAAACTATTAAAAATTAAATGATCAAGTTAACAAACTATTAAATAAATATGCTATATTCTTACACCTTGACCTTGACATTAATATAACAAAATTGATAAATATGTATAAAAGACAGTTTTCGTTTGATTGAAAGTTGGAAAAATATCAAAAATAACTGCTGTAGTTACTATGGCTTATAGCTGAGTGTTTTTTTATGGGCTAGAAGTGTTTAGATTAGTTATAAAAATATAGAATTCGTATTTAGCCAGAAAATAAATTTTACCTTAAATACTCATGTTGATATTACAGTCAAGATTTTTCACACAGTCTGTGTTCTAATGAGAGTAATGCCAAATTCAGTTAGCTTATAATGTTCAGACTGGTGTTTTTGTGTACATTTTAACTTGAAAAAATCCTGCTCTGCAGAGGCAGTAGTAACCAGAATTGTGAACAAATTTTGTAATTCAATGCTTAAGTTCAAAAATGAGCTGTGGATTTTTATATATCGTGTTCAAATATGATCAAATCATCCCACCGATAAATTACAAGATCATAAAAAATATTCAAAATGTTTTAATTTTATGTATGAATTGCTGTCATTTCTATTGTAATTTTACCGTCTTTTAAAAGTGACATATAAATGTAACTCTTACTTATGCTGTTCTTTCAAATTTTAAAAAGTTATATATTTAGGCCAGGCGCGGTGGCTCAAGGCTGTAATCCCAGCACTTTGGGAGGCCGAGACGGGCGGATCACGAGGTCAGGAGATTGAGACCATCCTGGCTAACACGGTGAAACACCGACTGTACTAAAAAATACAAAAAATTAGCCAGGTGTGGTGGGCACCTGTAGTCCCAGCTACTCGGGAGGCTGAGGCAGGACAATGGCGTGAACCCGGGAGGCGGAGCTCGCAGTGAGCCGAGATCGCGCCACTGCACTCCAGCCTGGGCGACAGAGCGAGACTACGTCTCAAAAAAACAAACAAACAAACAAACAAAAAACTCAAAAAACTTGTATATTTAAAAAAGCAAAGAGACAGCAGTATTTGTTCCATTTTATCAAATTTCGATTCCATCAAGATTATATTTTGATCTTAAAATGGCAAGAAATACAAGTCAATAAAAAGCCAGGCCAGGTATGGTGGCCTCATACCTGTAATCTCAGCACTTTCAGAAGCCAAGGCAAGAGGATCGCTTGAGACCAGGAGTCGGAGAGGAGCCTGGACAATATATAGTGAGACCCATCTTTACCAAAACAAACAAAAATATAAATTAATGAGCTGGGCATGGTGGTGGAGTGCACCCGTAGTTCTAGCTACACAGGAGGCTGAGTGGGGAAGTTCACTTGAGCCCAGGAGTTTGAGGTTATGTTGAGCTCTAATCCACTGTACTCCAGCCTGAGTGACAAAGTGAGACCCTGTTCCCCGCAAAAAACGCCAAAACTCATTCAAGAGGAGGATAGGATTTGAATAGACATTTTTCCAAAGAAGATATACTCATGGCTAGTAAGTACAGGAAAAGATGCTCAACATCATTAGTTATTAGTAAAATGCAAATCAAAACTACAATAACATGCCACTTCATGCACAGTAAGATGACTATAATCAAAAAGGCAGACAGTAACAAGTGTTAGGAAGGATACAGAAAAATTGGAATCCTCATCCATTGCTTCTGAAAATGTAAAATGATGCCATTGCTTTGGAAAATTATTTGGCAGTTCCCCAAAATGCTACAAGTAGAGTAACTTTTAGCTCTACTAAAAGTAGGTGGAATATGACCTATCGATTCCACCCCAGGTACATATGCAAGAGTACTGAAAACATATGTTAATAATAGCATTATTGATAATAGCCAGAAACAGAAAACACCCAAATGTCCAGCGACTATTGAACAGGTAATAAATGTAGTATATCCATACATTAAAATATTACTAGGCCACCTAAAGAAATGAAGTTCTGATACACGCCAAACATAGATGTAACTTGAAAACATTATGTTTAGTGAAAGAAGGCAGACCTAGAACACCGTATTTCCATTTAAATGTCCAGAATAGGTAAATCCACAGAGACAGAATGTAGATTAGTGATTTTCTAGGAGTTGAGTTGAGGATGGGGGATTGATGGGCAGGGGAGAAGGGAGGAATGAGGGGTGGCTGCTAATTGGCAAATAATTTTTTTTTTTTTTGGAGTGCAGAATTATTCTGGAATTAAGTAGTGGACATGGTTGCACAACTCTGAGTATACTAAAAATTACTGAATTGTACACTTTAAAAGATGAATTTTGTGGTATATGAATTATATCTCAATGGATTTGTTATTAAAATGTATGAGAGGCCAGGCGCAGTGGCTCACGCCTGTAATCCCAGCAATTTGAGAGGCTGAGTCAGGTGGATCACCTGAGGTCGAGAGTTCGAGATCAGCCTAACCAATATGGAGAAACCCCGTCTCTACTAAAAATACAAAAAATTAGCCGGGTGTGGTGGCGCATGCCTGTAATCCCATCTACTCGGGAGGCTGAGGCAGGAAAATGTCTTGAACCCAGCGGGCGGAGGTTGTGGTAAGCCAAGATTGTGCTGTTGCACTCCAGCCTGGGCAACAAGAGTGAAACTCCATCTCAAAACAAACAAACAAACAAAAAAAACTATGAGAAAAATAGATTATGCAATGTTGCACAAGACTGTGTATGTACTAAAAACCATTAAACTGATCATTTTAAATGGGTGAATTTTATGGTATGTGAAATTATCTCAATAAGACTATGAAAAAATGGCCAGAAGACAGTCTGTGTAGAAATCGGTACCTGTAGTTTTTTCTTCCTCTGTTGTTCTGAAAAACATATTTGTTTCCTTGTTCCAATGTCACTATATTTTGTTGCAATACCGTTTCCGCTATGTGTTTCACCTGTAAGTTTCTACAAACTTAATATTTTCAATTTGCTTTTTGAAATTGTTTGTTCCATCTTTGGGCGGATCCCAGAAAAACAAAACAAAAACAAAAAACCCACACAAAATTGTGTGCAATCTCTAATTTTTTCTAAAGAATGTCATTGTTTATGGTAAACTTTTCCATGCCTTCTAGTGACAAACTCTATTTGCTATCAGTATACCAAGCTTTTTGGCACAGTTCCTAACATATATACATTTTAAATTATCAAACATGTCAATATTATTACCATGGCCATAAAATACCTGAAATCAATGCTGAAAATTGAAAATTGTTTTTTAGTTCTTAAGCCAGAATGCGTACTTTTCACAACAGGTATAAAACTAATAAAATAAACTTTATTATTTTCTTCTGGGAGTTGAACAATACTTATAATGAATGTAAGATATATTAGTTGTTCAGTATAGCTTTTGTCCTTGGTACAAACAAATACAAATAAAAAGTATTTACTTTATATTTATGCATAATTACAAAACTATATTACTCTTTAAACTAGTAATCTTTTTATTTGTCCATGCCAGATAGTAGTCTAATTTAAATAGCTATTTTTTCAACCATTTTACATGGTCAGTTATTCTGGCAGCAAATTTTGAAATGATCTCATTCCTTTCTGTAAATACTATTTTCTCAGTATTATAAAAAGCATTGTTATGGTCAGTTAATGTTAACATTTAATATTATTTTCTAGATTGGCATTAATATGTTGGCATTTATTTACCTTAATTGAACATTATTTTTATTTTTTATTTTATTTTATTTTATTTTTTGAGATGGAGTCTCACTCTGTCACCCAGGCTGGAGTGCAGTGGTGCGATCTCGGCTTACTGCAACCTTCGCTTCTCAGGTTCAAGCGATCCTCCTACTCAGCCGCCTGAGTAGCTGGGATTACAGGCACGTGCCACTGTGCCCGGCTAATTCTTTGTATTTTTAGTAGAGACGCGGTTTCGCTGTGTTAGGATGGTCTCGATCTTGTGACCTCATGATCTGCCTGCCTTGGCCTCCAAAAGTGCTGGGATTACAGGCGTAAGCCACCATGCTCAGCCCAATGTTATTTATTAAATGATATGTATTCAATCTTTTTGAGTATTAACAATTATTGGTAAATTATTTTTATATTTTATTGGAAATAATCTGTGAATTATATTTACTTTCATTGGAAAGGGATATGTTTTGTTTCTTTAACCAAAAACTTAAGTGTTTCAAGTCATGGATACATTCATTAACCAAGATTGAACTTGAAGATTAGTTGAGAAACATGTAAATGTAGTAATAACACTTTTTGCTGTTCACTTAAAACCCAAATGACAATTTCTACTTTTCGCCATTTAAATAATTTTAATTTAAAATTAAATACAAAATATTCTACCATATATATTCAATGAAAAATCATAGCCAGATTGTGTTTTGCTAAAAGTACTCTTCTGGCCGGGTGCTGTGGCTCACTCCTGTAATCCCAGCACTTTGGGTTGCTGAGGCGGGTGTATCACCTGAGGTCGGGAGTTCGAGACCAGCCTGACCAACATGGAGAAACCCCGTCTCTACAAAATTAGCCAGGCGTACTGTCAGAAGGATGTGACAGCCATTTTCTGGGATCATAATTTAATAAACGTAGTAAGGTACATGAAGTTGCTGAGATTCATCTGACATGTTTAATAGTTGCTTTGATGGAAAAAAAACTTTCTTGTTTATTTGTGTTATTTTGATTAGTAAATAGTGCATTTCCATTAAGTAAAGAATACGTACTATGTTGTTTGCACATTTTACAAAGATCATGTCCAAGGAGAGTCTTCTCACTTCCATTGTTTCTACTTCTATAAAACTTTAATCAGGCTGTTCCTTTGAAGATTTTCTGTGTCCTTTGTGTTCTTTTCTGATTTGCACATTTGTGTCATTTGTTTCTATCACTATTTCAACTCCTACATGCTAAAGGATTAATAATAAAATATAACTTATTCTTTAAAATGCATAAAATATTCAATTACCATCCAAAAGCATAAAGAAAAAATGTAAAACATTGAAAATTGTTATTATTTTCATGTTTTCAAAAAGTTATTGTTTTCTAAAATATTCAAAATGATCTATTTAACACACAGGAAGATATATTATTTTGGTATACTTATTTTATTATGTATTTTAAAATCAAAAGTTTCCAACCATATCATTTAAAGCAAAAGTAAAAGCAATTCTAGCATTCAGTGCCCATCAGTGATAATGGATTAGTATCATACTTAGCATTCAGTGATAATGGATTAGTATCATACTTCTGTTCAGTGATAATGGATTAGTATTATACTTGACATGTTATGTATGTATATTTGTATAGCTACATATTTTTAAGTAATATGAATTTTTAAATATTGGAAAGTGTTGCTCAGCTATGAGAAACTCAGCCACGTGAATCTCAGCATAGCTTACTAAGTGCTATCATCTATGTTCCTCTACCAATATCTGTAATTATATATGCATGTATTTTTGTAGTATTTTTATAGTACATTATTTACAAAGATCTTTGAATGACAGTGAAGAGTGCAGTAAATTCCAAAGTATGGTACTATTTTTCTATATATAGTTGACATTAGTTTATTGCTGACTTGCATATATTCTCCCTTCCGTCCTAAAAATACTCAGATATCCATTTGGGTATTTTCCTGCCCACTGCAGTGTATAGGATTAGAAAAAATGACCATCATTTACTCTAGGAACAGTCTTTACCCCACATAAATAATTACTTTCCAACTTCATGGCCTCACAATGATTCAATTAATTTCAAACTCCTGCCTATAATGGTATGACAGTTTTTCTCTTTCCCACTGGATATAAACATCTGAGATCTACTTACATGTGTAACTCCTAACAAAGCTGGCAGTCAGTCCTATAACCTTCAGGGGCACCCTCCTTAAAATGAAGCTGAGTCTTCATTTTGAATGACAAATAGGAAAGACAAAATGAACATGAGCTGGTATTTTTATTATGAAGCCCTGATTAGCCAATGCAAGGAGTAGGCACATGACCCAACCTACGGCAAACAAATTTTCTCTTCTTGGAGTTTCAAATTAGATTGGAGTGATACAAAGACTAAAAACAATTGGTGCTCATTCAATAGGGGACAGTACCTACAGAGTCGGCCTGTGATTCATAGACCCCTGGATCCACTCTGTTTCCTTTACAAGTCGGTTTCTTTAACTCTCCCTTAGATCTTCGGAGACCAGCACAGGTGGGTGTGAGATGCACAGGTCCATTTATATGCCAATGTTTAAAAAACAAATATGGAGGGAAAATACAGTATTTTCAAGCTGCAAAACCTTCATATAGAGAGGGCATCTTTTCTTACACTCAGGTTCTGCGGGGCTACTGTGGAACTTGAGCATACGTGGATTTTGGTAGATGCAGGGGTCCTGTAAACAATCCCCAGATATACTGCGGGATGGCTGTATATATATATGTGTGTGCATATATATATATGACAGAGAGAGAGAGAGCTATATATATATATATATATATATATATATATATAGCTTTTGTTAGAGTCTTTACAGTAATGGTTTAAATTATTGTTTAGTTGATATGTACCACCCACCTTTTCTTCCCACTGTGGGCACAGTCACTCCATTGATATTTCATTGATTTTGGGTTTGGATGTATGGCTTGCTTTACCCATGGAATGTCAGCAATGTTATAAAATATAATACAAGCAAAAACTCAAAATGTACTGTATGACGGGGCTTGCCCTCCTGTGCTTCTGCAATTTCCATGAAAATAATATATCTTGGCCATGCTTCTGGTCTACAGAGGTTGAAAGACACATGAAGCAGATGGACCTAACTTTTAGCTTTGAGCCAAGCCAAGCCAAGCCCAGCATAGATCAGCCAGTTCTCAGCTGACTTGCAGATGTATGAGCAAGGATCAACGATTACTG
Source organism: Macaca fascicularis (assembly GCF_037993035.2). NCBI lineage: Eukaryota > Metazoa > Chordata > Mammalia > Primates > Cercopithecidae > Macaca > Macaca fascicularis. Next base: position 19,367,392 of record NC_088379.1, on the reverse strand, counting down.
TTTTAAGCCACTAGTTTCAGGATGATTTCATGACGTTTATTATTATGGTAATATATGACTGTTACAGCTTTTGTTACTTGCACATAACTTGGATAGCCATTTATTTCTTTTGCAGAAACAATACTACAGTGGGATAAATGAAAGATTAAAGCTAAAAGTCTGACTGGTAGATGCAGCTCCAGCTCTTGTTTATGAGACAGGCTTATGTTCAAATCATACTCGCTGTGTGACCAAGACAGCAGCCCAAGTCTGGTAAGTCAGTTATCTAGAACTATTTTATTGAGCAATAATTTCATAGAACACGTTTCTCAAGAAGTCTTGTTACTGTGCTGTGAAAAAGTAATCTGGGAATAAGAGTAATGCTACTTTTAGAGCATTCTGCACTAAAAGTCCATTTAGATTCATCTTCTTAACTAAAACATGTTATTCTAATGTGCCTTTAAAATATTCAGCTTAGGAAAAGCAGCTAGAAGAGACTTTAAAAATATTTTAAAAAATATGGTTGTCGAAGCATTTGGAGCAGGTAATCGAGTGCTATTTCCATTACTACATGATGAGTGGCCTGATAGTTCAGCTATTTGCAATGTTTAAAATTTTCTCAATCTCTAAAGTATTAAACATTCAAACCAAAGTATTAAACATTCTGCCCCTTACTTAAGGAATGAAAGTTAAGGATTTATCAAAGCTATCTACAAGTTCACATAGATTAAAACACTGCCAGAGAATGTAGGTAGGACTGTCCCAGAAATAATTCATACCTACATCTGATGACGTTTACTCCACAAATGTCCTCTTATCGTAGGAACACCCCTTAGCACTTTTGGCAGAGAGTAGCATTTTATCGCGTTCTTCCAGAATAACCTACTTAACAGTATTCTACTTGCATTTTCTGTTTACAAACTACAAAGGAAATGTCATAAATTTGTATTATCCTCTTTTAGAAGGAACCAAAAAGCATGGATAATGAAATTCAATTAATAATTATTTGTCTTTGGCTTTAGAGTTTAGGCAATCAGAAAAATATATGCAGGAACAGATATGAACATGAGCTCTTAGTACTGCTGTTTTCAGTTCAGGTGTATTAAGGGCAACAGTAGGCATCCGAAGGTCGTTATGAGTAGCCAGGCATAATTCAATGTGAGTTAATAATTTATTAACTCACAATTGCTTATTTCTCTACTTATGAGTTTATTATATTTGAAGTATAAAAGAATAAAATTAGATCTGATATTCTTTCCCAGAGGTTCCCAGACAAAGCACATCATTGTTTAGCCTTGGAGACAGGTTCATCATGATCTTCAAATGGTTTTGTTTCCATAGTAGAATCCAAAGAGTTGCTACTTTTAAATAACGCTGTCATGATTGTTCTCTCAATCAGTAGCTTCAATTTTTAAGAATGATTCTAGTATTCTAAAATATAATTTTATTCATTTCCTGTGTTGCTGTAACGTATTATCACAAACTTGGTGATGTAAAACAACACAATTTATCATCCTTCAGTTGTGGAGGTCAGAAGCCCTGAAACCAAGTGGTTGATAGGACCGCATTCTCTCCAGAGTCTGTAGGAGAATTCATTTCCTTGACGTTTCCAGCTTCTAGAGGTCATCTGCATTTATTGCCTTGTGGTTCTGTCCTCCATCTTCAAAGCCAGTAGGGTAGTATCTTCAAATCTCTCTTTCTCTGACTTTTCTTCTTCTTGGACTCAGTAACTATCCTGCTTCCTCCCTCCTTCTTTCCCTTATAAAGGTCTTTGTGGTTACATTGAACATACATGGTAGTCCAGGATAACATACTTGTATCAAGATTCTTAACTAATCACATTTGCAAAACTAATCACATTTCCATTTTAACACATCAGGTAACACATTCACAGATTTTAACTATTTGGATTTAAACATTATTGGGAGGCTATTCTTTCTCCTATAAGGACCAAGACCACAGAGATCCAAAAATCTCCACTCTTTTCCAACTTTCACCAAAATAAAGATCTGAAAAGGAATTATTTTTGCAGAAAACTTGTGGCTAGCAATACACATACATAGCTTATTATTTACTTGCTAAGAAAATACTTCAAGTTGTGTACATAATTTCTGTATTTTAAAAATACCCTACAAATTTCAAAATTACCAGTTTTTAACTTACAACTTGTTTTGATGATAAGTTGTAATTTTTTGGAGTAGTTTTCGTTGAGAGTTTGCATATCCCCAAGAAAAAGTTAATTACAGGGGATTTCTGGGAGGTGAAGTGTACATCTACTTTAGTGATAAAAATAAGTGATTTATATATAAATTTCAATGCATGCAATTCTTAAGCCTTACTTATTGGAAAAGTATAATTCCAAAATATGTAAATATGTATTAATTGCTGTAAAATAGGCTAAACAATTTGCCACAAAACTGATAATGATAAAGTCAAACCAAAATAAATTTTTTGCAGGAATGGCAGCAGAAGGAAATCACAAATCAGGTCACATTATGATGCACTGATAACAACGTGCTTTTTCTGAATTTCTTAGAAATATTCTACCTGTGTGTAGTGCTGTAGATGCTCAATAACTTTGTTAAGAATTTCCTGGCAACCAGATTTTTTAGTATCACACCATATTACAGTCTTCAGAAAAGTGTAAGAAGTATAAGTACAGTATAAGAAGCTCAAACAACCCAACAGGAAACATTCTAATAATCCGATTAAAAAATGGGCAAAAGATCTGAACAGACATTTCTCAAAAGAAGACATGCAAATGGCAAACAGGCCTATGAAAAGGGGCTCAACATGACTGATCATCGGAGAAATGCACATTAAGACTATAATGAGATATCATCTTATCCCAGTTAAAATGACTTTTATCCAAGAGACAGGCAATAACAAATGCTGGTGAGGATGTGGAGAAAAGGAGACCCTCTTAGACTGTTGGTGGAAATGTAAATTAGCGCAACCACTATGGAGAACAGTATGAAAGTTCTTCAAAAAAGTAAAAATATAACTACCATATGATCTAGCAACCCCACTGCTGGGTATATACCCAAATGAAAAGAAATCAGTATTTCAAAGAGATATCTGCACTCCCATGTTTGTTGCCGCACTATTCACGATAAGCCAAGATTTGGAATTAACCTAAGTATACATTAACATATGAACGAATAAGGAAAAGGTGGCACATATACACAATGGCTACTATTCAGTCATTAAAAAAGAATAGAATCCTGTGATTTGCAACAATGTGGATGGAACTGGAGAGCATTATGGTAAGTGAAATAAGCCAGACACAGATAAACAAACTTCACATGTCCTCACTCACTTTTGGGAGCTAAAAATTAAAACAATTGAACTCATGAAAATAGAGAATAGAATGATGTTTGCTAGGGTTGGGAATGGGTAGTGGTGGAGAGAGAAAGTCGGGATGGTTAATGCATACAAAAATATAGTTAGAGTAAATAAGATCTAGTATTTGATAGTACAGCAGGGTGACTATGGTAAACAATAATTTATTGTACATTTCAAAATAACTAAAATAATCTAAATGGAATGTTAATCACCCAAAGAAATGATAAATGCTTGAGGCAATGAATACCCTATTTACTCTGATATGATTGTTACACATTGCATGCGTGTGTCAAAATATCTCATGTACCTGAGTAGGTATATATAATACCTACTATGTAGCTATAAATAGTAAAAATTTTAAAAATAAGAAAAGATGAGGGGAGTCAGAAAAATATGGGGGAGTCAGCAATAGTTTGATCCTATTGGGTTCAGGAATATCTTTTTATTAATCACTCACCCATTTTAATCAATCAACCACTCAATCACTCAGCAAGTAGAACTTTTTCATTGCACTCTACTTGCTCAGCAAAGTCTAACCTTGATGAAATCAAATTTTTTTTTTTTTTTTTTTTTGCCTACTCCACATCTGTATTTATGACTAGAGAAAAAAGGCCAGGCGCGGTGGCTCACGCCTGTAATCCCAGCACTTTGGGAGGCCGAGGCGGGTGGATCACAAGGTCAGGAGATCGAGACCACGGTGAAACCCCGTCTCTACTAAAAATACAAAAAATTAGCCGGGCGCGGTGGCAGGTGCCTGTAGTCCCAGCTACTCGGGAGGCTGAGGCGGGAGAATGGCCTGCACCCAGGAGGCGGAGCTTGCAGTGAGCCGAGATCGTGCCACTGCACTCCAGCCTGGGGAACAGAGCAAGACTCTGTCTCAAAAAAAAAAAAAAAAAAAAAAAAGAGAAAAAATACTGTGCATGACTGACCATGGCCAGAGACAAAAAACAAGCATGTTTACTCGTTCATCATTTTAAATAATTTCTGATCACGAACCTTGAGTAACCCTACTACACACTCTTATCCTAGGTCTGTTATTCGCTTTGATGAGTATTTCACACCTTCTTCTCTGTTCACACTCCCCAAGTTTCTCCCCATTCCTCACTCTCACCTGGGATGGCTTTTTTCAATTACATTGAGAAATAGAAAAACAATCAGTGAGAACTGCAGCACAACCCTGGAACCACATCACCCTAACATCCAGCTCTAGGCATATGTGACTCTTGTTTTTAATATGGAAGAATGCTTTATTTTACATTTTCATTTTCTTTATTATATATGGGCTCCTGAGGAACCTAATTTGCATAGGTGGAAATAGTACAGGTTTCCTGATAAAATTATTACTTGGTCTTCTGATCACCTTTCGAACTCTATGCCCCTAAGTTAAATGATACATCGTCATAAATTACTTTTAATAATATTAGGGTAATAACAATATTAGAGCTCCCCATCACAAATTTGTGACAATTCAAGAATTGGAAACCACTTGATATGCCAGAATTTTTTTTTCTCAGTCATTAGAGTCCAATTAGATACCAATACTTTAAAATTTTCCATTGTTTGGCGTCCAAGGGCAATAACACCTGAGGCAGTGAAGCCTAGAAAGCTTCATAATGTGTGGAAAGTATATCATTTGTCTGTAAATTGCATAAAGGTAGAGTGTTTTGAAAATAAAAACACATGGGAAATATGAACGCATGAGATGCTCAGCTGAAGGGTCTCAGGTATCAGGCAGATCAATTTTAGTCATTATTACTTATATCAATGCTGAGAATATGGAAATTGATTTTCCCTAATCCATTCAGGCCTGCATACTCTTTAGAAAGTCTTATTTATACTCCCAGGATACACAAAATTCAGTTTGAATTCCCCAGTTTACACATTACAGTTTCTGGAGTTTCGCTGTTGGACCATTTCTCTTTCCTATTATATTCACTTATCTGATCTCACGGCATGGCTTTAAAATACACACACACACACACACAATGCTGAAACACCAAGGTCTCTCAAATATGTATATTCAGCCCAGAGGGCTCCCTTAACTACAGAGGGATGTAAGCAATTTTACATTTTATATCTCAATTTGGATATCTAATAGCTATCTCAAAATGAATACATATAAACCTGAAACTATGATGTTCATACCTTTTCTAACTTCTACTCTCCTTTAGTCTTCTCTCTCGGTAGGTAGAAAATCCATCATTCGAGTTACTCATCCTAAATATTTTTTGCTGCTTCTTGAACATATTAGGCATACTCTGAGTTTTTGCACTTGCTCCCTGAGTATAGAACTTTTTTCCCACAGAGAGCAGCATGCCCTGTTCCTTCACTTCTTTCCATTGTTTGCTCAGACATCACCCTATTTCTTATGCTTTCTCTAACCACCTTATCTAACATTGCATAACTCATCTCTCCTTCCCTTGCAAACTCTTCTCATTGGCTTTGTTTTTCTCTATAGCATTTATTACTTGACATACTAAATATTTAACTTATTTGCTTATTGTATATATCTTCCTATTAGAAAAAAAACCTGGATTTCTGGTATATTCTGTTCATTCTATATCCCAGCACCTGAATAAATTAATCATGAAGTAGAATTCAGCAAAATAACTCAAGCTCTTTGCAACAAGCTTAAAGGATGACTTGGAGGACAAACTAAGCATGATGTGGATACAAATAACAGAACAAGTGAAGAAACAGAAAGAGAATTCACACTATAAGAACTACCCATCAAAAAGAAAGACTGATATATAGCAGCATAGAAAGAAATGAATATCAACATCTACCTGAGTTACTACTAACAGAAAATGAAGATACTCATGAAATAGTGGCAGCAAGATTTGTACAACTACTTTTAAGGGAGCAACAGTGAGTCTGCAATACTGAAGGTGTAAGTTCTTACACAATGACTTTAGGAATTCTCATCATTGTAAAAATAATATCTTGTAGTTGATGAATCAAAGCAGAAATATTAACTGGTAGCAATGTTGATAAGTAAATGTCTCCATATTTTTCTGAAATTTCATTATCAATTATTGTTTACTGAATATTACTCCATAATATTCAGTATCAGCAATGATACAAAATATTGTAGAAAGTAACAGAGTGCTGAAGATAGAGTATATATTCTTCTATTCCAGAAAGGACTGGCATCAAAAGTTTATGCTGAATGTGGAAATTAGACTGTCTGATCTTCCAAAGTAAGAGCTTTTGCAGATAAAGTACCTAATTGCATTATTAACTTTCACTTTGTTCTTCATGTCAACTAAATTGGCACTTGAATATTTGGTCAGCAAGAGAGCTTCAGGTAGTTTAGAATCAAATGTTTCCTTCTATTTGTTTAGCTTCTTGGTGCATAGTCTGAAACACTGAACTTTTTCTTTGTGTATGTTTGGATCATTGTGACTATATTCTTTTCTCTGGTTTCAGAGGTGTGTTCCTGGGCTTTGATTTAATAAAGGCTGAACTCTGCTTCCATCAGATGCAGCCATAGAATCAATGAGTGTGTAAACAGCAGCTCACTGCCACAAGTAGGGCAGGACCTTATACCTTTACAGAGATTTTGTACAAAATCAATCATGCTTTATTGTATATGTAATCAATTTACACGAAACTGGCATAGAACATTCCCTGCCCATTTCTAGCCCAGCTGCCTGTTATTATATATCTGAATTACTTGTCTATCTGAAGGAGCAGTGCCTCATGCTCCTTAACATGCAGGTAATTTGTAGCATATTGATCATGCTAATGCCTGTGTAAAAGGTCGATAAGTAGATTTGCCACCTAAAAACTGGTTATCACAGTGCTTTGCATGCAGGTGGCCCTCAAAACACGTTGGCTCACTTTCTGCAAATATGAGAGCTAACAATTTGTTATACTTTTATAGATAATAAAATTTCCAGTGCCTTTGGTTGAGGTCAAATTTCAGACCCTGTACAGACAGGTACCGCTGATAATTTTAGTGTCCATTATCCATCCATGGACTAAGCCAATCCTATGTGTTAAGAGGAAGAGTGACTTCTTTTGCAGCCTGAAAAAATAAAAAAAAACCATTGAAGGCATTGTATAACCTCTCTCACTGTTTCCTGCTGAAAATCTACTTTTGCAAAATATGTTCTCATCTCTATTTAAAGTTAGGTATTCTGAGAATCTAACTTAGAAAAGTCTACAATTTTCTCCTTCACATGAATATCCTTTTTGGAAAATAGCATGATAAATAAAGTTAGATATAAATAATACTTGCTTAAAGTTGTGTTTACTAAGCCAAAATGGCTTTGGTAAATTATGTTTAATTTTAGTTTAGGAAAAGCTTACATAACATCTATGAAATAGGATTGACTCTTCAGTTGAGAAGTGTTTATCTTGATTTTAAAAATGTTGAACAAATAGCTATCCCACCTATCATTAAACAAAAAGATCACTGTTACTATTGCCCATTCAAACAGGAAAAGTAGCCCATTTGTTAATTGCCTTTTCTAATTGGTGGTTCTTGTTACTTTCTACAGGTTCCCTGGAAATCATTATTTTCCCTTTCATATGGTAATACTTGTAATCAGTAAAATCTAAAGAAAATACATCTAGCCTTTTTGTTTGTGTATGTGTAGCAACAACATAAAACAGAAAAGACAAAAACTTTTAATATGTATAGACATCCATCTTTACATTAAAATAGTTTCATTGATTAATAGTTTAGTTGAAAATCTAATAACATACTGATATATTCATTGAATTTAATTCTCCTAGGATTTAAATTACTTTTTGAGATTAAGTGTCAAACTCTCATCCTGACAAGATGGTAGATGAAATATTCTAAAATCTCCTCCAATTACAATATACATAACGGTACTGGAATTTAAAAGGAAGCATTTAAAGATGCATAGATGATCTCTCAGAAGGTAAGAAAAACTTTTGGGAAGGATAAGAAGTAACAAGGAAACAAAAACAAATCTAAAATTTGTGCATTAATCCAGAGCGGTGAATGTTGAAACATTAATGTCATCTGCAGGCACACACGCTAACCTGGAGCTTTAATAAAAATGACCATTGAAGAGATGGGACGTAAAGCCTGGAACCCTTACAAGATAGGGAATCAAATCCTAGAGGAGAGTAGAAAGCTAAGAGTCCAAGAGTTCTAAAACCTCAGCAACAGAGGTATTTGGGGGCAACATTTAGTGAGTGGGTGGCAGACATACTCTGCAAAGATGAAGAAACTTGTCTCACTTGACTTTGGATAAGGAGGTGGTAGGAGTCTATTTTGAGACTCTCCTACAAGACATCTCTCTCAACAACTTAGGGGGGTAAATTTATTGAATTTAAAGTGCTGTTGGTTTCCTTGATAAAATAATTCACTTTCCATCTTGTACACAGAGAACTATGACATACAAAGTTTCAGCATACAACACAAAACACGTGAGGAAACAAGGCGCCCTGAATGAGGGTCAGCAGAAACGATAAAGCGCACAATTGGATTCATGAGAACCCAAGATGAGAGAATTATTTTATACATGAGAAAGCAAACTAAATATTGCCTGAGAAGGACTCCATACTTCTATATTTGAGTCCTTGTGGATGAACTGCAACCTAACTTAATAGGTAGACAAGTTCGAAAACCTAACTTAGGAGTGTACACCTGTAACAATCGCTGAGTATTGGCCAATCTCAGCGAGTACTTCAACCATTCATACACTGCTGATGTTCAAAGTGTGTCCAAGTAAGACAAAGGCCCAGCTGAGCTGAAACCAATCCAGCTGTTTGTGTGCCTCACTGCTGATTTCCATTGTCACTTTACTTTTTTTGGTGTCTGTAACTTTGTTCTGAACTGGAGTCTCTCTGAATGTGCTGTGATTCTGGGGGTTGCCTCTTTCACGAATAGTTCATTGCTCAATTAAACTCCTTTAAATTTAATTGGGCTTAAGTTTGTCTTTTGCCATACAGAATCCAGTGAATTTGTTTAAAAGTCTTTTGATAGAACAGAAGTTAAGACAAACACGAAAAAAAATTATCAGAGAACAAGAAGGAGGCAAAGAGAAGGACTACATGAAAAACAGCATAAAGAGATTTCCAAACAAGAAGTCTTACCAGATTTTCAGGGGTGAAAATAAGCAGAATACTAAGAAAACAGTAGTTATTAATTTTACCATAAATAAAATGTTATACGTACATTTATTGGGGCCCAGGTAGTGTTTTAAACCTATTAGGTGAGTATTATTATTGTATCGTTTGATAGATAGCGAAACTGAAGTAAAAATCGACTAAATAACTTTCCTCAGATCCTATAGTTGGTAAGTTACTGAATCAAGATTAAAAGCCAAGGAGTCTAGCAGTGAAATCTGTTCTTTTATGTATTTATTTTATCTTAAATTTTTTTTAAATATTTAGTTGATTTTTAAATTTTAAAATGTTTAGTTGACAAATAACAGTCAGTACTTTCCATAAGCAAAATTAACAGATAAAAACTATGATTCTCGAAAACCTGATCGAATACATGAATCTTCAGATTTGAAAAGCACAATTTTTCTTAGAAGGATAAACAAAAGGAAATCTATAATCCAATTTATCACAGTGAAACTATTAAACACCAAAGACAGAGATATAGAATTCTGACAGAAGAGTGGGAAGAACTAATTTCGTTAAAATGTTGAGGAAAAGCAACTATTTACCAAGAACTATATAGCCAAAAAAAAAAAAAAAAAAATTCAGAAAAATGGTAGAAGAACAGAGATTTCAGAAAACAACTGAATTTCAAAAGAAATGGATGCATTTTAGATAGAAGGAGAATGATTCCAAAAGGAAGGCATGGTTTTTAAAAAGTTGGTAAGCAAAGGAAATGGTAAACATGTTATGATGATGTCTGTGGTGAAGGCGTTAGGACAACACAAGATGGTAAATTTGCGACTGTGCATGTGCACATTTGCACGCGTGTGTGTATGTGTGTGTGTGTGTGTGAGAGAGAGAGAGAGAGATTGATTGGACTTTAGATGTCCTCTAATTTCCCCAAACTATTTAGAAGGTGGGTAAATACATTGATTTACTTCAGTCTTGTTAAGTAAAATATGCAATTAAAAAATGAGTAACCACTTAAGAGATTGCAGTATATAATTCCAAACTACAAAAGGAGAAGAAATAGGGGAAAAATCAATAAATGTAAAAGAAGACAAGAGAGGAGCAAAAGGAGTACAGCAAACCCAGGACAAAGCAGGAAATAAGATGGTAAAAACACATTGATATATATTAGTGATCAGAAAAAAAGTAAGAAAGAAAGATTACTCTTGCCCAAGATGGAGTAATTTTATTAAACTATCAACAGAATGATTAGCTTTATTGATCTTATTTGATGTATCTTATACAATATGCTGTTTACCACATACACATGTGTGTATGTGGTAAACAGAATAGCCATAAGAGAAATGATACAAAATAGTGTATTAGACTTAGGTTAAATTAGAGAAAACTGGTGTGCCTTAGCTAATGATAAAGGATGAAGGGCCAGAAAGATACAATAATTCTAAACATACATAGATTGAGTATCATAGCTTAAAAATTTATTTCAGCAAGATTTCTACATCTAGAAGAAGAAACAGATAATATATCGACATAATTAGATATTTAAGCACACTGCTTTTAGCATGGGATAGATCAAGTAGATAAAACAAGTGATAGATAGGCTTGATCTAAAGCACATACATAGGATAAAATGGATAACTTTGACTCAACACACTTATTCTTTCCCAACTCATATGAATATTTATAAATCTGACCCATGTCATAAAGTGTAGGCCATAGAGCAAGTCTTAAACATTTTCAGATGACTGGTATCATTTGGACCACATTCTCTGTTCATAAGGTAATTGATTTGGGAATCACAAACATCAAATGCCTGTATATTTTGAAATAAAAAACTCACTTCTAAGACAAAGGTATAAATACGCATTTTACAGAAAGCAGGAATCATCAATAAACATATGAAAGATTCTTGACATCATTAGATTTATGAAATGTAAATGAAGTTCTCAATGATACTTTTTAGTTCTAACAGATAGGCCTATTTTAAAAAGTCTGAAAATGCCAGACTTTAGTTGAGAGGGAAGTAAACATGTTCATAGCCCCAGCAGGTGGGAGTGCATATTAGTATAAACACTTTAGAAAACAATTAGCATGACATAGTGAGGTTGAGGATATTCAAACCTTTCAAATCTGCAGTTGCATTCCTGGGTATATATCCTTCAGAATTTCTTACATGTGTCATTGGGAGACTTGAACAAGAAAGTTTTCAACCACATCATTTGTAATATGAGAAAAGCTGGAAATTCTCTATCTGCCCTTCAGGACATATGTATTATGTATTGTAAAATATGTAGTCATTTTTTATTCTATTGGGGTGGTTGACTTTTTATCGATTTGAAAGTTTTTTCATATAAATAATATATTGAAGGTGGTCCTTACTCAATTTGTTCATCATTTCTGTTTTGTTTATGTTTTTTGTATAGAGGTTTTAAATATTTTATACATTGATATTTTGTATTACAACATTTATCTAAACGTTTAAAGTGATTTTTGTCATTGGTACTATGTTTAGATGTTTCTCAATCTCCAGGATTTTATTACCATTTTATTACTATTTTCTTCCTATGTTTTTGCCCTCCCTCCCTCCCTGCCTGCCTGTCTCCCTCTCCCCTTTTCTTGTTTCCTTTTTTCTTTCTTTTTTTTTTTTTAACAAACAAAGCTTTCTATAGAATGCATTTTGCATAAAGGGTAAAACAGATTCTATTCTCTTTCTTTTTTTCTGGAAAACAGTACATTCCATTCTAATATATGTTTTTTCACTGGTACCAAACTATTTACAGCAGTTCTAAACATTTTTGATATTTAGCTATATAAGGTGTTTCAAATATCTGGAAGAAAAATATCCCTTAAATAATCCATTTTTTGTCAAAAATTTTCTTCTTATTTTCATATTTATCTTTGCAAATGACTTCTTGAAATGGTTTTGCAAATTAAAGATATATTCTTGAAAGTTTTATTTGATATGACTGTTTGAATAGGGGAGTTATTGATATTTTTATTATATTGATCTTTACTAGGAAATAATACACTATTCTTTTTTATTTATTTAAACTGTTTTTCATGTGTTTTCAGTGAGATTTGTAGACCTTTTTCCAATAATATCACATATTCTCATTAGATTTATCTACACATATTTTTAAATTTTGGCTGCTATTATAGATCAGTATTTTTTTCATTGTATTTTCTAATATTAGTCTTTAAGAAATCTGTTTTTCTTATTTTTGTTCCCCCAATTTATCATCACTTTGAACATTCTTACTATTTCTAATATATTTTCTGTTGGTTTTCTAATAATTATATCATCAGCTAATTATTGTCCTTGTGTCCTATCTATTCTAATACTTAACTTAAAATATGGCTAACAAAGCACTGATTGAATCAGTTACTTCTTTGGTAGAAATGTTACATTGGGGAGAAAAAACATCCTGATATTTTTTCTGCCCACTCATGGTAACAATTAAAATATTTCATCAAGTGTGTTATTGCCTCTAGGTTTAAGCTAGCCTATTATGTTTAAGAATTATTTTTCCCTACTAGGAAATCATATTAGTTTGTTTGGGCTGCTATAGCAAAATACCTTAGACTAGGGAGTTTATAAACAATGGAAATTTATTGCTCACTATTCTGGAGATTGGGAAGTCCAAGATAAATGTGCAGACAAATTAGGTACATGGTGTGGGCCATCTCTGCTTTATAGACAGAGTCTCTTGCTGCATGCTCCCATGGTGAAAAGGAAAGATTGAACCCTTCAACCTCTTTTATAGGGGCCCTAATCTCATTCATGAAGGTGGAGCTCTCATGGCTTAATATTTTTGAAAAAGCTCTATCTGTTCATACTGTCCCAGCTAATGAATTTTAGGGGAGGGATACCAAAATTCAGACCATAGAAGAAATGATATTGATTACTATAATCTATTAAAATGACCAAATATTTTCTCCTTTGACTTGTTAGTATGGTGATCTCTCTCTCTCTATCAATTAATCATCTATTATGCATCTATTTATTTATCCATTCATTTCCTAATATTAATAATCATTGTAATCCTGGCATAAAGCATGTTATTCATGGCATATTATTCTTTTTATATATTATTTTATAAGCACTTTGCTAGATTTTTGTTTAGAGATTTTTCATCGATCTTACCAAATAAACTTTTAAGATTATTTTCTTTTTTGTTCTACAGTTTTTCAGATTAGGTTTCATTGCTTGAATAGCTTTGTAAGAAGAATCGGTAAACTTCCTTTCCTTATTTAGGTTCTGAAACTGTTTACATATTAAAGAAATAGAAGTTTTAAGTTGTGAAGAAACTAACTGTCCCAGGATATACAATTAAAATATTTGTTTTATTTGTTTACAACTTTCTTAGTTTTCTTGATGGTATAGTAGATCTTTTGGCTGCCAACCAGTATCTTTTACTTCCCTTATAGCCATCACTTCACTATGTAGAGAATTCTGAGTTGATTATGGTGCCAATGTCCTCAGAGTTAAGAAAACAAATTGCACTTCCCTTTTAGCCAGGGCACCCATGTAAAATAGCTTTGATTGGTGGTATGGAGGTGGATGGGTGGAGCTTTGTAGAAAACTATTATTTTCTTAATAAAAAACGAAACTCATTTGGCAGTTATTTGTAGTCCTGGGCCTCTGCCTTTTCTGCCTAGAATATAGGCAATGTACTCAGGTTGCAGCAGCTCTGCTGTGAGCATGTGGATAAAAGCCATCTCCCTAAAGAGGAGAGAAACATATACCTGGGTTTCATTGCCCATCTCAAGACTCCTTACAGTGTGATAAACATAAACCCCTATTAGGTTAAGTCATGGCAGTCAGGTTTCTGATACATGCAACTGAATATAATTTCTAATCATAAGTAATTAATTTATGCAGGTTTTCTACCCTTTCTTGAATCAATTTGAGTAACATTTTCCAGGACGTCATACATTTCAGATATATGAAAATATTTCAAATATAGATTTACCTTAAATGTTTTTATTTTACTAAAAATCTGTAGATAACCTTGTGTTTTCATTCTCAAGTTTTTATATTTGTGCTCTTATTTTTCTTTTTATGCTTCTATCTGGTTGTGAACTCTTATTTTCAATGAAGGAGATTTTGAATTTATTTATGTTATTGCTTTTTTCATGCTGTTTTATTTCTTTTCCCAGTCACATTTTCCCTCCAATTTTCAGTTGAATACTTAGTTAATTGAATTTAATTTTTAGGTATAGAGTGTAAGAATTTAGGTTAATGTATTTTCCTGAGTTTGTGTTCACTGTCCATTCTTTCCCATTTTGTACCCTCATTAACTTTATTTTCTAAAGATTTTAGTAAATGTAATTTTGATTACTTCTTTTATTATGTTTTGTTTTACAGTTTTCAACATTGTTGTGTTTTCCGCAATTTTGTGATTCTTATATTGCCTCAAGGTAAGATAGTGTAAATAATTTGATTCTTAATTTGAAGGATAGATGTAACTTTTTTGTGGCTTATATGCTTTCTTTATCTTATAGATACTTTAAAAAATCTTCTCTTTATTGAAGGCTGTTTATTTCAATTTCTATGTTTTGAATTAATCTTATTAATTATATTATTTAAATACTTTTTATCCCCTTCTTACCACTTACCTATCAAGTTAAATCTCTTAGTACTGTTATTACCAATTACTCTTCAAATTTCTGATAATTTTGCTTAATATACATAAGTATTAAGTAAATACTAGTATTACAGAAACTGAATTTTCTGTTTTTCTGCAAGTCAATTAAATGTATAATTCTGTCATCTTGGTAGGAAATAAATTTTATTCAATATGGAGTGTTTGTCTCCTCTTTCTACCCTGTTGCCACTAGACTCAGGATGAGATGGGGGTGGGGAATCTTAAATACATTGCATGATAAAATCATGCCCCATCCCAACCTTTTGGTGGAGGAAGAAATGGAGGGCTTCTTAGCATCTCTTACCTGTCCATGAAGACCTATATTGAAGTGTGACTTGGCTGTTGGTCCATGAGAGCTGTTAAGGTTCTCCAGAGAAACAAACACTATATGTGTGTATACACATAAGATTATAGACATTACTACATAATGATGTTTCTGTCAATGTCAGTCTGCATCTATAGCAGTGATTCTGCAAGATTATAGTGGAGCTAAAAATTCCTATCACCTAGTGACATTGTAGATATTGTAATATTGTAGCGTAATGCATTTACTCACGTTTGTAGTTATGCTTGTATAAACTAACCTACTGTGCTGCCAGTTGTATACAACTATAGGGTGTTCAATTATGTACGGTACAGAATACTTGATAATGGTAATAAGTAACTGTTACTGGCTTAGGTATTTACTATAAACACTTTTTATTGCTATTTTAGAATGTACTCGCTCTACTTATAAAAAGAAAAGCTAACAGGAAGACAGCCTTAAGCAGGTCCTTTGAGAAGTATTACAGAAAAAAAGCATTGTTATCATAGGAGATGGCCCCTCCATGTGTGTTACTGCCCTGGAAAACCTTACAGTGGGTCAGGACGTGGAGATGGAAGGCAGTGATACCGGTGATCCTGACCCTGTGAAGGCCCAGGCTAATGTGTGTGCAGGGAAGACAGTGATATTGGTGATCCCAACCCTGTGTAGGCCCAGGCTAATGTGTGTGCGTGGAGGACAGTGATATTGGTGATCCCAACCCTGTGTAGGCCCAGGCTAATGTGTGTGCGTGGAGGACAGTGATATTGGTGATCCCAACCCTGTGAAGGCCCAGGCTAATGTGTGTGCGTGGAGGACAGTGATATTGGTGATCCCGACCCTGTGTAGGCCCAGGCTAATGTGTGTGCCTGGAAGACAGTGATATTGGTGATCCTGACCCTGTATAGGCCTCGCCTCGGCCCCCCAAAGTGCTGAGATTACAGGTGTGAGCCACTGCTCCCAGGGAGTAGGAAAAGGTCTTCTTTCTTCTGAGTTTGAAACCCTCCATCAATTTCTTCTATGACTGCGGGGGGGGAGACTCATCCCCTCCTGACCCCTGGCCCATGATCCCCCAATGGCCGTAATCTCACTTCTCCTGTGTACCTTATAGTATCTCTACCTCAGGCAATGGGAATTTTCCTATTTTAAGGCGAGATAAATCTGTCTTCAAAATCTCAGTATTTTACTGACCTAGGAGTCTTTTCTGGTGTCCTGGTGTCCTAGAGACATCGGAGAAGCCCTCTTTTCTCTGTTTTAATAGTTACATCCCTTTGTTTTGTTTACGCAGGTATTGTTACAGTGATCTTCTAAAAACAGAAACTGGAGGCCAGGGGTTTAGTTTCAGAGGGGAAATTTACCTCTGTGTGTGTTTGTATGTATGTGGAAAAAAAAAACAAAGTCGAAGCTGACTCAGCAGACCCCCTCATGGCTGAGGGGACCTCAGAGAAGACTTAGAAGCTGAATTCCTGGCCATGATGGGTTGGGAGGTGGGACATGCCTGCTTATACCCCCTTGCTAACCACCATTAGGCTTTCTTTCCTAAGGGTTCTACAGAAACCAGCACTTTGGAGAGACTTGCTGCACCTTAGATATCAACCAGTTGCCTAACACTGTCCCTCTTTTTTGCAGATTTGACAAAACAACCAACCAAATATCCTTCCTGATAAGAGACCACAGACCATGGAGTGGTTCTTAACTGTCTATACAGGATGCATAATGAGGTTTTTCATGTCCTCTGCTTCACCCTTTGCTATCAGAGGTCCAAAAAGTTCACCCTGGGATCATGTCGACGCTGCCATTCTTTGTACATGTGACTCGGATGGGGCATGAAGCTTAATTGAACATATGCACGTTTCTGCTTTTGTAAATATGTATGGCTCCTCCTATAGCATATTAAATATGAATATTTGGTCACCCTGCTCAGAATAAATTCCCGTTCCCTTTGCCCTTCCCTTGAAATGTCTGTTTCTGGCTTCTGAAAGAAGGCTATGCTACCCCAGCTGTCAGAATGACCACACTGCAGTCTGCAAGCCTTTAGGAGAAATAAAGTCCTCCTTTCCAAATTTGTGAACTTCATCATTCTTAAGTTGACATGGATGTGGGTGAACATGCACGTGTGTGTGTTTTCTTTGTTTTTTTTCGTTGTTGAGATGGAGTCTCGCTCTGTCGCCCAGGCTGGAGTGCAGTGGTGTAGTCTCAGCTCACTGCAAGCTCCGCCTCCCAGGTTCACACCATTCTCCTGCCTCAGCCTCCCGAGTAGCTGGGACTACAGGCACGCGCCACCACGCCTGGCTAATTTTGTTTTGTATTTTTAGTAGAGACAGGGTTTCACCATATTAGCCAGGATGGTCTGATCTCCTGACCTCGTGATCCACCCACCTGGGCCTCCCCAAGTGCTGGGATTACAGGTGTGAGCCACTGCACCCTGCCAACGTGTGTGTGTTTTCTTCCTATAAAGTTTTTGACATTTTGACACTCTGACCTAATTTTAGGCATCAGATTTTCAGTTTTACATGTCTCTATTACAGGTAAGCATGAAATTGGGCCTGTACTCCCTTCTGTAACTTTTGCCTTCTTGATTTGAGTAAGACTGTTTGAGGGAGTTTACAATTTAATTAAAAGGCTATCTTGTGTTGGACATGAAACCTCAGGCTAGGAAAAAGTCCCTCTTACCTGTCTATCCCTTTGACATGACCATGAGTGTCTCCCTTAGACTCTTGGTCTGCAGTGGTGGAAGTGATTCCATGTGATTCCATCCACTGTGGATGCTGAAGTCCAGATTCCTCTTAGGACCAAGGCACTTATTTCCAGCTGGCAGTTCATTGTTGTGCAAGCTCACAATTGAGGCATGCCTGTGTAATTGCCCTAGTTTAAGGGTACTCTGTCCCCCAGGTTAGTCCCCTCCCAAGGACAGCCCCTACCCAAAACTGGTCCATGAATTCTGAAGGATCATTCAAACTTTAAAACTTCGCATGGCATAGGTTAATATTTTTGTTGCAGCTGCATTGAATTTCAACTCCTCCTTCCGTCCAATCCTATTGACCTCACTTCCCCACAGGGTACTCCCTAGTGCAGGCTAATTGCCATATCAGAATCTTCTTCCTGTAGTAGCAGACCTAAGATACCATCTTCTAATGGAGCACTACGCTTTCAGAAAACTGTCATTCAGATTTTTAATTACAAATATAGTGATTTTCAAGACCTAGTGAGCTATTCCTATGTGTTTGAGTTTGCTTAACATTTTCTATTTCATCATCACTACTCCTTGAGATCACCACTATTATTATTCCCATTTTACAGATGAACAAATTGAGACAGAGGATAAATAGCTTGTCCATAGTCACATTCTACATTCAGTCTAGCCTTTTGTTAGAGATGAGTCAAGAGACAAGAAGTGCAGCCTTCAGGCATTCTTCCCTCAAATTTCTCAAGAAGGCCAGAAGGCCACAGATGCTGCATCTGATTATGTTTAATCCACTCCAAAAAATAGGACCCCAAGTAGAGGGCCTCATTACTCATGCAGAAAACTCTTGATTGTAAATCTTGCTTCTCTGAAATATGGGTGGCTATGATGTGATGCCAGAATTTTTTTGTTAATACTTCCTGCCGTGCTGCATCATTTTCTTGGACAGAGCAGAGTAAGTCTGTCTTTCATTCTGTCCCTATCTGAATATACTAGTCAAAATTCCTTGACATTTGTATCTGATGCTATTTTTCTCATTTCACTGATGATTAAAATGTCCTGCACCCTTTCTGCCTTCGGTCTTTTTGCTTGGTTTCTTGGGAGAACAACATAGGTTTTGAAGTTAGCATTTAAAGTGTCCTATTTAAAAAATAGTGTGGCTTTGTGTATGTAATGTTATTTTGTGAGCATTTTCTCATGTCACTAGCTATTTTCTGAACATAAAATTTGTATTCCAATTAATTAATATCATCCTATTGATGGACACAGGGTTGTGCCTACTTCTTTTTTTTCCATTTAATAATGATATGGTGTATTTAATTTCTACCTCCTTCAATTTTACTTAGGTTAGGTTCCTATAAATTGGATTACTGTGTCAAAAATTATCAATCCTTTGAAACTTTTGATAAATAATGCTAAATTTGTTTTCAGAGAAGCTTTTCTTTTGTCAATTTAATTTCTACTACCAATAAACAAAAATGCCTTTGCTTAGAAAAAAGTGACAATTTGATCTATTAAATTGTTGTATAATTAAATTTCCATTTGCTATTTGATTTTTCTTACTGGTCTTTTAGAATCACTTTAAGAACACTTACCTTTATTGTGTCACTCTTGTATTCAATGTGTTTCCCACTTTGCAGTTTGCCTTGGTGTGGACTTTGATTAGAATCTCTATTTCTGTTTTGTTTTATTTGATCCAGTTTTACTTCTTATGAAGAAAGATATGTTTTGGGTTATTATAGCTTTAGAGGGTATTTTACATCTGGGAAATAATCTTCCCTTCCCTTCCCTTCCCTTCCCTTTCCTTTCCCTCTTTCCCTCTTTCCCTCTTTCTTTCTTTCTTTCTTTTTTTTTTTTTATTTTTTTATTTTTTTTGAGACGGAGTCTCGCTCTATCGCCCAGCCCAGGCTGGAGTGCAGTGGCGCGATCTCGGCTCACTGCAAGCTCCGCCTCCCGGGTTCACGCCATTCTCCTGCCTCAGCCTCCCGAGTAGCTGGGACTACAGGCGCCCACAACCGCGCCCGGCTAATTTTTTGTATTTTTAGTAGAGACGGGGTTTCACCATGGTCTTGATCTCCTGACCTTGTGATCCACCCGCCTCGGCCTCCCAAAGTGCTGGGATTACAGGCGTGAGCCACCACGCCCGGCCTTCCTTCCTTCCTTCCTTCCTTCCTTCCTTCCTTCCTTCCTTCCTTCCTTCCTTCCTTCCTTCCTTCCTTCCTTCCTTCCTTCCTTCCTTCCTTCCTTCCTTCCTTCCTTCCTTCCTTCCTTCCTTCCTTCCTTCCTTCCTTCCTTCCTTCCTTCCTTCCTTCCTTCCTTCCTTCCTTCCTTCCTTCCTTCCTTCCTTCCTTCCTTCCTTCCTTCCTTCCTTCCTTCCTTCCTTCCTTCCTTCCTTCCTTCCTTCCTTCCTTCCTTCCTTCCTTCCTTCCTTCCTTCCTTCCTTCCTTCCTTCCTTCCTTCCTTCCTTCCTTCCTTCCTTCCTTCCTTCCTTCCTTCCTTCCTTCCTTCCTTCCTTCCTTCCTTCCTTCCTTCCTTCCTTCCTTCCTTCCTTCCTTCCTTCCTTCCTTCCTTCCTTCCTTCCTTCCTTCCTTCCTTCCTTCCTTCCTTCCTTCCTTCCTTCCTTCCTTCCTTCCTTCCTTCCTTCCTTCCTTCCTTCCTTCCTTCCTTCCTTCCTTCCTTCCTTCCTTCCTTCCTTCCTTCCTTCCTTCCTTCCTTCCTTCCTTCCTTCCTTCCTTCCTTCCTTCCTTCCTTCCTTCCTTCCTTCCTTCCTTCCTTCCTTCCTTCCTTCCTTCCTTCCTTCCTTCCTTCCTTCCTTCCTTCCTTCCTTCCTTCCTTCCTTCCTTCCTTCCTTCCTTCCTTCCTTCCTTCCTTCCTTCCTTCCTTCCTTCCTTCCTTCCTTCCTTCCTTCCTTCCTTCCTTCCTTCCTTCCTTCCTTCCTTCCTTCCTTCCTTCCTTCCTTCCTTCCTTCCTTCCTTCCTTCCTTCCTTCCTTCCTTCCTTCCTTCCTTCCTTCCTTCCTTCCTTCCTTCCTTCCTTCCTTCCTTCCTTCCTTCCTTCCTTCCTTCCTTCCTTCCTTCCTTCCTTCCTTCCTTCCTTCCTTCCTTCCTTCCTTCCTCCCTCCCTTCCTCCCTTCCTTCCTGTCTCTCTCTCTCTCTTTCTTTCTTTCTTTCTTTTTTTCTTTTTTGACATTGTTTTCCTGTTGTCATCCAGGCTGGAATGCAATGGCACATTATTGGCTCACTGCAACCTCTGCCTCCCGAATTCAAGCGGTTCTGCCTCAGCCTCCCAAGTAGCTGGGATTGCAGGCATCTGCCATCATGCCCAGCTAACTTTTGTATTTTTAGTAGAGACAGGGTTTCGCCATGTTGGCCAGGCTGGTCTCGAACTCCTGACCTCAGGTGATTCACCTTCCTCGGCCTCCCAAATTTCCCCTTATTTCAATCAAATTATTCTCCACAATTATCTAGAGTTTAAACTTCCAGATAAGCTTCAAAATCATTCTGGCAAATTATAAAATAACCAAGTTGGGATTTAAACATAATCTATCATTCAGTATATATACTGTATCAGTATTAAAAGAGTAAAAAAGAAACAGGTGTAATCCTTGTGTACATCAATAGGGGAATATTAACTAATTAATACATGAAAGAATTTTTAAAAAGAGGTACACTGAAAGTGGCATATTTCTAGGTGTAGTGTAGTAGAATATATTCATACATCAGTAAGGAGACAACCTTATTAGTGCCAGTGGCTTACATTTGTAGATGGTAAGGGATTAGATGGGAAGCATGACTACTGATTATGGATTTCTTTGAAAGACAAAAAGGAAGGTTTGGTTTGATTTGAAGATTACAGGAAGCTGTGTAAAGCTTTGAACAAGTGACTGATAATGATGAAATTACAAGAACTAACATTGATTATGTTTTTGCTACATGTCAGGAACTCTTCTAACTTTACAATGCATCAAACCTGTGCAAGGATTCCATGTGGTTGTTTTTACTCTTACCCTATTCTACCTAGTGAAAAAGAGACACAAAGATCAAGTAACTTTTCTTTTTTTTTTCTTTTTCTTTTTTTTTTTTTTTTTTTTTTTTTTGAGACGGAGTCTTGCTCTGTCGCCCAGGCTGGAGTGCAGTGGCCGGATCTCAGCTCACTGCAAGCTCCGCCTCCCGGGTTCACGCCATTCTCCTGCCTCAGCCTCCCGAGTAGCTGGGACTACAGGCGCCCGCCACCTCGCCCGGCTAGTTTTTTTGTATTTTTTAGTAGAGACGGGGTTTCACCGTATTAGCCAGGATAGTCTCGATCTCCTGACCTCGTGATCCGCCCGTCTCGTCCTCCCAAAGTGCTGGGATTACAGGCTTGAGCCACCGTGCCCGGCCGTTAAGTAACTTTTCAAAGTTACATACGTTAAAAAGGAAATATGGCTGTAGAGTTTACACCCTTCACTGTTAATTTATACCTGCAATAGTGCAGAGTCTTTCTTTCCGTTACTACCTAGCAAGCACAAATGTAACAACACAAAACAAACACATCTGTTACAAGTAGATATTTTTCAAGACCAATTTTTTCCTCTCAAAAATTTCTGTGAAATAGAATAGGGACAAGTCAGTGATAATGCTTTCAAAGTTCATTTGAAAAAGCATCCAATTAATAGAAGTTTGCATTGTCATATCTGTGTTAAGAAAAAATGAAACAAACCCATTCTGCTTCATTCTGTATGACATAGGGGAATGGCTTTCCGACACTGCACCCACTGCTCATGTTAAAGCATTTCGGGCATGTCACTATGTATGTGCTTTTGTAGTCGGGTTGCCCTTGTTTCTTAGAAAGCAAATGTGTATTTATAAATAACACTTTAAGAATAGGCTTTATAGAATCTTGTAAGTGGTACTTCTGAATAGTTTCACTTTGCCATGGCTGTTTCTAGAGACTGGCTCTATTTTTACATATTCTATATAATTTGTATTATTATTATAATTAAACATACTGGCTGTTTGCCTTAGTGAAGTTTCTAAAAAGGCAAATAATGCTTTGCAAATGTGTTGACTAAATAAATTTCCAGAGAAAAAAATATATAGCTATGCCAAAAACATTGTGAAATTGTTAATAATTTAGCAGTTAATAATTTAGTGGCTAAATTACAGCACTTGGTGTAATAATTAATAATTTATAATTTAGTGGCTAACCTTACAGCAATTGGCTTCTAAATCCATATCCCTCATAAGTGGTAGTCTTGATTTTTGTTTTGAGGAGAAATCAGAAATAAAATGTAATTATTGAAATATCAGTGATCGATAAATAATAGCTAAATTGTCATAAAATAACACAAATGGACTCTACCTAAGAGAGCCAACTATACTGTGTACTAACCCAAAAATAAGATATAAAAATGATATGTTCCAGAGGGATTTAAAACTTACAGTAGGTGTGTCTAGTTGTGGAAGGAGATATGGGAAAGTTCTATGAAACTCATTTAGAGAATATAATGGACCAAACCTTTGAAATTGAAGGGCCCCACAGCATTTATAAAAGGCTCTCAGCACTACTTTTCCAAGTTTCACTGGTCATGCTCTTAGAATTGCTGTCAACTTCTACTTCAGGTCTGAGTTTTGTTTCTTCACTGCCTTGAAGATGTGCTTTTACAGCCAGGTGTAGTGGTTCAAGCCTGTTATCCCGGCACTTTGAGAGGCCAAGACAGGAGGAACACTTAGGTCCAGGAGTTCAAGAGCACTGTGGGCAATATAGTGAGACGTCATTCTCTACACAAAATTTTAACAATTAGTCAAGCTTTTTGGTACCCACTTGTAATCCTAGCTGCTCCAGAGGCTGGGGTGGGAGGATCCTTCGAGTCCAGGAGGCATTAGTGAGCCATGATTGCACCACTGTACTCCAGCTCAAAAACAAACAAACAAACAAACAAAAGATATGCTTTTTCAATCTTTTCCATTACCAATCTCAATCACTTTCAAATCACCTGATTGCTACTGCAGTCATAGATATCTTTTCTCCCTCCATCATCTTTCCAAATAACAACTATTTCCAGAAAAAAACTGCTGCTGACATTTGCTCATTTGACTGTTCTGCTGTCTGTCACTCATCCATCTGACAAATGCACAGAGGCAGCTGTAGCATCAAGAACACACACTCAGAAGTCAGACTGGTTCTGTATTCTGGTTCTATCACTTATTAGCCATAAGAGCTTGAACAATTATTCCACCTCTTTATTCTTCTATAGAATGGAAAAACAATTAGACCACCTTCATAGAGTTGTTTTAGAAGTTAAAGGGGATAATACAATAAAAGGTTTAGAATAGTACTTGGCATAAAGTAAGACTAAAAAGGTGTATTAGTTATCATCCACTTATTCACATTATAATTGAGTGCCTAATATGCATCAGCACTGTTATTGGCACTTGGAATATAATGGTGAGGGAAAAGAAGGCATTCTCAGACTTCATAGAATTTGCATCCTAGTGATGGTGATAGACCTTGATCAAATAATCACAGAAATAAATGTAAAATAGCAGTAGTGTTAAGTGCTTTGAGAGAGGTAAATGGTACTACAAGAACTTAGCACACAGATTTGACCTAGGCAAGTAAGTCAGAGGAGGATGCGATGGGATATGCCTATTAAGAATTAGTTTGTATTAACAGGATCAAAAACGAAAGAGCACTAAAAAGTAGAGGCTATGTGTTGAGAAGAATTGGCATGAGCACAAGTGAAGATGGAATGTCAGTGTGTCTGGTGCAAAGAGAACAAGGTAAGGCTGGAGAGAGAGATGGGAACTGCTGATGAAGGGCTTTACAGGACAGTGTATGGAAGTTTTTAGCAGCATGGCCACATTATCATGTTGAATACAATGAGATGTTGGATCACAGAGTGGCATGGTTGGCTAAGAGCAGACACATTAGGCTATTTAAATAACTTAATTCAGGAGAAACAAAATGGGAGCTGCTACATGTGTCCAAGTAAAGAGACCACCAAGCAGGCTTTGTGTGAGAAGCAGTGGCTGTGTATTATTACACCCCGGTGCAGATGGACTGAGTCTGACCAAAGAGTCAGCAAAGGGTGGTGGGATTATCATTAGTTCTTATAGGTTTGGGATAGGCGGTGGAGTTAGGAGCAATTTTTGTGGGCAGGGGGTGGATGTTACAAAGTACATTCTCAAGGGCGGGGAGGATGTTACAAAGCACATTCACAAGGGCAGGGAGGATGTGTCGTACAAAGTACATTCACAAGGGTGGGGAGGGTGTATTGTCACAAGGGCGAGGAGGAATGTTATAAAGTACGTTCCCAAGGACCAGGGAATATCACAAAGTACATTATCACAACATCTGGGGTAGGGGGAGTGGGGAGAGTGGGGGGATGGGGAGGATGTCACTATGGCTTGACCATGGTGCGGCCAGCTCAGAGGATCTTACATTCCTGTCTTTTTATGTTAATCATGAAGAAATAAAACGAGAAAGAGTAGTGAAAACTTGGGGTGAAAATTTTGGGGGCAGTATGGAGGGGTGATGGGAGATGTTTCTCAGGGCTGCTTCGGGTGGGATTAGGAGCAGCATGGGAACCTAAAGTGGGAGAAATTAAACTGAGGTAAGATTTGGGGGTAAGGGGTGATGTTGTGGGGTTGTTAAAAGCAGCATTTGTCATATAGGGTGATTAGTGATAGCCTGGATGTGGTCTCGTAGGAATTGAGAGATTAATTGGAAGACACAAGGCCCAAATAAGAGAAGGAGGAAGATAGGTATTAGAGGACTAACCATTGGAAGAAGCCAGAATACCCAGTCAGAGAGTGGCTAGGTGGGTCCCGCAGAATTAGTTGCTTGATTAACAAGTTTTTGTGCTCTGTCTTTGAGTCTTTTGATGTTATCACATACCAGGCCAAATTGATTTAAGTAAAAACAACACTCTTCATTAAGAAATATACAGAGTCCTCCTTTTTCAGCAGTGAGTTAATCGAGGCCTCAGCGGTTCTGGAGGACAACTGCAGCTAAAGAGTCAACCTGGGCTTGGAGGACAGATAAAGTTTGCGATGTATCTGTAATGTTAGCAGAGAAGTCATTAGGGAGGCTGTGGAATGTTGTGACACAGGTTGAGATGTCTGCTATTCCAGTTCCAAGTGCATTTGTGGAGGCAGAAAGTCTTAGACCCACAAGTAAAGGGATTAGTGGGATGACTCTTTTTTGTCATGTTGGTGTCATGAAGGGGATAGGCAGTTGTTCATTCCCATCCGCGAACTGGATTTTGGGGGTAAGGAAGACCAGAGTACATGTGCCCGTCCAATTGGCAGGTAGGCACATGTAGGTGGAAGAGCCACATAAAAAGAAGAGAACTTTTGTCAGGCAGAGCTGGAAATGTAAAGTGAAAAGGTGAAAAGGTGTACTGAAAGAGGAGTCCTGCACCCAAAATCCTAGAGATCCAGCAAGGGCAGCAGCCCTTAGAGGTTGTAATGGGGATTGATGGTGCAAATACGTAGAGGGAGGGGTTTGGTTCTCATGGTGTATGAGAAAGCACATAGTGTCTACGAGTAACCTTTCACCACTATTCATGGGGCTGGGTATAAAGCAAGCAAGAGGAGGGGCTAGGAGGAGAGTCAGACAGGCGGGTGGACGGGGGAGAGGGCGGTAAGCCAAGGATGGAGTGAGATGCAAGGTAGATGTCTTCCTAAACAATAGTGACGGTCAATGTATTTTAGTTTGTCAATAATGATAGAGGGCTTATCAGTAATATGAAGTTGGAATGCTCCCATCTGTTTGGTAATGTATGTGGCTGGGTTCTAGAGATACAGAATAAAGGAATATTTGGGTGGTGGACAGTTACCTAAAGGGATTCCAGTAGGTTGTTGTCAGGAGATGTGTAAAGGAGTGGCAACAGGGATAGTTGTTTGTGTGGTTAGGGGTTCAAATACGGCAGGAGGGTGGGGGTGGAATTGATATAAGGAGAAAGGTGCCGTAAGTAGAGGCAGAGAAGTGTGGTACCTTGCTGGTGCGAAATGTCTGAGGAGTTCTCACCAAATCAGAAGATAAAGTCTAGAAGATAAAGAAGTTCCTCAGGCAGGTAAGGATGAGGGCTATTAAAGGAGGTTTGGATGTGCCGGTAGACAGGAGAGGTAGCCCAGTCAGCCTGTAGAGCGGGGGCAGCTGTGTAAGAGCAGGAAGAAAGGGAAATGCATAGCCAACAATTCTTTGCTAGAGAAGGATTGGAGGCAGTGAGGACAGAGTGGGTGAGACTGATAGTATGCTGGAGGTAACTAGGGAGAAGTAGAGAGTGACTGGAGAATGGGGGTAAGGATAAGAGTGAGTAGAAAAGTCAAAAAAGGACTTCAACACGATAGAAGAATTGGAGTGTACCTTGCCACTGAAGATCTTCTATCCACTCCGAGAGAGAGTTATGGGTGGCGGTTTGAGGTAAAACCAGGAGATATCAGTTATGATGGTTTGGAGGAAAAAAGTGTAAACCGGCAGTATAAACAAGGGCAGGGCATTTATGAGTAGTTGAGAATAGTGAATTGGAGTATGACTAGACAGAAGATAGTAGGGATGACAAGTTTTGGGGGCAGAGTCCAAATAGTGGGGGTGACTGCATAAAGTCCTGTTGCAAAAAGTAGGGTAAAGATGAATAGACCTAATAGAATGAAGGGATGTATTTAGGCTCATAAAGGTTATTACTGTTCTTCAGAAATGCGAGTGAGTTTAAGGGAAGTAAGGGAGGGTACTTGCGACTTCCAGGAGGAAGAGGAGAGATCAGGCTGGCTGTCCAATGGACACAGCTTTATTCTGGAATGGTGAACCCAATGGGGACGGTCCTGCAGAAGGATGGCAGTTGGGGTACTATAGATGAGTAAGTAGGGTCCAGTCCATCAAGGTTGTAGAGTTCGAGGGGTCAGATTCTTAAGAAAAACTGATCATCCAGCTAGGGTGTCTTCATATGGCCGGGAATCTGGAGTAGGCAAGAGAAGATTAGCAGCCTGGAGAATTTCGTGTCTAGCCTGCTGGAGGACTGGAAGATAGTCGCCTAGAGGACTGGTGTGTGGCATGAGGTTGGGGCCCAACAGGAAGGTCTGTCCATATAAAATTTCGAATGGACCATACCGTGTAGCATCTCGAGGACAGGCTCTAATTCTAAGGAGGCAAAACAGTAAAAGTACTGTCCAGTCTTTTTTAAGTTGGAGATTGAGCTTGGTGAGGTGTGTTTTTAAAATACATTAGTTCTTTCTACCTTTCCCAAAGATTGAGGATGGTAGGGGGCAGGAAGGTCCCATTGGTTGCCGATGGCCTGGGAGACTGCTTGAGTGACCTGACTAATGAAGGCCGGTTCGTTATCGGACTGTATAGAGGTGGGAAGGCCAAACTGAGGAATTATGTCTGACAGAAGGGAAGAAATGACCACAGTGGCCTTCTCAGACCCTGTTGGAAAGACCTCTACCCATCCAGTGAATGTATCTACCCAGACCAAAAGGTATCTTAGTTTTTTGACTCAGGGCATATGGGTAAAGTCAATCTGCAAGTCTTGTATTTGAAATCTGGTTATAGCAATGGAGAGGACTTGATGGACTTAACAGATATCTAGAAAGTAAAATTGCCAGAACTTGGTATAAATTTTATTGGGGGAGGGAGGGTGAGCAAGAGGGAACAGTTATAGATGACTCAGTCTCCTGGCATGCGGAACTAAGATAGAACTGACAGAAGAATGGAAGGTCATGTGCCTGATTTGAGACTTTTTGCATCGGAGGTACTCTAAAGGACACAATCTTTAAAAGTCTTTTCATTAATTGACCATCTTTGTAGCTTTCATGATCAAATTAAACTTTTAAATCCAGAATTTAATGATTTCTTTTACCAATTCCAAATGTTTCTACTCTTTTCCACTCTATAATTTTTCCCAGTTCTATTTTCCTTTACTTAAGTCAAACTAAGCTCATCACTCCTTGAATTCCAGCTTGTCCCATCATCTTTTCCCCAATTATTTCTTTTCTTTTTGAAATTTGGTTAAATTTATCCTCTTTCAAGTAATCTTTCATGAGTAGTACATCTGATTACAATAAAAGTATATTCCCATTTCCATCCCTGTGACCTGGTCCAGCATTTTCATGCTTATTTACATGCTAAATTGCTCTTACTAATATATACCTTTATAAAATCATTATTTTCTTAGGTTACATGCATATTTTCCTTCTATCTATATTGCATATTCACTCAGATCAGGGATCATGTCTTATATTTATTTTTAATTTGTTCTTTGGTTCTTTAAACAATTTGCAGTATTACTGGAATAAAAAATACTTTATTGTCTGACCAAATTTTCCAAGCTGGGTGGGAGGCAGGAAAATGGCTGACTAAAGCATGATTTGTTTATTGTCTCAAAGCCACAGAAATATTTCATCACTCTCCTAATTCCACTTTTTCCTCCTCATATCCTTTTCAATGAATGGAATTCATTCGGAAATGCCAAAGTGTGGAGTCAATGTGGAATAGGAGCATGAGCATGAGTGGTGGGTCCTGAAAGAAGGAGATTTTTTCCCTGTGTAATCTTGGGCATGCTTCTTAACCTCTCTTAATCTTAATCTTTTCATTCTAAAGTGAACATATTAATATCTGTACACTCATTCAGTCTTATTTGTTTGTTCAGCTCCCAGCTTTGTATTCCTGTATATATGCTAGTAACCCCCATAAATACATTCGCAATCCAAATATGCTTCTCCAACTGAGCTTGATGTTGTTTTCTTCCTTATAGCAGTATTTACAGAAAGCAAAATTCTAAACAAAGACTAACTCACAGATTTGGGGGAATAACACTCAAACATGATAGCTATTTCAAAACCTTCTATAAAGGTCAAATGGACTTTCAATGTCAAAATATTCTAGAACTGGAAAGTGACAAATATATTAGAACACACACAGAGAAACCTGTTTTCACTTTGGAGTAAATATTTTTTCTCAAGAAAAGATTACTGCATTGGATGGTAGAAATCTGCCAAAATTTAGAGGAAGTTAAGCAATATCAGTATACAATTAAAAATGAATTAGTCATAGCTGCAATGAAGGGGATTTCCATAATGCATTTGAGAAGTTCAGAAAAACTAACATTAAATTGCCATTAAAAAACAAAAAATACTTGTACCACTTAAAATAAGAGTTTAAAAATTCAAGGGGGTGTTGTTCACTTTCAAAAATACGTTTTTCAATGGCAAATGAACCAATCTATAAATCAGGATATTCTGTACACAGTTTACAGAATCATCAGTGTTGGAAAGTCTAGAATATTTTAAAGTAAATATATCACCGAGTTTTTAAAGTCTTATTGACAAGGCAATAAAATGATCCAAACAAGAGCTCTGTAACCCTACAAGTAGCAATTTCCTCCATATTAATGTTGTTTTCCGAATATACTTTATAGCCTTAAGGAAAAATTTAAAGGGTGAGAATTGGATTTTAACTTGGAAAAACAGCTGAAACTTATCACTTGGGTGAAGTTTGTTGAAATCCAAGAGGTTTTAAGAGTTCTTCTTGTAGACTTTTCTCTAATATCCAGTGAAGAAGTTTTGTACTTTTGTCTGGATAGGGAAGCTGATGGAAAGTTGGTAGGTATCCTAATTCCATAGTTATCAGGAATCCTCTGCTGCCAGGCTGCTCCTAAGCCACATCACTTCGGATATGTTCTGGGAGGGTAAATCATTGCCCTTCTAGTGTTGCCTCAGCCCCTGAAGACAATGCCTAGTACCTTTGACTGCCAAATTCTACTCATCCTCTCTTCATCTTTCCCTGAATCTTCCTGCTGCATTATTGCATGAACTCCTTTTCACCCTTTGGAAACTCCACCCTGACTGCTGTTTGAGATACTGTGGAGTGACTGTCAGGAAAACAGGGTTGAAGTTAGATTGTCTTCGTTTGAATTGTGATGTATTAGGGTTCTCCAGAGAAAGCAGGTGGTATAGTGTTAAGGTCTGAGAGCCGGAGAGCAAATGGTGTAGATCTGAGAACCAGGAGCACCCAGGACAGATGATTGACATCCCAGTTCAAGCTGTCAGGCAGAGAGCAAATCCACCTTTCTTACATCTTTTTGCTCTCTTCAGGCTCTCAATGGATTGCAAGATGTCCAACTACATTGGGGGAGGGCCATCTGCTTTACTCGGCCCGTCTATTCAAAGGCTAAACTCTTCTGGAAACACTCTCACGGACACACCCAGAGATAACGTTTAACCAGATTGCTGGACATCCTGTAGCCCAGTCAAGTTGACACGTAAAATTAACGATCCCACCTGGCTCCACTGCCTTCTGATGTTGGAAACTTGGGAGAGTTATTCAATCAGATTGAACCTTAATTTACTCATCTGTTAAAAATGCAGGTAATAAGAGGACCTAAATTACAAGGCTGTTGAGGAGTAAAGAAGATATGTGATGTCCATGTTGTGAGCTCAGTACACATTATAGGACTCATGTCTCCTTAGGTGGATTATTTGAGCAGTCTTTGTTCTCTTGACCTTGCTACTTACCTCCTCACCAAAATGCCTCCATATTGGATACTATTTTATCTGGGTCCCTCAACCTAATAAAATAATCGGATCTAGGATATTAATCTCATATTTTCTTTAGCATTTTCACTTTAAAACCTTTTTGGTTTTTTTTAACCCACATATAACCTCTCTTAAGGAGCCTCCATGAACCAAATTTAAGAGCATTTCTGCCCTGATCTGGTTATCCTTTCATAAACTATTCCTTATACTGTGTGTTTCTCACTAAATGATAATAAATACTTGTCTTTCTCCCACATAAATAGTACAGTGACCCCTCCTTATCCATGGCTTCACTTTCCATGGTTTTGGTTACCCATGGCCAACTATGGTCTGAAAATATTAAATAAAATTTCCAGAAATAAACAGCTTATAAGTTTTAAATGCTACATCGCAATGCCCATGTCATTCATCCCACTTCATCTCAGCACATGGTCATTTTACTATCTCACATCATCACACAAAGCAGGGTAATACAGTATAATAAGATATTTTGAGAAAGAGAGAGACCACATTTACATAACTATTATTACAGTATATTGCTATCATTTTTCTATTTTATTATTAGTTATTGTTGGTAATCTTTTACTGTGGCAAATTTATAGATTAAACTTTATCATTGGTATGTATGTTTGGGAATATTATATGATATGCAGGGTTTGGTACTATATGTGGTTTCAGGTATCCACTAAAGGTCTTGAAATGTATTCCCCAAGGATAAGGGGGCACTACTGTAATTCAAAGGCAGGGAGCTCATCCAGCTCTATCCTTAAAACAACCAATAATATGTGTTAACTAAGGAAATGAATACAATAATAGATGTATAGCTAAAAACATTGACATGTGTATTAGTCTGTTCTCACACTGCTAATAAATACACACCCAACACTAGGTAATTTATAAAGGAAAGAGGTTTAATGAACTCATACTTCAGCATTACTGGAGAGTCCTCACAATCATGGCAGAAGGTGAAGGAAGAGCAAAGGCATGTCTTACATGGCAGCAGGCAAGAGAGAGCTTGTGCAGGGAAACTCCTATTTATAAAACCACCAGTTCTAATGAGATATATTTACTACCATGAGAACAGTATGGGAGAAACTGCCCACATAATTTAATTATCTGCACCTGGCCCTGTCCTTGATATGTGAGGATTATTATAATTCAAGGTGATATTTGGGTGGGAACACAGCCAAACCATATCGTTCCACCCCTGCTCCCTCCCAAATCTCATGTCCTCACATTTCAAAACCAATCATGTCTTTCCAACAGTCCCCCAAAATTTTAACTCATTTGAGCATTAACTCAAAAGTCCACAGTTCAAAGTCTTATCTGAGACAAGGTAATTCCCTTCTGCCTATGAGCCTGAAAAATCAAAAGCAAGTTAGTTACTTACTAGCTACAATGGGGGTATAGGCATTGGGTAAATATACTCATTCCAAATTGGATAAATTGGCCAAAACAAAGGGGCTTCAGGCCCTCTGCAACTCTGAAATGCAGCAGGGCAGTCAAATCTTAAAGCTCCAAAATGATCTCCTTTGACTCTATGTCTCACATCCAGGTCACACTGATGCAAGAGGTGGGCTCCTATAGCCTTGGGCAGCTCTGCCTCTGTGGCTTTGCAAGGTACAACCCTTTGCCCCATTACTTTCATTAGCTGGTGTTGAGTGTATTCAGCTTTTCCAGGTACATGGTGCAAGCTGTCAGTGGATCTACCAATCTAGGGTTTGAAGGATGGTGGGTCTCTTTTCACAGCTCCACTAGACAGTGCACCAGTGGGGATTCTGTATGCCAGCTAAACCCCACATTTCTCTTCTGCAGTGCCCTAGCAGAGGTTCTCCATGAGGGCCTTGCCCCTGCAGCAAACTTCTGCCTGGACATCCAGGCATTTCCATACATCTTCTGAAATCTAGGTTTTCGAACCTCAATTCTTGACTTCTGTGTACCCACAGGCCCAACACCACCTGTAAGCTGCCAAGGCTTGGGGCTTGCACCCTCTGAAGCCATGGCCCAAACATTACCTTGGCCTCTTTTAGCTGTGGCTCAACCAGCTGGGATGCAAGGCACCCAGTCCATAGGCTGCACAGAGCAGGGGATCCCTGGGCCCAGCACATGAAACCATTTTTTCCTCCTAGGTCTCCAGGCTTGTGATGGCAAGGGCTGCTGTGAGGGTGTCTGACATGCCCTGTAGACATTTTCCCCATTGCCTTGGCAATTAACATTTGACTCCTGATTACTTATGGAGATTTCTGCAGCATGCTTGAATTTCTACTCAGAGAATGGGATGTTCTTTTCTCTCTCATTATCAGGCTGTAAATTTTCTAAATTTTTATGCTCTGTCACCTCTTGAATGATTTGCTGCTTAAAAATTTTTTTCTGCCAGATACCCTAAATAATTTATCTCAAGTTCAAAGTTCCACAGAACTCTAGGGCAGGAGCAAAATGACACCAATCTCTTTGCATAGCAAGAGTGACCATTACTCTAGTGCCCAAGAAGTTTCTCATCTCCATTTGAGACCACTATAGCCTGGACTTCATTGTCTATATCACTATCAGCATTTTGGTCAAAGCCATTCAACAAGTCTCTAGGAAGTTCCAAACTTTCCCACGTCTTCCTGTCTTCTGAGCCCTCTAAGTCTTCAGGGAGTTGTAAACTTTGCCATATTTTCCTGTCTTCTTCTGAGCCCTCCAAACTGTTCCAGCCTCTGCTTATTACCCAGTTCCAAATTTGCTTCCCCATTCTCAGGTGTCTTTACAGTAGTGACCCACTTCTGGTACCAATTTACTATATTAGTCTGTTCTCAGGCTGCTAATAAAGACATGCCCAAGACTAGGTATTTTATAAAGGAAGATGTTTAATGGACTCACAGTTCAGCATGGCTAGGGAGGCCTCACCATCATGGTGGAAGGTGGAGGAAGAGGAAAGGCATGTCTTATATGGCAGCAGGCAAGAGAGAGCTTGTGCAGGAGAACTCCCATTTATAAAACCGTAAGATCTCAAGAGACTTATTCACTACCATGAGAAAAGTATGGGGGAAACTGCTCCCACAACTCAATGATCTCCACCTGGCCCTGCGCTTGACATGCGTGGATTATTGTAATTTAAGGTGAGATTTGCATGGGGACACAGCCAAACCACATCAACATGATTTTACATTTTAGTGAAATCATATTGAAGTGTTAACTCAAACATATTAGAATTATTATGTTTATTTCAGGGTCAGTTGGAGTAATATTTTTGATCAGGGACATGGTTCTAAGAATCCAGTAAATTACACAAAATTCTTTCTGTTTGTAGGGGATTCCATGGCTAAAAAAACCTTTCATAAGATGTAGTAATTGTGGGTAGGTTTTGGGCATTAGGGATTCTATGAAAGAACCAAAGTTAGCACATCTCTTCCTTACCTTCAAGAAATGGGACAAAAGAGCCAGGCAGCTGTAGCCTATAGTATTTATTACAGAAAAATCTGATTTTAGAGACTCTGTTCAGTATTTGTGGGCCAGTGGACTTCCTCATACTGAATTCCAGAAGAGAACAGACCATACACCTTGCTGCAGATGTCATTTTATATTTTAAGACTGTAAAGCTGTCTTCATTACTTGCTGTCTTAATTACCATGTATCTGAAAACTCCGTAGTGTCTCACAAAAGTAAATGTTTAGTGACTGGATCAAGGATGAATTAACTTAGTTATTATCCCAGCTATGGAGAGACTATGTCACAGTTATGAGGAGTATACTATTTGAAGGAGAGAAGACAGAAGAAAGAACAGCAGATGGCTACAGAAATAATTCATACAGAGATAACCCCTCCTCTTCCTCTTCCATCCTTAATGGGAAACACTAAAGTGTTTTCTTTTTCTTTCTTTCTTTTTTTTTTTACATACTTATAGATAATCAAGTAGAGAGGGAGAAGTTAAACATACAAGAATTAGAGGGATAATTGATATTATTTGGATCTGTGCCCCACCAAAATTTCATGTTGAATTGCAATCCCCAATGTTGGGGTTGGGACCTGGTGGGAGGTGATTTGATCATGGGAGTGGTTTCTCACAAATAGTATAGTGCTATCCTCTTGGTACTGTTCTTATAATAGGGAGTGAGTTCTTACAGCTGTAACCCCAGCACTTTGGGAGGCCAAGGCAAGTGGTTCACCTGAGGTCAGGAGTTTGAGACCCACCTTACCAACATGGTGAAACCCCGTCTCTAGTAAAAATACAAAATTAGCTGGTGTGGTGGTGCATGCCTGTAATCCCAGCTACTTGGGAGACTGAGGCAGGAGAGTCGCTTGAATCCAGGAGGCAGAGTTTGCAGTGAGCCGAGATTGCACCACCGCACTCCAGCCTGGGAAACAAGAGCGAAATTCCGTCTCAAAAAACAAAAAAAACAAAAAAATAAAAACTGTGTGAAACACCTCCCCTTCTCCTCATGCCCTTATTTCTACTCCTGCCATGTAAGATGTACTGCCTTCTCCTCTGTCTTCTGCCTTCTACTATAATTGTAAGCTTGTTGAGACCTCCCCAGAAACAGAGCAGAGGCCAGCACCATCCCTCTTGTACAGCCTGTGGAATCATGAGCCAATTAAACCTCTTTTCTTCATAAATTACCAAGTCTCAGGTATTTCTTTACAGCAATGCAAGAACAAACTAATACAATAACCAAGGAGATAAAACCACCACACCACCTAATTTTGTATTTTTACTAGAGAAGGGGTTTCATCATGTTGGTCAGGCTAGTCTCAAACTCAGAAAAGTTGATGGAAACCTCAGCAACCGAAGGATTGATCTTTGAAAGATGGAGGAGCATTTCATTTATTGAAATAGGAGGGAGAAGGGGAGCTGGTGGTGGAGGACCTGAGAAAGGTTTAGATGATAGTTGGAAGGACTTCCTTTCTGAGGGCTTCTCTTTTCATCATAAAATGTGAGAAGAGGTTTTCTGCTGGGAACTGGGAGGGGAGAAGAGGGTTCTGTGAGGAGCTAAGCTGGGAGATTTTAAGGGAAGAAGAATATATGAGATATTGTGAGCTCTAGGAGAAAATGAGAGTCTTAGAAGACTAGAATAAGTTTTACAGCAGATTTGAAGACCCCATTAAGCATTGGGATCATGAATTTAACCTCTTTGGCTTGTAATAAGTTAGCATCATATACAAAAGCATTTCCATGGCTACAGATGCAGGTAAGGGAGCGGACATTTTGCTCCAGATTTCAGTAATTCACTAGCAACTGTTGCAGACATTTTACAATATTCCAGGAAATCTGTACCTGCAGGATAATACAACAGGGACAGTTAAGGAAATATTCACTGACTTTTATCTTTTTTGGCCCTAGCCTAGTTTACGATTACATGAGCTTTCACGCATAATATTACATAAGTATCCAGGTTTCAAGGTAAAATGTTTCCAATCCAACTTAAAATAATTCAGTGATTTTTCCACTGCATTCAAAGATGAAAATCCCTGCCACTCTCTTAAGGCCCTGGATATCTGGCTCTTCCTCACTCTCTAGGCTGCAACTGATACTACCTACCCATCACTTTACCACAGAGGCTTTTGTTAAGAATCTTGAACAAGGTGTGATCTTTCTGGTGGCAGGGCCTTTCCCCAATTATATTACCTGGAGTTCACCAGAGAAGAATTGGCTTATGTAGTTAGTTATGAGGATTGGCAAGTCCAAAATCTGCAGGGTAGGCCACAGGCTGAAGACCCAGGGGAAAGCTGGTGCTGCATTTTCATGTTCAAGGCAATCTTCAGGTGGAATTCCTTCTTTTTTGTCAGTGGGGTGTGGGGAGGCATTAGTATTTTCTCTCAAGGCCTTCAACTGATTAGATGAGGACCACCCATGCTACAGAAATTAATCTGCTTTAATCAATGTCTACTAATTTAAATGTTAATTTCTTTAAAAATACCTAACATCAACATCCAGACTGGTGTTTGACCAAAATCTGTATACCACAGCCTATCCAAGTTAACACAAAATTAACCTTCATGTCCATGCAATCGTCTACCCTTGATGCCCTTTCTCTTCTTTGTCTCTTGGCTACATTGTCATTTCAGGGCACTTTCTTGATCATCTCTCCCCAAAAGTAGGTCAGATGCCCCTTCTATGTGTTCCAAAGGGACACTATATTTCTTTAACTCAGTCATGATTTAATTCATAATCATGTACTTGATTTATGTTTAACTCTGTCTTATCATGGAGATAGGGGTCATGTTTGGTTATTCATCACTGTCCTTATTGACCCAATAACAAATGAGATGCTCGTTCAGAACCAATGAATTAGTAAGCACTCTTTATGAATACAAGAAACCACCATATGTCAACTGAACATTATTTATAATGTATTTATAACCATCACTCTCCTATTTCAAATATTTCACCAATAATAACACTAAATAATAGATCAGTAACATTTGTTGTGTGCTTTCAATATGACAGGCATGCTTCTAGGCACTCTATAACTTATTGTGTCAAAACTCCTTTTTACACCATTTCAGATTTTGCATTATTTTACACTACTTTAGATTCTCTCAGCCTCCCTGTGTCTGAGGCTGCTCCGGGCCACACCTTTCACCTTAATTCTGATCCCCACCAAACCAAATTTGCTGGAGTACAAGTCAATTGTACCTTGCCTCTTGCCTTGTGTTATATCTCTCCCCCTCCAGCACCATGTTTTATTTTCTTAACTGTGGCTGAAAAGACATATATAATCATCTCAGGACCCATGAGGCTCCCCTAGTTGCCTAACCTGGAAATATGGGGGAGATATAATGCTGAGAAGCAAAGATCCTCAGCGGAAGAAGATAGAAGATAAAGTCTTTTCAACCCCACTGCCCCCACCACTATCCACAGATTGCCCTGAGACATAATACTACACAGGGCCCCTTGGGAATCTGTTCCATAAAATTGAGCAATCAATCACCATAATACCTAGGAGTGACAAGTTGGCAGGAGCACATCTCCTCCCATTTCCTCTCCCTCCTTCCCTGTTTTGCTTGCCTTTTCCATCATTTCTTCTTTCTTGGCATTTAACTCTTCAATACAGTCTTAGCCCATAAGCTTTTGTCAAAGTCTGTTTTCTAGAGCATCTGGGCTTATACATTCATTTAATCTCACAACAAGAGGATAAGATCCAGTTTGTTTCTAAAATGCTCATCTTGGCTGCAGCATGCTAACAGCTAAAAGCAGGAGAAGTGGGGAACCTAGTCTATTAGTCAGGGTTCTCTAGAGGGACAGAACTAATGGGATGCATATAAAGGGGAGTTTATTAAGTAGTATTAACTCACACCATCACAAAGTCCCACAATAGGCCATCTGCAAACTGAGGAGCAAGGAAGCCAGTCAGAATCCCAGAGCTGAAGATCTTGGAGTCTGATGTGTGAGGGCAGGAAGCATCCAGCACGAGAGAAAGATGCAAGCTGGGAGGCTAAGTCAGTCTAGCCTTTTCATGTTTTTCTGCCTGCTTTATATTCTAGCTGTACCGGCAGCTGATTAGATAGTGCCCAATGAGATTAAGGGTGGGCCTGCCTTTCCTAGTCCACTGACTCAAATGTTAATTTCTTTTGACAACACCCTCACAGATACACCCAGGATGAGTACTTTGTACCTACTTAGGAATTAATGCAATGGTCCCCATGAAAGATGAAGGTGGATTGGACAGTAATGCCAGCTATAGATGTGGAAATAAGTGATCAAGTTTGAGATCTGGCTTTCTATTCCCTTCAGTCTTGCTATTGTTTACACACTTGTCCATTCAACTATGAATGCTCTGTCTGTAGGAGTTGCTAGCATGCTGCAGAAAAGTAGTATATTTTCTGTTACATAAATGAGGCAGAATAACAATTCAAGACATTTAGAAAACCATACCAATAGGTCGCTCATAACATCTCATGGTCTAACCCTAGGAAGGGATGTACATGTTTATGAGCATATTTTGAAAGTAAAAGGGGGTGCTATTCATTGATATGCCAGGACAACAACAGAAATAAATCAGGACAGTCCCAGGAAAACCTGGATGTATATTGACACTGAGTATACAGT
The DNA here is from genome assembly GCF_037993035.2 of Macaca fascicularis. Classification (NCBI taxonomy): domain Eukaryota; kingdom Metazoa; phylum Chordata; class Mammalia; order Primates; family Cercopithecidae; genus Macaca; species Macaca fascicularis. Next base: position 19,327,831 of record NC_088379.1, on the reverse strand, counting down.
CACTGCATATGGCTTGCTAGCAACTTAAAAATTACAGCAGTCCAATAAATCTTTCCACTTACCAGGGATACCTCTATCAGAATATTTACTTGGCAAGAGTTTATTAGTGTATTAGTTGGGGTTCTCTGGAGAAATGGAACCAATAGCAGGTACATATGAAGAGATTTATTATGAGAAATTTTCTCAATTATGGAGGATGAGAAGTCCCACAATTTGCCCTCTTCCAACTGCAATCCCGGCATAGCTGGTGGGATAATTCCCATTCATGTCCCAAAGTCTGTGAATCAGGAGAATCAATGGTGTCAATCCCATTCCAAGGGCAGGAAAAGTCCTATGTCCAGCTCAAGTAGACAGGCAGAAAGCAAAAGGAGTGAATTTCTTTTTCCTTGCCTTTTGTTTTATTCAGGCTCCCACAGGATTAAATGATGGCCACCTGCATTGAGTAGGGTAATCTATAGAGTCCACTGACTCAAATGGTAATCTCGTCACCAACCACCCTCACAGACACATTAAAAAATGATGATCTAAGCCTCCTTGTCTCAGTAAAACTAACACAGATAATGAATCATCACAATTATCTATTTTTATCACTGAATACAAAATAAGATTTCTATTAAAATATTTATTATTGGCCGGGCGCGGTGGCTCAAGCCTGTAATCTCAGCACTTTGGGAGGCCGAGATGGGTGGATCACGAGGTCAGGAGATCGAGACCATCCTGGCTAACACAGTGAAACTCTGTCTCTACTAAAAATACGAAAAACTAGACGGGCGAGGTGGCGGGTGCCTGTAGTCCCAGCTACTCGGGAGGCTGAGGCAGGAGAATGGTGTAAACCCGGGAGGCGGAGCTTGCAGTGAGCTGAGATCCTGCCATTGCACTCCAGCCCGGGCAACAGAGCGAGACTCCATCTCAAAAAAAAAAAAAAAAAAAAAAAAAAAAGAAAAAAAATTATTATTCATTGGAAGAAAAGAAAAATATGGACATAATTAGAAGAGAAACATTTTGTTAAACCTCCCTTGATAGACTCTGGAACTAGGGGCAAGTTTTTAAGAACTCTGGATTTAGGCAGAGCCTGAATTTTAAATCTCTTTCTACAGTTACTCTTTGCTTAACCATGTCCAAATTCTGTGTCATGAAAACTGCAAGATACTACTCTAATACAGGTTGCGTATATCTTATCTGAAATGCTTGGAACCAGAAGCATTTTGGATTTTTTTCGGATTTGTGAATATTTGCATATATATAATGAAATATCTTAGTGATAGAGGCCAAGTCTAAACATAAAATGCATTTGTTTCACATACACCTTATACACATAGCCTGAAGGTGATTTTATGTGACATTTTAAATAATTTTGTGCCTAAAACAAAGCTTTTATTTTATCACCCTCTGTTGGCCTGCTTGGTTTGGGGAACTTGGCCTTATGTAGAAAAGATATATCACAGCTGAAGGACTGTGGGAAGGACGCTTTTCCTTGTGGAGCCTAAATGAATTGTGTTGCGCGTCTGCATTTTGACTATGATCCATTACATGAGGTCAAGTGTGCAATTTCCCAATTGTGGAATTGTGTCAGCGCTTCAAAAGTTTGTTTATTCTGCCAATTATTTATTTTACTGTGCATAGCTTCTTAGTTTAATTAAGTCCCATCTATTTATCCTTGTTTATGTTGCATTAGCTTTTGGGTTCTTGGTCATCAACTCTTTGGCTAAGCCAGTATTTAGAAGAGTTTTTCCAAAGTTATCTTTTAAAATTTTTATGGCTTCTGGTCTTAAATGTAAGTCTTTACTACATCTTGAGTTGATTTTTGTACAAGGTGAGAGATGAGGATCCAGCTTCATTCTTCTACAGGTGGCTTGCCAATGATTCCAGCATCATTTGTTGAATTCAGTGTCCTTTCCCCACCTTTTTTTTTTTTTTTTTTTTTTTTTTTTGCTTTGCTTTGCTAAAGATGTGTTGGCTGTATTTGGCTTTATTTCTGGGTTCTTTATTCTGTTCTATTGGTCTACGTTTTTATAGCAGTACCATGTTGTTTTGGTAACTATTGCCTTGTAGTATAGTTTGAAGTCAGGTTGTGTGATGTCTCCCTATTTGTTCTTTTTGCTTTGTCTTGCTTTGGCTATGTGGGCTCTTTTTTGGATCTATATGAATTTTAGGATTGTTTGTTTCTAGTTCTGTGAAGAATTATGATGGTATATTCATGGGAACTGCATTGAATTTACAGATTGTTTTTGGCAGTATGGTCATTTTTAAAATAATGTTTCTACCCACCCACAATCATGGGTTGTATTTCCATTTGGTTGTATTATCTGTGATGTCTTTCAGCAAGTTTTTGTAGTTTTTTTGTAGAGACTTTTCACCTCCTTGGTTAGGTATATTCCTAAATATTTTATTTTATTTTTTGCAGCTGTTATAAATGTGGTTGAGTTCTTGATTTTGATTCTCAGCTTGGTCACTGTTCATGTGTAGCAGTACTACTAATTTTTGTACCTTGATTTTGTATCCTGAAACTGTGCGGAATTCATTTATCAGATCTAAGATCTTGTTGGGTGAGTCTTTAGGATTTTGTAGGTATAAAATCATATCATTGGCAAACAGTGACAGTTTGACTTCCTCTTTACAGATTTGGATGCCCTTTATTTCTTTCTCTTATCTGATTGCTCTATGACTTTCAGTACTATGTTGAATAGACATGGTAAAAGTAGGCATCTTCGTCTCATTCCAATTCTCAGAGGGAATGCTTTCAACTTTTCCCTGTTCAGATGGCTGTGGGTTTGTCATAGATGGCTTTTTTTAACCTTAAATTCTGTCTCTTCTATGCCGATTTTGCTGAGGGTTTTAATCATAAATGGATACTGGATTTTGTCAAATGTTTTTTCTTTGTCTATTGAGATGATCATACCACCTTACTCATACAATAATGGCTATAAATAAAAGACAAAAAAATAGATATTGTCATGTATGTGGTGAAAAGGGAACACTTCTACACTGCTGTTGGGAATGTAAACTTGCACAGCCACTACGGAAAACAGTATGGAGATTCCTTAAAGAACTAAAAGTAGAACTAGCATTTGATCTGGCAATACTAGTACTGGGTATCTACCCAGAGGAAAAAGAGTCATTATATGAAAAAGACACTTGCACACACATGTTTATAGCAGCAACAATTCAAAATTGCAAAAATATAGAATCAGCCTAAGTGTCCATCAACCAACGAGTAGATAAGAGTATGCATGTATGTGTGTATGTGTGTGTGTGTATGTGCATATATATATATATATATTTTTTATGTACATACATACATACATACCATGGAATACTACTAAGCCATAGAAAGGAATGAAATTATAGTATTGGCAGCAACCTGGATGGAGTTGGAGACCATTATTCCAAGTGCAGTAACTCAGAAATGGAAAACCAAACACCATATGTTCTCACTTAAAATTGGGAGCTAAGCCATGAAAACACAAAGCCATAAGAATGTTATAATGGACTCTGGGGATTTGTGGGGAAGGGTGAGAGGAGGGTGGGGAATAAAAAATTACACATTGGGTACAGTGTATACTGCTCGGGTGATGGGTGCACAAAAATCTCAGAAATCTCCACCAAAGAACTTATCCATGTAACCAAACATCACCTGTTCCCCAAAATCTACTGAAATAATAAATAAATAGATAGATAGATAGATAGATAGATAGATAGATAGATAGATAGATAGATAAAAGTGTTGGATTTCTGAGTATTTTGGATTACAGATTTTTGGATTAGGGATACTCAACCTGTAGTTAAAACTCCTGTTTGTGACAGAAAATTTATTCCTGAATTAGGAAAAAGAAACACTGAAAAGGGAGTTATTGACTTACTTATTCTTTCACTCAGCAAACAATTTTTGGGTGCCTACTATGTGGTAGGCAGGGTTCTGGATGCTGCAGAGCAGTATGACAAAGCATAGGAATCTTATGCCCACTAGAAGCTCAGAGCCTTGTGAAAGAGGCAGAGAAGTTACAAATAAAAACCAGCTACATGATTTAATGGCAGATATTGTTGAATTCAGCGGGAGGACTTCAACAATTAAGGGTGTAGAGAATGACCAGAAGCACTTTTTTAGAAGAGTGTCAGGCAGGGCTTCTCTGAGTAGTTGATATTTGAGCAAAGACCTGGAGAAAGTGAAGGAGAGAGTTACGTGGATAGCTGGGGAAGGGACATTCCAGGCAGAGGCAGTAGCAAATGCTGCGACCTGAGTGAGAATTAGTTGGACTTTTCAAAGCAAATCAGGAGCTGCAAAGGAGTGAGCAAAGGGACGATTGAAGAGCATGTACTGAGTAGTCATGAAGTAGGAAAGGCTTCAAGAATAACTTGGCTCAGGGTGCAAAAGATGTTGCTCAAACTTAATTTCTCTCCATTTCTACGTCCCACTTGCCCCACCCAGGCATGGGCTTAACAAATTTTTTTTGAAAAGTAAAAAAGAAAAAATACTTTGATATGGTTAATCAACATTAACCAGACAATAATAGCTTCTAATCGCTCATGTAGATGTTACCGACTCTAATTAAAAATAAAACTTTGTCCTATAGGCCTTAAGGTCAGAAATACCCTTGACCATTTTTAGCATACAGTTTATTTAAGATATACTATGGGAAAAATGTCAACCACAAAATTCTATTAGGCAAAGCCTGAAAGATTGAAGCATTGTTTATCAATTTAGCTCCCACCCTCAGCTTTCCCCAAATTGTATTAAGCCTGGTTTTTAGATAAAGTAGCATATTTTCAGTCTTATAATATTCATGTATGTGTAAGGCTTTAATCAACATTAAAAAAGGTTTATTTCTTACCACAAATAAGTACATACTGTAGGCAATTGAAACATTTTAAACCATATTTGTAATTTGAAAAGTTGGCTTTTACATAATGATTTGGCTCAAAAACTACATTTTCTTCTTTGAGTTGTAAAATGGTTGTGTGCATGCATTTACTTATTCTCACTCCTCAAATATCATTGAAATTATCCAAGGAGGCTAAAATTGAGAATATATTCATCATGGCACTGAAACACAAGATTTTCAACAATTATTGACAATCTTTGAAAATTCTTGGAAAATATCAAGCAGACAAAGGCAAAGGAGAGATTGGTCTATTTGGAAAGTGGGTAGTTTTTCTCCCCAGAGGATTGGAAAAGTGAAAACTCAAGCTTGGAATCATAAGAATTCGAGGTGATAGTTAGCTAGTTAGATAGTCTGGAATTAAATAGTGTATGTCAAAGTTCTTGGTACTCAAGTGACTAACCACAGAAAATTTCCTCAAACTCCCTTGGTATTCAACAAACATGAATGAAAAACAACCACTTTCAATAGTAAAAGGGATTTTCCTAAAGGCTCAGCTTTATAGTCACTTTTACCTTTCTGTTTGAAAATGCAACTTAAAACTAATTCTTGGCCACTTTACAAGTGAAGGTGGGTCAGAAATTAGCCACCTACTTTAACGGCTGGAAGGACCTGTTAGTGAAAGAAAAGTGTCTCTTTCTATGCCTTGTGGTCGTCTGAATTCTCAGCCTAGCACATTAAAAGCACAGAAATTATAAACTTTTTCTTTTTTGGCAGAGGATGAAAACTTAAACGTAATCTCTAAAAAATAAACTACAAGTCATATTACCACACAAACATAGAACTCCCTTTGAAAGAATAGGAAGATACAGGAAAATCACCACATATGTAACAAGACTCAGTAGTTCAAAAGAAAATATGCTGAAAAATTAGTAAAATGAATTTCTGTGAAATGGACTTACTTATTGAAACTGAAAAGCAAAACAAAATGTCCTTCTATCTTTTATTCTCAAGAAAATTTGAAAAACGTTGTGTGTACCAAAATGGAACAATCTGAGATTAAGAACTTTTGTTCCTGAGGAAAATCATCGTTACAAAATCTTGGAAAAGAAGTCTCATATAAATGAGGAAATTTATTGCAAGTGTCAATGTGAATTAGTGATGTAGGAAACAAGCTAAATAGTTTCTCCAGGAAGTAAATTAAACAGAGAGAAGAAAAATAAGTTACTGGGGATGAAGTCCTAAAGAAGCCAGCATATTTGTAGTAGAAATTCTAGGGAGTAAAAGCAGAGTAAATGGAAGAAAAACAATAATCAAAGACATAACAGAAGAAAACCTTCCTGTGGAGAAAAATGCTGTCCAGATGGTCCTCAACTTAGGAAGTTTCAACTCATAAATTTTTCACATTGTGATGGGTTTACACTTCAACTCTTCTATCCTCTCTATGGAGTTTAGAATATTTCCTAATAAAATGTAGAGTCTGGATTGGGTAAAAATAAAACAGCATTAAACAATTTGCTATATATATATAAAAAGTATTAAATTAACAAAGTGCAATATTTCAATAAAGGAGTGTGCAAGAATATATTGAATAAGTTCATAAAATAAATGTAAAGTCTACAATGACTGTGTACTGGCTATAAATGTTTATGTGACAAATAACCCAGTGTGTAATTATAAATCAAGTTATTAGAATTAACAAATCCATTTGACAAACTTCAACTTTAGTAGAAAACTTTAAAATTTGTCTCTTGGTCTTTGACAGATAAAGACAAAATATAAATGAAAAGCATTTTTCTTTTGCATAATTCATACACTTGAGTTAATATACTGCAGATATCACAGAACCTACAAACTATTTTAAAGTATATTGAACATTTGCAAAGAGAGACTATATTTTAGGTCCAGAATATCTTTACAATAAATCCACCAAATTAAAAATTGCACATCTGAAGTTCTTTTGTCCTAAAATGCAACAAAATTGGAGGCTTGTATAAAAGCATAGACAAATAGTCTTACAAATCAAACCTTATGAAAACAAAGGCATTCCTAAATAGAATTTTTTAATCAAAGAGTATATATATATATATAAAAATTATATATGTACAATTTTTTTTTTGAGACGGAGTCTCACTGTGTCACCCAGGCTAGAGTACAGTGGTGTGATTTCGGCTCACTGCAACCTCCATCTCCTGGGTTCAAGCGATTCTCCTGCCTTAGCCTCCTGGGTAGCTGGGATTACAGGTGCCCACCACCACGCCCAGCTAATTTTTGCATTTTTTTAGTAGAGACAGGGTTTCACCAAGTTGGCCAGGCTGGCCTCGAACTCCTGACCTCAGGTGATCCACCCGCCTTGGCCTCCCAAAGTGCTAGGATTACAGGCATGAGCCACTGCGTCCAAGTACAAATTTTAAACACACACACACACACACACACACACACACACAAACACACACATATATAAGGTTAAGTTATTTCAAAATGATAGATATGTTACATATCTAAACCTAAGAAATGTGGTCAAAGCTGTACTCGGAAAAAAGTAAATGGTTCTAAGTGCTTTTTATAATAAACAATAAAGAAATACATAAGTATTTAACTTAATCAGCTAGAGAAAACAATAAAATAAAGGGATTGATAAAGTTAGAAAAAAGAGATAATATGGAAAAACAATAACAACACTTCATGTTTGGGAACAATAATAAAATACACAAATTTAAAAGTAAAAATAAGAAGTGCAATGAGAAGTGGAATATAACCACAGATCTAGAGGGCACACAATATGTATGAGAATAATCAGCAGAAATAGCAATAAAGTTTGACAATTTGATTTGTAAAAATCTGCAATCCACTAAAAGACTCTTTTAAAAAATCTATAATAAATTAGATTAGATTGGAAAGATTAGAAAAGTTTTCTAAAAGCCTACGTACTAACGAAGACCTGTCCTCAATAATTTCATGGATGAATTTTTTCAAAATTTCGAAGAATGAATATTTGCTATACTTTTAATGGTGTTACAAAACAAAAAGGGGATTTTTTTGATTCATTATAGAAAATCCGAACAATAATAAAACTATTATTTAACTAAGAAGTTGAAAGGAACCTCTTACCATCTGCCTTATACATATAGATTCAAAAATCCTAGACAAAACAATACATGATTTAATACAGTACTCCTCCGTTATCTGTGGTTTTACTTTCTGTGGTTTCAGTTACACGTGGCCAGCCATGGTCAGTAAATACGACATCACTACTCCTGTACATGGGGTTACTTGAACACAAGCACTACAAGACCATAACAATCAGTCTGAGAACCAAGATGACAACCATGACTAATGGCAATCCACTTGGGATGAAGTAGGAAGGTACAAGATTTTACCATACTACTCAGAACAGTTTGCAATTTAAAACTTACACATTGTTTATTTCTGAAATTTTCTTTTAATATCACAATGCCTTTGTCATTAACCTCACATCTTCTCATCATGTAAGCATTTTATCACCTCACATTGTCACAAGAAGAAGGGTGAGTACAGTACAATAAGATATTTCAAAGAGACAGAGACAGAGGGAAAGAGACCTCATTCACATAATATTTGCTATAGTATATTGTTATACTTGCTCTATTTTATTAATAGTTGTTAGTATCTTACTGTGCCTAATTTATAAATTCAGCTTTATCATGGATATGTATGTATGAAGTGTATGTAGAGTTTGGTACTATCTATGGTTTTAGGCATCCATTTGGAGTCTTGGAATGTATCCCCGGTGGATAAGGAGGAGCCACTATACTACTACAATAATAGACTTTGATGAAAAGTGATGATTAATTTTATGTGTCAACTTGACTGGGCTACATGGTGCCCAGATATGTGGTTATCTGTGTCTGTGAAGTTGTTATTTCTGTGTCTATGAATTTGTTTCTGGATGAGATTAACTTATGAATCCATAGACTGAATAAAATAGATTGACCTTCCCAGTGTGGTTCTATTCATTGATGGCCTGAAGAGAACCAAAGGACGAATAAGAAAGAATTCCCTCTCTCTGCCTTACTATCTTTGAGATGAGACACCACTGGTTTTTTTTTTGTTTTTTTTTTTTGGCTTTTGGACTCAGGCTTGGACTGGAACTAGCAACACTGGCTCTCTAGGGTCTGGAATTTTTAGCCTCTATAATTGCAGGAGCTCAAGGCAAAGATGTTGGGACTGTCATTAGATTACGTCTGGCTTCCTTCATTCTGACACATGGGATTGCCCTTCTCTGTTCCTTTTAAACCTAGGCATGGACAAATGACCCAAAGAAATGTGAGTGGAAATGACAAGTGTTACTTAGGGGCAGAAAGTTTAAAACCAGTCTGATTTTCCCTTCCTGCTTCTCTGGTGACTGTGGCAGCTGTTAAGACAAAGTGGCTGTCAGCCTGGGTTCCTGAGTGATTGCCTGAACAGAACCCCCTTGGCATCCCAAACCAAGCCTTTCACATGAGCAAGGAAAGATTTTACTCTGCTAGGTTGTAGGATTTGTGGTTGTTTACTTGCCCAACATATAGGTACTAGACGATCCTGGCAGGAATATTAATAATAATTCAGCATTTTGTCTGAACAGATAAAAATCAGATGAAGATTTTCATCTAAAAAGGGCCTAAAAAGGGCATTAGAATATTCAACACTAATACTTAATAAGAACTTACAATAAAATATACATAGAAAGATAGCTATAAAAACTAAATTTTAAAGAATTTTTATATGATTTTTTTTAATCTTAAATATCTGGTGTATGGATATAGTTTGAGTTTATTATCTGTTCATATATATTCTTATATTTATTTCTTTTTTAGTTATCAAAAAGATATGGGAGTAATTATATATTTTGCTTTTCAAAAATTATTTATTTTGTATCTATGCTATTTAAATTTGCTCACTATAAGAAATGGAAGTATTACATGTGTGTATAACAATACATATATCTTTCAGATTTTACAAAATGACTGAAATCTTTGTCACAAAGAGTCAAGTTCTTACACTTCTAATTAAACAAATCTTTTTAGACAATAGCTTATTCATCTTTTAAAATCCCCATACTCATTAATACACTCTCTAACTTATTACAAATAGACCCAGTTTCCTACATTGCCTCTAGGTGTGTTCTGTCATTCTGCAATGGTGTCATTGCAATGTCACCACGTCCACAACGCCTTTTCAGATTGGCCCATCTAGGAACATTCACAGATTTTATCCTTATCTGCATCATGTCATCCACTACTCTTCACCTGGTAATAAGATTATATATGTAAATATCATCTACTGTGTTAGATTGTAAACTTGTTGAGGGTAGAATTGAAGTCTTATTTAAAATTTTATCTCTCAAATCTCCTAGTGAAGTGGCTTATTTTGTCAGAGTGCAGAGCGGGGAAAAGAGTGCTGAAGTCATCAGCCCAATTTCCACATCCTGGCTCAGTCTTTGCAGAACTGTGGCCTTTGGGAAAAATAGTCATCCACGAAGTGGTGTTGCCATCACGATTAAATGATTAATTGGAATGATTAAGTGGAAAAAAAAAAAGAAAGATTCATTGACAAAGATCTAAAGAGACTTAGATTTATGAAGGGACCAAGCACAGCTACTGCTTGGACAATGCATGGTCAAAGAATAAATTAATACATTTAGGTTTGCTTATCTAGGAGATACAGAAAGAAAAATCCCATAGCACAAAGATGGGCAGACTTCTAGTTATCATTCAAATACAAACATAAGGACCATTCTGTGACCTCACCTGATTTATTTCTCTACTTATATAATTTATAGAAATCAGCTGTGTACTCAATTGTCTTACTAAAATCTAATTCTCACCTGTATTTTAATTTTCTCTTATTTTCTTTTACCAAATTGGCTATTGTCGATTCTGAAAGTAGTCAATTTCTAATCTCTAAGATTATATGAAAAAAACTCATATAAGTGAAACCATTACTTACTCTATGTTTATTGCCACCATATGCTCTTTAATATATTTTTAAACAAACACTTTTTATACAACAAGTTATCAGTAATTGTTCAAACCCAAAAGCACTTGCTCTAGTACATTTCGAAAATATCAACTTTACAATGGCTTGGAATTACTATCAAGTTTACAATGGCTTGGAATTTAGTGCTCATGGACATGTAACATATGTTTTGTAAGGAGCCACCCATATGGTTCTGTGTTGTTCATCCTTGTCATGTATTGTTTGTCTGCTACCACATAATCCGAACTACAGACTTTGACTTGCATGTATGGTTTACAGCACTCTTGATATCATGACCCACAGGGGATTGAAACTGACAGCACCATAGGATTACTCTCTTCCAGTGCATTTATGATGCCATGTAGGACTTGGAATTGACAAATGAATATTTCAAGGAAAAACTACAAATTAAGCTAAAACCATAATAAAATAAAAAATGGACTCTATTTTCTCCTTCTCCTTTTTTCTTTCCTAGTAGTCTTTCTCCTCCTCTTTTACATCTTCCTCTTTGTCTTTTTAAATGAGATTGGGAAACTTCTCAAAATTTGGCTTCTGTTAGACTTTGCTTTGTTATGAAATATCACATGGTAAAAATTAAAGAGTTTTGGTGGGAGGGGGATTTCTGAGACCTAAGTTTAATATTTTAATAGCCAGCAGAGGAAGATGACAAAGAACAATGAGTTACTATTTATAGACATAAGAAAAATTTAAGATCTTTCTTTAAGACTACTCTTTCGAATGCATGAAAAGCATTTTTAGTTAAAGGCAAATTATTTTACAAGGTGGAAACTATTGAATGGGAACTAATAGGTACCAAAATAATGATTTGTAATCTATCTTCTCATTAAGGAATTCAATGACTGAAATAAGAACAAGAATTATAATAATTGTTGCAACCTTACTTTGGCAAAATATTCAGTTAATTTTACATTGTCTTCATAAATTACCTAAATGAAATACGGCTCAGTTTTCAGGTGTTCTACACAAGCATTTTAATGATGTTGCCAGCAAGCTCTCTAAACTCATCATTCTGCCACCTTAACTTCACTCTCAAGCACCACACAAGAGTTTGAAATTCTGAAGAAATGTGACCCTACTTCATGCCTCTGTGATTTTACTAAAGGCAACACAATAGTAAAGTGATCAGGGGCTCTCTTAAGAACTTTGTTATTTTCACAGGAACTTAGACACTATCCTGAAGATCCTGAGAAGGTTAAACTGAGAGGTGAAGCACCACTATTGAAATGCAATTTCAGACTTATCTTTTCATCTATGAGATTTGTAGATTGGAAAGCAATATGGTCATCAGAGAAAGCAGTTAGGATACAGTTGTCCTAATTCAGGTAAGAAATAACGGAAGCCAAACTGTGGGATTTCGTAAAGATTTAGGAAAACAATATAAATTAAAAATACATTCGGGATGAATCACAGCACTTAATGTTAAATTATGTATGGGGCTAGGAAGGCAGAATTGTCACAGCAGTACTTAGATTTCAGGCTTCAACCATCGGAGTGGAGACTTCCTTGCTACACTAATGAATATGAAAACAGGAAAATGTTGGATGGTTCACAATTACACCAGATTTTTTGGTAAGTATTCGTAGTCTCCAATAAATATTGGTAGGCAAGGGCTATTGGTGTCCTCCACTCAATCTTACTCCTAGGTTTTAAGAAAGCATTCTCAGACAAATGCTGTTATACACATAGGTACTCATTCACAATCAGGCTCAAAAAATCATACATACAACCTGTTTCGTAAGTGCAAGCAGTTCCACATCTCTGTTCTTTTAGGGACTCCTATAGTAACTTTTAAAACAGGTTCACTTGAGGCAGATGTACTGATATTCTAATGGCATGATTTAGCTAACCATCTATCTAGTGGGAGGGATGTGTCCAAGAATCTTCTGATGAGTTTTGGATTTAAGCCAAGAACACTCTTCCTAAAGGCACATACTACTGGCATCTCTTGCTTTTTAGAATTTATTCTAGCCCATTTACATATTTTGCATATCACTAACTTCACCAAAAAACTCTACCTTCTAACATCCATTGTGCCAATTAACGAAACCTGTAGTCTTATTTGGAAAGAAACATACATAGTTGGAACACTTGAAGCAACCACTTCTGGAATGTGGCCTTTTAATTAAATGCCAGCAATTCATCCTTGGAGTCTTTTCCAAATCAGGGCAACTGACTGCCTCTAGGGTGTGGATGAAAACTAACACACGCATATGTATCACACTGACAAGGCTGAAGTGACTGAAGCAGATTGCAAACACTGTAACAGGGTAAAAATGATGTGCTCACTTTGGGACATGTTTAATTGAAGGTGGCAAGAAGGGCTAGCTCAGTTAACATTCAATTAAACAGTCTAACCTCTGGGACAAAGACATGGCTGCACATTCAATTTGAAAATCACTAGTGTGTTGTATGTTTTACTATTTTTTGTTTTATAAAAGGGTGGAATATAAGCTTATTCCTTTACTCAACTTTATTATGTGTGTTTTGCCTAGGAAAAAGAGTAAAAGTCATAGACCCTTCTTTTCAGAAACTAACATTCTAGGGTGAGAGAGAAGTGTGTAAGTATGATACAAATAATACAGTTTAGGGAAGTTAATATATGGAAGCTCCTCCGCACCTCAGGAAACAATTGCAAATGGGAATGAACTCATTTCTTAGAATTTAACCCTTGAAAAATGGTGAATAACATTGGTAAGGTTGAAAAGACAATTACACAAGCTGTATTTAAAATATGTCTTAGGGCCCGATGTAGGGAAGCTGCATCAAGAATTGGTTAGAGTTATGCCATGAAAGGAGGAATTTGAAGAACCTTATACACAACCTATGCCATAGGCCATGGAACATATGCAGGAGCTTCACCACATAGAGAATATGTATGACACAAGGCCTTCACTTCTTAAGAAAACAAACACTTGCACATAAGCTGCCAGATGCTATAATATAGCAGTAGTTGGGTGAGTGATCAAGATTTTCTAGACTTAAAAATTTCTGCCAAAAGATTAATTGATCTATGGTTTAAAGTAATGGGATTAGGAAACATATGTTGAGTTCTCACCAGAGGGGAAAAATCAAGATGCAAGTTTTCCACCTGAAATTGTAAAATTAAAAAACCAAATGATTATATATACATATATAAAGATTAAAATTTTTAAAAGATCACCTATACATGAGACAGCATTTGTCTGTGTATCTGTATATATATATATACACAGACAAATGCTATATATATACACACACACAAATATATATATACAGACACACAAATGTATATATGTGTGTGTGTATATGTATATACCCACATACACATATACATTTTCACTCCACATTTGTGTGTATTTATTATGTTTTAAAAATTGTGAATGCAGAAAACCAGCCTGTTTTCAGTTCTTAAAAACATCTTGAATGCCTTTACAAATGTTACAAAATTTCCAAAACTGTCTTGCCAATCACTGTTTTTTTTTTAATTTTACAATTTAAATGGACATCAAGGGAAATTTATTCCTTATGTTTCTGATTCTTTTATATTCGACCCATCCAAGTGTTTCATAAGTACCATTTGATGTCTAAAGGGTCTTAGAGGCTTCTTGTTTCCAGTATGTTTAAGGTTATTTATTCAGAGTCTAGCAGCATTTTATCAGGCTCAATGCAAATGAAACTCAAAAACCTCAAATTATTTTCAAGGCTGCTAATTTAAAGACTGATAAGCATCATAAATGTCTATTTAGCTCTTTAAGGTATATTATGACCAAAATGTAAATAAATAAAAGGCATAGTAGGTTACTGTATTACATATTTTTAAATTCGTATTTTTTCCTTTATGAGAAAGCAACAGAAATTATAAATGATTTGTTCAACCATTTGAACAAAGACGACATTTGATCTTATGTGGTATGAGCTAAATGGTCCTGATAATTATCTAAATATTATGAGTGCTGACTTTTATCCTGGTATCCCAAATTCATTGATTTTTTTTAACTAGTAACTCCTCCTTAAGAGGTCCCTAAAGAAAACATGTAGGAAAACGACAGCTAGTAAATGACCTATTTGTGTACTAAATTTTAGTGCTCACATCCAAGGTAAGACTATGACCTATGCTGAATCCTGTGAATAATGCACTTTGTCTAAAGAGGCAGCTTTGCATTGCGTGGGCTCTGGGTCATACTTGTTAGGTTTGAATTTTGTCTCCACCTTTGATTAACTATGTGCTTTTAAGGTGAGTTATGTAATTTCTGAGAGCCCTTGGATCCTTTACTTGTAAAGTAAGGATGATCACAGTTCCTATTTGTTATGATGTCTATAATTTCTCTGAAAGTATTTCAATATAATTAATACTCTCTTCAGAAATAATGCCATATTGGAAAGTGGCTGTTGGAATTGTTTCTGTTGTTGATGGCTTTACCAAAATAATATACTTTCTTTATTAGCATGATGGATGTCAGAAGTGAGTTAATATTTGTGAAATTATGGCTTGATGGTTAGTGAGATAAGTGTTAGAAATTTGCTTTAAGTAGTAAACTTAATGTTTTTCAAAATATTTGGATTTACTTAAATGTTTGAAAATCTCCACCAATGATCTCTGTCTTTGCATGAAGAAGATAGAGGAATCTAGTGAGGTGTCTTTATCCTTAAAGTTAGTGTCTGTATGGTTTCTACTTGGTTTGGGGAATTTTTAAAATTGATGCTGACTCTAATGTTAGTGGATCTCTGCCTTTAGAATACTGTCATCGTCTGTGCTAGATAGCCTATTCTCTCATTTGGAGGTAAGAGCAGCTAGAAGGACAGACACCTGAGCTTCTTAAAATGTACAGAACAGATTGTATAGGCTGTTATGTGCCTGGTAAAATAAGTTTCTTTAGTTAATGACTTTAATACATGGCAGAATTTGATCTGATATTGACTTCCATTTAAGGTAACTAACCCGTCCAAACTTTTACTGTGTATATTGCCCACCAAAAAGAACCACAGAATTTTGGATTATCAAATTGGGTTGCTCAATTCATAACACAAATTTGTGGAGTTGACATAATAAATAAGGCAGTGATCCATGTGAGCCCTCTAGACAATTACCTGCAAGGAGTCAAAGCTTAGGGAATGCTTGCTATTACTAGGCTAAAACGGCCTGCAACCCCTGCAACCAAAGCAAGCCAAATACCATCTACCTCCACAAACACATACCTGAGTTTTGGATTTTACCACCAACTGCAGAGAAAGTCCTACATTTTTCAGAAAAATACAACCAAAGGGTGTGCCAATGCACTGGCAAAGTTGATCCAAGCTACCAATCTCAGCCCTTTCCAGGTCAGTCACAAGTGCAGCCCATGTGCTTGCCTTCCTTTGCAATACATTTGGAAAGCAGAACTTTCTCAGAATAGAAAAGGAGGGAGCCAGGGACGGGCGTTAGTTCTCTAGCTCTGAGAAACTAGGAAGTTCTACAGGTCCTCACAACAAAAGCAGTGAATTTCTGAGCCTCTGGAACTTAGGCTCCATAAAGCATCTCCGAGTTTTACCAATCTACTTTTTGAATATTTTTCAAACGAAAAGCAACGTGTAGGGGTAGGGAAGAGGGAGAGGGAATGTCTTCCTTTTCCAAAACCAAAAAGACACTGAAAATTCTTGCATGCTGCATACTCCAAAAAGTGGCTTGTCTGATGTGACATAGTAAACACACACACACATACACACCACACACACACAAATACACATATATATTATATGAAATATATGGAAAGATAATGAGGCATAATTATTCAGTTTTAATGTTTTATTTTATTTCTTTGTGTAAATATTTGTATTTTCTGAAGGGCATGTATAATTTAAAATAATGTCAATAAGACCACAAATAAAATTGGTTTCATTATATTGTGTTCCCTTTCTTGCTTTTGAAAAATACACATTCTCCTGAGAAGACTAAGGCCAGGGCAAGGTTTTGTGAATGTTTGCCAATATAACATTTTTTTTTTTTTTTTGAGATGGAGTCTTGCTCTGTCGCCCAGGCTGGAGTGCAGGGTTGCCATCTTGGCTCACTGCAAGCTCCGTCTCCCCGGTTCATGCCATTCTCCTGCCTCAGCCTCCTGAGTAGCTGGGACTATAGGCGCCTGCCACCATGTCTGGCTCATTTTTATTTTTATTTTTTTTTGTATTTTTAGTACAGACGGGGTTTCACTGTGTTATCCAGCATGGTCTCCATCTTCTGACTTCGTGATCTACCTGGCTCGGCCTCCCAAAGTGCTGGGATTACAGGCGTGAGCCACCACGCCCGCCCCATTTTTTTTTTTTTTTTTTTTAAATCATTAGTAGCATTGAATACGATCTGTGGTTGACTGAGAATTGGGACTTGGGACGTGGGATGAGAATATCTCAAGAAATTGAGGCATACTGTGTCAAATAAAGACATCTTCCCTGCGTTCAAAATCTAGCCTAGTACAGGAGCTGTCTAGGTCAACTGGGAGAAGTTTGACAGGATCAGTTTCCATTCATTGTTAAAATTTAACCCTGAGCCATTTTACCTAAATCAAGAAGCTATTTTTAGGGTCAGATCATATATACTTTTCATAAGCTGAAGCGGTATTGCATATCTGTTCCAAGTCAAATTTTGGAAGCAGTTATTCTTCTTCAAAGTTATTTTCTTTTCCTGTAGCATTTCATGGAAAACACTTGCTCCAGCCAACACGATGAGGCTATAGTTTCAAAGACTGAAAAGTTTCTTATTGTGAGTAAGCTAATTGAAGTCAGGGGAATAGTAGGATTTAAGAATTTGGGGGTTTATAATACAATCATGAAGTTGAAAGGAATCTTGAGAGGTCATCTTCTGCTACTCTTCTATTTAGGCTAAAGGATCCTCCTCCAACCTTTCAGCAAATGGGTATGTGTCCTATTGAAAAGACATAAGCCATTGTGTTATTATTATTATTGTGGTATCCTCTGTGATCTGATTTTGGGAGTATCCATCCATCTTCTGTCTTTTATTTTGAACAGTTCTAATTCCAATCCTGCATAAGGTAGAAGTTTGTTGTGGTTGTGTTTTTGAGTTCAAATAATAAAGATGCATCTGGGCTAGTACCATGGTGTGACGACTTTGTAACATGTCCATATGGCTATGGTGAGTTACTGCTCCCTGAATGATCTCTTTTGGTAGGTTTCATTACCATGGGCTACAAGGATGATTCTCTCCACAGCTTGAGCACAGAAGGAGTGAGAGGTGACCATGTGCTAGCAGCCCTCACTCTCAGCGTCTCCTCGACCTCAGCATCCACTCTGGCAGCACTTGAGGAGCCCTTCACCCTGCCACTGCACTGTGGAAGCCCCTCTCTGGGCTGGCTGAGCCAGATCCCTCTGCTTGTCGGGAGGTGTGGAGGGAGAAGCACCGGCAGGAACCCGGGCTGTGCGCTGCGTTCACAGACCAGCGTGAGTTCTGATGGGCATGGGGGCAAGCTCAGCGGGCCCACACTTGGAGCGACCTGCCAGTGCCATGGGCCCAGGGCAGTGAGGGGCTTAGCACCCAGGGCAGCAGCTGCTGAGGTTGCTGCCGCGTCCCCCAGCACTGCCGGTCCACATGCACCACGCTCGAATTCTCCCCGGGCCTCAGCTGTGTCCCTGCCGGGCAGGGCTCAGGACCTGCAGCCTGCCATATCCCAGCCCCCAACTCCATAGGCGTGGCCTGAGCCTTCCCCAGGGGCACCGCCCCCTGCTCCGTCACCCTGGGTCCCATCAACCGCCCAAGCTTAGCCTGCAGCCCCAGTGCGGGATCCACTAGGTGAAGCCAGCTGGGCTCCTGAGTATAGCGGGGACTTGGAGAAAGTTTATGTCTAGTTAAGGGATGTTAAGGGCACCAATGAGCACTCTGTCTAGCTCAGGGTTTGTAAATACACCAATCAGTACTCTGTATCTATCTAGCTAACCTAGTGGGGACTTGGAGAACTTATCTGTCTAGCACTCTGTGTCTAGCTAAAGGATTGTAAATGCACCAATCAGCACTCTGTGTCTAGCACAGGGATTGTAAATACACCAATCAGTACTCTGTGTCTAGCTCTGGGATTGTAAATACACCAATCAGCACCCTGTGTCTAGCTCAAGGTTTGTAAATACACCAATCAGCATTCTGTATCTAGCTAACCTAGTGGGGACTTGGAGAACTTTTCTGTCTGGCCCTCTCTGTCTAGCTCAGGGATTGTAAACGCACCAATCAGCACTCTGTCAAAACTGACCAATCACCTCTCTGTAAAATGGACCAATCAGCAGCATGTGGGTGGGGCCAGATAAGGGAATAAAAGCAGGCTGCCCTAGCCAGCCAGTAGCAACCTGCTCAGTTCCCTTTTCAGACTGTGGAAGCTTTGGTCTTTCCCTCTTTGCAATAAATCTTGCTGCTGCTCACTCTTTGGGTCCACGTCACTTTTATGAGCTGTAACACTCACTGTGAAGGTCTGCGGCTTCACTCCTGAGGCCAGCGAGACCATGAACCCACCAGAAGGAAGAAACTCGGAACACATCTGAAGGAACAGGCCCCAGACACACCATCTTTAAGAACTGTAACACTCACCGCGGGAATCCACGGCTTCATTCTTGAAGTCAGTGAGACCAAGAACCCACCAATTCCGGACACAGGAAGACAGTGCTATTTTGTAGGATACATAAATTGTTGCTGATCTGTTGACTCACTTCCTTGGTGTGAAGCAGCAGCTGGGCGTGGATTTGCTTCCTCTTCCCCTTGGGTCTTTCTTCAGTTTCTATCATTTCAGGTTTGGATGTGCATGTGTGCTCATCATTTTGAGCAAGAGCCCTGGCTTCTACAAGATACCCTTTCTCAGAAATAAAGGGAGAAATAAAGGGTATTCAATTAGGAAAAGAGGAAGTCAGATTGTACTTGTTTGCAGATGACATGATTGTATATTTAGAAAACCCCATCATCTCAGCCCCAAACCTCCTTAAGCTGATAAACAACTTCAAAAAGTCTCAGGATACAAAATCAATGTGCAAAAATCACAAGCATTCTTATACACCAATAACAGACAAACAGAGAGCCAAATCATGAGTTAATTCCCATTCACAATTGCCTCAAAGACAACAAAATAAATAGGAATACAACTTACAAGGGATGTGAAGGACCTCTTCAAGGAGAACTACAAACCACTGCTCAATTAAATAAAAGAGGACACAAACAAAT
This sequence comes from Macaca fascicularis, assembly GCF_037993035.2. NCBI lineage: Eukaryota > Metazoa > Chordata > Mammalia > Primates > Cercopithecidae > Macaca > Macaca fascicularis. The sequence continues at coordinate 19,307,836 of NC_088379.1, read as the reverse complement.
GGAAGAACATTTCATGTTCGTGAATAGGAAGAATCAATATCGTGAAAATGGCCATACTGCCCAAGGTAATTTATAGATTCAATGCCATCCCCATCAAGCTACCAATGACTTTCTTCACAGAATTGGAAAAAACTACTTTAAAGTTCATGTGGAACCAATAAAGAGCCCACATTGCCAAGACAATCCTAAGCCAAAAGAACAAAGCTGGAGGCATCACACTACCTGACTTCAAACTATACTACAAGGCTACAGTAACCAAAACAGCATGGTACTTGTACCAAAACAGAGATATAGACCAATGGAACAGAACAGAACCCTCAGAAATAATATCACACATCTACAACCATCTGAACTTTGACAAACCTGACAAAAACAAGAAATGGGGAAAGATTCCCTATTTAATAAATGGTGCTGGGAAAACTGGTCAACCATATGTAGAAAGCTGAAACTGGATCCCTTCCTTACACCTTATACAAAAATTAATTTGAGATAGATTAAAGACTTAAATGTAGACCTAAAACCATAAAAACCCTAGAAGAAAACCTAGGCAATACCATTCAGGACATAGGCACGAGCAAGGACTTCATGTCTAAAACACCAAAAGCAATGGCGACAAAAGCCAAAATTGACAAATAGGATCTAATTAAACTAAAGAGCTTCTGCACAGCAAAAGAAACTACCATCAGAGTGAACAGGTAACCTACAGAATGGGAGAAAATTTTTGCAATCTACTCATCTGACAAAGGGCTAATATCCAGAAGTTGCAAAGAACTCAATCAAATTTACAATAAAAAAACAAACAATGCTATCAAAAATGGGCAAAGGATATGAACAGACACTTCTCAAAAGAAGACATTCATGCAGCCAACAGACACATGAAAAAATGCTCATCATCACTGGCCATCAGAGAAATGCAAATCAAAACCACAGTGAGATACCATCTCACACCAGTTAGAATGGCAATCATTAAAAAGTCAGGAAACAACAGGTGCTGGAGAGGATGTGGAGAAATAGGAAAACTTTTACACTGTTGGTGGGACTGTAAACTAATTCAACCATTGTAGAAGACAGTGTGGCGATTCCTCAAGGATCTAGAACTAGAAATACCATTTGACCAATCCATCGCATAACTGGGTATATACCCAAAGGATTATAAATCATGCTGCTATAAAGACACATGCACATGTATGTTTATTGCGGCACTATTCACAATAGCAAAGACTTGGAACCAACTCAAATGTCCATCAATGACAGACTGGATTAAGAAAATGTGGCACATATACACCATGGAATACTATGTAGCCATAAAAAAGGATGAGTTCATGTCTTTGTAGACATGGATGAAGCTGGAAACCATCATTCTCAGCAAACTATCGCAAGGACAGAAAACCAAACACTGCATGTTCTCACTCATAGGTAGGAACTGAACAATGAGAACACTTGGACACAGGAAGGGAAACGTCACACACCAGGTCCTGACTTGGGGTGGGAGGAGTGGGGAGGATTAGCGTTAGGAGATATACCTAATGTAAATGACGAGTTAAATGGATGCAGCACACCATGGCACATGTATACATATGTAACTTGTACGTTGTGCACATGTACCCTAGAACGTAAAGTATAATAAATATATACGTATATATGTTTAAAGAAAAAGATCTCCTTTCTCAGGTTAGGAGGAATAAGAATGAGCATAAGCTGTAGTCTGATTTTGTGGAGTTCCAGCTTGTACTCATGGGGTTCCAGTCCATTGGTGATTTCTTCTTCCAGACTGCCTGTGCTGGGTTCTAGCATTGGATGTGGAAACAGTCATGTGGAGACTTCATAGCCAGCCCTTATAATTGGTTAGTAAATTCCCTATGATACATCTCTTAACATATATCTACATATCATATTAGTTCTGCTTCCCTGGTTAAGCTGTGATGGCTACATGCAAAAAACAGAAGTAGTGACTAAGAATCAGGATCATTAGAATTCAAGCTGTCCCTCATTTCTGCTTGGTCTCAAGCTAGCTTCAAGCTTTTCTTTTGCTTTAGACAGTATTTTTATGCATTTCCAGAATACATGTTGGAAAATATGAACCTGATATTTCTGGAGTCACTTAAATGTTCAACCACCTGAAGATACATGAATTCCTTTACTTGGTAGATGTATTTCTCTGGTGACAAACTACATTTTTATGAAACAGACTCTGTTGGACTCATTTGGATAGTATATCAGTGTTCAGGGAGGCAGGCTCTAAGGAAGGATTGGGCTACGTCTGGTGCCCACCACTAGCCCAAAGAATGGTGTCAAATGCAGCAGGACTAGGCTGCACAAAATGACTTTTGGGATTCCAATGACATTTTCATGTGGATAAAAGCTGGCCACTCTTTGCTAGTGCTGATAGTTATCAGAACACACTGATATGATTTTGATAGTTGTTTCTGACTGGTGCCTATTCTGATTAGCTGCTGGTCCCTTTGCCATGTAAGTTGTTAAACATTTTCAATATCAGCACTACCCACAGATTCTACTCAAAATGCTCATTTATTCATAAAAAAACATATCCATGGAGTTTGTCATAGGTTGCAAACACAACACTGATATCAGGAAAAATTAAGAGGAGTAGCAAGGCCAGGTTGTAGTCTCAGGGTGCATAATTTACCAGGAGAGAAAGAAATTGCCAACTTCAATTGATAGAAGTACTAAACCCAGAGTAAGAGATGTGTTTGATTTATTTTTCACTGTATCATTTATTATCTTTTTGACCATGTAATTTCATGGAGCAGTAAGTCTGTGAGAAAATAGACTGCCTACAGTTTAACTTCATCAATTAAAAAGTGTATGACCTTGGCCAGTTAATTTAGTATGCTAGGGTAAGTTTTCATCTTTATAAAATACAAATAGGACTGTTATGAGAATAAAACAAGATAGGATATGAAAGTACTGAGTGCAAAAGGGGCAAATGTCTTGTATTTGTAATTTCAATGGATTTTTTAAATCAAAAATTTTTTAAAAATTCAAGAATGCTGAAATTTTCAAGTTTCTTTTTACCATAATAATTTTTAGTTTGACCATTAACATGATCAATTATAAAAATAATTATTCTATTTTTAATCATTTTTGTATTTGTGTAATTAACCCTGCTTTATTTTTAATTTTTCTCCTGGAACTAATTTACAGAAATGAATTTAACTTAAAAAATCTATATGTCATGAACATGAATCTTGATGCATAAACTCAATTGTGAAATAAATATCAAAGTTTTATTATCTTTAAATTAATTTAATTCTAGCTTCAAGAGCATGTGATCCAGGTTGGCAGGAAATGTAAAGCGTTGTTCTGGAGTCTCTTTCCTGTTACTAGGGTAGGATAACGTTTCTAGGGTCTTACATAATATTAAGACACTGGCTGAAACTACTTGTCATCAGTCTTCTCCACTCCTCAATTGCTCTGAAGCCATCTATGGTTTAGTCCTAGATCCCAAAGCTGCCATTTTCCTCATAGGATTGCAGCCCTTAGATCGTTCCAGAGCATAGAGTGCACATCCCTGATGTTTTAGGGAATTATAAATCTCTCCTTTCTCGCTAGTTTGGGTGAATTTCTTCTTTTAAAATCTAAATCAAAGTTGATCTCCATGGCACAAACAATTTAGTTCCTTCAATGGAGTTTTTAGAAAATAGGACAGATAATCAGTTCAAAAATATTTGCAGCAATGAATTACAAATCCTAACAGCTTGGGGCTGAATGAGGGGAGAGGATATACAGAATGGCAACATAATTTGATAACATGAATTATGACACTTTCCATTTCTTCTTTGATTTGTAAGAGTTTAAACAGCACAAAAATATCAGTTTTTTCTCAGAGTTTGCCAGAATTTTTTCTAAAACCATCTGAGTGCCATGTCTTTTCAGAGAACAGCTCTTTTATGAGTATTTCTGTTCCTTACAGGGTTATTAGTATATTCAGATTTTCTACTTTTTTTAAGTAGAGTTCGGGAGTTTCATGGTTTTTTTTCCTAGAAAAATTATTCATTTCTTTGGGATTATCATGTGTAGCAGAGAATTATACATATTGCAGTAATTTTTAAAAATCTTATCTGTTTGAGAGGTTGTATATTTTTCTTAATTCTAAATTTTAACTGTTTCCATTTTAATTTCATTGGATTACTTTGAAGGTTATATATTTTGCTGTTATTTCCCAGAAGTTCAGAACTTGGGTTTATTTATTAATTCTACTTAAAATTTTCTAGTTTCAAATTTATTACTTTTTGCCTGTTTCCTCATCTTCTTTCTCTTACTTATTATTTTTGTAACTTGTTGAGGTAAATGTTTAGTTAATTTATTTCCATTCATTCTTGCTTAATATGAAATGTACTCATTGTGACTATGACTCTGATTCTGGTACTGGCCACACCTTAGATTTCATGTGACTTGCTACCATCGTAACTTTTTTTTATTTGGCCCTGACAGCCCTCAGGAGATCCTGAAAACATGTGCCTCGTTGTAACTATTTTGTAATTATACAATAGTTTTGTTTTTATTGACCAAAAGCTTCTCTAGCTTTATTGAATTGTGTTTTGCAAATAAATCCTCTGAAATGCCACTTTTGAAGAGTTCATATTAGTCATTTTATAATTTTAATATTGATGGTTTATTCTAATGTCTAATCCCCAGCATTTACCTTATTTTAATTAGGACATATTCAGGGGCTGAAGTCCTGAGAATTAGTCCAGCTCTATGACTTGCTGGACGAGGTAACAACCAATTCATGATGGACAGCTTAGGTTTTATTGTAACTTGGTGGCCCATCGTCCATGGCCGTGTGTTCAGTCTCTACTAAGGCCCAGTAACCAGGCCAAAAGCTGTCTCTCTAAAGGAGAGTGGTTATCTGCAGAAGATGGCAAGGTCCTGCTCCAAAACCCCAAAGGCCTATGCTGTCATCCATCCCTATGGACCTGCCAAAGGCTCCCAAGAGCATCCCTGTCTGACACTGATGCTTCAAGCACTATTGGATCTGCTGGATCATATGACCAAGTGGCAGAACAGCTTGTAGGGAAGAAGGGACCTGTTGTACAGCCTTATCTTATTTTATGTCCCACTCAAAACTGTGGCTTTTTGGTTCTTTCAATAAATATACTGGAGTAATAACACCCAAATGAGGAATATGTTGCCTCTGAAATACAAAGAGACCCACTAGTGTTGTGCCTTTTTCTTGCTTGTAGGAAGAACCAGGGACCAGATGCAAAAATTTCTCCTTCACCATAGAATGTGCCCCATGTTCTTTTGTTGACTTTACCTAGAACTTTTCTGCTTATACAGATCAAGTAAGAATTTAGTAAGCTTCCTATTCATTTCACTTTTAGAAACACCATGATCAATTAGCCAGTGTCGTAGGTCTGTTCAAGTCAGACTATTTTGCTTTCTTACTTTGACTCTGCTGTCTATTATGGTAACCACATCCACCTTGCCTTTGTTGGTTGAGTGCTGCCCTTGCCACACTGGAACCCAATTATTCCCATTGCATTTAGGTTTTCTAATTTAGTGATTGTAGATCCCATTGGGAGTTCTGTTCTATAGAGAAGGGTGACTGCAGAGCTCTTCAAGGGTGCTGAGGCTCTCCTCACAGATATATCTCTCACAGTAGTGGTGAAAGGTATGTCTTCTGGATCTTCCCAGTGTGAGTGAGTAGGCCTTAAATGACAAATTTACTCTTAACATTTCAGTCTCCCTGCATTTGCAAGTCTTTGAATCCCTTTCCCTACATTAAACCAATACATTTCTAGCATTTACAAGTTGCTTATAGAAGCCCACTTTTTAGTCCATGTTTCAGGCAACCAGCCAAACCGTTAGAATCCTTTCTATCTCCCAGTGATGTTGGGACCAACCAGTCAACAACATGATACTCATTAGTTTCCCCAAATTGTTTAAAAGCATCATCTACAGTCATACAACTTCTTATGAGTGGCTGATTAGGATTATACAATGCATATATTTTTATAGGTATATTGCCAGATCATACCATGGATTATAGTGCTAGCTCTAGTAATTAAATTAAGTCATTAGCATCTTAAGTCTAATCAAATTAAAGAGCCAATTCCAGAAACCCTGAAACTAATTCAAAAACCTCATGCTTAACATTCTGTTCTTCTGGACTCTTTTGGTACCAAAATATGATTTATTCAGGATTCTCCAGAGAAACAGAACCAGAACCAGTAAGACATTTACTATAAAGTATTGGTTTGCATGAATATGGAGGCTGAGAAGTCCTGTAGTCTGCCATCTGCAAGCTGGAAACTCAGGAAAGCTGCTGGAGTGGTTTTAAAACCTGAGATCCAGAGAGCTGATGCTATAGACTGCAGTCTGTGTCTGAAAGCCTGAGAACCAGGTGCACCATCACAAGAGAAGATTGATGGGCCAGCTCAACAGTCTGGCAAAGGTAATTCACCCTTCTTCTGCCTTTTTTTTTTCTACTCAGAACCTCAGTGGATTGGATAATACCCAGCTACAATGGGAACAGCCATCTGCTTTATTTTGTCTGTCAATTCAAGGGCTAATCTCTTCCAGAAACACATTCTCTCTCTCTCTCTCTCTCTCTCTCTCTCTCTCTCTCTCTCTCTCTCTGTCTCTCTCTCTCTCACACACACACACACACACACACACACTTAGAAATGATGTTTAACCAGCTATCTGGGCATCCCGTGACCTAGTCAAATTGACATATGAAATTAACTGTCACACTATTATATTCCAGACATTTTATTAGCTGCTCTTTTCTCTGTCCATCCATTTTTTTGTAGTTTTCACCATATTTTTTTTTATCTTTGGTTCTCTGTCTTTTCTTTTGCAAGTCACAATTTGTTGGGCAAGCCTTTTCATTTCTGTGCTATCCACTCTGTTATATTTTATCTGTACATTCGGTCCAACTTTCTTCTGTCATCTGTCTACTGAACACAATCACAAGAACATGTTGTTTACTTGAAATCAGTACATCAAATATGAGCTAATAATAAAAAAGTGATTTCTCAATGGAGTTAAAATATTCTTGAATACTTCAGTCACATGAAAATTTCTTGATTTACACAACACGACTTATAATAAAGGAGTATAAGATAACTTTTATGCAAAAATTATATAAAATTCCAGGGAAATTATGACCTTAAATTATTTTAAGTGTATTATTACTTATTCCTCATATTGTATCTGTGTGGGTTTCTTATTAGGTAAATGTATTAGTCCATTCTTGCACTGCTATAAAGAACTACCTGATATGGGGTAATTTATGAAGAAAAGAGGTTTAGACTCAACATATCTGCAGGATGTATCGAAAGTATGGCTGCGAGGCCTCAGGAAACTTACAATCATGGAGGAAGGCAAAGGGGAAGGGAGCATGTCTTCCCATGTCAGAGCAGGATAGAGAGAGAGAGAGAGAGAGAGAGAGAGAGGCGGGAGGGGCTGCATGCTTTCAAACAAGCAGCTCTCATGAGAACTCACTACAATGAGAACAGCAAGGGAGAAATCTGCCCCTATGATCCAATCACCTCCCACCAGGTCCCTCCTCCAACATGGAGATCATAATTCAACATTTAGCTCTGGGGACCCAGAGCTAAACAGTATCTATAAATTTCTCTTTTGTCTGAGTTTCTCTTGGTTAAACCTCAATATTATTATCATCATTAAGCCTAATTTATCCACTTATGGAGAATTCTGAATTTGTTTGAAAATACACTCTAGATCTTAGATAGGAGAGATAAATCCAACCCAGCATTCAACATCAGCTTTTGAAAAATGCTGGTATTTAAGTTTCCCATCTCCAAGTCAATGCTGAAAAAAAAATTTGTGACTATTATTCACCAGTCACTTATGCATCATCCTAATAGGTATATGATATCCAAACCAGATTTTCCTCATTAATTATATAAATTATATGACATATAACCTTGTAAGACAAAATAAAATATCTTACTCAAATGAAGATAATTTAAATATTATTTCTTTTCCTCAATCTTCTAAGCCAATCCACCTTCAACATAATTAAATTAGTTTAGACTGACAGGAGTGTTCTTTAGTAAAGTATCATGGCATGGACCCAGTGTCTTGTTTTCTTTTGATATTGTCAAGTTTTATTTAAAAAGCATTATAATGTGAATGATTTTGGACTCCATGTCCTCTTTTCAAGTAACATAAGCAAAACATACATTTTTAACTATGTAAATGGAATATATTAAGTGTGTTGATATGGTTAACTAAAGGGTTACTTAAAGAACCAGTATGAATTATTCTTAAAATAAATCACTTCAAACTCCCAATTTATCTTCTTTCTCTTTATTTCCCTCTTTCTGGCCAAAAAAATTCACAGTCACATTCAATATTTGACAACTTGGAAATAGCTGAATTAAAAAAGTAATTCAGCTGAGCCTGGTGAAAACTTTGATGACAGTTTATTACAATAAACCTATGACCACTGTAATAATGGAATTTGATAAAAATGGCATTACCTCTATATTAACATTTCACATCTGCTTACTAAAAGCATCATTTTATTATCTGCTCTTTTATGTGTTTGCCAAATGACCAACTTTCTGTTTGGCATTTCAATCTTAAGCTAGGTTGAGACATCTAAATTGAAAAATTTCCAGGCCCCTTGCCTTTGCTTTGGAAATCTTCTTAAAAGTTCTTATTTATATTACGTAGCTGTGAATCAGGTACAATGATAGCTTCAGCCAGTCTTGGTTTATAATGGTCTAGAGATAAAAATGATCTTTAAGCAAATATTTTAATAAGAGAACTTTAAGATTAAGCAAATGACCTATTTTTGTTTACGTTTTGTTGTATTATTTACTTCCTATAGATAGGTGCTAGCTGAGGCTGGGGGAAGGTGCCTATTCCTCCAATCCTGATGAAATGACCAAGTGTGCAGATTCCATAAGTGGTGTCCTGAAAGAATATAAGATCAAGAACCAAGAAAGTATTCACTCAAAGAGGCTAGAACATTTTTTTCCAGTTTATATTTCCATTACTATGTACTTAAGGGGTGACATGGTTTGGCTGTGACCCCATCTAAATCTCATCTTGAATTGTAGCTCCCATAATTTCCATGTGTCATGGTAGGGGCCAGGTGGGAGGTACTGGAATCATGGGGCTGAGTCTTTCCCAGGCAGTTCCCAAGATAGTGAGTAAGTTTCAGGAGATTTGATGGTTTTATGAATGTAAGTTTCCCTGCACAAGTTCTCTCTTGACTTCTGCTGTGATTGTGAGTCCTCCCCTGTCCAGTCATATGGAACTGTGAATCTATTAAACCTCTTTTTCTTTACAAATTACTCAGACTTTGTATGTCTTTATTAGCAGTGTGAAAACAGACCAATGCAAGGAGATAACACTTATTATCATCAGGGCAAGTGTCTCGCTAAGAAAATAATCCCTTGTAAATAGATGGGATGTATACTAGTCCATTTTCACACTGTCATAAAAAAACACTTGAGACTGGGTAATTTATTTTAAAAAAGAAAAGAGGTTTAATCAGCACACAGTACTGCAGGCTGTACAGGAAGCATAGCGGCTTCTGGGGAAGACACCTGAGGAAACTTAATCGTGGTGGAAGGTGAAGTGGAAGCAGGTACATTTTAAATGGCTGGAGCAGGAGGAAGAGAGAGTGGGGTGGTATCACACACTTTTAAGCAATCAGATCTCATGAGAACTCTATAAGGAGAAGAGCACCTAAGTGGGAAATCCACCTCCATGATCCAATCACCTCCCACCAGGCCCCACCTCCCACATTAGGGATTATAATTTGACATGAGATTTGGGTCAGGACACAGATCCAAACCATATCAAGACATAAAGAGAAAGAACAGTGAACCAAATTTCTTGGAGTGTTGATGAAAAAACCCTCCGGATGAATCTAATATGATCCCCTATATATGTGTTGTCCCCTATATGCACTCCTAATGCAAACTCTTAATAGATGAACCATGATGCAAAGCAAAACTAAGACAACCACAGGAAAGAATGCTTGAGGAGTATCTGAGATCAAAGTGTAGGGAGGGAAGCTTAGAGAATCCTAGTGCTTGGGCATTTGGGGAGCCTCCTGCTAAACTGGGGTTCCAATTACAATATGCCCAGCAAACTCCCCAGTGGGAACCCGAAGGGGACCTGGATATGGGTGTTAACAGAATACCTTTCACAGGATGCTTCCTGGAGGATAGCCTTATGCTTAACTGTTGGACCCATGACCAGGGGTTCGCTCATGTGGGAAATATGTTTATACTGGCAGATGCCCTTGCAGCTCTTGTCTGACCCATGTGTGATTCATCTCAGCCACACTACACTCTGGGGCTGGGAACCTGATCTTGCAGCTCTCCTCCAGCCCTCCACTCATGCTCCAGGATCCCGGGGAAACTCAGCCTGGAGTAGTCCCTGGTTCTTCAGATGTTGCAAATTCAATACTTCACAATAGAAAACAAGTTCAAGGATTTTTCCTTATACATCCTGAGCAGGAACCTCACAATGAGACAGGTGAGCAGTCCTCTGTGCCCAGGTCATGTGAGGCAGGAATGAAAAGTGAGTCAGTGAAAGAGAGAGAGAGAGAGAGAGAGAGAGAGAGAGAGAGAGAGAGAGAAAAGTTGGGATCGATCGATCTATCTATCTATCTATCTATCTATCTATCTATCTATCTATCTATCTATCTATCTATCTATCTGAATAGGATTTGAGTCTTGAGCCACTTAAAGTTCATAGGCAAGGGAGCCCAGGATGTTAGGTAGAGAGATGCCTCTGGGTTCTCATTTCTGGCCAATGGCTTGAGCCATTTGGGTGTGGTATAGAACTGAAAACTGTATCAAGGGTGACTGAGCCCTGCTTCTGATATGTGAAAGTTAAATTTGTGTTTGAAATGGATAGCAAAGCAACATAAACTTAAAAGAATTCACTGCGTTAGGGTAACTTTTTATGAATTTCTCTTAAAAACAGCTGAAAGTGAATAGGTGGTGTTTCAGTTAATTAGACCTGTGTAGCATATCACCCCAAATCTTGGAGGCTTAAAATAAGTATTTATACATTCTGTAAACTTGGGGGGTTACCTGCTAGATTCTTTTGCTTTGTGGGGTGTTGGCACAGGTCTGGGAACTCAGCTGGGCCCTCAGCTCTCTTTCACATGTGTTGTCTTATGTTGTAGGATATCTTCTCATGGCTTCTCTCTTACAGAATAGCTTCGATTCCTTTAAGCACAGTGGCTCGTTTCTAAGAGTTCCAAGTAGAAAAGCCCTAAGTGCAAGTGTGTATCAAGGCTCTGCTTGCATCACTTGTGCTAATGTTTCCTTGGCTTGGATTCAATGTAGGAGGGAACTGACAACACAAGGTTAATATTGAGGGGTGCAGCCCTTTCACTCACCAATGGTACGGTCTACAACATGCATCGAAGCCTAAACATTCTACTGAGTTCTACAATGCTAGTATCCAGAAATTCCTATGCTGTTCTTTACTTAGGAAGTGTTACTTTATTTCTTTACTTAGGAAATATTACTCTCATCTTTTGTAGAGTGTATTTCATTTTTATTTTCTTCATTCACTTCTTGCCCTCACTCTCTGAGTACAATAGATGACAAGAGAGTATGGAGGAAACTCTGCATATCACACCTGATTATTTTGCAGTTCTATGGTTTCTTGATCTACAGGAGGTTTACTTAAAGTAGGACAAATAAGTGTTCTGCAGTTCTGCACAAAATAGCAAAATTTGTGCCTCAACATAAACCACATTGGGACATGTACTTCAGTGTCTTAAAAAATTCCACTGTAAACCTGACCTAGTTGGTTTTTGCAACAGTTAGCATTAGAAGGGGTATGTGTGTGTGTGTGTGTGTGTGTGTGTGTGTGTTTTAGTTTACTTATAAATTTCTTACCAAAGAAGAAAAATGTCCAATTGCTCCGATCTTGCATTCTAGTGCATGATTTATTTTGCTTTTTTGCAGCAGCTCCTTTAATACCATAAAGATTCCATCTTGTAATTAAATATGTATCTAGCACTTAATATTTTCAATATACCTGGCAGACATTGCTAGTTGTTCCTTTGAACAAGACTATAAAGTAAGCTACTATGGAGTTGAAAATATCATCTTTTTAGATGAAGGAGATGAGGCTTGGAGATTGCCCAAGGCCATGTAATATATTAATGATAGAGATGGAATTAAAATTCTGTTTTTCGTGTCTCCGTTTGTATTAAATCAGAGACTGAGCTGCCTGTTGCTTTAAATGGAGAAGGTAACTACAAGGAAGGAGCATGTGGCTTTAACCTGAGGAAGGGCAATTTAGTAATTTAGTGGATGCAAGTTTTAGAATATAAAATCTTCTTTTAAATGTCTTAGGTTCAGACATTGCTATTCCTCAAAATTTCTTTTCTGATGATGTTACCAAGAGAAGATCTGATGTTAGATATAAGAAGTGTAAATAGACTTATACAGTAACGAGGTTGTCTCTTGCAAGTAAGGGATGAATGATAAGAAGAAGCATTTGAAATGATGGTGTGTTGAATACAAATTCACTTCACTACAGTTTTTATTACAAATTCACTTCACTCCAGTTTTTATTAGTGACAAATACCTGTTCTCCAAACAAATTATATAGCTCTACATCTAAGTATTTTACTGAGTGTATATCAAATCATTTTTACTAATATTTATTTGACTGCATACAAAACCCATTAAAATAATATTAATGTACTTCATTAATTTCTACTTGTTTGGGACCAGTGTATAAAGCAAAGTAACCAAGAAAATAGAATACTACTAGCATCTGTACTGCATTTTTGCTCAGTATTTGGATTATTTTCATTGCTTCATTTTCATAATATGCTCTAAATTAATTAGCTGCAACAGAAATTTTGAATAATTCAAAGAGGCACTTTAGGCAAATTGCATTTTTTTTCTTCCGATTGGCTACATCATAAGTTTGTTATAATGAATAATGGTGAGGCAGATGTTTGGTTGATTTATTGTTCTTACATGAAAGTTTTATATGATAATTTTTAGCAGAAATGAGACTATTTATAGTAGTTAACTTTGTCAAAGACGTCACAACAGAGATGCAAAGGAATCTGTAATAGTATTCATCATTCTGAACCTTAAAAGATAGCATGTACTACAGGATCAAGAGGAAGCAAGAGTCAACACTGTACTATTCAATACAGCTTCTTCAAACTGTTGTAGGTATATTGAATCCAAGAACATTTAAAAACTATCCTTGCTTTTACAAATTTTTTTGGCTCAAAACATTATTTTAAAAAAGCAAATTTTCTCAGTGCACTTCCATTCAGTCTTTTGTTTTTGATTTTGCTCATTAACGTATCCGTTGAAAAAATTTTCTTGTTATACTGATTTTTATCTGTTTGCTGTCATTCTCATGCCAACCCTATCCCCATCCTCACCACGTACTTATCAGAGCTCTCTTCTTCGATGGTCTCTGCAATGCCCTCTGGCCTAGAATTCTGGTATTACTTGGTTCCCAAGCTCTTTCGCTTCTAGTTTAATCTGGCCAATGGAAGGCACCGCAAGAAATGAAAAGGGGAGACAGAGAGAGGTTCAGATATTCATCTTCTGTTCTCCCTATGCCCCATCTGCCTCTGTGCCCTGCTTACACCAGAGCTCCTAATGGCTTTCCCCCTTCCATGGAATCGGCTCTCATGGACTCAGTACTGTCTAATGTCCACTCCTTCAGCCCTAGGACTACTAATGCGCTTCTCATTGTTGCCAATATCTGGATGCTTCCCTATCCTTCACTGGTTTTCTTATTTCCTCTCACATCTCTGTAAGTAGTTAAACCCTTTCAAGTGGGCCATCTGATTTTCCATAGGATCCTGAATAATATAGTTGGTTTATATAAAAAGGAATGTTTCTCCTATAAAGAGGAAAAAAGAAAGTATGCTTTTATTTTATCTGTCTGCTTCTGAAAGATTTTCATACTTTGTGTTCTTTATTTTATGCAATTCTAATGTCAATCGTGGCCTGGCAGAGAGGGAACTGAAGGAATAAATGTCCCAGTGATACCCTACTTCTGTTCTCTCATCTTTAGCTGGTGCCTGCCATCGACTGTATCCCAGTGGCTGGAGCCTAAGGGAGTTCATTGGTGCTGTCTGGGATTTAGACTAGGGAGGAGAAGTGTAGATCTCAGATCTGAAGGAACAGAGGAAGCGTATTCATCACAGTTCACCAGTTTATCCCTCAAAATCCACTTGTGGTCTCTGTCCAGATTTTTTTAAGTGCATGCCTCCTATATAAGGGGCACAGAAAATCATCAGCAAATTTATCACCATTAACTCATGATAATTCGGCTATATCCCTGGCCAAAATCTAAGCTGTTTGCCAGAAATAATCTTCACATAAGTCAGTTAGGGATAGGGGGAAGGAGATTATGGATAAAAAATAAGTTAAGGTAAAACATAGGTAATTCAGTAGCAGGTTCTGAGGCCTAAGTTTCCTTCTTCCAGAACCCATTTCATGTTCTCCTTAGCTTCACCCATAACTAGGTAGTGGTCTTTACATGATGAGTGACACAAATATTTATTCTCTCATTATCTGAATTTTTGGTGATTTTATCCTTATGAGATTGCTGGGGTTTCCAATCAACCAGGACTTGTGATTTAGGAGTACTAAGAAATACCCTGGTAAATATGTGAGTTGCAGATATAGTTTTATTTTTCCTATTGTGGAGCTGCAGTCCAGTGCCTTTTAGTATAGTGCAATGAATAACTTGCCTACCATTTTAGTAGCATTAAGAGTATACGATGCTCAGGACAGAGATTCAGTTTCCAATACTACTAAACTATAAGTTTTCTTGATGGAGATATTTTTTACTTGATTACTATACCTACAAATTCACCAAGCCCCAAGATTCTAGGATGAAAAGCAAACATTCCTTAAGTAAGTTATTTAGGAAAATATATCCTTAGGGTCCTGGACCATGAATTTTGGCCTCTGTTCTTTAGCTAGTCTTACGACTAAGCCTTATGTAGCTCTTCTAAGCCAGCTGCTTTGGGAATATTGGTGACTTGCTAAGACCAGAGAATTCTATCAGAATGAGTCCAATGTCTCAGATCTTCTGCTGCTAAATATTTTCCCTGGTTGGGATTTTTTTGTGTATAGTGCTTGACAATAGCTACAGCATTACGTAAGTCCACAGGAGTGGCACTGGCAGAAGTACTATGGGGATGGATGGATAAACACATACCCAGAGTCAGTTTCTATGTGGAAAATCCCTGTCTTTTCTACAAGATGGCTATCTGGTCTTCCCAGAGCATGGCACCATATTGGAATTCAAAATGAGGTTCAGCCTTAGGCAGCCTGGGCAAGTGGAACCTATACCTACCTTCTAATACTGTTGTCATCGCCATATTGCACTTTGTCATTCAAACAGTACTGACATTGCTGGAAAGAGAGTCACAATGATGTATACAAGATAATATATCTTGTCTACCTGATTATTGAACTCACAGTGGATGCCTGCTAATAAACTAGTATCTGGCACATGAGTATTTTTATCTCATGTGCTTTTTCACTAATCTCCCTTTTTTATGATTAGCCACTATTGGAGATCCACAGTGAATCTATAAATTTCCTTTATTAATACCCTTCAGGATTTCTCCTGAGTTTCTCTATAATGTAGCAGCAATTTACTCGCAGCTGGTATGGTTTGTTGTATCAATCTATCAATAAAGATAACTTACAGTTTTCTTCTTCCGTGTCTTAACTGATCATGGGTAATTTCCCATGAGCCTACTGGTAGAGTGCACGGAAGGACTAGAAGAAGATTCCAGGGGTATCTGAGCCACCTAATTTTTCCTTTAATTTGCTTGTGTTTTGGACCTGCTGAAGCCAGAAGACATGTGACAATTATTGTTTTCCAGTTTCCTTGCATTAACTGTAAATTTTTAAAACAGCTTTATTGAGGTATAGCCAACATGAAATACATGATATGGTTTGTCTGTGTCCCCACCCAAATCTCATCTTGGACTGTAGTTCCCATAATCCCCATGTGTCATGGGAGGGACCTGGTAGGAGGTAATTTATCCATGGGGGCATTTACCCTCATGCTGCTGTTCTCCTGATATTGAGTTCTCTCTAGATCTGATGGTTTTATAAGTGACCTTTCCCTCTTTTGCTCGGCACTCCTCCTTCCTGCCATCATGTGAAGAAGGACAAGTTTGTTTCCACTTTCACCATGATTGTAAGTTTCCCGAGGTCTTTTCAGTCATGTGGAACTGAGAGTCAATTAAATCTCTTTGCTTCATAAGTTAGTCTTGAGCAGTTCTTTATAGCAGGGTGAGAATGGACTAATACAATATACTACACATAAACTGTAAAACTTGATGGGTTTTGACATGTGTGTACCTGTGAAACAAGCACCATAATCAAGAAAATGAACATATCAAACGCCCCAAAAGTTTCCTGATCTCCTAAGTAATTTTTCTATTCTAATTATCACCCCCAGCCCAAACTGCCATCCTCCAGCAACCACTGATCTGCATTCTCTCACTGTAGTTTTCATTTTCTAGAATTTTATATAAATGAAATTACGCACTATGAATACATTTTATATCTTGTTTCTTTCATTCAGCATAGTTATATTGACATGTATCCATGTTGCACATATTGATAGCCTATTTCTTTTTATTGTTGAATAGTACTACATTGCATGGAAATATCACAATTTATTTACTTGTTGATTGACATTTGGGTAGTTCCCAGTTTAGGGACGTTACAATTAAAGATGTTACTAATAATCAAGTGCAAGATGTGGGTAATGTGGTAGACGGGATACCTCCCCAAAGATATCCACATTCTAGTCTCTGGGACGTATGAATATATTACCTTACAACATAGCGAAAACGACCTTGCAGATGTGATTAGGAATCTTGGGATGGAAAGCTTGTAATGGGTTGTTCAGTTGGACCTGATATAACTCAAAAGAGTGTTATAAAGGAAAACCTGATGGTAAGAGTCACAGAAAAAAATTGTAACTATAGAAGCAGAGGTCAGAGAGAGAGAGAAGGGGAGAGAAAGAGAGAGAGGAGAGATTTGAAAATGTTATGCAGCTATGCTACTAGCTCTGAGAATACCGACTGGGGACACAAAAGGAGGAAGGCAGGTGGTCCCTGAAAAAAGACATGGTTTCTGCCCTAGAGCCTCTGGAAAGAATGCACCTCTGATGAACAACTTGGTTTTTGCCCCAGAACATCATTAAGGACTTCTGGCCTCCAAAACTGTAAGATAATAAAACTACATTCCTTCAAGCCACTAAATTGTGGTAATTTGTTACAGCAGCAATAGACAACTCAGGCAGGTGGATAAATGCTTTCATTTCCCTTGGATCAGCATCTAGTAGAATAGCAGGGTCATATGGTAGACATGTATATATTCAGTTTTAAAAAATGTTCAAATTATTTTCCAAATAGATTGTATCACTTTACATACCATCCAGCAGTGAATGAAACTTCCAGTTGTTCCATATCCTTGCCAAACCTGGTGTGCTCAGTCATTTACAAATATCAACTTTTAAAAATAGGTACAGAGTAGTAGCTCATTGAGGTTTTAATTTGCACTTCACTAATGACTATTGATGTTGAGCCTGATTCAAGTGCTCGTTTGCTATTATATGTATATTTTCCTTGGTGATGTTTATATTCAAGTATTTTACCAGGTTTTAAAAGTTGTGTCATTTGATTCTTGTTGTTGACAATATACATTCTGATACAAATTCTTTATCAGATACATAATTTGTAGGTATTTTTACCCAGAGTGTGACCTTTTTCTTCTTTTAACAGTTGCTTTTGAAGTTTAGAAGTTTTAAATTTTAATGAAGCCAATTTATTAATTTATTTTCTTTTGTGTATTGTGCTTTGGCTATTTTATCTAAGAAACCTATGACTCACCCAAGGTCATGAAAAGATTCTATGATTTCTTCTAATACAATTTTAAGTTTTGCATTTAGGTCTATGCTACATTTTAGGTTAAATTCTGTGTATGATGTGAAGTATGAGTCAAAATTAGTTGTTCATGTTTTTTTTTTTTTTTTTTTTCCTATGGCTATCAAAGTGATCCAGCAGGATTTGTTGAAAAGACTGTGTTTTCTATATAGTTTTGGTTTTGCATCTTTGTCAAAAATTAAATGGCCAACTGTATGCAGTTCTATTTCTATACTATTCTGTTCTATTGATTTATCAACAGCCTATTGTCTTTCACTATTAAGTACATAAACTCTAAGTTTTTGATAGAAGCCCTTAATCAGTTTGAGAAAATCTTTTCTATTCTTAGTTTTCTCGTACTTTTTACCAGGAGTAAATGTTGCAGTTTATCAGCTTTTTCTTTTTTTGTATTGAGTTGATCATGTTATTTCTTTTTTAGTCCATTAATACGGTTAACTGTATTGATTGATTTTAGAATGTTAAGACAACATTACTTTTCTGGAATAAATTTAATTGGTTATTATATATTATCCTCCTTATATATACTTGAATTCAATTTTCCAAAATGTTTAAATAAATTTTTGCATCTTTATTCACACAAGATATTAATCTATAATTCGTTTATCTTGTTATGCTGTTTTTTGGGTTTAGTGTCAGAGTAATACTAATCTTAGAGAATGAGATGAAATATGTTCCCTCTTCTTCAATTGTACTGAAGAGTTTGTATAGACTTGACATATTCTTCCTTAAATACGTGTTAGAATTAACCATTAAAGCCATCTGGGGTTGGAGGTTGTTTTTTTATTATTTTTGTGGAGGCAGCAGAGTGCCCAGGGAAGAGGAATTTTAAACTACAAATTCAATATCATTAAAAAAAAGCCATTCAGGTTACGTATTTCTAATTGACCAATTGTTTTCATAGTTTGTACTTTTCAGGGAATTTGTCCATCTTATCTTATTGGCAGAAAGTTGTTTACTCTTTTCCCCTTATTATCTATAGTTCACTCTTGCTGTTCTTTTATTATCTGTAGAATCTTTACTGAGGTCACTTGTTTCATTCTCGATATGGTCTTTCTTTATCTTTGGCTACAGGTTTATCAATTTTACTAAAATTTTAAAGATCCAGTTTTTGGCTTTACAGATTTTTCTATATAATTTTCTATTTTTTTTCCTTCATTGATTTCCACTATAATATTTATTTTTTTCTTTTTAATTACTTACCTTGGGTTTAATTTATTCTTCTGTTATTTTATTAAAGTAAAAAGTGGAATCACTAACTCAAGACCTTTTTGCTTTTCTAACATAGGCATTTAGTGTTATACATTTCTTTTTAAGTACTACATTAGCCATTTCCCATAAATTTTGATATATTGAAATTTTATTTTCATTTCTTTCAACTATATTCTATTGATTTATTATTTAATACATGAGTTACTTAGAAGTATACTATTTGATATCAAAATTTAGTTTCAATTTAGTTTCCAGATGTCTTTGTATTATTGATTACAAAATTAGTTCCATTAGAATCAGAAAACATAATTTGTTTTATTTGAATACTTTTAATTTTATTAAGAATTCTTTATTGTCTAGGAAACGGACTATTTCAGTAAACTTTTTTGTGTGCACTTTAAACCAAATGTATTCTATTATTGTTAGGTTGAGAGAGCTATAAATGTGATTTAAAATTTGGTTGGTAATGTTTTCAGTCTTCTACATTTTCATCGATTTTCTGTCTATTTATTCTATACATTAATAAAGATGCTAACATTTGTCTATTTCTCCTGAAAGTTTCACCAGTTTTGATTCATGTACTTCAAAAAATGTTATTATTCAGTGTATAAATAGGAATACAATAGGCATATAATTAGGAATATATACTTTCTTGAGAATTGACCTCTTTGTTATATAAAATGACCTTCTTTATTCATGGCTATATTTTTTGTTTTGAAATCTACTTTATTTACTATTAATATAGCCAAACTATCTTTTAAAAATTGTTAACATAGTATGTATTTTCTCATAGCTTACCTTTAAAGTGTGTTTATTATAGGAAACATACAGTTCAGTATTGTTTTAAAAAATCGTTAACATAGTATATGTTTTCTCATATCTTACTTTTAGTTTTATTTTTTCCTTTATGAAGTGTTTCTTTTTATTTTTTTATTTTTTTTATTTATTTATTTTTTTTTTTTTGAGACGGAGTCTCGCTCTGTCACCCAGGCTGGAGTGCAGTGGCCGGATCTCAGCTCACTGCAAGCTCCGCCTCCCAGGTTCACGCCATTCTCCTGCCTCAGCCTCCTGAGTAGCTGGGACTACAGGCGCCTGCCACCTCGCCCGGCTAAGTTTTTGTATTTTTAGTAGAGACGGGGTTTCACTGTGTTAGCCAGGATGGTCTCAATCTCCTGACCTCATGATCCGCCCGTCTTGGCCTCCCAAAGTGCTGGGATTACAGGCTTGAGCCACCGCGCCCGGCCGTGTTTCTTTTTAAAAAAAAATTTATTACACTTTAAGTTGTGGAATACATGTACAGAATATACAGGTTTGTTACGTAAGTATGCATATGACATGGTGGTTTGCTGCACCCAACAGCCCGTCATTTACATTAGGTATTTTTCCTAATGCTCTCCTTCCCCTTGACCCCCATCCCCTGACAGGCCCAAGTGTGATGTTTCCCTCCCTGTGTCCATGTGTTCTCATTATTCAACTCCCACTTATGAGTGAGAACATGTGGTGTTGGCTTGTCTGTTCCTGTGTTAGTTTGCTGAGAATGATGGTTTCCAGCTTCATCCATGTTCTTGCAGTGGACATGAACTCATTCTTTTTTATGGCTGCATAGTATTCCATGGTGTATATGTGCCACATTTTCTTTATCCAGTCTATCATTGATGGACATTTGGGTTGGTTCCAAGTCTTTACTATTGTAAATAGTGCTGCAATAAACATACGTGTGCGTGTGTCTTTATAGTAGAATGATTTATGATCTGTTGGGTATATACCCACTAATGAGATTGCTGGGTCAAATGGTATTTCTTGTTCTAGATCCTTGAGGAATTGCCACACTGTCTTCCAAAATTGTTGAACCAATTTACACTCCTACCAGCAGTGTAAAAGCGTTCCCATTTCTCCACATCCTCTCCAGCATCTGTTGTTTCCTGATTTTTTAATGATTGCCATTCTAATTGGCATGAGATGGTATCTCATTGTGGTGTTGATTTGCATTTCTCTAATGATGAGTGATGATGAGTCTTTTTTCATATGTTTGTTGGCTGCATAAATGTCTTCTTTTGAGAAATATCTGTTCACATCTTTTGCCCACTTTTTGATGGGGTTGTTTTTTACTTGTAAATTTGTTTAAGTTCTTGTAGATTCTGGATGTTAGCCCTTTGTCAGATGGATAGATTGCAAAATTTCCTCCCATTCTGTAGGTTACATGTAACCTACATGTTCACTCTGATGATAGTTTCTTTTGCTGTGCAAAAGCTCTTTAGTTTAGTTAGACCCCAATGTCCATTTTGCCTTTTGTTGTCATTGCTTTTGGTGTTTTAGTCATGAAGTCTTTGCCCATGCCTGTGTCTTGAATGGTATTGCCTAGGTTTTCATCTAGGGTTTTTATGTTTTTAGGTCTTACATTTAAGTCTCTATTCCATCTTGAGTTACTTTTTGTATAAGGTGTAAGGAAGGGGTCCAGTTTCAGTTTTCTCCATATGGCTAGCCAGTTTTCACAACACCATTTATTAAATAGGGAATCTTTTCCCCATTGTTTGTTTTTATCAGGTTTGTCAAAGATCAGATGGTTGTAGATGTGTGGTATTGTTTCTGAAGCCTCTGTTCTGTTCCGTTGGTCTATATGTTTTGGTATCAGTACCATGCTGTTTTGGTTACTGTAGCCTTGTAGTGTAGTTTGAAGTCAGGTAGTGTGATGCCTCCAGCTTTGTTCTTTTTGCTTAGATTGTCTTGGTTATATGGGCTCTTTTTTAGCTCCATATGAAATTTAAAGTCATTTTTTCTAATTCTGTAAAGGAAGTCAATGGTAGCTTGATTGGGATAGCATTAAATCTATAAATTACTTTGGGCAGTATGGCCATTGTCACAATATTGATTCTTCCTATCCATGAACATGGAATGTTTTTCCATTTGTTTGTGTCCTCTCTTATTGCCTTGAACAGTGTTTTGTAGTGCTCCTTAAGAGGTCCTTCACATCCCTTGTAAATTGTATTCCTAGGTATTTTATTCCTTTTTAGCCATTGTGAATGGGAGTTCATTCATGATTTGGCTCTATGTTTGTCTATTATTAGTGTATAGGAATGCCTGTGAGTTTTGCACATTGATTTTACATCCTGAGACTTGGCTGAAGTTGCTTATGAGCTTAAGGAGTTTTTGGGCTGAGACAATGGGGTTTTCTAAATATACAATCATTTCATCTTCAAACAGAGACCATTTGACTTCCTTTATTTCTGTTTGAATACCCTTTATTTCTTTCTCTTGCCCAATTACCCTGGCCAGAACTTCCAATACTATGTTGAATAGGAGTGACGACAGAGAGCATCCTTGTCCTGTGCTGGTTTTCAAAGGGAATGCTTCCAACTTTTGCCCATTTGGTATGATATTGCCTATGGGTTTGTCATGAACAGGTCTTATTATTTTGAGGTATGTTCCATCAATACCTAGTTTATTGAGTGTTTTTAGCATGAAGTGGTGTTGAATTTTTTCAAAGGCCTTTTCTGCATCTATTGAGATCATTTGTGGTTTTTATCATTGGTTCTGTTAATGTGATGGATTATGTTTATTGATTTGTGTATGTTGAACCAGCCTTGCATACCAGGGATGAAGCAGACTTGATCTTGGTGTATAAGTTTTTGATGTGCTGCTGGATTTGGTGGTTTGCCAGTATCTTATTGAGAATTTTCAGATCAATGTTTATCAGGGATATTGGCCTGAAAATTTATTTTTTTGTTGTGTCTCTGCCAGGTTTTGGTATCAGGATGATGCTGGCCTGATCTCATAATGTAATTTAGGGAGAAGTCATTTTTCTATTGTTTGCAATAGTTTCAGAAGCCATGGTACCAGCTCCTCTTTGTACCTCTCGTAGAATTCAGCTCTGAATCCATCTGGTCCTGGGGCTTTTTTTGGTTGGTAGGCAATTAATTACTGCCTTAATTTCAGAACTTGCTATTGGTCTATTCAGGGATTCAACTTCTTCCTGGTTTAGTTTTGGGATGGTGTATGTGTCCAGGAATTTATCCATTTATTCTAGAGTTTCTAGTTTGTTTGCATAGAGTTGTTTATAGTATTCTCTGATGGTAGTTTGCATTTCTGTGGGATCAGTGGTGATACCCCCTTTATAATTTTTTATTGTATCTCTTTGATTCTTCTCTCTTTTCTTCTTTATTAGTATTGGTAGTGGTCTATTTTAATCTTTTTTTTTTTAAACCAACTCCTGGATTCATTGATTTTTAGAAGGGTTTTTCATGTCTCTATCTCCTTCTGTTCTGCTTTGACCTTATTTATTTCTTGTCTTCTAGCTTTTGAGTTTGTTTCTTCTTGCTTCTCTATTTCTTTTAATTGGGATATTAGCATGTCAATTTTAGATCTTTCCAGCTTTCTCACATGGGCATTTAGTACTATAAAGTTTCCTCTAAACACTGCTTTAGCTGTGTCCCAGAGATCCTGGTATGCTGTGTCTTTGTTCTCATTGGTTTCAAAGAACTTATTTATTTCTGCCTTAATTTCATTATTTACCCAGTAGTCATTCAGGACCAGGTTATTCAGTTTCCATGTAGTTGTGCTGTCTTTGAGGGAGTTTCTTAATCCTGAATTCTAATTTGATTGCACTGCTGTCTGAGAGACTGTTAAGATTTTCATGCTTTTACATTTACTGAGGAGTGTTTTACTTCCAATTATATGGTCAATTTTAGAATAAGTGCTATGTGGTCCTGAGAAGAATGTATATTCTGTTGATTTGGGGTGGAGAGTTCTGTAGGTATTTATTACATGGGCTTGGTCTAGAGCTGAGTTCAATTCCTGAATATCCTTGTTAATTTTCTGTCCCATTTATCTGTCTAATTTTGGCAGTGGGGTGTTAAAGTCTCCCACTGTTATTTTGTGGGAGACTAAGTCTAAGTCTAAGTCTCTTTGTAAGTTTTTAAGACCTTGCTTTATGAATCTGGGTGCTCCTGTATTGGGTGCATATATATTTAGGATAGTTAGCTCTTTTTGTTTCATTGCTCCCTTTACCATTTTGTAATGCCCTTCTTTGTCTTTTTTGATCTTTGTTGGTTTAAAGTCTGTTTTATCAGAGACTAAGATGGCAACTCCTGCTTATTTATTTTTTTTTTTTTTGCTTTCCATTTGCTTGGTAAATATTCCTCCATTCCTTTGTTTTGAGCCTAAGTGTGTTTCTTATAGGAAACATGTAATTCAGTGTTGCTTTTTTATGGAATCTGACGATCTCTGTTTTTTAAAAATTGGAATGTTTAGACCATTTACATTTAATGTAATTGCTTATATGGTTTGATTTAAATTTATCATCTTCCCATTTCTATTTGTACCATTTATCCTTTTTGTCTGACTTCTTTTGAATTAGTTGAGTACATTTCATGATTTCATTCTATTTTCTTTGTTGGCTCTTCAGCTGAAATTCTTAGTTATATTATTTTAGTCTATGCTATATGTTTTATTTATTTATTTATTTATTTATTTATTTATTTATTTATTTTGAGATGGAGTCTTGCTCTGTCACCTAGCCTGGAGTGCAGTGGCACAATCTCTTGGCTCACTGCAACCTCCACCTCCCAGATCCAAGCAATTTTTCTGCCTCAGCCTCCTGAGTAGTTGAGACTATAGATGTGCGCCTTGATACCTATCTAATTTTTGTATTTTTAGTAGAGATGGGGTTTTGCCATGATGAAGCTGGACTCAAACTCCTGACCTCATGTGATCCACCTACCTCGGCCGCCCAAAGTGCTGGGATTACAGGCGTGAGTCACTGTGCCTGGCCTATGCTATATATTTTAATCTCTCATTTCAACTTCCAAGAAATATTGTTTTTCTTCATGAATAATATAAGAATTATATAATTGTATTTTTCCATATCTCCCCTCCTGTCCTTTCTTCTATTGTCACTATACATTTTAGTTTTAATTATTCATAAATCCCCAAACATATAATATCTTACTTTTTTATTTAGCACTCAATTATCTTTTAAATTATTTAAATTATTAGAATAAAATTTTGTATATACTTATATAGTTACAATTTCTAGTGTCCTTCCTTCCTTTATGTTGATTTATATTCTCACTGGGTGTTTTTTTTTTTTTTTTTTTTTTTTTTTTTTTAATAGTTTATGCTTTGCAGTGCAGGTTGTTGCTATAAATTTTCCCACCTTTTTTTTTTTTTTAACTGTCTGAAAACACCTTTATTTCCTCTTTATTTTTGAAAGATATTTCCATTGGGTATAGAATTCTAGGTTGGTAATTTATTTTATTTCAGTACTGTAGCTTTTTCTACCATCTTCAAGAATGAATTTCTGATTTCAGATGAGCCATTCACTTTATTTGTAATCCTGTGTATATAATGTATCTTACTCCACCGGATGCTTTAACATTTTTCCCTTTTTATTGACTTACTCATATTGGTTATTATATTCCATGAATTACCTGTTTCATATTTCTTGTTTTCAAGGCTTAAATTCTTATATTGTAGGTTCATAGATTTTTTTCAAATATTTTTATATTTGAAAACATTTTAACCAATATTTTTTCAATTTTTTTTTGTCCTTCTTTCCTTTCCTTCAGAGAGCCCAGTTAATCATATATCACTCTCTCAAAATTGTACCACAGTGAAAGGATGTTATGTTCATTTTTTAAGTCTTTTTTCCTCTTTTTTTCATTTTGGATAGTCTTCATTACTACTCTTATAATTCATTAATCTTTTTTTCTGCAATTTGTAATCTGCTGTTGACTGCATCCAATTATTCTCATCTCAGATACTGTAACTTTCATTTGTAGAACATAAATATCATCCCTTTTTATACAGTCCATGTCTCTACTTAAACTCCTTACTAATTTCTTTAGCTTCTTGAATATGTGGAATATAGGGGAATAATAGTTTTAAAGTAACTGCTATTTCTACAATCTGTATCATTTTTCCAGTGGTTTCAACTGAGTATGTTGAAAATATGGCCTCATTATAGGCCATATTTTCCTGCTTCTTTATATGTCCAGTAATTTCTTATCTGATGGCAGATATTTTGAATTTTATATTGTTGAGTAAGTTTTTTTTATTGTTCTATAAGTTTTACTTCTGTAACAATTAAGATTTGTTGTGGTATTTAGTAAGGTTATTTATAAACAGTATGACTCCTTTTGATTTTGTTTTCAAGCTACCAGAGCAGCATTTAGTCTAGCACAAGTGTTGACCAATTACCAAGGTTTAACCATTTTGGGAATTCTACCAGATGTACCTTGAATTATGAGGTCTTCTACTCCAGATCATGTTAATGGGAAATATTCCAAACCCTGATGATTATTCTATGTAATTCTTTCAAGTGATTCCTTCTTGAGCTTTATATATGTACTAGTCAGTACTCAGCTGAAGTCTCCAGCGGACCCTCTCTAGATCTCTAGATCCTCTTTTACACCTTGCCTCTCTGGTACTCTGCCTTGTAAACTCCAGATACTTCTATGTCTCCAAACACCTAACACCATCTTTTCAACTCAGAGCACTATAAGCTCTGTATTGATTTCCTTTTCCTCAGCCACAACCTCAAAACTCCTTCCCATCAGAAAGCTGGAACACTCATTGGACTTGCTTTGTTTGCTTCTCTTCTTTCAGGGATGACTATCTTTCATTCTGATATTTTGAAAACTGCTGTTTCATATGTTTTGTCCAGTATCTTAGATGTTTCAGATGTGAGAATAAATCTTCTCCTTGTTAATCTCTAATATCTAATTTTAATTGAATAATATAATGACCAGTTCATGATGAGTTCATTTCTCACAGACCTGTTTCCAGATACTCAATATTAAAAGGGCCTAATTGCAAATGTGAAGCTGATTTTCAAATAAAGAGGCATTGTTGATAGAAAAGTGCAAGCTGGTCTTACATGAAAACTATAAAATTCTGCACAGTTATGCTGCTTTTTGGAAATTTCCAGAAGCTCCATATGTCTTCTTTGTCTTCTCAAACTTCTTCTACTGGGTCATAAGACCCAAGTGGTTTCATATTTTTCACTGCACTATAGACCTACTGCAGAGCCTGTTTTAATTCAGGCCCAATCTAAACTGGATGCCATGCATTAATCAGTTAATAAGTTATATCATCATGTCTAAGTGTAGAATATTTTGCTTCCATAATTTTAAAAGGTTCAACAAGTTTTGTGCCTCCTCAAATTAGGAGTGCAAGCTTCAGTCATTTATCTCTCACTTTAGATAAAATATTCTGTCCTATTCCAGACCACTAACACTTCATAAACCTATCAGTCTGGCAGGCTCAGGATCTTGAACTTTCAAAGGATTTATCTCTCAACCCTTGACACTGTTATGTCTTAATAAGGCATCTAGTGCTTGCTACCTCCTACTTATAGACTCAATTAATGTAAGGTCATCAATGTCAAGATCAATGTGATGTTTTATGGGAAACAAAGATGATTAAGTTCTTTCCAGTTTATATTATAAAAGAGAGCATAAGAGTTGACTAGACAGTGCAGATGAGCTTCTACCCTCGCCTTGTCAGTGTTTTTCCTGATTTGAAGTAGGAAAATAAAGCATTGTCTAGGTGTTTCTTTAATAGAAAAGTGCAAACTATTCACATTGAGGGCTTGTTAAAACACAATTTCTGGGCTCCACCTCTAAAGTTTCTGATTTTTGTCTATTTGGAGTAGGACCCAAGAATTTGCATGTCCAGTGAATTTTGGAGTGATGCTGATGCTGCTGGTCCTTTGAGAGTGCAGTCAAGTGGCAGAGGTAGCACTGATGTTCTCCAGTAAAGATACTCCATCTGAAAATGTAGATGATCTAGGCAATTTAGCTTGCAACAATCTACAGTCATTGTTCAAGATTCACTTGGCTTTCCATCAGGCAGAAATGTGAGTTCATTGAGCATGTGTTAAAAATGCCAGGTAACTCTCACCACACATCTTTCTGGTGTTTGATGGTGATACTGTTCTGCATTTCCCTCAGGGATAGAAGACTGTGTTTGACTTAATATCTTGGCAGTGGGAGCAGTTTTAGAAGAATCCACTTGTTTTATCATACCATAATGCATATACACAACATACAATAAGTCAATGACGCCATTAGACACACCTGGAAGTGAATTTAAGTGAGGATTTCATCTATCATGTGATCTCCATAAATGTCCATTACTAGTGGGCCAGGCTGGCATTTAGCATCCTAGTGATTAGCAGCATTTCAGATTCTGTAACTAATAACCCCTCAGAAGTTCTGGGTTATTTCTCTTTCACCAGTGCACAGCCTTCCTGGTAATTGGCTGTAGGTCACATAGAGAAGGTTTGGGGAACACACATAGTACTTATTAATGGCTATGTTGTAGATCCTTTCTCAAAAGGAACCAGCCTTCCCTTCAAAGGAGGGACTCCGGGCTGGTGTATTGGCTTAGGTCTTGCAACTGGATAAGAGGCTATGCATTCCCATTATGATGACTTGAATTATATTTTTAGCACTAGACCTAGACATTTTTTACTTGTATATATTAAGTCACACCTCAGTATCCTGCTCATCTATCTCATTCTCTGGACCTAGGGACCAGTAAGCTACTGACATAGTTAATGCAGGTCAGAGCACTGACTACCAATTCAACACTTGCCTTATTAATGTGATTTTAAGCTCCTCACTTCTGATGGTTAAACCCTTTGATCTGGCCTCTACTACACTGACATGTCATTATTCCCATTGAAATATGGAGTGGATTTCTAGTGCAGCATCTCCCAGCATTAGTTATCTATGGCTTATAGAAAATGTTTACCATGAAGACTTTCAATGATGCCTCGGTAAGGGGGTGTCCTCTAGGTCCCCTCAGAGTGACTGGTAGCAGGTAACTAAGCAGGTTGCACAGTGTATGTGAGTGAGAACTAGACATACGTGCATTTTAAAGCCTCCTTGGTGAATCCAATGTACAATTAAGATTCAGAGCCACTGCACTATGTCACATTAATTATAGGCCATTGTTTAGTCCAGACTTTAATTAAATAGCCTTTTGGATGTGAACACCACTCCACAGGTACTTAAGTCCATTTATTACATTTCAAACCTGAGTTGAGTATACCTAAAATTTGGAGATTTAAAATTCTTATCCTTTCTTCCATATGCTCAAACATTTTAGGGCCCTGTTCTTTTCCCATGAGTGCCTTTACCTTACTTAGTATGAGATACCTGGCTGGGTTTTTTATTTAGTTGGCCTTAACAGCTGTGCCATTACATTTAGTCCTTGGACTTGACTTTTCTCATTCCTATCTGCCCTGTGGCTACTGGAGATAAGGGACTCCTTTAAAGTTTTCATAGAAGTTTTCTGATTTTTTTCATTCATGCTCTGAGGCAGACTTTCAATTTTTCTCTTCTCTCTTGCTACAGTCTTTGTAAAACCATTGTTGCCATAGTGACTAAGTGCCACGACCACTTGGTGTCCCAAGGCCTTTGTTGCATCTGCACTTCATCTTATGCCACCGCCAGTGATTATTTGACTAATCATGATGTCATAGCATGCCAGAGATTATCAGTGTCCCTTTCTTAAAGCAAAAAAGCTCTCTGTGAGTACCTCAAATATGGTAGCTACCCAACCCCAGACACCTATTTTAAGGGCATTTCCTGGGACCACTTATTTTGTCGATTACTGAGTCACTTAAGATCCTGACAGGAAACAGATGGTACACTCCAATGGACCAATTAGGGAGAATTTAATAAAGCACTATTTATAGAGGTGTGAATAGGGATAAGAGAAACCTAAAAGAGATGCTAAAGCACTGTGCAGCTAGCAAAGGCTGGAAGCTTTTTATCAGTCCTAAGTACGAACTCTACTTTCCTTGTACCTCTGATCTTCTGGTACCTCCCATAGGACAAACTCAGCTAGGACAACCCCACCCAGAGGTCAAGAGGTACAGCGTAGGGATCCCATAAAGAGTAGTGTTCTTCGGACATGTAGAGAGTGGGAGGAGGATACGGAGTTGTCAAAAATTCAAACCATATGTCTCCACAAGCTTCAACATGTACATTACCTCTTATTTGACATCTTCAGTTAGAGGTCTTTAAGACATCTCAGATTCAATGTATTAAAAAACATATCCATCGTCACACACCTAAATCCAGTCTGCTTGCTGTTGAAAAACAAAGTGGGTCTGAAAGCAAGAAAGCTAAAAGTAACCTTTAATACCACTCAGGCTTGGGTCTCCCAATTTACCTCCTACTTTTGTTTCCTTAATTTTTTCTTTCTCCCTGTCATTATTATAATGGTTCCAAACAATTGTTACTTTTTTTTTTTGTCATGGATAAAAACACATTTACTGTTACTTTTAAAAAATATACATTTTATTTCGAAGTGTAGCATAGATACGGAAAAGTACATAAATCATAAATATACAGCTCAGTAAACCATAACAAAGTGAATACTCATGTAAGACCAATTGGTCAAAAAATAAAACATTGTGGATACACTAACAGCCTCCCTTGGATTCCTGTTGACCACTCCTCTTTCCTTTCTCCCCTAAAGGAGACCTCCTGACCACTAACACTAAACAACAGTTTAAGTTTGGCAGGAAAACTTCTTTTATAACAGCTTTATTGAGATATAATTCATTTACTTTAGAATATTTTCATTAACCTCAAAAGGAACTCTATATCCATTAGTAGTCACTTCCTATTTTTCCCCAGACCTCACCTTTCAGCCCTAGGCACCCAACAATCTACTTTCTCTGCATATTTGTCCATTCTGAGCATTTCATAAAAAAAGCGTCTCATAGCATGTGTTTTTGTGACTGGCTTGTTTCACTTGGCATAATCTTTCAAAGGTTTATTCAAGTTGTAAAGTTATCAGTACTTTCACTCCTTATTGCTTAATGATATGACATTGTATAGACATACCCCATTTTATTTATTCATTTAACTGTAGATGGATATTTAGGTGATTTCCACTTTGATTTTATTGTGAATAATGCTGCCATCAACATCTGTGTACAGGTTTTTGTGTGTGTGTGTGTGTGTGTGTGTGTGTGTGTGTGCATAGCACAATTATTAGTTAAATTGTATCATATCAAAAGAATAATTTAATACTCACTCCAATCATTTAACATGCAATCATTTTGTGGGGAAAATGATGGTCCCACAAAAATGCCCATGTCTGTTAACTTATTGCCTTACATGACAAAAGGGACTTTGCAAATGTGACTAAAGTTATGGACTTCGAAGTGGGAAGATTATCCTGGATTTTCAGAATGGGACTAATGTAACCTAATTTAATTTCTCTATTTTCTTAATTTGTTTCTCTAGATCTACCTGTATTGACTTCTCATACTCTATGTCCAAAGGAGACACCCCTTCATGAGATGCATCAACTGTTTTCGTCGAACTCAGGCAGGTTGTTGAGGATCATGAGGTATTAGCTGTATAAGAGGATGGAAGGAGAGTAAAGTTAAATGATTTATTCCTCTGGCTCCATTTCTTTCTGTCTATGGGTTTGCAGTGGTTTTGTTTTTCTCTGGCCTTCTCCTACTGCACTATTTGTGGAAAAGACTGCTCTTTCCCCCATTGAACTATTGTATTCAAAATATTTGAAAACAATTTTGACTCTTTGCCGAAGATCAACTCTCCATAAATAGAAGAGTTTATTTCTGGGCTTTCAATTCATTTACATGTATTTATATATCTATCCAGCACCACACTTTCTTGATTACTGGAGTCTTGACATCAAGAAGTATGTGTCCTTCAAGAAGTATGCATCCTTCAAGTTTGTTCTTTCTCAAGATTGTGTTGGCTACTCTGAGTCCCTTGCATTTCCAAATGAATTTTACAATCAGTTTGCATTTTCTACAAGGACATCAGAAGGAATTTTTATAAGGGGTGCACTGAATCTGTAGATCAATTTTGGGAATATTGTCATTTTAAGAATAGTCTTCTGGGACTGTCTTTTCATTTATTTGGGCCTTCTCTAATTTCTCACACTGATGTTTTCGAGTACTCAATGTACAAGTCTTGAACTTATTTTGCTAAATGTATTCTTAAGTATTTCGTTATTATTGGCATGATTGCAAATAGATTTTTTTAAATTTTATTGCTCATTATTAAGGTATAAAAACACAATTGAGTTATGTGTAGTAATCTTGTATTCTGCAAACTGGATGTGCTGATTTTTTTTTTTATTCTAGTGGCATCTTTGTGGATTCCTTAGGATTTTCTCTATAAAAGTAATTGTCATCTACAAGGAGAGATATACTTCTTCCTTTCTTTCTAATATGGATGTTTTTATTTTCCTCCTCCTCCTCCTTCTCCTCCTCCTTCTCCTCCTTCTTCTTCATCTTCTCCTCCTCCTCCTTCTTATTCCTCTTCCTCTCCTCCTCCTCCTCCTCCTTCTTCTTCCTCCTCTTTCTCCTCCTTCTTCTTTCTTCTTCTTCTCTTTTCTTTCTTCTTCCTCCTCTCTTTTTATTTCTCTCCCTTTTCCTTCTCCCCTCCAGCTCTATCTTTCTTCTTATTTTTCCTGGAGGAGAATCATCAGTATAATATTAAATAGAAGTGGGGAGAGTGGTGGACATACCTTTCTCATTCCTGATGTTAAGGTGACATTTTTAAGCTCTTTCTGATTAATTATGTTGTTAGCTCCAGAGTTTTTGTACATCATTAAGTGTGGGAGTACCTTCTGTTAATGGTTTGTTGAGTATTTTTATCATAAAATACCGATGTTATCAACATTTTTCCGTGTTTATTGAGATGATTATATAATTTTTATTCCTTATTCTATGAATGAGGTATATTATATTAATTATTTGATGCAACCTTGCATTCCAGGGATAAATCCCACCTGGTCATGACACATAATATTTTTTAATATGTTGCCAGACTTGATTTGCTAGTATTTAGGTTTTTTATATCTATATTCATAAATAATATTGGTTTGTGTTTTTTTGTGATATCGTTGGATGGTCATGGTATCAGGGTAATACTGACCTCATATAATACATTGAAAAATGATTCCTTCTATTTTATGGAAAGTTTAGGATGAATTGATGTTAATTCTTCTTTAAATATTGGGTAAAATTCCCCAGTATAACCATCCAAGTCTAGGTTTTTTCTTTGTTGAAAGTTTAAAATTTAATAATTCAAAGAATTTACTTGCTGTAAGTCTATACAAATTATTTATTTCTTCCTTAGTCAATGTTGTTAGTTTGTGTCTTTCTAGGAATTTTCCATTTTGTTTATCTAATTTGTAGACATCCTTTACTGTTTACCTATTTGTATCTTTATATTTAAAATGGGATTCTTGGGTATAAATATACACTATATAATACATTAAAAAACCACAATTGAGTTTTGCTTTTATATTTAACCTGAAATACTCTGACTTTTAAATGGGGTGTTCAGTCCCTTATATTTAATGTGATGATTAAATTTGATTGTAAACTTATTCCTCCTTTTCCATATGTTGTCTTTTGTTATGCGTGTTATGCTTCTTTTCTTATTTTATATTGTTTATTTTGTATGATTCAACTTTATTTCTGCTTTATTAGCTTTAAATATTCATTGGTTTATTTTAGTTCTTGTTCTAGGGTTTATAGCATACACCTTTAGCTTATAGTTTATAAACAGTGAACTATATTTTGTAGTTTTCATTCAAGTGATACTATAACATTTCACATGTAGTATAAGAATCTTACAGCAGTGTACTTCTATTTCTTTTCTCCTGGTCTTCACACTACTCTGCTACACATTTTATATCTTCATATGATATAAACCTCACAATGCATTGATATTCACTTTATGTTAAAAAGCCAAGTAACTTTAAAACGTCTTTAAATTTTTAAAATAAATCTCATTTATGTATAGCCACATAATCACTATATCTGGGTCTCTCTGATCCTTTATAAAAATCCATCCATATTTCCATCTGATTGAAAGTGTGTCAGCCTGAAGGGCGTCCTTTCATATGTTACATAGTTAGAAGTTACTAGTTATAATTAAGTTGTAGCTGCTAGTTATAAATCATCAGCTTTTGTAGGTCTGACAAAAATATTTTGCTTTTTTATTGTGCAATAATTTCGCTAGAAATATAATTCTAGGTTAAAATTTCTTTTTTCCTTAGTATGTTAGAACTTTTGTTTCATCATCTGACTTGCCTTTTTTTTTTTTCTGAGACATCTTTTGCCATTCTTATTTTGCTCCTCTGTAAGTAGCATGTCTTTTTCCACAGGTTGCTTTTAAGGTTCTCTCTTTATCACAGCTTTTAAGCTACTTAATTATGATGAAACATGATGTAGTTTACTTTATATTTCTTATGCTCCAGTTATGTTGGGTTTCATAGATTTGAGGATGCATGTTTTTCATTAAAATTAGAAAATGCAAACTTTTTTTTCTACCTTTCTCTACTTTATTTTCCTCCAGGGACTTTAATCAAATATATATTAGGCCGCTTCAGATTGTCTCATAAGTCATTGACCCATTAAATTTTTTTTCTAGTATTTTTCTTTCTGGGCTTCATTTTGGACAATTTCTATTACTTCGGTCTCAAGTTCAATCATGTTTTCTTCTATAAAGTCAAATCTGCTGTGAATTGCATTCAGCATATATATAATATTATAGATAATATATTTATACATAATATATAAGTAATTCCATAGAAATATATAATTATATATTATATGAAAATATATAAATATATAATATAAGCATATCAAATATAATATATAATTTTATATTTACATATATTTTTATACTTATATAATATATAATTATATATTTATACATATATAAGTATACATTTTCTATAATATATATATTTTCTAAAATATATTTTAGGTATATTTTTATCTAAATATATAAAATATATTTTAATATAATATATATTATAATATATAATATATATGATACTATATAATAATATAATATGTAAAATATATTTTAGAAGATACATAATTATATATTATAGAAAATGTATAATTATATATAATTTATAATATGTATTATAGAAAATGTATAATTATATATTATTTAATATAGAAATAATAAATATAATATATAATATATATTTATAATATACAATATACAATATATATTATATAATATATAATTAGCATGATATAACATATTATATATAATATATAATATTATATATCATATATTATGTATAATATATAATATTATATATCATATATTATGCATAATATAAAGTATATAACACTTATATCATTATATATTACATATTATTATATAGAGAGCATATTATTATATATTATATAATATATTTTTAGGGCCTCATTCTGTTGCCCAGGCTGGAGTGCAGTGGCACAATCTTGGCTCACTGTCACGTCTACCTCCTGGGCTCAAGGGATCCTCCCACCTCAGCCTCTGGAGTAGCTGGGACTACAGGCATGTGCCACCATGCCCAGCTAATTTTTTGTAGTTTTTGTAGAGATGGGTCTCTCTATGTTGCCCAGGCTGGTCTTGAAGTGCTAGGCTCAAGTGATCCTCCTGCCTCAGCCTCCCAACGTGCTGGCATTATAGTCATGAGCCACTGTGCCTGGTCAATGTATTAATAGCAGTTTTTAATCTCTAAATCTTTCATGTTTCCACTTAACATGCTCAAATTTCTTCTGGTTTATTGAACATATGGAACACAGTTACAACTGTTTTAATGTCCTTGCTTACTAATTTAATAATCTGTATCACTTGGCATTTAGTTTGGGTGACTAATTTTTCTCCTGATTGTGGATTGTATTTTCTCGCTTTTTTGACATGTCTACTATTTTTTTTTATTAAATGGCAGAGACAAAGTTTACTTTTATGGGTGCTAGATATTTATATATTGCTGCAGTATTCTTGGCCTCTTATTTTTTTTCTTGGATGCATTTAAATTATTTGGAAATACCTTGATCTGTTTAGGTTCTTGCCTTCAAGCTTTGTTCTAGAAGACCGGAGCAGAATTTATTCTAGGGCAACTTTTGTCCCACTACTGTTCTGTGTACTCTAACCCAATGCTCCATAAATTATGAGATTTTACAATCTGGCTGGGGAGAACTGGAACTAGTCTCTGCCCTGTGTAAGCTTTAGGTATTGTTTCAACTGATTATATAGGGCTGTTATTCTCCTGGCCTCACATATGTGTGCTAATCAGTTTTTTGCTGAAGACTGAAGGGTGGCACTCTGCAGATTTCTGGAACATTCTGCATGTGTATGCATTTCCTTTCCCTTATGATGTCCTGCAAATTCTAAACTACCTTGACACCCCTGATCTCCAATTTATTCTCTTTAACCCTAGGAAACTGCCAGAGTCCACTGGTTTCTTCTTCCCTGTGCTGAGGCCTGGAAACTTTCTCCAGGGAGTATGCTGGAGCAACAGATGGAGCTCACTTCAGTTTTTGCTTTCTCTCAGAGATCACTACTTTATGTCTCATGCATTCAAAATTGATGTCGCACATTATTTTTCCCCTAGTTTTTTAGTTGTTTTAGGAAGGAGAGTAAGTTTTGTCTCTGTTAGTCCATCTTTGCTCAAAGTAGAATTACAAGGCTACACTGTTTTAGTTTTTGCCTATAAACTGATGCCTTCTTTTCTTAATTTAATGTAAAATTGAGTCCCGAAATCAGGTAGTATGTCACTTCACCATGCTCTTCGTTCCATACTTTTCTCAGCTATTTTGAATTCTTTGCATATCCATGTGATTTTTTAGAATTGTCTCAACAATTTCTATCAAAAATGACTTGCAGGAATATTCATAGGCATTGCATCAATTTATACTTCAATTTGCAAAGAATTTCCATCTTAAAAACATAGAGTCTTCCAAACTGTGAAGTGGTGTGTCTACCCACTAACTTATATCTTTTAAAATTTATCTCAGCAATGTTTTTTAGTTCTTATCATGGAGATCTTAGTTGCCTTTTTAAAAATTTTGGAATAGCTATTTTGTTTTTATGACATCATAAACAGTATCTTATATTTTTTTTATTTGTTTGTTGATGTGTAAAAACAATTAAATTTTATATCATCCCTGTATACTGCAAACATTATGAGTTCATATATATGTTCTAATACATTTTTTAAAATCCATTACATTTTCTATATATATGTTTATATCATATGTGAATTAAAACAGTCTTCCTTCTTATCTTCCTTTTTTTTGTTGTTGTTTAATTTCTTTGTTTCATCAGGCATGGACTCCGGTACTGTGCAAATTACATGGGATGAATATGCATATTTTGCCTATTCCTGATCTTTAAAATGCAATATTTAGTATTTCTCCATTCACTACAACAATTGCTATAGGCATTTCATAGATGCTCTTTATGAGATTAAGTAAATTCCCTTCTAGTCTTATTTGAGAGAGATTAAATCTGTACTGATGTTAAGTTTTGTCAAATCATGTTTCTACTCATCATCATATGGTTTTTGAAACTAATAAGATTTGCTTTATGAAAGTAGCATTTAATTAATCTTAATGAATGTTCCATGTTCACTTGTGAAGAATGTGTCACCCAAATTTGGGTGTAGTGTTTTTTAAACATAATTTATATCAAATTAAAATCTTCTGAATTCTAACTGATTTTCTTTTGTCTACTTATATCCTCAGTTACTGAGAAATGACTGTCAAGATAAGATAGTCCATAAATGATTATAATCACTTATAATCCACAAGTGACTGTGGATTTGTCTATTTCTCTGTTTACTTATAGTCAATTTTCATATCAAGTACTCTGAAGCTCTGTAATTAGGTGGATACTCACTAAAAATGTTACATTGTTTTGGTGATTAGTAGTTTTGTTATTGTGAAATACACTTCTTTATCTTTGGTAATATTGCTT
Source organism: Macaca fascicularis (assembly GCF_037993035.2). Classification (NCBI taxonomy): domain Eukaryota; kingdom Metazoa; phylum Chordata; class Mammalia; order Primates; family Cercopithecidae; genus Macaca; species Macaca fascicularis. The sequence goes on along the minus strand of NC_088379.1, from coordinate 19,269,895 downwards.
GTATTTAATATATTTTGTCTGAGATTAATATAACCATATATGCTTTCTTATTGATATGGACATGAGACAGGGAAATATTGAGTAGAAGAGGGCAGTTGCCCAGCAAAGACCCCACTCTCAAGCCTGAAGACCTGCGGCCCTAAATGAGGAGAGGCATTTCTGTTTTTTCACTCAAAAAGTTGCCTTTTGGCCTGCATGCCCCCAATCCTGCCCTAATGTAAACTCCAAACCCCAAGTTCCAGATGAGACCCACAAGTGAGGAGAGGAAGAGGCAAGCAGACCAGTGGACCAGCAGACCAGCTGCAGGGGAATGATGCAGCTCGACTCTGGGGGGAAGACCACCTTCCCACTCCAACCCCACTTCCCGATCCCCATCCATCTCACTGAGAGCCACCTCCACCACTCAATAAAACCTTGCATTCATCCTTCAAGCCCTGATTCTTTTAGGACACTGGCAAGAGCTCAGGGTACAGGGAGCTGTCATACCGGTCCCCTTCCCTTGCAATAAGGCAGAGGGTACTTTGAGCTGATTAACACACAAGCCACCCGCAGACTGCAAAGCTAGAGGAGCACACTGTAACACACACCCACTTGGGCTTTGGGAGTTGCAGACACCCACCTCTATACACTGCCATGGGGCTGGAGCCCAAAAGCACTCACCCTGAATCCTGGACATACCTGTCTGTGTGCTCCCCTTCCTGTAGGGGTTTAAGCTGCGGGGGCAACCATAGGCAAGCCACACCCCTGTCACATGTCCTGAGAGGGAAAGCAGGGAACTCTCCCATTTCATTATGATGAGGATGTGCATGATATATCTGCTTCTATCCTTTTACTTTTAGACCGTTTAAGTCTTCATATGTAAAGTGCATCTTTTTAGACATTATGCAATTGCTTGTTTTTATTCTTTTTAATATTATCTTATAAGATTGTTATCTCTGCCTTTTTAATGAATGTATTTTGTCCATTCACCGTAGAGATAAATTTTGGCACACTTAGGTTTAATTTTATAATCTTGCTATTCATATCCCAGTGAGTAATAACTTTATCAACTAGAATTTGATGCTTGTGTATAGGTTTTTAAAAAATTGTTATTATATAGATTGCATTCATTTCTAAAGTTACTTAGGTCAGCACCTAAGTAACAATGTATGATTGTTTCATACATTTGTAATATAGTTAGTTTTTTTGTTATTACATTCTATATTTTCAATTTATTTACACTTTTAACTTTTTAGTTATGTTATTTGTATATATTCATATATATTTTTATTTATATAAAATTTATGTATTTAGCTATTTTACTTTTATTAGTTATAGCAATCATAATGCAAATTATTAACTTATCACTATTTATTGTCAGTTAACATAATGGCAATTCACAAATAAAATGAGAACTTGTGACAGTATAATTCTATTTATTTCTCCATTCTTTGTCTTGTTACTTTCATGTGTCTTACTTCTCTGTGTTATAAACTACACAATATATTTTTTAACTTTAAAAGTCAACAGTCTATCTAAAATCTTATTTTAAAAAGTATTTATATTTTCCCATATATTAACCACTATTGTTTTTTCTTATTCTAGACATTAGTTTTCATTTGCAATTTACTTCAGCCTAAAAGCCTTCCTTTAGTATTTATTGTGATGTCGGTTTATTGGAAATGAATTATATCAACTTATTTTTATCTGAATGTTTCTTTCTTCTATCCTCATTTTGAAATATATTTTCACTAGGTATAGAATTCTAAGTTGATCTTTCAACACTTTAAAAGATGCTGTTCCCTTGCCATCTGACGCACCTCCCTCCATATGCACTGTGTCTTATTTATCTGGTGGCTGCTTTTAGACTTTTTATATTTGTTTTCCAAAGTTTGACTATGATATACCTAGGTATGAACTTCTTTGTTCTGATTTTCTTTCGTGTTTCCTGAGGTTTTGGGTCTGTAAGTTGAGGTTTTGGGTCAAATTTTGCAAGTTTTTGGTAATTATTTCTTCAAATAGTTTTATTGCTGTTTATATTCTTACTTTCTAGAACTCAAATTACATACATGTATGCTTGCTAATTTAATATTTTTAAAAAAATAACTCTTATCCTTTGTTCATTTCCCCCCAATCTTGTATTCTTCATGTGCTTTTATTTGGATAATTACTATCAACCTCTTTTTATGTTTACCAGTTATACCTTCTGCTGTGTTCATTTGTTTTTAAAACAAACTAATTCATTTTTATTTCCTATGTTTTTCTTTTCAGTTAGAAATATCAATTTGATTTCCTATTATCTCTTTGATAACTCTTCTAAATATTTCATATCATCAGCCATTCTTTCCATCTTACAGTAAACATTATTTAACATTTTTATAATAGTTTTCTTAAAATCTTCGATGCCTACATAATCTGAAGTATCTGTGATTTTGCTTCAATTAATTAATTTTGCGCTTAGTTGTAAGCCGCATTTTATTTCTTCATAATCCCTTCACATGACAACATGGCATACAGTATATCTAAAGGAAAAATGGATATTAAATTTTTATCTATCTCCTACAGTTTGAAAGCCCTTTCTTTCATCACGTACCTAATGTAAAGGGTTGCTCTATTAGATTCTACGAAGAGCTGACTTGAAGTTTTAATTATAATGTGCTCACCATTGATTTCCGATGGGATTGTGGAGATTGCACTTTACCCTTTAGTCCAACCCTCAACTTTCAGAGCAGTAGCCACAGAGGGCATAATCCCTTGATCTTTTCAGGATTTGAGCTAGGGGTGGTTTGGGTTCTAGCTTTAGTTGTTTTTGGCTCACTTGCATATTCTACTTCAGCAGAGCCCTGGAATCTGAGCAACCTGAGTGAGACTATGCAAACACTGTTTTCCAGCCCATATCCATTGCTAATACTGCTGCTTTCTCTGGTATTCTTCATCAAAATTTCTAGCAGAATGAATTGCCTAGATGAAATATTTACCTTTGTATTTGGGTCTCTCACTTATTTTTAATCTGTCTTTCTAGCCATAGTGACATTAAAACCTCATTTGCTTTTTCTTTGTCATTGTAAAGTCTCTCTAAGACGGGCCTCTCATTGGCACAGCCACACTCATGCCAGACACTTGTCCCTAGTTCTTGAAGATCTGCACCTCTTTGTCCACCAATAGAGTATTTTTTTTTTTTTTTTTTTTTAGAGATGGAGTCTCGCTCTGTCGCCCAGGCTAGAGTGCAGTGGTGCGATCTCGGCTCACTGCAAGCTCCACCTCCCGGGTTCACACCATTCTCTTGCCTCATCCTCCCCAGTAGCTGGGACCACAGGTGCCTGCCACCATGCCTGGCCAAGTTTTTTTTTTTTTTTTGGTAGTTTTAGTAGAGACTTGGTTTCACCGTGTTAGCCAGGATGGTCTCGATCTCCTGACCTCCTGATCCAACTGCCTTGGCCTCCCAAAGTGCTGGGATTACAGGTGTGAGCCACCATGCCCAGCCTCTTTGTCCATCTATAGATGTTTCATCTCTCTTTGGTCTTAACTTATTACAGATTCTTTGAATCAACTGCTCTACAATAGATTTATAGGGAAGTATGCTATTTTGTTAGTTTTATTCCTTGTTGTTAACACAGGTCCTATGGTCTTCCACATTCTACTACATCTTAGTCAGAAGTGAAACTTTCCACCACTGCTTATTGCCTGTGTTTCCCCAATAATCTAATTTGTTTTATCTCAATTTTTTCTTTCCTTTCCTCCCACAAAGCAATCCATTTACAAAAGAACAATCAAAAGTCCTCTTCAAAAATAGCATAAAAACAGTTTTTTTCTCTTGTGAATAAAATGCATTATTTTTGCATGTGAATTGTAAGGCAATCTTTCTCTGGAATTCTTCAACCAAATGCCTCTTTGTAATGACACTTTATTTAGTCATTAGTTTATCTCCCAAAGTAGCTCAGATCTGTAGGCAGTAGATTTAAATCTAGCTAATGGACCTTATGCTTCAATTGTTTGAAAGTTGATATATTAGTCAACTTTGGGCTGCTATAATAATAAAATTTCAGGGATTACGTGGCTTAAACACAGTTCTAGAAGCTAGAAGTCCACCATCAAGGTGCCAGCAAATTTGATTTCTGGTAAAAGCTCTCTGACTTGTAAATTGTCACTTTATTACTTTGTCCTCACATGGCATTTCCTTTGTACTCATGCAGAGAGAGCTCTGGTGGTCCTGGCCTTTCTTCTTCTTATAAGGGCACTAATCCTATTGAATTAGGGTCCCATTGTATGACTTCATTTAACCTTAATAATTTCCATAAAGGCCCTGTCTCCAAATACAGTCACATTGGAGGTTGGTACTTTTACATCTAAATTTTGAGGGGATACAATTCAGTCCATAACAGTTGGTACTTATATTACGTTCAAAATGTAAATGTATAATTTATTTTTATCTGTGTATTTTAAAGGACTTTTGCATGACTTATGCCTGCCTGGTCAACCAAGTACCTAAAGGTTTGGCCATGCTCCACTCCCTAAATTAGTCAGTTCTATATCATCCCACACACAAAAAAGTCTGAATGCTTTTTCTCCAAACAATCTGAAGCAACAAGATGAGCACTTAAGCTATCCCATTACACGCACATGTAATTCACATGTGAGGCAAGGCAGATCTTGTGATCTCTAGATGGTAGGGATGAATCAACTCATCCCTTTCTGCTATTGGTGTATGTGAAAGTTGCCTGGGACGACGAGAAACTCCAACCCTTAATATATCCCTTTACTGAGTCCCTCTACTTGCTTTCCACTGTGTCTCTGTGGATGGAAGGTGGTCTTCAGGCTTACTTGTACTTTGCTCACAGGTGGTGGTCATTGTGACAGACTCCCAGCATCTATTCTACCCGGTGATTAGTCTCAGCCAGTTACGATAATTTCACTTTTCTCTTTGATTGGGTGAGGAATGCTCATGTAACTCAACTGTGGCTTTTTGTAGATAAGGGGAGGTCTGCTGAGAAGCTTCTGAGAATTATGTAATCATTCCGAAGAGGAGGCTAGAAGGACAAGTGTATGGGGCCTTTACTGAATGTGAGACCAGCAACCATCCTCTTGCCAGCTTCATGATGAAGCTAACACTGAGGGTAGCAGAGGAGAATGATAAAGTGAGGGTTTTTTCCTAATAAAATTTTGAACCACTCAGTTAATTAATCTTGTAGCCCACTCCACCCTCTGAATTTCTTATTATGTATGACAGAATTTCAGGATTTCTGTTACTTGCAGCCAAGTGTTTCTGAAGCCAGGCAACATTTGCAGTGAATCTGTCATGTATACACAGAAGTTCATTAGAAAGATTTAAAAATCTGCCTCTAGCTTCACTTCTAGAACTAGAACATTATTCCTTTATCAGACTATAGGAGTCCTCCCTCAGCCACAAAGGATACAAGACCCCCAGCAGATGCTAGAAATCAGAGATAGTACTAAACCCTAAATATACTACGATTTTTCCTATACATACATAACTATGGTCAATTTTAGTCTATAAATTAGGCAAGGGTGAGTTTAACAACAACTAGTAGATAAATAGAACAATTATAACAATATACTATAATAAAAGTTATGCCAAATATAGTCTCTCTCTCTCAATATCTTATTGTATTGTACTCACCTGTTTTCAGATGTGTTTGACTGCAGGTAACTGAAACTGTGGAAAGTGAAACCACAGACAAAAGGGCCTACCTTATATCCTTCAACGGCTTCCTGCTGCTCTTAAGATATTCTTTGTTTGTTTGTTTGTTTTGAGAAGGAGTCTTGTTCTGCTGCCCAGGCTGGAGTGCAGTGGCGCGGTCTCAGCTCACTGCAACTTCCGCCTCCCAGGTTTAAGCAATTATCCTGCATCAGCCTCCCAAGTAGCTGGGATTACAGGCTCCTACCACCACGCCTGGCTACTTTTTTTTTTTTTTTTTTTTTTTGTATTTTGAGTAGAGACGGGGTTTCCACATGTTGGTCAGGCTGGTCTGGAACTCCTGACCTTGTGATCCACCCGCCTCAGCCTCCCAAGGTCATGGGGTTACAGGCAACAGCCACCGTGCCTAGTCAAGATGTTCTTAATATGGCTTACAAAGCCTGGGATTATTTTGAAACTGTAATCCAATTTTTCATATGTGCTCAAGAGACACATCATTCCTCCAGCACATCTATCTACCTTTGTGTAAATTGTTCCTTTCCCTTTCTTTACTCCACCACCTAATTCATATAGTTAGCTCTTAGTCATCTCTCTTTAATTCTCAGTTACAATACTGCTTTCTCAGTGAAAATTTTTCAGATTCCTCAGACTAGGTCAAGTTCCCCTACTATGTGTCTTCAAAGACTCTTGGATTTTTTCCTTTTCTTAATTTGTAATAATATATTTGCATAGTTGTTTGTATATATTTTTCTCAATAGCTTTGAAAGGTGAAGTTCCTGCTACTTTTGCTTAATACCACATCCTCGGTACCTAATATGCTTCTCCACAGGAAGAACTAATTAAATAATTATTTATTGAAGAAACTAATACACGGATGAGCTTTTTCTTATATAACATAATTTAAAGCACACTAGCATGCCGATAGTTCAACTTTAATTAAGCCTGGTGTGCGTTCATCCCTCTTTGAGTGGTAGAGAAGAGACAAGCACTTTACTCTGAGCTTTTACTCTGAGTGCAATAGGAGACAGAGGAATGTTTTGGGACAAGGGATGGCATGTTTTGACTGATCTTTTAAAATAATTATTGTTGCAATTGTGCAAATTGTTGAGTGTAGATGGATAAGGGAAAAGATGGATCAATTTAGAGACTATTCACGTAATCCAGTCAAGAGATCATCCTGACAAATGACACCTTTGCCTGGAGTGTTATTGCCGGAGGTGTGGAAAAGTGATGTGATACGGGATATATTTTGAAAGCAGAGCTCACAGGACTTGCTGACAGATACAAGACGTGTGTGTCAAAAGAAGGGTAAAGGATGATTCCAAGGTTTTTTTCCCTAACTAACTGGAAAAATGGGGTTGCTATTTACCGAGACGGACAATATTGTAGAAAAGGCAGGCTTTGGAGAGAAGAGCTGGATCCTAATTTTACACATGATACTTCTGAAATGATATTACCACTTCAAATGGAGAGGTCAAGTGAGATTGTTGAATATGTTAGTCTGGACTACATGGCAGAGGACTGGGTGGAGTTAAGCACTTGTGAGTTGCTGGCAGATATGTGTTAATTAAGCCAGGAGACGGGATAAAATCTCCTGTTAAAAAGAGGGAGAATGAGAACTGAGGCCTAGAAACCCTAACAGTAAGAAATTGGGTTCATGAGAAGGAACAGACAAAGCAGATTGTGAAGTGGCTTGTGGTGTGGAAGGAGAAACAAGAAAGTATGATGTCTCAAATTCTAAATGAAGGTGATTCAGAAAATGGGAATGACCACCTCAGCCAAATACTTCTGATAGGTCCAGTAAGATTGACCATTGGATTTAGCAAGGTGTAGGTCATTGGCAATGATGAATAAGCAATTGTAGTAGAAATGTGGGCGTAAAATTGCATTTACATTGATTTCAAGGAGCATTAGGAGGGAGGGAATTCTGATCATTCATATAAAACACAGTTTTAAGAAGATTTTTGTAAAGAGGAGCAGGGAATTGTCATAGAGAAAAGGGGTGTCATGAGATGGGTTTTTAAAATAAGATAGTCAAAATTATAAGTCTTATGCTTATAAAAATCCAATAGAAATAAATGATGATTCTACAGAGAGGAAAATAATTAACAGGTAAAGAGGTACCTACAAAGAGTTGGTCTTGGGTAATATGCAATAAGGAAAAGAAGAATACACAGGCTCAGGCTTAGATAAATAGGTGCATGTGTGGTTGGGAGCCTGGTGGTTTTATTCTGGTGTCGGTTTTGACGTTGTTGTAGGAAACACAGTCATTAAGTGATAATGAGGAAGGGGCAATATAAACTGGTGAGTTGTAGGAGAGAGAAAAACAGTATGAAATTTTTAACTGAGAGAGTGGGAGAATGAATTATTTCAGCAAATAGATCAGTATTGTTGGGAATCTCTTAAAAGCCCTCTTGGGTTCACAATCAGAAATACATCAAAGAGCACTGTTGGTTGTTTCCTTTCAGGCACTTTCAGCTGGGAGAATGCAGGTGTAGAGCGGGTAAAATGTTAGATTTATCCAACAGCAAGTTTTCCCAGGTATGAAGACTTTAGAGATGAGTGCTGGCAGGTAGGTGCCGGCAAATGATTAGTTATAATAGTGGTCAGTAGAATACAAATTGAGTAGAGAAGAATGTGAGGATCTCTGTCGTTGGAAGAAAGAGACATGTATTCTGGGATGTACAGCACCTGATCTCTACTGCAAAATCGACTATGGCTAACTTTGCATCCAATGTTATAACAGGATAGTAAAGTTTGGCAGGGGACTGACACCTATATATATAGTAGTTCCAATCCAAAATATCTCCAAGTTATATAAAAAACCTAGTTCTATAATGCCTGACAACAATTGGGAAGAAAGTCTAAACATTCACTTATTTATTCAAAATTATAGCAGTATAAATATCAGGAACATTAAACTTGCCATTCGGAGAAACTGATTCTTGGGAACAAGCATCTTCTTATGCAAAGAACTACACTAAATTTGAGAATTCATAATCAATCTCGACTGAAAGGACTTTATGGATTTTTTTTTCTGGAATAGTAGGGAAGATAATCGATACATGGAGTATCTGGAGTACATGGTAGAAGGTGATACATGCTGATAGGGAGGTCCAAATGAAGTGATAACTCAGAGGATTGAGAAATTACTTCAAAAGGAAAAATGGTATCAGTCAGCAAAAAAGAGAAAATAATATGTGATATTAAATATAACATTTTTAGAAACAATCTTACTTCAAGCTAATTAAATTTGGATTCAACTAAGTAACCTGGGTATTGTAGCAGGTATAATAATTTGCTCTACTTATTATTGTTCTCAACTTCCTTCTAGTGTGGCTTCTTGGACTGAAGAGGCTAGAAAACTAAATTTTCCTCAGACTAATTTTCACTGAGTTTTTGAATATCATTAAAGTTCCACTAATCCAGAACACTCCCCATATTTGAAAATGTAACTGTGCCAACATGGAGTGGGGGAAGCAGATCATGAGGTATCTGTCTTGCTCACATGGCTGCTGGCTGCAGACATGAATAGTTATAATTGGCTCAGGAGCTGGAAGCTGTCATGTTAGTGCTCTGATACAGCAGCTTCCATCTCACACCCCTAATGCTGGGAGGGGCAGAAATTCCCACGCTGTTCTAGATTTATACTGTTACCTTCAGAGTTGTTTCTAGATGCTCAACCTCTTTTCTGTCTCATCCTGCTTCTCAGTAATTTTGAAAGTTATTCAATATCAAGTAATAAATCTTTTTTTTTTCTGTACAAACTAGTTACAATGGAGTCTGTTCTCTGCAACAGAATGTCTGATAAAAAGAGAGAAATAACCTTATACAATTAGAAATTTGATCTAACAGATTATGAATAATCTTATTTCATGCTAATTAAATTTGGATTGGACTGAAGAACCTGGGCATGTAGCAGTTATAGTAATTTGCCCTACTCATGATTGTTCTCAACTTCCTCCTATGTTAGAAATACAGATTCCTGGGATATATTATCTGACTGATGCAATAGGGATCAAGGAGTCTATCTGTAGCAAATGCCCCTATATGATTCTGATGTAGCTGATACCTAGAGCAGAGCCACTTGGTAACCCTTGATACAGAGAAATTACTCAAAGGTCTTAATGAAATTTGATATTAAAAATGTGTCTGCATTATCCTCTGATGTGGTTTAAGTGAATTTGTGAGCAAGAAACAAATATGTATTGCCAATTTCCAACTCTCTAGCAATATAAGTATAGTCAATTCTCAACTCATTGATAGCACAAGGGCTTATGTGTTAACATATTCACATACATACCCTAGATACCATTTAATATAACTTTTTGAGACAATGTTAGTTTTCTGAATTCAAAAGTCATGATGGAGGGTAATCAGGACATATATTTCATTTTCATTTTGAAGGCGGAATTGAATATATGATACCTAACACTATGTGCTGAGCATACAGTTAATAAAAAAGAATTTGTTTTAGTTGTTTTGTCTTTTCACTTTGGAAATTTCATCCTTTTACTAAAAATAATATCTCAGAAAAATAGTCCAATGGTTTTCAATTTTTCTTTTTTGAATAGTCACAATCGTTTTCCCCAAGTATTTTCCTTTAAGAGTAATAGTTAGGAATAGAAGTTTTTGAATTAAAAAATATTAATACACATAGAGTTGTCATTGAAATCCAAGGGAAAACCAAATATTCACCATAATGATCAAATGAATCAGACTTTTATTTTTGCCTACTTGCTCATATGTATTTCTGTAATACCTTTGATCACAATATTGATCACATTTTCTATTCTTTACTTAACTCTACATAATAAAAAATCCCACAATACCTAGCATGTGCTTAGCATTTATGTTCTAAATAGTGATCCAAATACCTTAAATATGTTAAATAATTTTAATTTGCATCAGTCCCATGAAGGTGTTTCTATTACTGTCTTCACCTTTTTTTTGAGACAGAGTCTTGCTCTATTGCCCAGGCTGGAGTGCAGTGGCATGATCTTGGCTCACTGCAAGCTCCACCTCCTGAGTTCACACCATTCTCCTGCCTCAGCCTCCCGAGCAGCTGGGACTACAGGTACCTGCCACCACGCCCAGCTAATTTTTTGTATTTTTTAGTAGAGACGGGGTTTCACCGTGTTAGCCAGGATGGTCATGATCTCCCGACCTTGTGATCCGCCCGCCTCGGCCTCTCAAAGTTCTGAGATTACAGGCGTGAGCCACCATGCCCGGCCCTACTGTCTTCATCTTACAAATGGGGAAACTGCATTTCAGAAATTCAATAAGAAACTTTTCTAAGAAAGAATACAGATAGATACGAGAGACCCTAATAGTATGTCTCATCTTTGTTGCTATATTTTTAGAATTTTCTTTTTAATATATAAGGCTTACATCCAGAAAATTGTTAAGTATGTATTACATAATGAGATTTTACCATCTTTATGCTGAAGATGATTCATCTTATCAACTTTGGTTTCCTAGATGTATTCTGCTACAGAGAATATTTTGGTCAAATTAAGTTTCTTAATATTTTAACTATTGTATTAAAATAAATACTATAGATAATGGAGTAATAGATAAAAAACTATGAACCTTTCAGAAATCTTGTTCAACCTTTCCAAAACGCATTATATGTGCACAACCAGATTATAAGTATATGATTTTAACCATTTATCTAATTTCTGACGAGACTAATAATTAATCTTACAAAAGTTCAGATTTACATAATGAAATTGGTACTTTGTTGTAATTTTAATTTATGTTGTAATTTGTGGTGCAGTTAATCTTTTTCTCCTTTCGAGAGTCAATAAATGTCTTATGTTTGTCTACCAGCTGCATTTTACCATACAGAAAAGTAGCATTATATATATAGTAGAAGAGGGTCTTTAAGCTGAGATGGCTTACTACAGTTCCCTGGTCTTAGTCCTATTACTTAATTTCATTAAACACATTTTTTTTTTCCTCAACTGTAACTAGGGGAAGATTATAATTTTGTAGAGTTATTTTCAAGATTCAAGAGAATGCCTATAAATCCCCTAAGTATTGCTACATAGAGAATATTTTAAAACTAGTTGTGATTATTGGTATTTGAGTTATTATTAAATATTTGTGCACAATCTCTATTCACTAGAGTTTTGCAATTTGTATAGTTTTGTGAATAAAGGTATTGAATCTTTGTCATAGTAGGTGAAAAAAAGAGAAGCTCTCTTTTGAATTTGTTTTGAACTAACAATGGAAAAGGTAGCAATAATCAGAATTTATTCCTGCTGCTTGAAACCAGAGAGTTAGTTGCATATAAACAAAACACCATTTCCTTACAAGTATATGGTAATTAAAAATTATATCACTTTAGAGCTTTTATAATAAAAATAATAAAATATTTTCCTGATTTTATGTTTAAAAATGTAAAGTTGATTAAAAATAAGAACATTTATACACAGTAAAACAAGAAAATTATATCAGATAATTTTTTGAAGTTTTTGAAAATTAAGAAACAAAAATTTGTCTTTTGTGTAAATTTCTGAATAAAATAAAGCTGATGGTTGAGATTTCAAGAAACTAAAATATTAAATTAGTAACATCATAGGGAACTTTATAGAGTGAAATTGAGTATATAAAATCACACATATGTGGTGATCCGGTCATCTCATATAACAGTTTTGTCTATCACGGGAGAACAAAACCCCAACAATTTCAAAATTATAATTATTTTCATTATCATAACAGAATTTCAATGAACAGATTTTCTTTCTTTTTATCCACCCAAATGTATGAAAACTGTATGCATATAAACATGCTGATTCTATCCTTAGCAAACTTACAATATTCATGAGTCTAAAATCACTCCTCTTCATGTTTAGTCCAATAATGCCTCTTGTTCTCCCAAAGAAAGCGTCATATCCCCCAGATGTAAACATTTCTTTAAGAGCCAATGCCATATGCTGACAGATGGCATCCCATCTGTGGTTCAGTTATTAAAAATAAATTTCTTGGCCATGTTCAATAAATGTAAGATATTCCTATCTATTTTTTTCCAGAAACGTTTAGTTTTCAACTGTGGGTTTAGCAAACCAAACCATAAAGCTCAATTCTATATAATAACTTGTGTAGCAAAATAAGCTTTATGTCAGGCTAAAATCATATATTTAGGATAAGATGTTCAGAAGAGAAAAAAATAGAAAAAGAAAAATGTAAATTTACTTCTCCAAGTAATATACTGTTGATTTGGCTCAGCTAGAACTATTAGTTAGGAAATGACAAAAAAAAAAAAAAAAAAAAAAAATTGGACTCAGTGCTAGGAGTTAAGCAATGGTGGATGGGAACATAGAATCCAAAACACTTAAAATATTGTACTCACTGCTCAAACTCCAAAGTGCTTGTCAGTAGTTCTTTTTCTGCTACATCGTCAAACCTTCAAATCACGATTTCTTCATATATTCAGTGTCAAACAAGACTTTGAAGAGAACATGAGAAATATCAGTAATAACTCTCTACTCAGCATTAAAAAAGCGACATAGTTTTGTTGAAAGGATGGAAGAAAATCAGTGCATGTCACTGACAGCATTTAATGAGGTAGGTTCCACATGCAGAACCTTGGCAACTGGTGATTTCAGAAGAAGGAGGTCTCCTGGCCTTGCAACTGAGGAAAAAAGAGAATAATGTATGAAGCCTTTTTAAAAAATTCAAGAGATGTGTGTGAAAGTGATATAGCTGCCCAAATCTCATGTCGAATTATAATCCTCAATGTTGGAGTCTGGGAGGTGACTGGATCATGGAGGTGTTTCTTATGAATGATTTAGCACCATCCCCTTGGTGCTGTTCTCCTGATAGTGAGTGAGTTCTGGCAAGATCTGATCATTTAAAAGTATGTAGCACCTTGCCCTGCTCACTCTGTCTCTTGTTGCTACTCCAGTCATGTGAAGTGTATGCTCCCCCTTTGCCTTCTGCCATGATTGTAAGTTTCCTAAGGTCTCACGGAAACCAAGCAGATGCCAGCACCATTCTTCCTGTACAGTCTGCAGAACTGTGAGCCCATTAAACCTCTTTTCTTTATAAATTACTCAGTCTCAGGTATTTCTTAACCACAATATAATAATGGACTAATAAAAAATGCTTTCAATAACCATATCCATGGTTTTCCTTTTCCCTAGCATCTTGGTCCATGTAACTGAAAGTATAAATGCTTCCATCCTTCCTTTTCCTCATCTTTCTTTCTTTTCTTCTATTTTACTTCTGTACTGTCTCCCTTCCCTTCTGAAAATAGTAACAGATGGTCAGTTATGAGGCTAGGTAATGAGTGATCAAGAAAGGCTTAGCCCTTACTCATGGATTTTGTAGTTTACTGGTGAACACAGGCAAGTGAACAGGTAAGTAAAATAGCATCAAAGTACCAAAGTTGTAGAGGTATTTTGGGGCGATGGGCAGGGAAAGCAGAGAAGAGTTTCTGGAGAGCAATATCCAATTGCAAGTAATTCTCTATCTACCCTTTCGCTTCTCAAACTCTCTTCTTATGTAAATGATAACTATGAGCTTTTCAGTTAGTATGTTGTTATTAAGCTTTAATTAAAGAGAGACTTTCTTCCTTTCCTTCCTACAATCTAGGTTTTGCCTTACAACATGACTATAAACTGAATTAAAGTAAGAAACTCTTTCCTTCTGTCTTGGTCTCTGTATCATATAGGGATACAGTGGTTTACGTGGATAGGCATTATTGTGGAAGAAAAGGAAGTAGGTAAATTAGCACATTTGAGTAATTGACACCTACCATCTTAAATACTGTCCGACCAGTAGGCATATAAGAACAATCACTACCCCTCCAACTTTGATTGTGTATCTTGTCCTAACTTTGTACAATTCCTTTTATATTCACAAACCTAAATTCATCTGTCTCATTAGGAAAGGAAAACTGTGTTACAGGCTGGACTCTAACAGCTCTCTTACTCCTGTAAAAGCTTGAGAATTTTTGTATATGTATTTATTCATATTCTAACAGGAAACACAAGAACTCTGAATCAAAGAACAGGGCAATTTTTACTCAGAATATCTCCGCATCTGGTTCCCAGGCCTCATTCCCCACAAGGTAAAAGTCAGATGTGCATCTGTATATGTAGTGGGGTGCAATACATGAGAGGAACCTTAACATCATGAGATCAGAGCTTATATGAGAAGGCTGGCACTTTTGCAAATCCTCTGCCTACAGAGGTGTTAGCTGGAATTGAAGCAAATCCTCTTTGGGGAAAGGGAGGAAAAGGTCTCTACCTTGGAATGTAAGTAAATGGCTCTAGGCACGATAAAGTCTCTAAATCTCTCTGGAGCATACACTACCTTTAACCTCCAAGGCATGCTTGCCATTCAATCATTGTTTAACAAACATTGGAGGTCTTTTTTTTCTTAGAAATCTCGTAGCATGCAGAAACCTGAAAATATTCCTTGAAAATTGCCTCCCAACAGGAATTAGAAAGATTTAATTAACACCAATATAATGGTGGGCAATGGTAAATTTAAAACTAAAACCTACTCTCACAACTACTTACTCCATGATCTCTATGCTACATCACACATGTATACTCTTTCCTTAGAGGAGACATGGAGAGTCAATGACTGATGAAGCTGAGAGTTTGGAATAGTATTTCTATCATTCCTACCAATTTGGATCTGATATTCCGAAAGCTAGAAGGAAGGTCAATATAGGAAAGAAAGGAAAGTGATTGATTGCAGCTGGAGCAGTACTTTCAAAAATGGTGAAGAGAGATGCATATATTTAAGTATATGTCTAGAGGATAAAGCAAGAGGTAATACTCCCCAACACAGTAATGACTAGGATTAAGTTTATACTCCAAACACATAAGGTGAATATACAATGGAAAATGATATACCAATCTCCCTTCTGAATCCAATAAAACAATTCCTAAACTTAGGCAAGTACGATAGGCAGAATTTTAAGCTGGCCCCCAAGATTCTCACCTTATTTTATTTCCTCCCCTTGAATATGAGTCCATCCTGTGAGTCTGATGGGATAGCTTTCCTATGCTTATGTAACACTATAAGGCCATGAGGCAGTATTTTGCAGATGTAACTAATATACCTAATCAGTTGCCTTTGAGTTAATCGAAAGTCACAGCATCCTGTGAACTTAATCTTATCAGATGAGGTCTTAAAGGAATGTCCTGCCAGCCGGGAGTAACTAAACCTCTAAGGGGTGAAAGTGCTTCCAAGGCTACAACCAGGAATACAATGGGATATCAGTCTTCTAACTACACATAAATGAATCTCACTAACAACCAGTGAGCTGGGCAGAGGCCGCAGGCCTCAGCTGAGATCACAGCCCTCACCAATACCTTGATTTCAGCCTGGTCAGACCCTGAGCAAGTACCCAGCTAACCCTGGGTACCTGGACTGCTGATTCATGAAAACTGTGAGATAATAAACTTGTGTCCTCTCAAACCACTCTGCTTGAAGTAATTTGTTATAATAAAGTAATTTCGCAGATTTGGTGGAGACAAGAACAATATATAAAGATCTCTTGCAATTCTATGAACAAGCAATAACACACCATTTGTAATAGTATCCAAACTATAATAAAACACAAAAGACAAAAGACCTAAATAAATGAAGAGTTAGGTCATTTTCTTAGAAGGAAGATCTCAATATTATAAACATGGCAAGTATCCACTAATTAATCTATGCATGCATTTCAATTTCAATCAAAATCTCAAAAATGTGTCTCATGAAATCTGAAAAGCTGATTATAAAATTCAAATATGAAAGTAAGAGACTAAAAATAGATGAATCCTTAAGGAGGAGAAAGAGGAAAGAGGCTATGGCTCACCAGGTTTCAACTTGTTAAAACTAAATAATTAAAGCAAGTTGTTATTTGTGCAAGTATAGAAAAGTACAGCAAATAAGCAAACTGGAGTTTTGAGAACTTCAATATGTTTGATAACTTGCTACATTAATTTCTAATAACATTCCAAGTCATGTCAGAGGGGATGGGGATTCATAAATAGTGCATAAACAATGGACTATTTAACTAGAAAGTTAGACCTAAGTTAGACCCTTGGGTACATGTGTCTTAAGATTTTCTCGACATTAAATCCTGGACGTGAAATTGGTCTTCTTTGAAAGGGAAGGATAGCTTCAGCATTACTGGGTTTAAAAGAGTGATTGCACCAGCTTACATTTGCATCAGAAAATATTGAAAGCTGCTGCATGTGCCTACATCCTGAATACATTTGAAATTATCAGACATTGCATATCACTCCAGACATGCAAACATATTTCATCTGTATTAAAGAGAATGTGAAAAGCAAAATTGTAAAACTCTTGAAAGATGATACAGAGGCTTTGTGTATTGTTGTATTAGGATAAGAAATTATTTTAAGGAAAACAATGATAATTTATACAGAAATAGGTTAATATTTTGATTACATGAAACCATAAATAGTCATAAACTGCTAGGCAGCTAACATATCCGGAAACTTAAAAGCCACAGACTGGAAAAGAGGCTTGTTATATGCATAGACAAGATTAGTAATCACAATGTATAAATAATTTTGCAAAGCAATAAGAGAAACTCCCTCCCAAAAAAGAGCAATAAGTAATATATAAAGAAACAGAAATAGGCAATAAACAATTTTTGAACATGGATGGATGCTCAGTTGCACTTATAAAAAATCACAAATTAAATTAAAAATTAAAATTTGTACCCAGATGATGTTTAAATTAATGTCTGATAATTTCAAATGTATTCAGGGTGTAGGCACATGCAGCAGCTTTCAGTATTTCTGATACAAATGTAAGCTGGTGCAATCACTCTTTTAAACCCAGTAATGCCGAAGCCGTCCTTCCCTTACTAAAGCAGACCAATTTCACGTCCAGCATTTAATGTCAAGAAAATCGTAAGACACATGTACCCAAGAGACTATTCATTGTAATATTACTTTTGAAAACAGGATCACAATCACTCAGGCAGTGAAAGGATACATCTCAAAAACATAGGTGTGAAAATAAGTCACTGAAGATACCTATGTACAAAATAATGCATCATTGAATTATGAAAGAATAAATATGTGACAACGTAAGTGGAAAAATTGCATAATTATCTATGGGGGTACTGCACACCAATTTTAAAATAATATTCACCTCTGTGGAGAAATGGGGTCTCAGGATGAGTGGAGTCTCAGCTTTATCTGTGACACTTTGTTTCTTGAGAGATGTGTGGAGTAGAGGAGGGAAGTGATGAGGGGAGTGAAGAGGAAGAGACAGGAAGACAGAGAAGAAAAGAAGGAGTGAAGAAGAAGAGAGAGGAGAACAGAGAAGAAAGAACAAGATTAAAGCTTTTAGTGCATAAGCGAGTGCCATTATTGTTTCATTAATGTTTTGTAAATATAGAAAATTTTATGATTAAAAAATCTTTGTTTTTTAAAAGTGAGTTTAAACGGGACAGAGAAGCAGGAAAGCCAGATTAGCAGGGATAATTTTTTTCCTTGGGAATGTTAAGAACAATTAGTGAAGACAAATGGCCTAGATTAGTGGCTTTCAACATTTTTGGCCATAATCCATAGGGGGAAAAAATGCATTTTACCTCTAGACTCAGTATTTGCAAAGATTTTACAAAACACTACTTAACCCTGAGTGTGCTAGATGCACTGGTTCTTCTTTTGTTTCAATTTGCTTTGTTTTGTTTTCCAGTCTATGTTAGATTATGCTGTGCTGTCTGCACTATGCTGTCATTTTTCCTTTTCTATTTTATTTTTTTCCTTTTATTTTAGTTGACATGTGATGACTGTACATATTTATAAGGTACAGTGATGCTTGAATACAGGTATACAATGTATAATGATCAAATCAGGCTAATCAGGATGTCCACTGCCTTAAATATTTGTCATTTCTTTGTATTGGGAATGTAAAATGCCAATCCTGACCAATTGTATTGACCAGTTCTATTACCTTTGAGACTTACTAGTGGATCATGACTCATCATTTGAAACATATTGGCCTAGTGCCAAGAAATAGACAATTGCATTAGATCTACAATTTAATACTGACTTTGGCATTGTCTGTAAAATCTAACATAACTCGCTTGACTGTGTTGCCTCAGTTCCATCTTATGAGAAATGGAAATGACAATGGCATGAGGCTCATCCATTCATTATTTACTGAGCATCTATCAAGTGCCAAATCCTTATTAAATACTGAGGGGATCAAAATAGTTGATGTTATTGAAAATGCTTTTCGTTGGTGAAAGGACCACACTATTTTCATTGTTTTACAAAATGACAAAGAAAGAATCAACAAAATATAGACAGCAAAATGTAGAATCAATTCAATTGAACCAAAGAATTTTTTTTTTTTACAAGACCTGGACATCTCAAATATAGTCCTCTGGAAAATGTAAAACATATGGACATGGGATATAAAATGTTTTATAGGAAAACTTTCCGTGTTATGTAGTAAATACGAATTGTACACTTTGACTCTCTGGTGAATAAAAATGTGGCAATACTTTCAATCATCAAATTAAATCTTACTCCTGGCTCTCCCTTCCTGGAAGGGGGTATGATCCTTTGTGGGGGCTGGCTTCTTTATCTCTTCCGTTCCCTCCCTCAGTCACACTTATAGGGTGCGTGTGGTGTTTAGTAAACAAGAGAAGGGGCTGCAGGCTTCATTTGTTGTGTTTGCTGCTGGGGTGGCCCATGGTCCATTCCACCACCTCCTCCCATTTACCCAAGTGGGGCAAGGAGACTGCTTTTTGGTGCTCCCATCTGCAAGGCCGGTGGGCCCCATGAACCTCCATGTCTACACTCCAGGCTATCAGACACCTTAGGCTGAGATGGATCTGCACCATCTCACCCACAATCAACACTCACCACCACAGAAACAAACACTCCCTAAAGCAAACATCTGCTTTCCCCCTCCATCTGCCTTCGGGATGCCTATTAGCTCCTGTCCACCCAGGTTTTCTGCTCGCCCCGGGACCTCATCCTACCTCCTCAACCCTAGAACAATTCAGTTTTTCTTGAAAATTCAAACCTCTTAAAGGTGAGCTGAGGAGAAATGACTCCTGCACCATATTAGTTCCTGAGTATATTGTGAGGATGGCAAATGGAAAAGCATTTATGATTATTCCAGATTATTCCATGGCTGCAAAGCATAACACAAATTAATAGCTCACTGTGTTTTTCTGAAATTTCACTCATGTGAAAGTGTTTGTTATGTAGGCATAAATAACTATAGAAGACAATGTTTATATAGTTACATTTGATGATCATTTTTTTCCTTTTAAAAATGCTTTATTTTACCACATCTAATTATACATTCTTTTAACAAAAAGCAGGAACTCAAGATTCACATAGTATTAATTGATATATTTATCAGTTCCTCAGATTGTTGTATTCAAGTATCTTATTAGAAGTGAATTCTCCCATTTTTCCTTTATATATTTCGAGAATATTAAGTTGGTAAATATCAAAACTATCAATAATTTTCTTTTTCATTTTTTTTTTTTTTGAGACAGTCTCACTCTGTCACCCAGGCTGGAATGCAGTGGCACAATCTTGGCTCACTGCAACCTCTGCCTCCTGGGTTCGAGCAATTCTCCTATCTCAGCCTCCCAAGTAGCTGGGACTACAGGTGCCCACCACCATGCCTGGCTAATTTTTGTATTTATAGTTGAGACAGGGTTTTCACCATGTTGGCCAGGTTGGTCTCAAACTCCTGACCTCAGGTGATCCACCCACCTCAGCCTCCCAAAGGGTTGGAATTAGAGGTGTGAGCCACTGTTTTTTTGTTGTTGTTGTTGTTGTTGTTTGTTTGTTTTGTTTGTTTTTTTGAAACAGAGTCTCACTCTGTCACCCAGGCTAGAGTGCAATGCAACCTCCACCTTCTGGGTTCAATCAATTCTCCCACCTCAGCCTCCTGAGCAGCTGGGACTACAGCCATGTGCCACCATGACGAGCTAATTTTTGTATTTTTTGTAGAGATGGAGTTTCACCATGTTGGCCAAGCTTGTCTCGAACTCTTGACCCCAAGTGATCTATCTGCCTTGGCCTCCTGAAGTGCTGGGATTACAGGTGTAAGCCATCACGCCTGGCCAATATCAATAATTTTAATATTTTCCTTGTGATGATACATTTTATCCTGATTCAGAGACTCTCTGTATCCACAGTAATGTGCTTTGACCATTTTATCTATGAACTACCTCTAGGTATCTTAGCTGTCTTTTGGTTAGCATTTGCTTGATATATTTTTTTTGCAGTCTTTGACTCTTCTATGCGCTTTTCCAGGCCCTTGTGTTTTAAGCCTGTGACTTGTAAATAACAACAAATTTCAAACTCCAATTCAACAGCCTCTGCCACTATTAAAAGGAGTCTATTAACTTTTATTCTAATTACTGATTTATTTCTGTAATTATAATTATGCTTTCTAATTACTTTTATAATTTAATGCTTTTCCATCTTCATCTTTTACTTCTATGACTGCTTGAAGTTTGATTTTTTTTAAAGTCAGTGTTTTTTCTCCAATAATTTGGACCTTTTAACCATTTTTAAAATTACCCTAATTATAATACATTCACATCATAAAATATTGGGTTACTTAATATCTCTAGCCTCCCCTGAAAAACAGAAAAAACATAAAATTCATTAATTATGATAAACTTACTCTTAATGTTCTCAATGTTTAGTTCCATTTAAAACATTTTCTTCTAAAGCATTTGTATTTTATTACAATCTCAAGTGGCGAATATACATTTAGATTTACTGACGTGTAGATATTTAGTTTTACAAATTTTTTTCTACAAGTTGCTTTTTCTTTTTGTTTTTCAGATTTATTTTCTCTTATTTTGAAATACAGTCTTGTCAAAGCATTATTCAAACATAAAAAAATCGTAGAAAATAATGTGTGACAAAGTTTTATTTAGCAGCAAAATAACACGACTGGTTCAAAAGACAATTTCAGAAAATGGGATATAAAGTCTGTGAGGACAAAGGAATGTCAAATTAAAAATGCTGTGAGAGTGAGGGAAAGGGTAGAAAAAAAAATAATAATAAATACCCAGAATGCTGTTAGTTACAAAGCCATTTAATATTCTACAGGACAAGAAAACCGTAACTTTCATGATATCTTCTCTACTGAGCAAAACCAAAATATCATCACACCTTCACAGTTTTACTGTAGAATGTCTAAACCCTAATCATTTTTGCAAACGGTCTTACATTCTCCTGGAGAATCAGCTGACCCCCAGGTAAGCTTGTTGGAAAACTGCCTTGCTTCCCTGACATTTATCTTTGCTTTACTTCCAAGTTTCGTATAATTTTTATTAACATTCAAAGTCTTTTATCTGAAGTTGTGATGGTTAATTCTCAGAGTATTTTTGTGTGTGTGAGCATGAATGGGGCTTCTGAACATATCTCTCTTTACCATATTTCTGAATAGCTTAACAAGACATGACATCCTAGATTAACAGTTCTGTTCCCTCAGCCTTTGGAACACATTCTGCTGCTCTTAATGATCCACTGCTTCTCTGCTTGTTACTGCTTTTCAGTAATTTGTTGTCTGTTATTCTGGCTGCTTTTAAGTTCTCATTGTCTTTGGTGTTCAGCAGTTTCAAAGGAGTGTTTCCAGGTGTTAATTTCAGTTTGTCTCACTTGGAATTGGTTTGACTTTCTGCACTTGATCTTTCAAGTATTTTAGAAAAAGGTACTGTAAAAATTCTAAACCTATGATTTTCCAATATAGCACTCCCTCCTAGTTCCATCCTTTCTTTCATCTTCTGAAATTCTGAATAGATCTATTTTAGTCAGTCTTTTCCTACTGGGACTTAGCCTTTGTCTTATTTTTTTAATTTGCCCGTCTATGATGCATTAAAGTTATTTAATTAAATCTGTCTCCTAGCTTAACAATCCCTCTCCAGCCATGTAAAATCTGCTACTTCATCTTTTCAATTAAAAAAAAAATTCAGTGTTATCGCTTTTCATGTCTCCAAGTCCTCTTGGCTCTTTTAAAATATGTATTGGGCTTTTAAAATTTTCCTTTTTTTTAATTTCATTTAACAGTTTAAGAAAAACCATTTTACATACTTTTGGGATCAGCCTAGTCACTGGAATTCTTAGAATTCTAATTAAGTCATTTTTTCTGGGGACTCTTCATGGTGGTTTATTTCTTCATGAACTCTGTTCATCTTGTCTTGGTGCAATTAACCTGGGACCACTTTAAATTACTTACTTATCTTAGAGATTTTAAAATTATCCTAATAATATGTAGTAACAATTTAGCATCTTATGATTTGGAATTCCTAGAGAAGATGGTTTTCCTAACCCAATCCAGTGCCCAGGCTGAGACAAATGTATATCCTTACCATGCTGTCTTGAGGTGATTTTATTTTTTCTAGACAACCATTTCTCTGTCGGTAGAGTCCTATTCATTGCGTGATGTAGAGGGATTTCACGTTCAACTCTTCACCTTGCTTAATTCTAAAACCTCCTATGTCTCTAAAACCTAAGAACAACATTCGTAAATGTCTACAGAAAACTCTCATCCGTGAAGCCTGTGCACCACTTTTTAGCAGCTCTCTCTCTTTGAGCTAAGAGCTCACTGCTTGTTAGAAGCTCTCTCTGTTTGAGCTAAGAGTTTCCTTTGCTTTATAGTAAACTTAGAGATTTAAAATGAAATTTGTTTTATACATGTCTGATGCTTCTAGATGTTTTTGTTTAGGTGGAGGACTTTTAGAATATATTTCCAACAATATAAGTCCTAGGCACCCATTCTCAGGATTACTTTTTTTCTTTTGGGAAATATAACATGTGCAAATGAGGAACTAAGCCAAGAGGAAGTCATGAGATTCTTAAAAAAACAAACACAAAAATCAGTGGGGAACAGAGACAAGGGGAAACTCTTGGATGACAAGAATACAGCAGTTGTAGGGCAATCAGACTGAACTGGAGCAGCAGAGTGGGGGCTCTGGAAGGTGTGATATACAAAATTAAATAAAGAAACAAACAAACACTCAAATAATGAGAATAACAGATTACCTGATATGGTCAATCATGTGAAAAAATAGCTTTCAGAGGAATTTTACTTATGTTTTAAGCAATTTTACTTGTTGAATTAAAAAATATAAATATATAACATGAAAAAAGCAATCATTATCTCTGTATCAGTCAGGGTTCTCCAGAGAGATAGAACTAATGGAATACACACACACACACACACACACACACACATATGTATATGTTACATAATGTGCGTGTGTGTGTATATACATATGAGTTTATTAATGATTAACTCACATGATCATGAGGTCCCACAATAGGCCATCTGCAGGCTAAGGAGCAAGGAGAGCCAGTCCGAGTTACAAAACTGAAAAAGTTGGAATCCAATGATCAAGGGCAGGAAGCATCCAGCAGAGGAGGAAGATGTAGGCTGGGCCACATTCACATTTTTCTGCCTGTTTTATATTCTAGTAGTGCTGGCAGCTGATTAGATTGTGCCCACCCAGATTAAGGTTGAGTCTGCCTTTCCCAGTCCACTGACTCAAATGTTAATCTCCTTTGGCAACACCCTCACACACACACCCAGGATCAATACTTTGTATCCTTCAAGCCAATCAAGTTGACATTCAGTATTAACCATCACAATCTCCAACAAAATAATAAGATGGACATAAAAGGAAAGATGATCACAGTATATTAGGGTCAGATATAATTGATACTGATCTAGGCAACAATGTGGATACTAATATTGATTCGACCAGAAGTTATGATACATTTATATTATATATTTACATTAGAGGGATAAAGAAGATGTCTGTGAGGTGTTAGTGTGGAGGGAAGGAAAAGCAATGATAGGTAAATACTAAAACCATAATTTCCTCAATAAGAATTGAGTAGAAATTTTCTAAAACGAATCGATTATAAAATAACCTGATATACATATCATTTAGAGAACATAGAGTTGATTGGGATGCAGAAAGTGTAAGTGGAGAAGAATGTCTAAGGTAACTTAGATGGACAAGTTACTAAATGAATGAGACTTTATTCTTTCTTAGAAATCATAAAAAACCAATAATCTCTGCTAAAGATAATTTTGATAATGGTTACAACCAAAAATTAATAATATATTGATTTGCAGAGTAAGTACGCATTCTGAAGAGGACAGGATGAAGAAGAACACAAGAGATGCAAGTTGCGTTTAATGGTCTACAAATTAGCAGGGACCAATATGACCTTGTGGGGTTACTGCTGTGGGGATGCACTCACAAGGAAGCCTTACTCTGGAGGTGAAGCAGAAGAGAACATCCTGAAATGTGGACTGACATGGAGGTATGGGAGGCCAACCTGGCAGCCCTAGTTCCAATGCTTGCTGTGTTGAGAGCATACACAAATGACAAGCATTTCTAAGCCTCATTTGTCTCATCTGGAGAAGGAACTAGCATGAATAAATAACAAATGAGGATGAATGCCATTATGAAAATGATATAAAATTTGTATATGAAGATCGCTACAAAATGCTAGCTTTTCCAGGCTATTACACGACGACTAAGTGCGATTTTAACATTTTACCATTTTACTCTGAAATGAGATTCCAACATGCTAAACTCTAATTTTGTAATTGTGTTAATCTGTTTTCACACTGCTATAAAGAAATACCCAAGACTGGGTAATTTGCAAAGGAAAAGGGTTTAATTGACTCACAGTTTCGCATGGCTGGGGAGGCCTCAGGAAGCTTACAATCATGGTGGAAGGGGAAGCAAATATATCCATCTTCACAAGGCGGCAGGAGAGAGAGGATTGGTAAAGGAAGAACTTGTCAAACACTTATAAAACCATTAGATCTCATGAAAACGTACTCACTATCACACGAGAAGCATGGGGTAAACTGTCCTTATGATCTAATCACCTCCCACCAGGTTCTTACCTCAACACATGGGGATTACCATTCAATATGAGATTTGGGTGGGGACACAAAACCTAACCATATCAGTAATAGAGGAAGACCTTCGGAAGATTTCAATAAGAAATTATGTCATCAGGGGAAAAAATACTTGAGGGACTAAAGTTTAAATATTGACAGAGTTGTGTTGTGTTCTTCTTAATTTTAGAAAATGTTACTATATATATTTCCTACTCTAGTAGGAAAGAAATGGTGGTGGAAAATTAGATTTGTGTTGGTTCTTGAAGAGTAGTTTTGAATCCTAGGAACTATGGCAGTTAGTCTGTTTGATATGCTTGCATTATAATGAAATAGAGTACTGGCTGACCTTTGCAGTCTGGAAGTATTTAAGTGTTTGGTAACCAATTTATTAATTCTTCTCACATCTGCTCCTAATGTGATTATGTGTAGATTATTTTTATGGCTTTGCTGAAAAGACATTAGGTGCTTGCTTGCTTTCCTGCAGCAGAAATTAAAGTTGGGCTTCTATTTCTTACTCTCATGGATGCTTTGGTCTTAAGAACTCACGGTTTGATTATTTTCACAAAGTTCTATTATTCTGGTAGATATTCCGTACTCTGTGCAGGCATTCCTTGTGGAATCTATAGTTCCACTCCAGGTAGAGAGATTTTGCTCTAGAAGAACAGAGACATAGTTAGAACCTGGAGGCTGAAAGTTTCCTTTTGCTGTTTTACTTAATAAATATCTTGTCATTAGTTAGGTCTGAGATGGTGTGAACTGACTGAAATCAGCCTTTCAATGTAAGTTAATGCTACTTTTGAGTCTGGAAATAGAGCAGTGGTTTAGGAAGTTTTTCCTTTTTCCTTCTCAGTATCTACTTACATTTTTAAATCAAGAACTTAAGATTAAAAAATCTAAACATTTAAAGGAAATTCTCGTAGGCTTAGGAGACAATGAAAATATAGTAATATCAGATGACTGCTCCCACTGAGAACAGCCACATGGCTGACTTCCCATAGTTGCCTAAACCCATTTGTTGGTGTTTTCAGGTCCTCACTGATGCAGTGCCTTTAAATAAATAAACAAACAAATAAATAAATAAATAAATAACTTTTCTTTTAAAAGTTACTGAGAATAAAAATTACAGAACAAGGTTATAGACACTTACATTGCTTATCAAGTGCTTTCTTTGTAAGCATGGTTCATGGCATTGGAAACTCCAACTTCGGAGATGATGCCGTCCATGACAAAACTAACAACTACAAAAAAGTGATGGTCGAAAGAAAACAGTCCAAATTTACAGATGCTTTAACCTTCTTTTGGCCTTTGTATCAACTTTTATGTTAAAATATATAAAATATAAAACAGATCATATTCTCATGTGACTCCTGGGCAATTTGCCTACCGTGTCACCCGTCTTGGGATTCCAGCCAAGAGGGTAGTTCTAATTATCTCTATTTTTCATTTCCTGGTAAGGAAAAGTTTTCCTAATTATTTAATAACTCTGATTCCATCTGAAATAAATTTCAGCATATTCAATTTTGCCATCAGTGAAAGCCATGTTTTAATTTCGTTTTCATCGTCACTATTCAGGAGGCTGTTGAAACCAGTGAATATCATTGTGCATGGAAACTTAAGGAATATGGGTGGAATGAAAGGATTATATTGGCTTCTGATTTTCATTACATCCTTATTTAAAAATGTATTATACACTCTACATGTGTGAAGGTAGATAACACAAGACTCCTTTTATTACTGCACCTTCACTGCTTAACCATTTGTCTGGTACATAGTACCTGCTCATTAAATAATTTAATTTACTGTAATTCATTCATTACTTAGTGAATCAGTGAATATATCTGAATCTGCATGTGTCTAAATACATAAAACGTCACAGAAGACAGATTTCTTTTTCTTCATGATGGTGGTAAAAATGCCTTAGTGTGTACCAGAATAAAATTACATTAAAAAAGTATAAGCTCTTACCTGACCTTATCTATCCCAAGCATCGTGTTGGTGAAGCTAACGATTTAAGATGTGAAGTGTGATATAGCAAGGAAAATTGTGCCAACCAGGCTCTTCTGAACTGGTATTTCCCACAGTATGTAGGTGGTTGATGTAATCTGGTAGAGGAAAAGCCTTTTTTTTTTTTTTTTTTTTTTCCAAAGCGTGGCCTGACAACACAGATTTCCAGAGCAATT
Organism: Macaca fascicularis; assembly: GCF_037993035.2. Taxonomy (NCBI): domain Eukaryota; kingdom Metazoa; phylum Chordata; class Mammalia; order Primates; family Cercopithecidae; genus Macaca; species Macaca fascicularis. Next base: position 19,242,169 of record NC_088379.1, on the reverse strand, counting down.
ATTTGAAAAAGTTTCAGTTTGAAAAATTCACTACATAACCAGTTAAGAGCTCTAGCAGAGCACATTTCTTATAGAGGTATTTATATAAACCTGTTTCCATAGCATCTAGGCTCTCTGAAGCCTTGTCTTAGCATAAGGCAAGTGAAATAGGCAAGAATAGCCAGGTGATTTCCATCAGTATACATTCACTGAACACACCTGGCTAGCATTGTGGTGTACTTGGGAATCCAGAAAGATAAAGACTCAGAGGAGGATAAAGTTCTCCCATAAAAGAACACTCAGGGTAACTGGAGGTGGAAAAGAGATTTCTAAAATAATAATTACGATATGGTGCCACAACTGAGGCTTAGATTCATCCACTGCCCCAGCCACAGAGCTGTCAGCTAGGAAAGAGTGACTAAACAAAATGCACCTATCAAGTGATTTGGAAGTCCAATGCAAGGGACAGATCCACTTTCTGGGTGAATGAGTGAGGGCTTTGGGGATGAGTGTGAATGGAGATGAGAAATTTTCGGGGCAGAGAATGGTAGACAGAGCTCTTAAAGGCACAGGGGAACAGTAAATATAAATGCACAGAAATGGTAAAGAATTTGGAATGTTTAGAATAAATAACTAACAGACTTATTCTTGTTTTGTTTGTATGTTTGTTTTTTGTTTTTTAAAAAAATAAAAATAGCTTAGACCAGGTATGGTGGCTCACACCTGTAATCCCAGCACTTTGGGAGGCTAAGGTGGGTGGATCACAAGGTCAGGAGTTTGAGATCAGCCTGACCAACGTGGTGAAACCCCATCTCTACAAAAATTAGCCGGGCATGGTGGTGCATGCATGTTATCCCAGCTACTCAGGAGGCTGAGTCAGGAGAATCACTTCAACCCAGGAGGTGGAGTTTGCAGTGAGCCGAGATCGTGCCACTGCACTCCAGCCTGGGTGACAGAGTGAGACTCCATTTCAAAATAAAATAAAATAAATAAAATAAAAAGATAAGTAAAAATAGCTTAAATATAACTTAAACCTTCAGGTCTTGTTATAACTGACTGTGGCCATCATATTCCTCTATTCAAATAGTGCAAATATTACATCCATCCTGTGAGGCAATTGTTTTAAGAGGGCATCCAACTTGTCTTGTAGAGTCTAAGCTCTAAGAACAGTTATGCAGACTACAGAGAAGGATGATCCAGCTCATTTTTTTTTTTTTTGGACAATGAAAAGATATTAACTTTCTGCTCGTATGTTTATGTTCTACTTAATACAAGTAGTTGACCTCGCTTAGCATACCATTTTCTAGTTGATTTCAAACACCCTTTCAATCTCACCTACTACTATTTACTACATTTCCAATAATATAACCTACCCTGCTTCTTCCCAGGACTCCTTGCCATATCTAAATATCCTATTTTCTTTATCTTTTCTGTGTATTAGCGGCTACCAGTATGTTATCTGCGTCTCCTGCTTTTCACTGTCCTCCGAAGTCTCTCTAGGGTAGATTTCCGCAGGCAGAAATGCCAGGGAGAAGCCATTTGTATTAGTCGAACTATCAGAGGATAAAAGTTTAAGTTATTTTTATAAGCTGTTTATATAAAAAGGGCCGTCTATTCATTAGCTTGTTTATTCTAAACATTTGAAACTCTTTATCATTTCTCTGTTCTTATATTTACTGTTCCTCTGTACCTTTAAGAGCTCTGTCTACATTATCTGCCCTGAAAATTTCTCATCTCCATTCACACTCATCCCCAAAGTGTTCACGCAATAAGAAGCAGGGTGGTGACATGTGAGAGCAGAGGAAAGAACTGCTGTTTACTGCTTTGTTGACTCCACATAATTTTAAATGGTAGATGAGATACTTTCTCGACTTTACTGATAAAATATTTATATCACTGGGAGATCACATATGCCTTACCTAAACATCATAGCTGGTACTTGGTGAAATGAGGAGTCCACTAAAACTTTCTGTCATCCAAAGCTTTTGCTGCTATCTATTACTTTCCCTTACAGAGCTATGGGTGTATTCATGTTTGTATGTTCTTTGAAGTGTCATCTGCCATATGTGACTTACGTCTCTGTATATCACAGTCTGTTTGACACCTTTGCTCAATATGCATCACTGTATCTTTGATAACTATACAGCAACTTGGCTCACAGCCATATTCCTCAGCATTTTACGACTATCCCACATTGCCTTATTTAGGGTTTCAAACATCCAGGGAGATGTTCCTACCATAGTATTTATTTGAGCTTGGTATTTTAATTTTACCATAGTATCTGCAGAGTTCCCAAACCACTGGGTAAAGCTTTGGTAACCTTTATATTTTTCACTGAAGTTTCTCAAACACCTTTACCTTGTTCCTCTCTGATCTCTACAAATTACGAACTTGTTTGCCAATGTCTTGGTCCATCTTCTGTTGCTGTAACTGAATACCTAAGAGTAGTAGGTAATTTACAACGAGAAGAAATGTATTTCTTACACTTCTGCAGACTAGGAAGTTAAAGGTGTATGGGACACGTTTGACCAGGGCCAGCTTCCTTGTGGGGACTCTGCAAAGTCCTGAAGTGGTGCAGGGTACCGCATGGTGAGGGAGCTCATGATAGCTGGCCAAACTGGCTTTTGTAACAGACCCACTCTTGTGATAACCAACTCACTTCCTGGATCAACCACTGATCCATTAATTCCCTGACCTGTGAATGAATTAATCCATTCAGGAAGGCTGTGCCAAAGGCCATACATTTCAACACTGCTGCACTGGGGACCAAGTTTCTAAGACATCAACTTTTGGGAAACTCATTCAAACCATAGCTGCTGGTTTTGAAGAATTTCTGAGATCTGACCACAAACTGACCTTTACACCTATTTTTTTTTCTTTTTTACTATTATATCTCAGTATGAATCTTTTTAAAAATTTTGTAAAATTACAGTCTTGCTCTGTCACCCAGGCTGGAGTGCAGTGGTACGATCTTGGCTCACTGCAACCTCCGTCTCCTGGGTTTAAGCAATTCCCCTACCTCAGCCTCTCCAGAAGCTGCGATTACAGGCATGCACCACCACTCCCAGCTAATTTTTGTATTTTTAGTAGAGATGGGGTTTCGTCATATTGGCCAGGCTGGTCTTGAACTCCTGACCTCAGGTGATCCACCCATCTTGGCCTCCAAAAGGGCTAGGATTACAGACATGAGTCACCGCGCCTGGCTCAATATGAATCTTGAAGGCATTCAGATAACTTAGTTCCTGGCCATTTTATGCAATTGCCATGGGCTTTCTTACCTCAATACTTATTATTTTTTTTTTTTTAATGCACACAGGCTCCTCATCACTCCTACCCCAATCTACTCCTCCCTCTGTTTGTGGTTACTTCAGCCTATCCCTGCAGTTTCTCAGTTCAAACACCCTGGAATTATCCTAGAATTTCTCTCTTCATACCCATATCAAATCCATCAGCACCTCTTGTTGATTTTACTCTTCAAAATATTTCCATAAACCAATACTTTTCCACTGCTTCTACTGCTATTATTCTGTTCTGCTGGACTGTCATCTCCTACCTCCCACCTACTTTTCAAAAGTCAGTCAAAGAACAGGTCCTCTCACCTCAGACTTCCCTTCCTGTCAGATCTTGCCCTGCTTTATTCTACCACAGTGAGAGAAGCCAAACAATCACATGTGAAGGCATATGACATATCCCAGCAATTCTCCACTCCCTGAACGTAGAATGAAGATTTAAGACACCCCACAAGGCTCTTGAATATTTGGTTCTCATATCTGTCAAATTTTGTCTTTCAAATAATTTCCTCTCAATCAACATGCTTTAGAAATATTTTCAGCCTGCTCCTCTCAGGTATCCTCCCAGCTCAGGCTCTTTGGACATGTTGTTCCTTCTGCCTGAAAAGCTTATCCCCCCCCGATGCCCACATTGTTTACTCTTTGCTTCTGTGCTTTTTCAGTATGGTTTTCCATGACCACTCTTCTTTTCTTTTCTTTTCTTCTTTTCTTTTCTTTTCTTCTTTTCTTTTCTTTTCCTTTCCTTTCCTTCTTTTCCTTTCTTTTCTTTTCTTTTCTTTCTTTCTTCCTTTCTTTTTTTTCCCTTTTTTTCTTTTTTTTTTTTAGTCTTGCTGTGTTGCCCAGGCTGGAGTGTAGTGGCACACTCTCTGCTCACTGCATCCTCTGCCTCCTGGGTTCAGGCGATTCTCATGCCTCCGTCTCCCAAGTAGCTGGGAATACAGATGTGTACCATCACTGCTGCCTAATTTTTGTAATTTTAGTAGAGATGGGGTTTTGGTGTGTCAACCAGGCTGGTCTTGAACTCCTGGGCTCAACGGACCTGCCAGCCTCGGCCTCCCAAAGTGTTGAGATTACAGGCGTGAGCCACACTGTGCCCAGCCTGATCACTCTATTTTAAATGCATCTTTAGTGAGTACTTCCTACCTTCCTTCTCAGCTTTGGTTTTGTACATGTTACTTACCACAATCTAACTTTTAAAAAATAGATATGGTACATATATTTTTCAAAAATATTTGGCCCCTTCATGTTAAATGTGAGCCACCTAAAGCCAATACTTTTTGTCTATTTTTTTACTGCTCTTTCCCAGTTTACTCAAGTCCATATCACATATTAAAAATTAAATGAATGCATGAATGGAATTTATTCCTTCAGCCAAAATGGAATGATAGGGATTGAATTTACCTTCCTAGCTGATACAAAAATCAGGCTAATGAACATGAAACAGCAGTTTTCAAGATACCAGACACAAGGTGATAAAGAATAGTGATCCCTTTGAGACAGTAAACAATAAGGAAAACCTTACAATTTTCCAAATGAACCACTTTTGGAGAGTCTTCATGCATGATGTGGGGAAGGAAAATACAGGTAAAGCTAGGGGACTCTTTGAGATTCATAGTTGAAGCAGAGCATTCAGGGATAACAAGGAGACTAGAATTTTTAGACCAGAATACTTGAGAGAGCGAGCTGCACAAAGAGAACCCCAGAGATTTGAAGAGGGTTCCACCAAGGATTCATCTGAGTGTTAACCAACACATACACATGGAGAAAATACCCAAGGCCAAGGGAATAATTCTCCAAAATGATTATAGGTAGAAGTGTCCAGTTCTCATGCAGTTCTGGAAATATTACCTGCACCCATGTTCTGGAAAACCTAGTTGGATAAAATCAGCCCTATACTGAGAATTTCCTCAGTCCATCTAACATCTTCAAAGCAACCCTTGAGAGAACCAAAATGTTTCCAAGTAACTAAAATGAGTCTCAGAAAAAAAAGCTCAAGAATATTTTTAAGAATATAAAAATATACAGGACCCAGCAAATTAACATTCACAATTTCTGGAACATATCAAATATTACAAGACAGGAAAAGAAGCAGGAAAATACCACCTGTAAAGGGGAGAAAAATCAATCAATTGAAGTTGACACAGAACTGACACAGAGGTAATATTTAGTGGACAAAGATGTTACAGTGGCTATTACAACTGTATGTGTAACTTTAAAAGGAAACTTTGGATAGTGATAATCATATTTATTATTTCGATTGTGGCGATGCCTTCGCAGGTGTGCAATAATGTCAAAATGTATCAATTTGCACACATTAGGTATGTGTACTTTATTGTACATTGATATAATTCAATTAAAAATGAATGAAGAAATGAATGAAAGATCCTCTTTCATTGCAGCTCTCATCCTCTAGTGCCTTTCTTGGTCCATTATGGTATATTACCTTGTAAAGTATAGATATCACTATACATAAGAGCAGAAATCATGACATATTTACATATATTTGTATCACCTATGGTGTAACAATATATACAAACTTTACTTACAATTCATATTTGACAGATAAATAAAAAAAAACTCGTAAGCATCCGAATACAGTATAATTGTCAAATGTTCTACGCTTTTCTTTTTTTCTTCTTTATTTAACTTCTTCATAGAGTTACATAAGCAGGATCATTTTGAAATATGGTTATGAAATTTGGGAGCTTTGGTTGTCTTTTTCCTCTTCTTGGATTAGTTTTGTTTCCTCACCCTTTGCTTAGTAAATTTTTATCTTTTAGTTCTTAATTCTAAAACAACTGGAAAGAGTTAACTCCTCTGACCTTCAAGGTCATTGTTTTGGGTTCTCCACTAACAGGCTCCTGGGTGCCTGGACTTCTCTGTAGTACTAACCCACAAATGAAATGAAATAATGTAAGTATTCGGTACCTAATTTAGTGTTTGGATCTCCCACAAAGTGTACACTGAATTGACAAAAGGGCTGTGGCACTCGGTATGTACCCAAGAAGTATTTTGTTAGCTGTGACAGTACCTTAGGATCCAGTCAACAATAGATACGAGGTTTCGAAGACACTTGCCACACAAAGATGCAAAATTTCAAAGAAAATGTTGAGAAATTCCTCATCAATAGGGACGATGATTGAAAGAATGGAGGTTGGGAGGGAATATGAGGAGAATTACTTTGGAAATTGTGTACTGTAGTAAACACTTAAAGAATTTTGAGCAGGGAATTAACACAGTTTTATTTACATATGAGTAACGTCATTTTGGCTTTGGAGTGGCAAATGGGTTGGGCTAGAATGCTGTGATTAAGATGGGAAATAGACTTTTACTCTAGTTCAGTTAAGATTTCACATTATAATTTGCTGGGACCATTGTAATCACCTTCTCACTTATCTTCTGGCTTCTTCCTTTGCTACCCAGAGCGATCCAGTTAAAACACATCTTAAAGGACAGCTCAGATTATTTAACCGTGCAAATAGCTTCCATGTATTTATTCTCATCTCGTTCAAATTAAAATTCACAGCCTTTCCCATGGACAACAAGGCTTTGTATGAACTGATGCTGGCTACTGACTTGCTACTCACTTGACCTCATTTCTACACCTCTCCCTTGGCTCACACTGCTCTGGCCTGATTCGTCATTTGGTTCTATGAAAATGCTAAACATACTCCTTACTCAAAGCCTTTGTATGTTCTTTCTGCACATGGCTATATGGCCTCTCAAATCTTTCTGGTCCTGCTAAATAAAATGTCATTTAAGAATATTTTCCTGACTGCCCTATCTTAAAAGAATCCCTCTTAATGCTTGATCTTTCTATATCCATTACTCTGTCTTATTTCTATGCATAGTATTAACATGTAACCTGATATGGGTATATGCTTGTTTGTTTCTAATTGTCAAACTCTCTCTCCCTCCCCTCCTCACCCCTGGAATATAATCTACATGGGAATAGGGATGTATTCTGTTTTCATTCACTCAGGCTATAATTATTGAGCACCTTCTATGAGGCAGGCACTGTTATGGGAATTGTCTATATAACAGTGAAAAGAAACAAACAGAAACCAAGGTTTTAGCTTTTAGTTCAAATTGTGTCCTAGTTTTTTCTTTTCTTTTTTTTTTTCTGTTTTATTCTTAACACCTGAAAGAATGTCAGGAACATAGTAGGGGCTTAATAACTATGCATTGAATGAATGTACAGTTCAGAGTTGATGACTTGAAAGAGGTCACAAGTAGAAGCGCCAGAAAGGAGGCGATAGGAAAGAAATTTGCAGATACAGAGTCACTAGGATACTTGTTAGAGGTGAGGAAAAGGAACTAATTTAGTGTGGCTGCCAGATTTCTAGTTCATAATGTTATTTGTTCAGTCGTGGAATGTATGAAATTGTGTTGCCATCTCATAATTATTTCTTAAAGTAATTTTCTTGGACTGCCAGGGCTTCCCTTCAATATCTGAATTTGCTGGTTAATTCCTGTCATCATGATGGGCATAGGGGTAGAGAATAGAGTACTAAATCCATATATCATACTTAGAGTTGAGAAACGAGCCGAATGGCAATGGACAATTCAAAAATGTTGGCAATCTAGTGATTTCGTGCATAAACAGTATTTAAATGAATATTATCTTCAACTTGATGTTGCTCTCTGCTTTTATTTAGATTTGAATTTCTTGTTTCAACAAGGCCAAGAAATTTCATTGCAAATCTATAAAGGTTCTGCTCATTAAGAAAGAAGCAGGGACCCCCACATCTTTGATAACCTTCCCGAACCCATGCCTAGCACCATCACCCTTCTCACCTTAGCTAAGAAATTATTGTGAGAAACTACCCAGGGTCATCTTTATGGATGAAAGGAGATCTTTCCTTTCATCAGTTCACTGACTAACGACCTGTGATTTTAAACATGACATGTAATTGAATTTAGCATGTATTTTATTAACTATACAAGAGTCACTACGGTTACCGGTAGACAGTGTCCAGGTTCTTGGCATCTTTAACAAAGAATTGGACGAAATGCACAAATAAAACAAAGAATGAAGCAACAAAAGCAGATATTTATTGAAAATGAAAGTACGCCCCACAGGGTGGGAGCCACCAGAGCAAAGGGGTTCAAGAGTCTCTGTTACAGAATTTTCTGGGGTTTAAAATACCCTGTAGAGGTTTCTGTTGGTTACTTGGTGTATGCCCTATGTAAATGAAGAGGGTGAAGTAAAGTTACAAAGTCATTTACTCGGTGTATGCCCCATGTAAATGGAGAGGATATTTCCTGTCATAGCTGAAGTGTTTCCATTTGATTTACTTGTAGGAAGTCAACTTGCGTTGGCGTTATGTTCCGTGCCTCCAGACCATACTCTCCTGCCTCACTACTACTACCTACTTTATAACATAGTCATAATAATGAGAGAGAAAATATGTGTAAAGTGTTTTGCATAGTTCCCAACACACAGTAAATACTCAGTTTTTACTGTTTCTGGAAAGCCTTCCCTGGCCAGTTCAACATACCCTGTGTATTCTCCCTCTGTACGTTCATAAAACTTTTGCTGTGTCATTTAGAATAACTTGCCTCGCTTTGCTTTTGCCTGAATTTCCATTGGTGGAGAAAGGGCCAAATTATGGAATGACCTGGGAATGATTTCCAATACAAGTTAGCTCTGAGGCAATCTTGCCAGCGGGAAAGGAAATGGTGAAGTGATGCTGAAAGCAAACATTAACTAATTGATAACTTTGCTGGAGACTAATCTCGAACTCCACTGGTTATGGGCATTGACATACCCAGTGAGATCTGAATGTGCTTTTCATCCCTCTTAGCACACTGCACTTTGGACCAACCAAATGTAAATGAAAGGCCCAATTTTGGATGTGCACTTTCTTATTTATTATATAATAATCTACTGGTAATAATACATTCCAGAAGTGATCTGACACCCAGACTTTCTGAGTCTTGGCTTGAGAAAATTGTTAACTAACTAATCATCCTTTAATAGGGTGCCCAGAGAAGTAGCATGAATCTTAGTTACCTTTAGTACCAGAACAGCAATCCCATAGCACTTTTACACTGATAGACAGTGATTTAATTTTAAACCATTTACTCCTTTTCATGCTGCCTTTGTGTTGCTATCACATTAAAACTTCTAGTCTTTGAATGGAATAATTTTTGACTCGCTTTGCCTTAGTCCATTATGGATGCCATAACAGAATACCATAGACTGGACAGCTGATAAACAACAGAAATTTTCTTCTCACAGTTCTGGAGGTTAGGAAGCCCAAGATCAAGGTTCCAGGAAGTCTGGTGTCTAGTGAGGGCTCACTTCCTGGTTCTTAGACACCTGTTTTCTTCTGTCCCTTACATGCCAGAAGGGACAAGAAACCTCCCTGGGGTCCCTTTTATAAGGCCACTCATTTCATTCATGAGGGATCCAGCCTCATAACCCAAACACCTCCCAAGGGCCTCACCTCCAAATACCATCACAAAGGGAATTAGGTTTCAATATGCAACTTTTGGGGGACACAAACTTTCAGTCGATAGCACACTCTATTCTAGCTTCTGAAGTGGAGAATGATGGCTAGTATTAACTCCAAAGTAAATACAACAAAAATTTATTTTATTTCCATAATAAATCTAGTTCACTGAAATTTCCCTCAAAATAAATGCATTAAAACCAACTAAACCAATACAATACACACATACACAAACACACATATGCACCTACAGACACACACATACATTTAAAGTCCAAGATACCAGAGAAGTTAATGGACAGTTAGTCTAGATAAATTTTTCATTGTCTTCAAGGCTAGATTAATCTAATGAACATGGCCAAAGGAACTGAAATGGACACATTAGTGCTGTCTAGCTATCTTAACAGATGGGAATACAATTAGTTAGCATTAAAAAAGATCCACACAAAATGAAAAAGAACTGGAATTTCAACTAAGTTGGCAGCAGTAATAGGATTTTGTAAAAATCAATTTAGCACTAATTAAGGAGGGTGAATCCCTTGGTTTTAAATAGATCACTCACTGTTTATTCTTAAATTCCCTCCTATTCAATTCCCAACCCTCAGCCTGCCCATAAATGAAACCAGCTCTGAAGGATCTAGAAAAAATAGTGTTTTAATAAAGATACTTTAAATGACAAAAGGAGGTAAATATATCCTGAAAGTGAAAACCAAAGTGCAGAGGGGGAAATCTGATTTTACAGAACTGCATTGTAATATAAAACCAGATTTGTATACTTATAAATATAAGTTGTGTGCATTATTCCTCTGCCAGGAAACTACATTAGACACATCTGTATAAAATATATTTCCAATTTAACCAGTCTGGAATGACCACATTCATTTTCTAGTTCACTGCAAGGGTAAGTAACATAATAAGCACAATGTATTCTCCAAATTTAATAATTTAATATGCTTGCTTAGTTAACTTATTATTACCAATGTAACATCTTGAGCTTTGTTTCCTTCTATGTAAAATGCCAGGCACGTTGAAGATACTTGCAAATTTAGAATTATAAGTTTATCTTCTTCAAATTGAGTTTGTGAAAACAGGATTCTTTCTTTCTTTCTCTTTCCCTTTCTTTCTCCTTCTTTCCTTCTTTCCTTCCTTCCTTCCTTCCTTCCTTCCTTCCTTCCTTCCTTCCTTCCTTCTTTCTTTCCTTCCTTCCTTCCCTCCCTCTGTTCTTTCTTTCTCTCTTTCTTCTCTTTTCTTTCTTTCTTTCTTTCTTTCTTTCTTTCTTTCTTTCTTTCTTTCTTTCTTTCTTTCTTTCTTTCTTTCTTTTTCTTTCTTTTCTTCTCTCTTTCTCTCCCTCCCTCCCTCCTTCCCTTCCTTCCTTCCTTCCTTCCTTTCTCCCCTTAAAATAGTTTTTAATTTAAATACAGCCTCATGTTTAATAGTTAATTATAAACATACAAGTTTCTCCAAAATATCAAAATACTCTTCTTCTAAATGGAATAAAGTCAAGCTAAGCAAAGATCTAAAAACAAGTCTGTGAAGATGTTTAAATATAGAGAAAATAAACTTTGAAAGGAGCATACATGTATTGCAATTAGAAAATAGGCTATGGTTGATGGAACACAGACACTATGGAGTTACTTTTTTATTGTGTATTTTTTAAATGCAGGAAATATATCCCACAGAGATGTACTATGTCATTTCCAGAGGGGCTCTTTTGGGTTACAGCTGAAAAACCAATATTCAAATACACGAAATATGCAACACAACATGAAAAACCAAATTAGTTGAAAACAGGTGTAATTTTCCCTCCAAATTCTCAGTCTCAATTTTTATTATTATATCAGAACTCAGTACAAAGGAGTGAAACCCACACATAGTGAAACCAAAGTCTGAGGACAAAAATGTGTATTATACAATGTTTTTTTCTAAATTTAGTTATACTTCTTAGATTCCCAGATTTGTTCTTTCTGATAGAAAAGGCACATCCTCATGACTTCAATCTTCATTACAGCCAGGTCTTTGCACAAATGTCACTTTGTCCCTGAGATTTTCCTCTATCTATTTAAAACTGCACTCACTGGAACCAGGTATTGTTCTTTCTTTCTTTCTTTTTTTTTCCTTACTTTTCTCCATTGTATATGCTATTTATTTTACTAATTTGCTTGTTAATTGACTTTCCCTATTAGTTATAATTGGTATTATAATTCATTTGTTCAAAAATTCAAGGTGCATTAGGAATTTGCATCCATTAAGTTTCTTATGATTTAAGTCAGATAAACCTTGAAAATTTCTTTAATGTCCTAGAAATCTGAAAACTTCTTTATTCCACATATTGTCTTCCTATCAGTCATAGTCTTTCTCTCTCTCTCTTTTTGCTATCCCCTTTCTCTAAATTTTCCAGAGCCAAACCTGAAAAGTGGTTCTATTTTTACATGCAACCCAAAGGAACTACTATTTGTTACCAGACATAGATCATGACTTCCTAAAATGTAAAATTATTTGTATATGCTCAGTAGAGCAAGTGGATTATAGTCTGTTTTTTGTAGCATTCTTTGAGGAACATGCAAGGGTCTCTGAACTGTGATGGCCACGTTCTTAAGAAAGATAATTTTAGATTACAGTATTATTTAGAACTTTCATCCCACCTCTTCTTAATTTAAAAGTAATTCACTATGTAGTAATTAATCTAATTTTAATTCCCAAAAATATAGGGATGGTGATGATAGTATCTTGAATCAGAGATATGGGAAAGTGATTATTAATTTTGAAAACTTTACAGTGTTTGTTTATAGTTTGTTAAACTAAGAAGACTAGGTATTTTTTTATCTGAGTGAAAGAGTTCTGGAAGCTAGAGAAAGGTGTTGGAAGATTGCTGTGTAGTTCAGGTACATTTGTATAGACCATTTATGACATGTAGATACAGTTAGTGCATTTGTCGTATCTAAATTGTGTGAATGTGTTGCAATGTAAGTGTTGAAATAAAACTGGTATAATGGTCTATAGTCCTTCATGGATTATCTGTAGCAGTAGCTCCTGAACTATTTGACTCTGAGAATCCTTTTCAATGGCCACGAGGGTAGTTCTTTTAGTGTTTAGAAAATAACGAGAATTGTGATTAACAGAGAAACAGTTTCAAATGAATTTGAAGTTTACTAGTCATATTTGAAAAACAGTGGCACTTTTCTGTATTCAATGCTATTGGTTTTGACCCCTATTAGCATTTGTATGTGTTTAATTTGGGGTTCCTTGCAGCCATAACCTCTCACCTCAGTGATCACTACTCAGAGGTTGAGGACAACTTATACTCTGGTCTGAAACCCCAAGGATATTCAACTGCTGGGCCAGTTGTTCGGCAAGTGAAAGATTTCTAAGAATCATTTTGAACTAAGTGATGGCCTCAGGGTTTATTCTGGGTCAAAAGGGAGCAGCATCTAATTTTTCACTATCTTTGAAGCATGTATGTATTGAGCAGAATGCTTAATAGTACTAATCTCCTAGCTCATAGTAGCAATCTCACAATGTTGTAAAGATGAATTGAGTTTCAAATTTCAAAGCTCTTAAAATTGTGCCTGGAAAATAGAAACTGCTCATTAAGTGTTAGCTATTATTGGTGTTATTAATATTAGCCACTTGTTTCAGAGATTCATGGGACAATAGAAACTTTCATCCTGTATGTCGGATAAAGATTGAAAAAGCTGTCTATGTCACGGGAATCTAAAAGTGTCCACCTGCTTTTACGTAGTAATAGGTGCTGGGGATAAAGGAGTGAATGAAACAGACAGTCTGTGCTCTCAGAAGTGTCTCTGTTTTTGTCGGAGATAGGTGCTTAACAACTAAATACACAACTAATTGTGTAATGAAATAATAGGTGCTCTGAAGGAGACATTTAGGGAACCACTAAGTTGAATGACAGGAGACCAGGTGAAAATTGGAGGATTAAGAGAGTTCTTGGATGAATTTACATTTGAGATCTAAAGCATGAGTGGGGATGTACTAGTTACAGATGGAAGGGGAAGGGGAGAACTATCCTCAGCAGAGGAAATGCCTCCACGTGAAGGCTCCCGACCTGCAGGGAAAACTGGAAGACTCAGTTGGCAAGACTGTAATCATTGCAGGAGGCTGGGGGTGGGCAGGCCAGGTCAAGTTGTAGATTTTGGATTTTGTCTTAGAGACGATAAGAAGAAATTGAAGAACTTTAGCAAGAACTATAAAGTACTGGCTTAATCACAGCACTTTGTCATCTATATTGTCAACTAAGAGGAATTGAAAAGTCAGGAAACAACAGGTGCTGGAGAGGATGTGGAGAAATAGGAACACTTTTACACTGTTGGTGGGATTGTAAACTAGTTCAACCATTGTGGAAAACAGTATGGTGATTCCTCAAGGATCTAGAACTAGAAATACCATATGACCCAGCCATCCCATTACTGGGTATATACCCAAAGGATTATAAATCATGCTGCTATAAAGACACATGCACACGTATGTTTATTGCGGCACTATTCACAATAGCAAAGACTTGGAATCAACCCAAATGTCCATCAGTGACAGATTGGATTAACAAAATGTGGTGCATATACACCATGGAATACTATGCAGCCATAAAAAGGGATGAATTTGTGTCCTTTATAGGGACATGGATGCAGCTGGAAACCATCATTCTCAGCAAACTATCGCAAGAACAGAAAACCAAACACCACATGTTCTCAGTCATAGGTGGGAATTGAACAATGAGATCGTGTGGACTCGGGAAGGGGAACATCACACACTGGGGCCTATTATGGGGATGGGGGAGGGGGGAGGGATGGCATTGGGAGTTATACCTGATGTAAATGACGAGTTGATGGGTGCTGACGAGTTGATGGGTGCAGCACACCAACATGGCACAGGTATACGTATATAACAAACCTGCACATTTTGCACATGTACCCTAGAACTTAAAGTATAATAATAATAGTAATAAAGAAAATATTAAAGCAAGGTAAGGGGAAAAAGAAAAAAAAAAGTAGGGCTACCAACACTGATCCTGAGGGAAGGACTCATATTTAAACATTTTGAGGACCGTAAGTTAGATCATCCGTGAGACACTGAACAGCACAACACAGGTTTTATTTGAAGACACTAATTTAAAAAGGATTAACTCAGTTTAGATCAGGTAAATTTAATAAAGCTATCTACATGTCATTTTCCAGTTAGATGCATGTGACTGTTTAAACCAAGACTGCTGGGTTTCAAATCCTGTTTCTGCCATATATTCGAACTTGGGTGAGGTATTTTCTGCATATCAGTGTTCTCATCTGTAAAATCAGGGTAAAAATATTGTTCTAATGATTAAATATGTTAATACATGCAAAGTAACTTGAAGAACTCTTGGCACATTGTAAACTCTTAAAATACTGAGAGGCACAATCATAGTTTATGGACTACCTGGGAGTACTCAGCACTCTATTGGATTCTGTCAGGGCATAAATAAAAGTAAATAGTTTATAATTCACAGTTGTTTTAGTAGACTAAAATGCAATGAAATATATATAAAGTTTCTGGTGTGGGCCATAGCAAATAATAAACACTCAATAAATGTAAGAGCTTCAGGAAATTAAGCAAGAGCCTATCTCAGGATGAGTCCAGGTTCTCCAGAGGGTCAAGCAATGAAGGTAAAATTCAGAGTCTACCTGAATCATTCTAGAGCTTTACGTCTTTGGACGTTTTCTTCCTGTAGTTATTTGAAGACTGTTAATAAACAGAGTTCTGAATCATGCAATAGACGGAACGCATGATAAGGATATCAGGAAAGCAGAGACATCTACAAGTGAAAGGGGAGGATATTTTTCTGGGAGGAATTAGATGTGAAGATAAATTTTTGGCAGGGTGCGGTGGCTCATGCCTGTAATCCCAGCACTTTGGGAGGCCGAGGTAGGAGGATCACCTGAGGTCAGGAGTTTGGGACCAACCTGACCAACATGGAGAAACTTCATCTCTACTAAAAATACAAAATTAGCCAGGTGTGGTGGTGAATGTCTGTAATCCCAGCTACTTGGGAGGCTGAGGCAGGAGAATCGCTTGAACTCGGGAGGTGGAGGTTGAGGTGGGCTGAGATTGTGCCATTGCACTCCAGCCTGGGCAACAAGAGCAAAACTCCATCTCAAAATACATAAATAAATAAATAAAAATAAAAATAAAATTTTAAAAAACACTGAAGTACTTGGTATGAGAAAATAGCTTTGCTAGTCTTACACTTATTTTATACATGTGTATGACTATGCCTCTATCTCTCCATATAGATGTTTTATTTTGAATTACCCATTCAAGACACCTTAATCTTCTCAATGACTAAGGTCTTCTAAAGATCAGAATCCAGCCCTGGAGGTAGAGTACAAGCAGATGGAGCACACAGCATTTGACCAAGGCATTCAAGTGGCTCCAAGGAAAAATCTGCCAAGGCTGTGTGTGTGTAAGCACGATTCATTGTCACAAGAAATTCGTAAGTACTATCTCTAGGGCACATCTTACAAAGTAGATGTCTGCTGGCCACATTCATTTATTCATCAATGTGATAAATATTTATTAAAGAGCTACTGTATCAGTAGAGGCCCAGTAAGGAAAGCAGAAATCACACTAGTTAAGAGAGCATTTTGTAACAGGATTGATGAAACAGGTATTAAAGGACTGAAACTGTAAAAAGGGAACAGTGATGTAACGTGTAACAACAAGGTAAAGACAGCAACCGCCTGAAGCAGATACTGCCCCTGGGACTGGGAGATCAAAGGGAAAGAGGCTTGGGTTGTTAGAAACTAGAAGCCTGCGAATGTGGAAGGAAACCAAGACTTCCGAGAAGGGCTATAGCTGGGTGGAGATGAAAGCGTCCTATGGGGCAGGGCTCACAGAGGTGGAACTCAGAACTTGATTGAGGGGCTACTGTCTGACCGTTGTTAGTGTCTCAGATGGGGTTCTATGAAGCTGGTTGTGGGGATGTGGGAAAAAGCTGGAAACTGGAATCAACCACTGCTGCCAGAACAGCAGGAAAATAGGAGGAAGCAAGTCTGTTCTCCATCTTCCTGCCTTCCAATATCTTTGAGTGCTCTTGCCTGGCAAAAGCTAACAAGAATCTAGCTGGCAAGGGAGAAGGGTGGTTTGCCAAGTTTTAGCTTCAAGTAGTAGAATTTAGAAGGGTGGATTTGGAGCTGAGAGTAAAAAGCTTAATATCCAACAGAACTGCTATGTGCCACAAATTATGCCAAACACAGCTATGAGCAAAACAAAATCTTTGCTTTCATAGACCTTATATTCTAGAATAAATGACAAAATAAAAGGACAAATAAATTCTATTATTCCAGATAGATTGTGGAAAAAAAAACAAAACAAAACAAAAAAGAGAGAAAAAGCTTGGGCTAGGAAAGAGGTGGGCTTGAGGGAGGCTGTATTAGAAACGTGGTCCAAGGAAAGAACAACTGAACGGAGTTCACAGAGATGAGAAGAAGCTTTGTGAAGACCTGATGTAATCACATTCTGGGCAGAGAGAACAACAAATGTTAAAAAAGCATCCTGGCATAAGGAAAGCAGTTTGGAAATGTAGGCATGAGACAGATCATATGACACAGGAAATTATGTTTTATTTTATTCCAGGCGAAATGGGGAGACCCTGGAGGATGTTCAGCAATCTGACTTGTGTATTAAAAATATGATTCTGTCTGTTGTGTTCAGAATGGACCTAGATGGATAAGAGGGACCATAAATGACCACAGATGGGTTTCATTTGGCTTTCACTTAGTTAAAAATGAAGCAACACTTAAATGTTGGTAAATTTCTAAGAAAAATTAAACCTCTGGCTTCCCTTGAAATATCGGAAGACATTACTGGGCTCACAACATGGCAACCATCTGTTGGTACTAAATGGCCCTTGGCTTTCTAGAAGGAGCATGTAAGTATCAATTTACCCCTGCACACGCAGGTCTCACTTACTCTGACATGTCTATTGCCTTCATTAACATAAATGGCCTAGACTGTACATGCATTTGATTCTGTGACCCCTGGGCTTTTCTTCTGGACCTCAAGCAAATGCTTTTCATCATCCCTCCACTTATAATGATTTATTTTCTTTCAGCCATCAGGTGTCCAGAATGGGATCAAACATAACTCTTGAGTCCTGAAATGCTTCCATCCCTGGTTCAGATATGGGCCACACTTTTCTAGACAATGGAGAGGAGAAACATGGCAGAAGTCCAAGTTCTTCTCTATTTCATCCTTTCACAACCAGCCTTGAAGCCTCTTGCCCCAGACCAAAGAGTAGACCTTTTCCCAATAACAATTTCCACCAGCTACTAAGAGCTCAGGGTATCCTCTCAGTAGTCTCGGTTTTCCACACATTTCTTCTCTCATTCCTCTGTATGAGTAGTAGAGTATTCATGCTAGGTTGGAAACTGGAGACAGAATCTTATGATAGGACATAATGTTTTCCAAGCATGACAATCTCCTACAGAGCTGCTTTAAAACATGAGCAAAGGGAAGATATTAGTTGGGGTTATCCTGAGAATACAGAAACAATTATATATAATATATTTAATTATAATATAATTATGTAATATATATAATATGTAAATATATAATATATAATAATAAAATATACATTTGAAAATATAATATAATATAATGAATATAATATAATGTAATAACAATATAATATAATGATTATATTATATTCTAAATATTAATATTAATATTATCAAGTAATATAGTAATTAATATTAATAATGAATAATATATAAATGAAAATATAATATAATAAATATATAATATATAACATAATATATATTATGATATATAAATATCTATATATATTAATTATAACTAACAACTGTCAGGCAGCAGCCCCTCAATCAAGTTGCAAGTTCTCGCTCTGTAAGCCCTGCCCCACAGGAGCTTTTATATCTACCCAGCTACACCCCCTTATATATTTATACATATATATTGTATATTATATATATAATTATATATTATATATTATATTATATATATCATATATGTATAAATATATAAATTATACATTATATACATATATAATTGGTTCTGTATTCTCTGGAGAGCCCCAATTAATAATGGTACATTGTATAAATTTAGTGTTCTTCATATATATATTTTGATTTTGATTTTGGGAATTGGCTCACCTGGTTATGGAGGCCAAGAAGTCCCATAACCTGTCATCTGCAAACTGGAGAACCAGAAAAGCTGGTTGTGGAATTCATTCTGTCTAAAGGCCTGAGAATGCATGGGTAGGAATGGGGTCCTGGTCTGAATCCCAAAGCCTGGAACCAGGAACTCGGATATTTGAGTGCAGAAGAAAAATGGATGTCTCAGCTCAAACACAGAGAGGGAATTCACCCCTCTTCTGCCTTTTTTGTTTGATTTAGGCCCTCAATGGATTGAATGAGGCACACCTTGAGGGCAAGTCTCCTTTACTGTCTACCAATTTAAGTTAATTTATTCTGGAAACATCCTCGCAGATACTCCCAGAAATAATATTTTAGCAGCTATCTGGGCATAACTTAGTCCAGTCAAGTTGACATAAATATTAACCCTCCTATAAAATAACCTTTATTTACTTTCATAAAGGATTTTTCAGAAACTTGTCATTTGGGGGCCTATTAGTTATTTCACAGCACATAGATTTTAATTTACATTAAACTTTGCTTGTATTTTAGCTTTTACTCATTTAGAGAAGAGTAATCACAATTTATAAAGGTTCTTACATTTCAAGAGAAATATTTATGAAATGGAGATCACAATTTACTTTATATATACATTTTTTATTCAAGCATCGTACATTTTTACTAATTTTATAATATTCTATAAATTACTTGTATAGTAGCAAATGCCATCTCATATTGAAATCATGAAAGACAACATAATTCAAGAAAAACAATTAATGACAATGTAATTATCCAAATTGTATTTTAAACACAGTTCTATGCTAATCTTACTGTTATACATGCCAGGGTGCCTGTGGGATTTGTCGTGATGATTCATATACTTTATATATAACACAAAATGATTGTGTGTATGAAAAGAAGAATGCAGCAAGTGAATAAAACACATTGCAATTATATCCTCTGAAATTTTAGTAAAACTTTCCCTTTATTTTCAGGCCAGGTGCCATGGCTGTGGCTCACGTCTGTAATCTCAGCAATTTTGGAGGCCCAGGCGGGCAGATCACTTGAGGTCAGGAGTTCAAGACCAGCCTGGCCAACATGATAAAACCTCATCTCTATTAAAAATACAAAAAATATTAGCTGGGCATGGTGGTGCGTGCCTGTAATCCCATTTACTCAGGAGGCTAAGGCAGGAGGATCATTTGAACCTGGGAGGCGGAGGTTGCAGTGAGCTGAGATCCCGCCACTGCACTCCAGCCTGAGTGACAAACAGAGATTCCCTCTCAAAAACAAAACAAAACAACAACAACAACAACAACAACAAAACCTGTTGTTCTTATTGTCAGTATGTCTGAGAAAATGATAGACTTCTCTTTCCCAAAACACCTTTTCCAAATAGAATATTGAGAGGAAATGAAATGTGTTTTCAAGCATTTAACATAGACTTAGTATTTGATTCATTATTCAGTCCCATTCAATTATTAAGTAGTTAGAGTTCAAAAATGAAAAAAGTAAGATGTGAGGAGTTTTTTATGAGCAGTTTTATTATCATCTGGCTGTTTATTTATAAACGAAGAGCTAAAATATGGAAAGTCAGAATCAAAGCTGTGCTGTTCCAAAAATAAAAATCTAAAACTATGGAGAACACTAAATTTATATAATGTAACATTTTCCTAAGTCTTCTGCAGTTTGAAATGGAAAATTAGAAAGATGAAAACTTCTTCAGAACAGGGATTACTACTTATTCAGATGTATCTCTATGCCTAGTAAAAGGCCTGACATATTCATGGGCAGATAGTTAAGAAATCTTAATTAGATGGCTACTAAATAAGAGAATATACATCTGAATTTTTAATGTTATTATATTATGGTTATTATAAAATGGATTACTTTGGGCAGTATGGCCATTTTCACGATATTCATTCTTCCTATCCATGAGCATGGAATGTTTTGCCATTTGTCTGTGTCCTCTCTTATTTCCTTGAGCAGTGGTTTGTAGTTCTCTTTGAAGAAGTCCTTCATATCCCTTGTAAGTTGGATTCCTAGGTATTTTATTCTCTTTGTAGCAATTGTGAATGGGAGTTCACTCATGATTTGGCTCTGTTTGTCTATTACAGGTGTATAGGAATGCTTGTGATTTTTACTCACTGATTTTGTATCCTGAGCCTTGGCTGAAGTTGCTTATCAGCTTAAGGAGATTTTGGGCTGACACTATGGGGTTTTCTACATATACAATCATGTCATCTGCAAACAGAGACAATTTGACTTCCTTTCTTCTTATCTGAATACCTTTTATTTCTTTCTCTTGCCTGATTGCCCTGGCCAGAACTTCCAATATTACGTTGAATAGGAGGGGTGAGAGAGGGCATCCTTGTCCTGTGCCAATTTCAAAGGGAATGCTTCCAGCTTTTACCCGTGTAGTATGATGTTGCCTGCGGGTTTTTCATAAATAGCTATTATTGTTTTGAGATTTGTTCCATCAATACCTAGTTTATTGAGAGTTTTTAGCACGAAGGGTGTTGAATTTTATCGAAGGACTTGTCTACATCCATTGAGATAATCCTGTGGTTTTTATTATTGGTTCTGTTTATGTGATGGGTTACATTTATTGATTTGCATATGTTGAACCAGGCTTGCATCCCAGGGATGAAGCCGACTTGACTGTGGTGGATAAGCTTTTTGATGTGCTACTGAATTCGGTTTGCCAGTATTTAATTGAGGATTTTCGCCTCGATGTTCATCAGGAATACTGGCCTGAAATTTTCTTTTTTTGTTGTGTCTCTACCAGGTTTTGGCATCAGGATGATTCTGGCCTCAAAAAATGAGTCCCTCTTTTTCTATTGTTTGCAATAGTTTCAGAAGCAATGGTACTAGCTCCTCTTTGTGTATCTGGTAGAATTCAGCTGTGAATCTGTCTTGGTCTTGGGTTTTTTTTTGTTTTGTTTTTTGTTTTTTTAATTGGTAGGTGATTAATTACTGCCTCAATTTCGAAATTTGTTATTGGTCTATTCAGGGATTCAACTTCTTCCTGGTTTAGTCTTTGGAGGGTGTATGTGTCCAGGATTTGTCCGTTTCTTCTAGATTTTCTAGTTTATTTGCATAGTGGTGTTTATAGTATTCTCTGAGGGTAGTTTGTATTTCTGTGGGATCAGTGGTGATATCCCCTTTATAATTTTTATTGTATCTATTTGATTATTCTCTCTTTTCTTCTTTATTAGTCTGGCTAGTGAGCTATCTATTTTGTCAATCTTTCAAAAAAAAAAAAAAAAAAAAAAAAAAACGGCTCCTGGAATTAGAAAAAACTAATTTAAATTTCATATGGAACCAAAAAAAAAAGAGCCCATATAGCCGAGACAATCCTAAGCAAAATGAACAAAGCTGAAGGCATCATGCTACCTGACTTCAAACTATACTACAAGGCTACAGTAACCAAAACAGCATGGTACTGATACCAAGCAGATATATAGACCAATGAAACAGAACAGAGGCCTCAGAAGTAATGCCACACATCTACAACCATCTGATCTTTGACAAACCTGACAAAAACAAGTAATGGGGAAAGGATTTCCTATTTAATAAATGATACTGGGAAAACTGGCTAGCCATATGCAGAAAACTGAAACTGGACCCCTTCCTTACACTTTACACAAAAATTAACTCAAGATGGATTAAAGACTTGAATGTAAGACCTAAAATCATAAAAACCCTAGAAGAAAACCTAGGCAATGCTATTCAGGACATAGGCATGGGCAAAGACTTCATGACTAAAACACCAAAAGCAATGGCAACAAAAGTCAAAATTGACAAATGGGATCTAACTAAACTAAAGAGCTTCTGCACAGCAAAAGAAACTATCATCAGAGTGAAAGTCAATCTACAGAATGGTAGAAAATTTTTGAAATCTATTCACCTAACAAAGGGCTATCATCCGGAATCTACAAAGATATAAATAAGTTTACAGGAAAAAGAAAAAAAATTGAAAAGTGGGTGAAGGATATGAGCAGACACTTCTCGAAAGAAGACATTTATGTGGCCAACAAATGTATGACAAAAAGCTCATCATCACTGGTCATTAGAGAAATGCAAATCAAAACCACAATGAGATACCACCTCACACTAGTTAGAATGACAATAATTAAAAAGTCAGGAAACAACAGATGCTGGATAAGGTGTGCAGAAATAGGAATGCTTTTACACTGTTGGTGAGTGTAAATTAGTTCAACCATTGTGGAAGACAATGTGGTGATTCCTCAAGGATCTAGAACCAGAAATACCATTTGAGCCAGCAATCCCATTACTGGGTATATACCCAAAGGATTATAAATAATTCTACTATAAAGACACATTTACACGTATGTTTATTGCAGTACTGTTTACAATAGCAAAGACTTGAAACCAACCCAAATATCTATCAATGATAGACTGGGTAAAGAAAATGTAGCACATATACACCACGGAATAGCATGCAGCCACAAAAAAGACTCAGTTCATGTCCTTTGTAGGGACATAGATGAAGCTGGAAACCATCATTCTCAGCAAACTAACACAGGAACAGAAAACCACACACCACATATTCTCAATCATAAGTGGGAGCTGAAATATGAGGATACATGGACACAGGGAAAGGAACATCACACATCGAGACCTGTCGGGGGGTGGGGGGCTAGGGGAGGGATGGCATTAGGAGAAATACCTAATGTAGATGACAGGTTGATGGGTGCAGCAAGCCACCATGGCATGTCTATACCTATGTAACAATCCTGCACGTTCTGCACATGTATCCCAGAACTTAAAGTAAAATAATAATTTAAAAAATGGAAATGGGTGGATGCTAAAACCCCATAGGTAAGTTAAATGTTGCCTTCAACAAAACTCGGGAATGGTTCATTCATTTGTTTGTATACATATATATTCTCAAAGTGATTTATGTTTAGATTAATAGGAGTTCATATTTAACACACACAGAGAGAGAGAGAGCGCACACAGAGAGAGAGAGAAAGAGAAATATTGAACTGCTTCTGCCTTGTATATTGAAGAAGACTTTTTTTTTACCTTAGTAATATGATGTACTTAGGGTCAATAGGTCTCTTCTAAAATTCAATCATCTGTATCTATCAGCCTGAAGCAAGGAAATAAAGCATACTCCCGTTTATCTTTGGAAGCTGTTTAATCCAATGCAGTCTCTTTTTACTTTACTAATTGATATGGTTTATTTTTGTGTCCCCACCCAAATCTCATGTCTAATCGTCGATGTTGGAGGGCGGCCTGGTGGGAGGTGATTGGATTATGGGGATGGACTTCCCACTTGCTGCTCTTGTGATAGTGAGTGAGTTCCCACCAGATCTGGTTGTTTAAAAGTGTGTATCACTTCCCTCTTCTCTCTCTCTCCCTCCTGCTCTGGCCATGTAGGACATGGCTTGCTTCCCCTTTGCTTTTTTCCATGATTGTAAGTTTCCTGAGGCCTCCCCATCCATGCTTTCTGTACACCCTGCGGAACTGTGAGTCAATTAAACCTCTTTTCTTTATAAATTATGCAGTTTCAGATAGTTCTTTATAGCAATGCAAGAACTGACTAATACACTAATATTCTACCTTGCTCAATTTTGCCTTCCTTCCTACCACTTCCCCCACCACCATGTTTCTCACTGGCTCAGTCTTCCCATGCCATCTCCTGCCACTGACAGCTACTTCCAGGTTGATGTCATTTAATAGAGATTCCTCAACAAGGAAAGACTTTATCTCAACCAAAAATTCCTCCACTTTACTGGAAACATCTGAAGTAATTGATCAAATATGTGCTAGAAGATTTTAGGGAGCAATCATTACTAGACTGCTCTTCAACCAACCAGCCCTCAGGGGTCCCCAACCCCCAGGCTGCGGATGGGTACAGGTCCCTGGTCCCTGGTCTGTTAGGAATGGGGTCACACAGCAGGAGGTGAGTGAGCATTACCACCTGAGCTCCGCCTTCTGTCAGATCAGTGCTGGCATTTGATTCTTGTAGGAGCACAAACCCTAGTGTGAACTGTGCAGGCAAGGGATCTAGCTTACACGCTCCTTATGACAGTCTATTGCCTGATGATCTGAGGTGGAACAGTTTTATCCCAAAACCTTCCCCCACTCAGCTCCCTTCACTCCCAGTCTTTGGAAAACTTGTCTTCCACGAATCTAATCCCTGGTGCCAAAAAGACTGGGGAATGCTGTTCCATCTAGTTCACTATATGGTAAGAAAAAATACATTAAATTTTCTTAGAAATTACTAGAAATTAAGTAAAAAGTAACCACATGCTTTTTTCACTCCCTGCCCTGTGGTGTGCATACAAAGAGATTTTTCTGTGATCTGATTCTGTTTAGAC
Organism: Macaca fascicularis; assembly: GCF_037993035.2. Taxonomy (NCBI): domain Eukaryota; kingdom Metazoa; phylum Chordata; class Mammalia; order Primates; family Cercopithecidae; genus Macaca; species Macaca fascicularis. Next base: position 19,216,949 of record NC_088379.1, on the reverse strand, counting down.
AGGTAGGGTGAGAGAGACGCCACAATAAAACGAGCAGTTTGGTGACTCAGCAACATTAATTTTTTTTTTCATGATCCAAACATAGCAGTCAATTTAAAATTGATAGAAAACTTCTAAAAAAAAGTAGCACCCTTAGCAGAATGAGACCATGATAGTGGTCTGTGCCAGAAAAACAAAGACGAACTATAACCAGACTACTATTTTTTTTTGTTTTTTCCCATTCCCAGCTCTGGCACAAGAGCTCAGAAGTATTTATTTATTAAAAATTTTTTTTAAAAACCATTTTATTAAGGTATCATTGATGCATAAAAAGTTGTACATATTGAATGTAACAATTTGATGAGTTTGGGGATAAGTATACACCAGAGAAATTATCACCATCAAGGCCATAGGTTATGTTTGTCAAGGACATATCTATCATCTTCAGTCTCTGTTCTTCTTCTTATTATTGTAACACTTAATATGAATACTACCCTCTCTGCAAATTTTAAGTATGCAATGCAGTGTTGATATTTGTAGGCACTATACTGTATATAGAGCTCCAGAACTTATTTATCTTGCATAAATGAAAGTTTGTACCCTTTGGCCATCACCTCCGCTGGAGCCCAGAATTGGTTTTTTAATCTTTAACTAGGCTTTGACTGAAACATATGTGCACATTCCCATCCCTACACACGTACACACATATAATTTTGTACTCCTCTCTTTCTAAGTAATAGGACTCTTATTTTCTCTTAGTTCATCCATTAGTTGTTCTGTACACTTGAATTTATGAATTGACTATATGGAATGAGTTATCAGGTTTAACTCAGCCTTTGTAATATTGTGTCTGCTCTTATCCTGCTCTGTTCTGGATGCTCAGTTCAATCTTTTGGGAACACTTTGGAACTAAGGTGATATTTTGTGGGAGAAAATGTATAAAAGGCCAGAGAGGTGTCTGTAGAGATGTTAGGCTACAGAAGAACTGTATATCAAGAACATTGTGACTGCAAAGGCTCGTAAGACCACTGGTGCAATAGGGTACCTTTATTTTCCAATCCTAGAACCTGCAAAGGGCATGGAGTAAAAGCAGAAAGTTTTTTCTGAAACCACATTTCAGAAACGTTTTTGGCCACACACTATTCACCTTGGGTAAGTTGCTTAACCTTTCTGAGACTCAGTTTTCATTTCCAGTCTTAACCTATCATAAGCTGTATGTATTTAGGATCATGACTAAAACACCAAAGGCAATGGCAACAAAAGCCAAAATTGACAAATGGGATCTAACTAAACTAAAGAGCTTCTGCACAGCAAAAGAAACTATCATCAGAGTGAAAGTCAACCTACAGAATGGGAGAAAATTTAGCCTGTATTTAGGATCATAAAGAAATCACACCAGTTTAATTATACTTGGAAAAGGAAGGTATAATTATTTTAATATTTATACTTTTTGAGATATTATACTGTATTAAAACATTACATTTCTTGGGCAAACATGATATAAAATGGTTATGACTCAAGCTAATATGTAAAAATCAAGAAAAAAGTAGTCTTTAGAAAAACATCTTAAGGTATACAATTTAAAGAAATAAAACTAATATTCTAGATCTCCTCAACATGAAAGTATAATAATCAGTAAGAAATAATTGTATAATTGGATTCTTCCCAAGAACGCAATGCAAACTGCTCGTGATGAATTTCTTGCCTATTTAATAACATAGGACAATCCTTCAAGACTTCCTTCAGCAGTCAGATTAAATTATATACCTTTCCCACACTTACCTTATCACTTGACTTCATATAAAACCAATTTTAAAAAATAAACTTGTTGATAGGTGCACACACACACACATACACATATGGGCTGGAAAACAAAGATTAGATATGGTGCTATCTAACTTGGGTTTAAAATGAAATAGCAAATGATTTTGCCACTATGACAATATAGGTGTTTCATATAACATAACTGTAAACTCTTCAAGATTGAGCGAAAACTAATATTCAAAAATTTTCCTGATTTTTATCCCAATTGTATTATAAAATCCAATTGATAGAACTTTCAGAATAGCATATAAGTTACTTAGATCATTTCTCTGGTATTTTTATTTTGCTTTTATCCAAAGATAAATGCTTTATAAAAAGACTCAGTATACATAAACAAGTTTTTATAAGCATTTAAACAACTTGAAGGGGGATGAGAAACCTTTAGAGACTGCCTCTGCAGCACTTTCTGGGCAAAACTTTGAATACTGTAAACAAGTATTGGTAAAGACCCAAAGACTAGTATTTACCATCAGTTAATAAAAAAAGACCCCATACCATATATTAGATTGTGTAATTTTTCAATGTTCCCTATAAATGAGAAGCAGAGTCCTATTTCATGCAAGATTGGTGTGTGCCCAAGCTCAACCCTTGCCAGAATTTGCCGGCTAGATTGGCTGGTGAATAAATTTGCCTTCTGCTTTCTTTTCTATTAACTGAAAAATTAAATGAACAGGTGCAATTGTAAATGCTGTCAACACTATTTGCATTGTATTTTTAGAATACAGTAGCATTGTAGTTTGAGTGATTTATCTTCTAATTATCTGTCAAAATGATGTTATTAACTATCATGCTCCACCATGGGTTTCATGTAAGTAGCCTAATTAGCCCCCATTCTAGCTCCAAAGGGCACCTCCACAGCATATCTGGAATTTGAAAAGAGGGAACATTTTCCCTTTTGCCTCTTAACAAAAAGGCTGCTTCCTTTTTCTTTCTGTGCTGCAAGAGATTTATGGGCTTTAACTTGCAGCCCATAGGGTAGAAGATCAGGCTCCAAGCCTTCATTTACTCTTGAAAGTTATTGCACATTCTCTGCTCTAACTGCCTTGCCCTTCAGGATGCCATAGGTGGAGTCACATAACTCTATATTAACATTTGGAAATGGCTTTTATCTTTTGGGTCATTTTATGGTGTCATTTCAGTGAGTTACTCATTTGGAATACTACTTAGTCGTATGGCTAAAATATTCTTCCTGTACTGTTATAAAATAATTACATTGCTTTTGATATGATGAATGCATTTAAGTTTGCATAAAGTTTCCGCTCCTGTGTAGTGATAATAGGAGAGAACTGACTTGATCAAGATCCAGGAAAAAGACCAATATACACAAACATTACAATGAATTATCCTGGGAGCCTCAGTGTAGATTTGTAGAATTGAGTAAGAGAGTGTCTTGCAGTCAGATTAATTTTTTAAACCTGTCATACATATATATATACACATACATACATACATATATATACACATACATACATACACACACACATATATATACATACATGGCATTTATGGCATCCATAAATGTGTTATGCCATATATATATGTATTAACTTGTGAACTCATTTAAAATTAGTTTTTTTCAAAACATATTCTTATCACATAGAAAGATTATTATGATGTCTCTCTAATCCTTCACACACTTAAACAAATCAAAAGGAACAAAATTTAGTAAGCCATAAGGATGATATAGACATAAGCCCTCCCTTCTAGTTGTTGTTTTTGTACTCTTATTTGTGTCTTTGAATTTAAAACAGTCAGAGTCTTGTGAGACATAGCCTAACTTTTACTTTAGGGGAGCCAAGTCTCTCAGGCATGCTTAAGGTTGTAGACTGAAAAAATAGAGCTAAGTTTCTTATTTGTTTGAATAATTTAGGTACTTTTATTCTGATTTTGTTTTAATCTAAATTGCCTCTAGCTAAAATGGGACTTATCTCTTTCCACAATGATAAATTATCACAGCTCAAATCCTTAGAATCTTTTAAGCTCTTTTTTTTTTTTGCAAGGTCAACCAGAGTAGGGACAGTCCAACCAAAAACTACTTTAGCAGTTCAAACTTTAAGTTTCTCTAAAACGGAAGGGACACAGTGTGCAAAACAAGGTAAAGGAAAACAAGTCAGTGAACTCTTTGGATTTCATAAACCTTCTTTGGAGACTTCCAAAGGCAGCATGACTGATTCCGGTTCAGCAAGAATTTGTTTATTCTGCTCATCTCTGCTCAGAACTAACAGCCTCAATGGTTTTGAAGAGCTCTAGCTGGTTCTGGGTTGATGTAGCCATTTGCAGGTTAATGTACCTATTTGCAACTGATTATAGTTCTACATATTATTTGTAACATGTACACTATAGGTTGCTATGAGATTTGCAGTCCAGTGAAATAAATACTATCCACTTTTAATTCCTCAAATCATACCATTGAAGTATCAAGCAGACACAGGTGAATACCTTTCCAAGTTTGGTTGCATACTGAAAGATAGCTTTGGGTCCACTGACCATGACAGATAAAAACCAAACACAAGTAAAAAATAATTGTAATTCCAGATTTTGATGGCATTTTCTTTAATTCAAAATTTCACAAAGTTAAAAAAAAGGAATATAAAGAAATTGACATCACCATAGAGTTTAGTAGCGAAGAAATAGATTGGGTGGACTGGAACATTTTGTGTTCATATAATTAAACACAAATAAGGGCTGACTTGAAGTAAATGACCCAAGGATTACATAGTCCTTGCCCCTTACTTCTCTGAAACAGGTAACAATTCTACCCTTCTATAAAGAGATTCAACAAGCAATATCGTAGACAAGTGGTTCAAAATCTTGACTATTTATTTGATTCGATTGGGGAGCTCTTAAAATGTTACTAGTGCCTGAGTCTAAATAGGTACTAATGAAATTGAATATATGAGCCCTAGAATTTGTTTTTCAAAGGTGCTCAGGTGATTCTAATATTCAACCAGAGGTGGGAACCAGCAGTTGGGGATCAGTGGACCAGTGGTTTTCAAACTTTAGCTTATCTGAGGTCACCAAGAGAGCTTGTTAAGACACGGGCCCCAACCCCAGAGTTTTTGATTCGATAGGTCTTTGATGGGGGTTGAGAATTGAATTCCTAATAGGGTTCTAGGAGATCCTAGGTGCTACTGATGCTGCTATTCCAGGGACCACACTTTGAGAGCCACTATTGTGGATAATGCTGCACGTGTGAGAAAATGCACAGTACCCAGTTGCAGTAATGATGTTTATTTTGGTTGGCTGGGAAAAATCAATTTTTAAAAACGTGTAACAGGATGTTAAAAACAAAATTTCTGCTGAAGCCTCAAAAATAACACTTGTCAAAGCAAAATGTGAAACTGACAATCTATTTAAACTTGAAAAAGAAGGTGATTATGAAACAATTGTACAACTCTTAAATCCTTTTCTCATATTGAGGTTAAAAAGGCTGAAAGAAGATTTTTAGAGATCTTTTCCAGAGAGAGCTATGCTATAAAACCTAACCTGTCCAAAGGGAATGTTAGTGTTACCATCTGTCTTGGTTTGCTCCATAAAAGGGGTTTCCCAGGACAGGAAACGTATCGTGCCAAAGCCAGCACAGTCCTAGCAAATGGGGACAGTGGGTCATTCTATGGCGGTGCCTCATCCTGAGTCTAGTTAAAGCACTTGGAGAGCAGGAGACAAAATTCTTGGATGCTCGAGTCTCTTATATAAATGGTATAGTATTTGCATATACCCTACACACATCCTCTGTAACCTTTAAATCATCTCTATATTATCTGTAATACCTAATACAATGCAAATGCTATTAACCTGACAATCAATTCCACCATAATCCTCAGGGTTCTCTGATTGGTCTTACTTGCTTATTTTTGAATAGAGTAGAATAGAATGAATAGTTGTTATACTCTATTTTCATTCATGTGTGTTTAATTGTCATATTGTTATTTTTTATTGTTTTGTACCCCAAATATTTTTTATCACTTTTGATTGAATCCAGGAATAGAGAACCCTTGGATACAAAGTACTGACTGTATAGACACCACAGTCCATACTACGAAAGTACTTAGCAATGACTCAACAAAAGTTGGGTGAGTGAGTCATTTGTAAATATCTTTTCTCTCCTCATTTGCAGTGAATTATTCCTAGGTCTCTTTTAAAATAGTCTCGTGGTAAGGCTTATAATGTTGAACCTGAGACTTGTAATTTCTTACATCATAAAACATTTTACAAATGAAAATGTAACATAAGCCATAAAGGTTTCCCAAGGGTGCCTTATGAATCTACCAAAATTTTTAATTTTCTTAATCTCTCCAGCACACTTTCACTTGCATTCTTTTCAAAGAAATATAACATTAAAATTTCAGTTAAGGACAGAATTTTACAAACCTAGGGGGATGGGAAGGATGCCAGCACGTGACTCCATAGAGTACTGTCTTTTTTGTGTGTAAAAATGTGATATCACTGAACCTCCATTAATAATGCAAATTGCTGTCAAGAAGAAACTCGAATGGGTATTGCTATAGTTTGGATGTTTGGCCCATTCAAATCTCATGTTGAAATTTGATACCATTGTTGGAGTTGGGGCCCAATGGGAGGCATTTGGGTCATGGGGGTGGATCTCTTATGAATAGAGTAATACCTTCTCTTGGAGGTGGGGGAGTTCTCACTCTTATTAGTGAGAAGTGGTTGTTAAGTAAAAGGCTGGCACCTCCGCCCATTGCTTCCTCTCTGTCCAAGTAATCTCTGCATATACCAGTTCCTCTTCTCCTTCCACCATGAGTGGAAGCAGCCTGAGACCCTCACCCAATGCAGATGCTGGCACCAGGCTTCTTGTACAGACTGCAGAACCGTGGACCCAATAAACCTCTTTTTATTTGTAAGTTACCCAGCCGCAGGTTTTCCTTTTATAGCAACACAAATTGACTAAGACAGGTGTGAACAAGAAACAATTGGGGCCTTTTGGAATTTTTTGAAAACACATTGATGAGTTTGTCTCAGCAGTTAACAAAATCTCCTTTATGAACTATTCAATTATTCTCTAATGCATAGATCAGAGCTTATGTACAATTTTTTACTACTGGTATAGAATCATGGACCTTGTTCATCAACAGCCACTCCTAAAATTTGGTTAATGATATAACTCAAAATTGGCTAAAGCTTGAGCTCACCTTCTGTGACATCCGCATGAGAAGAGTGATCCTTAACAGTATGTAAATGGAGGGAGTAAACATATATTTTGCTCGTAGGACTGCATGTATGTGTGTGTTTTTCACTGCATATTTGGGGTGGGCTTGGATCCCTTGAAGTATCTGAGGAACAAAATGAGATTTAAAAAGTAGGGCTGATATTGAGAACAACTGCTTCACCTTTGATTGTACCTTCAGTATTAGTTTGCTAGGACTGTCATAACAAAATGCCATAGGTTGGATGGCTTAAACAATAAAAATTTATTTTCTCATGGTTCTGGATTATATACAAATGTTCAAGATCAAGGTATTGGCAAGTTTGATTTTTTTCCGAGTTCTCTCTCCTTGGCTTGCCTGTGTCCATCTTTTTACTGTGTTTTTACATCATATTCTCTCTGTGTTGATCTGTGTCATAATCTCCTCTCTTATAAGAACATCAATCGTACTGAATGCAGGCCCATGCATATGACCTCAGTTTGTCTTAACTGCCTAAGGACCCTATCTCGACACAGTTATCTCTGAGCTTCTTGGGGTTAGGACTTAAATATATTAATTTTGAGGAAACATGGTTCAACCCATGACACTTTCTAATTTACAATGAATATAGTTCTGATGGGTTATAGAAAAAACAACTTGTTATTTTTTCAAAAATACTATTCAGTAAAGGAATATTCTCTTCTTATTAATAGGGAGAGTCAGATTTAGAGATTAAAAGCTTTGTCCAAAGTCCCTGGTTGAACTTATATTGGACTCCGGGGTTTTCTTTAACGTTTACTTCTACTCCATCACCATGCCAATTTTTCACGCATTTCAGTTGGAAGAATGACAACAATACAACATGGAAGGGAAAAATAAGAAAGAAGAAAGAGTTAGGTAAGACAAGGTAGATGGTAGCACATGGAAGTCCACTTCGGGTAGGAGCATTGGAGTATTTATGTGGGCATGGGCACAGGACACGGGGCACTGATAATGCGTCATGCTGCTTTTTCACATGACTGAGTGCATTGAGGTTGTTTGATCAAGTCAACAGTTGACTTTATCCATTTTATAAGGCTTTAAGAAATATTCAATTGTTTCAATTTGGCTAATCTATTCCAACTCCTCAGGCAAAAAACAAAAAACAAACAAACAAAAAAGTCCAACTCAAAAGCTTAGTTATAGCTAGAACTGTTAAATAAACCCACATTTAGTTGTATCTTTATGATTAGTACCATCTTTTTGGTCTAGTACATTTAACAATAACAACAACAAAAATAAATAGGGAAAGAAGAGAGGTCCCTGTGTGCGTTCAGTTCACATATGTGCTGCTATGTTATTCATAACGCGTTCTAGAGCTTGGCTTATTTTAATATGTTATCTACATACACTTGCTAAATATAAAGTGCTATCTTGAGAAAAAAGAAGTTTATGTTTACTAAATAGTGTATCAGTCAGAAAGCAGAAACCATTTTAGGTTGTGGCTACTATGAGGAATTTTCTCCTTCTTATTTGTTGTATTAAAATCGCTAAAACTTGGTAAACTTTCACTAAGTAAATACAAAAGAAGATGAATCAGGTGAGGTCAGACTAATTTTCAGCCAACTCTTTTTTGTTGTTGCTCCATGAGGAAATATACTAACCAGATAAATGGAAGGAATTCTCAGTATTCTCTCAAACTCACACCTTGATTTTAGAAATATAACACATCGGTAAGACTGTGATTTCTGGCTTTTAATGAAATAAAGAACAGTAACATATAGCAGGAAGATCATGAGAAATTAAAATATAAATTCTGAAACAGGTCAAGGGATAGATAATAGAGTCCGAGTTTAGACATTAAATCTTAGAGCTGGCCACTGGAAAGGACATAGCAGCTGGTAAGGAAGTGGCCCAAAAGGAATGATATTCTTTTCTGCAATCAAAGAAAGGGAGTCTAGTGATTACGGGCGTATGTTTGTGCTTTACAGCATTCTGATACTCATCGGTGTGTATTTCTATATATGTAAATACCAGATCAACGAAAAACCTTCCGTGTGTGTATTTAGCTTCATGCACCTCCCTCTTTAGATATATGGATAAATATATGCAGAGAAGCTAATTGAATATGAATGAGTGTCTAGGTTAAAGTAACAAGAATCAAAACCTGGTTGCCACAGGTTAGGAATTCAAGCACTCATGCCTACAAGTTGTAGCTTTTTTCTCACTATATTATTGAAACTGGGAGTTGGTCCAAAGCATAAACAGTAAAGGTCTGAATTACAGCAACGTGATCTACTTGGAGACACTCAGAAGGCCACCCAAGAGCTCGTAAGGAAACAGCCACCTTAGGAGCCCAGTCCTGAATGGGTCATGTGGACAGGGTGACCTGCCCTGGCTACCTTCTCCTTTCTCAGGACAATTGAAGGATTGGAATCAGTGTACTCTTCTTATGTCAATAAGCTGAGATACAGCTATGGGTGTCTGAACCCCTCATTTGTCTTTCAAGAAAGGAGTCAATGAATTCATATGTATTATCTTCCCAAATCCTTGTATTATCCTCCTTCCTTGAGAAAACAATTTGGTGATCTGATGCCTAATTTTCTTTCTTTCACACATGACATTCTTTTTTTTCCTCTCCCTCTCATACACATTTTTGCGATAATTAAATTCACAAATGAGAACATAAGACAGAACACTCTCAGACAGAAATATTTCTCACCCACCATTCCTACATTAGAACCACATGAAATAAAATTAGTGCACAGATGATGAAGAACAGTTAGGAGGATGCGCAGGATTTTGGATGACTGAGCTAATTTACTCACTAGTTGAGATGATCTAGTGTACCTCAAATACAGCTTCTTTTTACTTATTTCATGTGGCTGAGCTCATTAGTTTTGTCAGTTACTCTGGAAGAGTGTGAGCAAAACCTGTTTTATATTGTAGATAAGGCAGGCCTCAGGAAGTAGCATAGCCCATGACACTTATTTGAACATGATTTTGAAGATTTAGCACAAAATGCTTGCCATATTTATTTCACATGATCCTGATTGGTCTGAAAATGCATGTGGGTTTTTGTAAGTGCATTCTTTCCTATAGATTAATCTTACTGTCATAACAAAAATAGTTTCTTTTTCCCTTTCTCTAATCTCCACCCCCAGCTCCCCCATGACCCCGAGAAGTCATCAGGCATTTTATTCAATGATTTGGAGGAAATGTAAACTTGTTTGTTTACAAAGTAGGTTTCATTTTGGAATAAAGCAAAGTAACAGAGAAGAAACTATTAAAATTTCTTTTTTCATAATCAGCAATATGATATTTTATTAATTTAAAAATTCACTTGAAAGACAAACTCTTCAAAATAGACAAATTCATTAAAATTCCATGGTGACATAGCTCTTACTGAATATTACTTAGCTGATAGCACAGCTTCACTTTTAAGAATTTTACTGTCTCCCAACTTGAGCTCTTGTGATAAAGGAATCAGCAGGATAATGTGGAGACAACCAGGGCTTTTGAATTCCACGGAATAGCAGTCCCCGGGACGTTTTAAAGCTTCCTTAGCTGTAGTTTCCCAATTGGAAAAAATGGAGAAACCTTGAATTGTTTTAAAAGTTTAGAAAGAACATATGTAAAATGTCTAGCATAGTGCCTACATCAGTGTTTGAACCTGTAGGGTGTCAGTAAATGGTAGTATTTTTAAATTATTGTTTTCCACTAGGTTTTCTATATACCTCCTAGACAGATGCTTATGAAAGATTTGTGTGTACACCTTCGCATGGGAATATTTACCAAATGTGCTCATTGCTATCCATTTTTGGTGGCCATTTGCCATCTCCACTCTGACTGAAGAGCAGAGAAGCCATTAGGTTATAAAGCTGGGAGAAGCAGAATCCATTTGCAGAATGGGGGATTATCTCCTTTCCACAGGGATGCCAGCCCCATCCTGGGAACAGCAAAGGTACATTAAAGGAAAGGCCATTGGAAGACAGAGGCAACCATTATGTAGGGAGAAGCTTTAACTTTCCAATGTGATTTATTTTTCCATCTAAAGTCACTTCCAAAAGAAAAACTAAGGGAAAAAAAAGATTACAATGTCAGAAATAATATTTGAACATTGATAAGTTTGATTGATTATTATGTTTTTATTTTTACATGGCACATTTTGTGAACACATCTAATGAGCATGCATTGACTCCCATTCTCCATTCATTACCAGGATTTATTGACCCTAGAAATTAATATTGACTGGGGCAAAACAGCCGCTGACTTTTCTTACAGGTCAATAAGTCTGGTGATGGGGAAACACCAAACCAGGAATCAGTACATTTTTTTCTTAGTGGTTGTTTTTTTTCCTTTGCCCTAGGAAGAATGTCAGCACAGCTGCCTGCTTCCAGAGGGCCTATCATGTTATTTAAAAATTTAGTAGCTGGCCATTTAGAGTCTGTTTCCAATTTACATTGTGCACTAATAGGGCCTGAATATAAAATTTCCTTCAGATGCATTAATGTATGTAGGTATAATGAAGCCAAAGCATATTTATCACTGTTGAATTTCTCAAATAATGCCAGAAGAAGGAAAAAGAAAAAAATGGTAAGTTTAATACACGCGACAATAACCAAGAAATTGTACACAATTTAATTACGCATTTTGAAAGATGGAACTGAGACCTAGTCAAGTCACTCTAACTTTCTGGATTTCAGGTTTTCCGTCTATAAAATATAATGTTTCCTTTTTTTTTTTTTTTTTTTTGAGGTCTCTGTCGGCTCTAAGATTCAAGCAACTCTGAATGCTTTTTAAAAGACAAATATGTAGATACTAGTTGTTCCCTCAAACTGAACCCCATTGAGAAACTATTCAAGATTCAGGAAGAAGAAGCAACAAAAAAGTAGGGCACATTTTTACGTTCCCACCCCCAAAGCATTTGCTTTGTGTATCAATAAATATTGGGTAGCTTCTTGATTTAATGAAAAAATGATATAGTGGTAAAAGTATAGGTTTTAAGTTTAAAGATCTGTGTTTGAAGCCCCAATTTGCCCTGAGTATGGGCCTACAGAAAGAGAGAGAGAGAGAGAGAGATAGAAAGATTAAATCAGCACCCTCTGTGTATGGATCGTTTCTCAAGTACTCAGTCGTCACAATAACCTTGCACAGTTGTCTGTTTTTCATTGAGAGAGCAGACATTCGGAGAAATTGAGTTTCCTGCCCAAAGTGAATAGCCAGCTTCCATTTGAATCCACGACAGTCTGACTTCAAAGATGATGCTCTGGATGGTCACTCAGCTTCTCTAAACTTCTGCTTCTTTAGTAGCAAAATGAGCTGCACCCTCTCAGTGAGAGAAGGCACTGGGCAGACTGCATGTCTTGCAGAATATTACATAAATGTTAATTGTTACTGGTGACAATAGTGACAATCATCATATCTTAGAGAGCATTATTTGGAAAACATTTCCCAATAAAATGACATCTTATGTAACCCAGAACTTAATATTGTATATGGATATAGAACACAAGTAGGTCTTTGAAAACGGTTAGGAAACCCCTCTGGCAAAAATGTTAACTACCTGCGATGCGTAGAGAAACATGCGTCCTTTGCCTTTTCCTCCATTTGGTGGTGCTCCATCTTCTGCCCCTCAACTGGGTGCTCCGGCCTTTTCCACCTCCCAGATCACTGTTTGGAACTGCTCTAAAATCCAGTCAGGTGTTCATTTATAACAGTAGGGGGGCAGCAAACTCTAGGGGGTCAGCTTGTGGATTTTGCATTCGGAAAGACCTGAGTTTGAACCCAAACTTTGCCACTTAGCCAAACAATTTTAGTAAGTAATGTTCATAAGGCATCAGTCCCCTTCCTGGTGAAGTGAACATGATACTATGACTGACCACATAGGATTGTTGAGAGGATACAATAAACAGTGGTATATGAAGTGCAGTGAGCAGGTTCCAGCCCACCTGCATTTCCAAGAAATGCTGGTTACTATTAGCAAGAGCTCAGAGGAGTCTCCCAATCATTTTAAGACGGATCCGTAGCCTCAACAGCGGTTCAATGAAATGGTAAAGGCAGAGGAGAGTTAGGGAACATTGGGAGCAGAGAGGTCTCCCCTTGCCAGTATTTTATTTCTCATGGACATTTACTACTCTGCTGAGAGGCAATTCTTACCCTGGTCACGATGATTTCTCTTTTGTACTCACACCAATAAAATGTGCTAGTATAAAAAAAGAATTGAGCCTTCTACCTGGTCATGTCATTTTCGCAAAATTGCTTATCTTGAGATTTTTGTCTCACTAGAATGCTCTCCGAGGTCCCTGGCAATGCCCAGAGTCTGGGAATTCTTGTTTATAACAGTCAGACAATTTATTGAGGCATTGTGGGCAAGAAGCCACTGAAATATAGGGAATGAAGAATAGTCTGGGAAGTCTGCTATAGGTCCTAGCTCTATGAGTAAACTTCTGAGACCATGGGAAGGAATTTAACTAGCAAAAGTCTCACATTCCCCATCTACAAATTGGATAATGATGATTATTTCACAGGGACATTTGAGAATAAAATGATATGCTCCGGACAGAGGGCTTTGCTGTTGGTATATTCGAGTGTTTCTGTTGGAAACCTGGACCTCATTCTTGTGCACAGGTGAACCCTGGCCTTAAGGGCATGCTTCTCATAGTAGAAATTCCGCAATTACAGACAGGCCATAACAAAGGTCCAGTTCATTTACATACTAAAGCTATAAAAGAAAAAGTCAGATTTAAAAAAAAAAAAAAAAGATATTTGCCGTGATTACATGCAGAAGGTTTGTCTTATTTTGTCCATTTCTCTATTTCCCTTCATCCCTTTCTCTTTTCCATCCTCCCTTTATTCAATCCTCTGCAAGCCCCTAGTGATCCCTAGACTATCAACTTCCCCTATTGTAACATCTTGACAAACCCTGTACTTTCTATAATGGGGTACTTATCATAGGGTTATGCAATTACTTGTTTAATTGCCTGCCTCCTCCTAAGCAGTGCAAGTTCCACTAGGGCAAGCTTTCTATTTCAGTTGCCGAATTGTGCATCACCCTCATCCTGCCTAGTGCCTGACACATAGTAGATATTCAGTTGTTACTTGTTCTGGGATAGACACTGGGGACAAATAGTGAACAAGACCCAGTAACCAGTCTCCAGAAGCTCACATTTACTGGCTACAGATGGCATCAAGTCATTAGTTAATCTATCATTTATTCTTCAATCATTTAATGAGCATGTACTTTTTACCAGGTGTACCCGGTGTGAAACAATACAGACATTATCTTTGCTTTCAGGAACTTATATTCTAGTGACTGGTGATTGGCTCTGAACAAACAAATAAATAAACAAAGAATGATTGGCTCTGAGCAAAGAAGCCCCAGAAAGTTGCTCTAAAGATGATGTAACCACAGTATTGGGTTGGGTGTAAGTGGTGTGAAGGGGTTACTTTAGATTGTGTGTATAGAGATGGTTTATCTGAGGAAGTGATATTCTCATGAAAACTGATGGCAAGGTGGGGCAGCATAGAAATCTATATGGAAAATGTATTCCTGGCAGAGAGAATCACACATACAAAAGTCTGAAGTTTGAAGAAAGTTTGAATAGTATGAGATGAAATCTGTGTGTCTGTGGTGTTATACTTAGGGATAAGTGATAGGGGTGATGTCAAACTGGTAGGCAAAGACCATGCAATTTAGAACCCCTGAAGACATCTCTTTGTCTGGTCTTTGTTGGGCTGTCTATGTTCAATTAAACCACTGGGAATGGGTTCTGCAAGCAGCCTCTTCAAAAATTTAATCTCGAAGTGACAAGAAAAACATGCAAGAGACCTCTGTGAAGACAAAACAAAACAAAACAAACACAGATAGTTCAAAAAACAGCAAACAAAAGTACAACATAAAGATATAGAGAAAATGTGGCACATATACACCATGGAATACTATGCAGCCCTAAAAAAGGATGAGTTCATGTCCTTTGCAGGGACATGAATGAAGCTGGAAAACGTCATTCTCAGCAAACTAACACAGGAACAGAAAACCAAACACTGCATGTTCTCACTCGTAAGTGGGAGTTGAACAATGAGAACACATGGACACAGGGAGGGGAACATCACACACCAGGGCCTGTCAGCGGATGGGGGGCTAGGGGAGTAATAGCAATAGGAGAAATACCTAATGTAGATGACGAATTGATGGGTGCAGCAAACCACCATGGAACATGTATACCTATGTAACAAACCTGCACCTTCTGCACATGTATCCCAGAACTTAAAGTATAATAATTAAAAAAATAGAGAAGATTCTATTTCTAGAAATGGATTTATTTAATAAAATCAGTGTGCAAAAATCAAAAGTATTCCTATGCACCAAAAACAGACAAACAGAGAGCCAAATCATCGGTGAACTCCCATTCACAATTGCTACAAGGGAATAAAATACCTATGAATACAACTTACAAGGGATGTGAAGAACCTCTTCAAGGAGAACTAAAACCCAATGCTCAAGGAAATAAGAGAGGACACAAACAAATTGAAAAAAAATTCATGCTCGTGGATAGGAGGAATCAGTATTGTGAAAATGCCATACTGCCCAAAGTAATTTATAGATTTAATGCTATTCCCGTCAAGCAACCATTGACTTTCCTCACAAAATTAGAAAAAACGACTTTAAATTTCATATGGAACCAAAAAAGAGCCCATTTAGCCAAGACAATTCTAAGCAAAAAGAACAAAGCTGGAAGCATCATGCTACTTGACTTCAAACTATACTACAAGGCTATACTAACCAAAACAGCATGATACTGGTACCCAAACAGATATATAGACCAGTGGAACAGAGTAGAGGCCTCAGAAATAACACCACACATCTACAACCATCCGATCTTCAACAAACCTGACAAAAACAAGCAATGACGAAAGGACTCCCTATTTAATAAATGGTACTAAGAAAACCAGCTAACCATATGCAGAAAACAGAAACTGGGCCCCTTCCTTATACTTTATACAAAAATTAACTCAAAATGGATTAAAGGCCTAAATGTAAGACCTAAAGCCATAAAATCCTAGAAGAAAACCTAGGCAATACCATTCAGGACATAGGCATGGGCAAAGACTTCATGACTAAAACACCAAAAGCAATAACAACAAAAACCAAAATTGACAAATGCGTCTAATTAAACTAAAGAGCTTTTGCACAGCAAAATAAACTATCATCAGAGTGAACAGGCAACCTACAGAATGGGAGAAAATTTTTGTAATCTATTGATCTGACAAAGGGCTAATATCCAGAATTTAAGAGGAACTTAAATTTACAAGAAAAAAACAATCCCATCAAAAAGTGGGCAAAGGATATGAACAGACACATCTCAAAAGAAGACATTTATGTGGCCAATAAACATATGAAAAAAAGCTCATCCTCACTGGATACTAGAGAAATGCAAACCGAAATCACAGTGAGATACCAGCTCATGCCAGTTAGAATGGCAATCATTAAAGTCAGGAAACAACAGTGGAGAGGATGTGGAGAAATAGGAATGCTTTTACACTGTTGGTGGGAGTGTGAATCAGTTCAATGTGGAGATTCCTCAAGGATCTAGAACCAGAAATGCCATTTGACCCAGCAATCCCACTACTGGGTATATACCCAAAGGATTATAAATCATTCTACTATAAAGACACTTGCACACATATGTTTATTGCAGCACTATTTACATTAGCAAAGACTTGGAACCAACCGAAATGCCCATCAATGATACACTGGATAAAGAAAATGTGGCACATATACACCATGGAATACTATGCAGCCATAAGCAAGAATGAGCTCATTTCCTTTGCAGGGTTGGATGAAGCCGGAAACCATCATTCTCAGAAAACTAAGACAGGAACAGAAAACCAAATACTGCATGTTCTCACTATAAGTGGGAGTTGAAGAGTGAGAACACATGGACACAGGGAGGGGAACATCACACACTGGGGCCTGTCAGGGGTTGGGGGCAAAGAGGAGGGAGAGCATCAGGACAAATACCTAATGCATGTCAGACTTAAAACCTAGATGGTGGGTTGATGGGTGCAGCAAACCCCCATGGCACGTGTTTACCTAGACAACAAACCTGCATGTTATGCACATGTATGCCAGGACTTAAAGTAAAAATAAATAAATAAATAAATAAATAAATAAATAAATAAATATTTGCAAATGTCTGTTTTCTACATTCAGTTGGATATCTTTTGTATGAAATAAAGGCTCCCTGGGAAAAAGAAAAAGTCAGCCCTTGGCTTACCCCCAGAAATGTCATCCTATGCTATCCACTCATGAGAAATGGACAGGCTGACACAGATAAGAAGAGCCTGAGGTTCCACATTCCATAATTTTACAAGAAGAGTATTTCCTGTAGGAAGATTTTCTTAGTCAATGAATCTAGAAGGCGAAGGCAACACATTTTGACTTGCTGTTTTGTTTACAAACATACCTCTCCTTTGTAATATATCCATTCATGGCCTTTTCTCTAGAAGGAACATATGCGCATGCTGACGCCTTACTCCTCTATTCTTTCCCAGTAACATGCCACATGTTTTACTGATGCTGTCATTAGAGAATGCCAGGCAAAAAGTTTTGTGCTTTCTGTGAAAATCGTTTCACTAAGGGGAAGCAAGACAACTAAGAGATAAGATAATGTAAACGGCAGTAGGGAAGACACTTGAAGTGACTGAGGGTATAAATGACAGAAAGAACAGTAATAAGACATTTTGAAGACATGTGATGGGTATCCACTCAGGATACCGTGGGAAAGGGCATCTGGGGCATTGTAGTGTTTGAGATTTTTCTCTCTATCAGAACAGGAACTTCTCACTGTTGGAAATAGCGAAGACGGCGATTGAAAATTAATCTTTCAAAGGAAAGAGAACGTAAAAAGACTTCTTAAAAGAAGAGGAAAAAGACAAAGCATTTACAAGTCCCTATTCTGGGCCTGAAACTATGCTGACTGCTCTGCAGATATTTTCTTATTTACTCCGTATTCAACCTACCAAGGCAGAAATCAGTATTCCATGTTAATAAAAGAAGAAACTGAAGTTCAAAAAATACAGGTAAATCATTCAAACATCATCTCACTGGTATGTATTAGAGGTTTGAATGAGTCACGTTTTTCTGATGACAATGTTTAGGCCATTACTGTGTGCCATTGCAATTGTTCCTTAAATGCAGTTATTTTGGGAGCCCACACTAGCAAGCTGTTATAATAAAAAAAAAAAAGTGACAGTTACCTATTTCAGAAAAGAACCTAAGGGAACATCATGAACTGCGTAGCCGGGGAGCACAGTATATTTAATTTACTGGTGCGGTTACCCTTAGCTTGTTCACCTTCAGATCCATATTTGGTTTTTCATTTGCCTTTGGCTCAATCGCAGGGCAAGTCCTACTCTGATACCTGAGGCTGGATGTGTAAGACTCTTATCTCATCAGGCTTCTGGTTTTGACCAACATGTGGCCCTGGCAGCAGACTGGCGAGGGAAGAAAGGGAGAAGTCTGGGCATTTATCTTTCCCTCCCTTTCTATTGCCCAAAGTATCCTCTCAGGCCCCAGCTGCATTTCCTCTACAGCTCAGGTGCTGTCTGACAGACCCACCTGGTTTTAGTTTCGTCCAGGTGACCCCTGCACCTGGGTCCTGGAACTACTGCCAACTGTCTCCGTCCTTTGGCTCAGGAGAGTAAGGGTTTCCTACTGGCTATTGCTAATGTAGCTACACAGACCCCTGTCTGGCTTCTGAGGTCTTCCATTGCTGTGTCACAATTCCCTCCCCCTTTCCTACGCTGCCATGCTTTCTGTGTCCCGATTAGGCTCTGACTACCACAACTGGTAACAGAGGGACGCTTTGAGAAAGGATGAGAAGATTGATATGTGTTGCTTAGGCCCTTTCAATGCCCACTTCCCCCTCTGCTGACCCACTTTCCAATGCCCAGTGGTCTCATGGACCCTTCCTCTTCTGTCTTATCTAAATTTTCTTCCCAGAAAAGACCTTAAACTTAGCCAAAGAGAGGTTTACATAAATGTCTAAAACTTGGCTTTAGAATATTGACTGTAATGTGAATCAGCTTTTAATGGAGATTAGCACCTTAAGTTTAAACAATAGAGCACAAAGGAAAAAGTTTTTGGCATCAGTCATGGAAAATGCTGTTAAAATGAATTGTATTTTATCTGGACTCTAAGAATGGCATTGATTACGAAGCAACTTAGTTAAGTGTAATCCCATATTTGACCCTAACTTTAAACTAATAAAGTAAATGATGAATTATAAAAATGAAGGTAATGTGCAGTAGAAATACAAATGATATAACTAGGAACATGGGTGGAAGCATGTGTTGTGTATGAGACACTGTGCTAATTGTGTTACAGGCATTATTTCACTTAATATCCTCAGTAATCTAGTGAGGCAGGCATGATTCTGAGCTTGAGATGAGAAGGCTGAGGTTCAGAGGTTAGTAAACCTGAGCCAGAACTTAAGCCTGAGTCTTTTTTTTTCTGCCCATATTATTTCAGTTTTGCAAAGTACACAATGGCTTGTGGAGGCTAACAGTCATTGGTCTGGGAACTGGATTTAGCCTAAAAAGGAGCTGTTTCACCTGGTCCCAGAATTATTTTGAGCCAATATTTGAAAACTGGTAAAATTTACTTAAAATTGGAAACTCTGACATCTCTTTAAAAAGTGACAAATATAGCAAAAGTGGACCTGCATCCTGCCAGGTGTATTGGTCATTGGCTTCCCAAGAGGTACTGGTCTCCAGTTTCCAAGAGTCCTCACATTTCATTCTGTCTTTGTAGCATTTTTATTCACACATCTGCTTCATTAGTTGATGTTATATGCTTGACCTTGTGTTATAGTTTGGCTGTATCCCCACTCAAATCTTATCTTTAACTGTAGCTCCCACAATTTCCATTGTGTGGGAGGGACCTGGGGGAAGATATTTGAATCATGGGGGTGGGTTACCCCATACTGTTCTCCTGGTAGTGAATACATATCACGAGATCCGATGGTTTCATAAGGGCAAACCCCTTTCATTTGCTCCTCATTCTCTCTTGCCTGCCACCGTGTAACACATGCCTTTCACCTTCCGCCATGATTGTGAGGCCTCCCCAGCCATGTGAAACTGTGAGTCCATTTAACCTCTTTTGCTTTATAAATTACCTAGTCTCTGGTATGTCTTTATCAGTAGTGTGAAAATGGACAAATAACACCCTTGCTGAGATGGGAAAGCCTGGCATTAGTTCTTACAAGATTGGGGTGCCAGCTCCATTTCTGCAAACAGAGAAAAATAAGTAGTAACAAGTTTCCTGGAGATGACATATCCCTTTGCAAGTAACAGCTGTGTGAAATTCTTGTTGTGCGACTTTGGGCAAGTGCTTTAACCTTTCTATGTCTGCTTCCCCATTCATTAAAATGGGTGTATCACTAGTATTTACCTCAAAACTTTGTTATAAAGTCAGATAAGTTATTATAAAGAGCAAATAACAGTGTCTGCCCCCAAATACATCTACATGTAGACACATACATTATTTCATAATACAATTATCTGCAAGTCAGTATGTATTAATGAAAAATCATTAATGGAAAACAATTCAAGAAGAAATCAGATAAGCTGGGAAAACATTTTTTGTTTGTTTTGTTTTTTACCTTTTGGGGTCTTTGTGACATTACTGGCATCAGCAGTATTTTTAGGTGAAAAATGTGATAATATGAAGAAAACTCTTTGGCTGGGAGGTGAGTATGTAGATGCACAATGGTATGGTAAGCAAAACTAGAATAATAAATGTGGAGCAGGCTGTTGGTTGTTTTCAGTTTTAGTTCTCCAACCATATACGTGCTGGGTGGGACAATGAAGGTGAAACGTAAATCATGTTCCTTACTGCATAATAGTTCTCAGTTCATCAAATTTGTAATAATTCTACATAATTCTAGTATATACCATTCCTTTCTACACTGATGTAAAAATACCTTGATAAACACAAGTCAAATCACATTATATTTCTTTCTTTAGAAAGAAATTTACCTTTGTCCTTCAGGTATCTTATTTTATTTAGAATAGCATTCCACAGTTTGCTTTTCACCTTGGAAACAAAATATTTTTTAAAAGAGGCATGTTTAATGCTGCTTTATACTTAAATATGTTCAGCAAAAAAATAAAATGTAAACATTGTCATCTCGAAAAAATTCTCTATATTTTAAAATCTCTGTATTAATAAAAATTGTAGCGCCTTAGGATCCAGCCTCTCTATAGATTTAAATTCAAACAATCCCAATCTAACACTTATTTAGCAATTGAGGAATTCTAATATTTATTTTAATATCTCAAAACAGACAAAAATACAATTTGTAGCCTGCAGCATTGTTATCAAAAGCCTCGTCCTCTACTCTGCTTTTCATTTTTAAACCCTAAATTACTCCCAAGCTTTCATCAGAAGGAATCACTAAGCATCTCCCTAGTCACAGTTTGTGATGCAATTTTATTTTTTTTATTTTCTTATTTTTTATTTATTTATTTATTTTTTTTGAGAGAGAGAGTGTCTCACTCCGTCGCCTAGGCTGGAGTGCAGTGGCGCGGTCCCTGCTCACTACAACCTCCACCCCATGGTTGAAGCAATTCTCCTGCCTCAGCCTCCGGAGTAGGTGGGATTACAGGTGCACGCCACCACACTTGGTTAATTTTTTTTTGTATTTTTAGTAGAGATGGGGTTTCACCATCTTGGCCAGACCAGTCTTGAACCTCTGACCTCAGGCAATCCGCCCGCCTCGGCCTCCCAAAGTGCTGGGATTACAGGTGTGAGCCACTGCGTCTGGCCTGCGAGGCTTTTGTTAGCCATTCAGTCTTTTACCCAAACATCACATTCTTATTTATTAGATCAAGTTAATTTCCCTGGCTCTATCCAGTCTTCTTTCCTCTGTCTTCTCAGTCTTTTCTTCGTCTTTTAGTTTTTGGATTCTACCTTAATAAGATCAACAGTCTTAGCTAAGGGCTAGCAAAGACTGCATGAATTTAGTGTTTCTATCCCAGACAGTGGGGGAGATAGAATAACAATCTAGGTTACTGCTGCTTTATTTTCACGACCAGAAGTGATCAAAAAGCAAATTCCCAAGTGTGTATTGTTAACAAAGGCATTAAGATCACCATCATCATAGTTATCACTGCTACAGACATCAACATCCTTATTTTTATCATCGACATCACATAATTATTCAGTATTTTTTATGATTTAGTATGTGCCAGCTACCATACTGAGTCTTTTACAAGCATTACCTCATGCCCATGGGATGATGGGCCCGCAACAATCCAGAAAGCAAATTCTTTTATTTCATATAGCTTCTACTTCATGGCCTAAGATGGTCACACCGGCTTTAATAGTATGTCCACATTCTACGCAACAGAAAGGAGAGGTGGAAAAAATAGAGGGCACACCCCCTTTTTAATGTTGTAAGTTGGAAACCGTGCATTTATTTTTTCTCATATCTAATTAGATAAACTTCAAGGGTTTTATCATAAAAGAAGGAGAGAACGGATATGGCAGAACACCTAGAAATCACTACAAAAAGGATCATGTCTTATGGATTGTATCTCTCTCTGCATGTAACAGAGGGCTTGATATATAGTTTCTGCTTGAAAGAGTTCACCAACGGAAATAATTAACCCTGAGATGTAAAAAAGTCATAAGGAACCATTGACTTCATAAAAGTTCTATGAAGATGGGATTTTTTTTTTTTTTTTTTTTGGCTGGGCTCTGAAGACTGTGATTTGAGTGGAGAAGAAGCAAAATAGGCAATTCATGCAGGAGTTTCCTATTAGGGAAGACAGGGCTAGGTGTGTATTACATGTGAGGATTTATGAAGAGAAGAACCCAGATTAATTCCACCAAGTGGATGCAATTCTTAGGTACTGGCAAGACAATGTCCTTGATGTAACTTTAGTCAGGCTCTTCTGAAGCCTTTTTTTTGACTTGAGCATGTTCCTCTTAGCCTGAACAGTGATAGAGCTTGGATGTTAGTCCCCTCCAAATCTCATGTTGAAATGTGATCCCTAATGTTGGAGGTGGCGTCTAGTGGGAGGTATTCGGATCGTGGGGGTGGATTCCTCATGAAAGGCTTGGTGCCCTACTTTCAGTAATGAGTTTACATGAGAGCTGATTGTTGAAGTGTCTGGGACCCACCCCACCACTCCCCTACCTCTCTTGCTCTCTCTCTTGCCTTGTGACACATGTTCTCCCCTTGCCTTCCACAATAAGTCAGAGCTTCCTGAGGCCTCACTGGAAGCAGATGCCGGTGCCATGCTTCTTGTGCAGCCTGCAGATCCATGAGCCACATAAACCTCTTTTCTTTATAAATGACCCAGCCTCCAGTATTCCTTTATAGCCATGCAAAACAGGCTAATAGCTACTGTTTTAGCAAGAACCTTGCTAAGTCAGTTTAGAGAGAATCCGTACACCCTTCATATCTGATCAAATTCCTCATCCCCCACGGATTCCTGGGTGACACCTGATCACCATGGCAAGAATCCTGTTAGGTTTGCTTAATCAGAAAATCAAAATTTTTACAACCTCCTCCAATGTTTTTTCCTCTTAGCAATTTTCTATCCACTGACTCCTGCACCCCTTTCCAAACTTGTGCGTTGGTTATAAGTCACTTGTACTTACTGTATTTGGAATTGAGCCTAAGTCCATACTAAAGTCTCTTTTACCCTATTGTATTAGTGCATTCTTGCACTGCTATAAAAACTACCTGAAACTGGGAAATTTATGAAGAAAAGAGGTTTCAGTGGCTCATGGTTCTTCAGTCTGTATAGGTAGAACAGCTGGGAGGCCTCAAGAAACTTTCAATCATGGCAGAAGGCAAAAGGGAAGCAGGCACGTCTAACACGGTGGGGGCTAGGGAAGAAGAGGGAAGGGAGAAGTGCTATACACTTTTAAACAACCAGAAGTCATGAGAACTCACTCACTATTATGAGAACGGCAAGGGGAAATCGGCCCCCATGATCCAGTCACCTCCCACCAGGCTCCTCCTCTAACAATGGGAATTATAATTCAACATGAGATTTGGGAAGGAGACACAAAACCAAACCATATCACCTATTATAATAGTCCCTCAATAAAATCTGTTTTTGTTGCTTTAACTACTGTTCAATTCTAGGTTTCTTTGAGAATGCTTGAGCACTGCCAAGACTGGGAGAATCTTTAAACCTGGATAGTAGAACTTTGATTTAACTTGCTAGATAAAATAGTGAGCTGCTATAGGTTTTGATTGAAGGGATGAAATAACTCAAATCTTCTCCTAAACTGAGTCTGGCAGCAGTGTCTAAAATGAATTGGATTAGAGAAAGACTGAATTTTGCTAGAAGAGAGGGGAGACTCTTTCTGGGTTTTCAACTAAAAGCAGATGAAAACGTGAATGAAGTAGGGACAGAGAGATTAGGAAGGCATTTCAAGAGGAAAAAAAAGAATTTTTTTTTTTTTTTTTTTGAGACAGAGTTTCACTACTGTTGCCCAGGCTGGAGTGCAACAGCACAATCTCGGCTCACTGCAACCTCCGCCTCCCAGGTTCAAATGATTCTCCTGCCTCAGCCTCCTGAGTAGCTGAGATTACAGGCATGCACCACCACACCCAGCTAACTTTGTATTTTTAGTAGAGACAGGGTTTCTCCATGTTGATCAGGCTTGTCTTGAACTCCCACCTCAGGTGATCCACCCGCCTCAGCCTCCCAAAGTGCTGGGAATACAGGCCTGAGCCACCACGCTCGGCCAAAAATGGTATTTTTTTTTTTTTTTGCATTCAATATTAAATCTGAAGAAAGTATGACAGTTGAAGCTTATATCAAACTGTCTAGTCTTGGATAATGACAATGCTGAGTCTAGAAAAGGGGAAATTGGAACAAAACACAGATGCCTTTGGGAAAAGATGGATAACTTATGGAAACAAAGTTAAAAATTGAACATCTAATTTGAGGTGTCTGAAATGAAAATGTAAATGTGAAAAAGGAGGCACAGAACTGAGGTCTTACATTTGACCTGTAGATACGGGTACTGAGCTCTACAAAGGGGTGGTAAGAGCAGTTATTACATCAAGTGGCACAGTTTTTACATCTTTGTACAAGACATGAGTTCACTGGAGAGTTAGAAATCTCCCGGTCACGTAGCCAGGACCTGGACTTACTGCCCTCTGACCTCAAGCTGAAGTTGATAGAGGTGCAGTTCTGTGTGCGGCCCTCCTAATGCATGACAAGTCACTTCAGTTACAGAGGTAACAGAATTTACTCTTCTCCTCAGTTTCTAAACTAGTTTCAGAACCCCTGACAAAGCCAGTGATTATTCATAGGTTCTACGTGAGTTTTAAATTTTTTTAAAAAATTTTGTGCCCAGGCTGGTCTTAAATTTCTGGGCTGAAGTGATTCCCTACCTCCCAGGTGGCTGGGATTACAGGTGCGTGCCACTGGCCTGGGTTTACATGAGTTTGTGCAGTGAATCTAATGGGATTTCTATGTCAGCTACCCTTGGCTTAGCTGTTTGTTTTAAAAATAAGATGCTGATCAGGAATCCAAGATTTGCTACAATGAGCCTGCCTGCATGCATCTTGTAGGACTTATATTTTCTTTTCTTTTTTGAGACAGAGTCTGACTCTGTCACCCAGGCTAAAGTGCAGTGGTCTGATCTCGGCTCACAACAGCCTCCTCCTCTCGGGTTTAAGCGATTCTCCTGCCTCAGCCTCCCCAGTAGCCTAGATTACAGGCATGTTCCACCACACCTGGCTAATTTTTTTTATTTTTTTTTTTAGTAGAGATGGGGTTTCACCATGTTGGCCAGGCTAGTCTTGAACTCCTGCCTTCAAGTGATCCGCCCACCTCAGCCTGCTAAAGTGCTGCGATTATAGGTGTGAGCCACCGTGCCCAGCCTGAACTTATATTTTCTAATCTTTTTGGGTCCAAACTTGTAATACTGGACTCATTGCTTAAGAGGCAGCTGGCCGGGCATGGTGGCTCATGCCTGTAATCCCTGAACTTGGAGGCTGAGGCGGGTGGATCACCTGAGGTCAGGGGTTCATCACCAGCCTGGCCAACATGATGAAATCCCATCTCTACCAAAAATACACATTATTTTTTGTATTTTTAGTTAGGCAGGCATAGTGGCAGGCGCCTGTAATCGCATCTACTCAGGAGGCTGAGGCAGGATAATTGCTTGAATCCGGGAGGTGGAGGTTGCAGTGAGCCGAGATCACGCCACTGCACTCCAGCCTGGGTGACAAGAGCAAAACTCCGTAAAAAAAAAAAAAAAAAAAAAAAAAAAAAAAAAAAAAAAAAAAAAAAAGAGGCAGCCAGAGTTATCCTTTTAAGGATCTAAATTCAATTCCTCTGCTAACATACACACAGGTTTAATTTACATTTTTGTCTTGATAAAACAAGTTCTGAGTACAAGACCCTGAGTTACCTGGTTCCAGGCCCTTCTCTGACATCATCTTCTACCTCAAGTCCTCATTTTAGCCATTGCCTTCATGTGAAATGTTCTTCCCCTAGCTACACCAGTGGCTCCCATTCTCCAGCAAGCTGTCAAGTCTCAACGAGGTCTTCGCTGATAACTATATACAACAGGGTAGCCCTGCACCCCTTCACTCTTTGTTCCCTCAACTTGTTGCATTTATCTTTATGGAACTTATTCTAAACTGACACACTGTGTGTTTATTTGTACATTGTCTCACTCCCTTCTCCCAAGAGAAGCAAGCAATACAAGGGACCAGATTTTAATTGTTAATACAAACTTGATTCCAGTGGGGGAAAAAAAAGAAACCAGTATGTGGCACATAGTCAATATCAATATATGTTTTATAAATGAATAAATATGAAGGAACCAGTTAGTGTGAAATCTAATTCTTTGCCCAGATGGTAGTCTACTTCTCTTGTTACACAAATCACTGCTTCAAGCTTGAGTTCATAAATGAGCACCATTCTTAAACCTTCTGTGACATCCCAGCCAGAAGTGGCAGCTTTCTCTTCTGATCCACTATATCTAATTCTAACATGTTTTTCTAAATATGATTTATAGCTGAATGGATGTAGGTTTGTTACTTACTATGAGTCTGAGTCTCATCATCTGAAAAGTGATAATACCACCTCTCTCACGGTGTGTGATAAATGAAGATAAATGAGATAACTCAGGCATGGTGCTTGCCATGTGCTCCGGGTAGTTCTTCAATAAATGTTGCCTATTAGTTTCAACTAAATGTCAGGCTCTTGGGGAGCAGGCATCATGAGTGTGGACATGGGGAAAGGGCAGACAATCTCCTCCCTACAGTGATAACACAGCTGAGGTTGACTTATGGGATGAATTTATAACCGTACACATGGAAATGGATCTTGAGAAATTTCATAGTGCTGATGATTGCATAGTCTCAAGTAACTTCAGCAGTGTGGGAATATCTCACATACAAGAACCAGAGATTTTATTTCAATCTTGAAAACATTCTGAGCCTAGGCACTATTTATTAACTATCTGGTTCTCTCAGCTGAGAGAAGGAAGTTATGTTACTTTTTGGGCTTAAAAAGATATTTTAATGTAACTCTATCCAATTTTCAATTTTAGCCCTGCCAGAATTGAAACTCAACCTTAACTATAATCATCACCAAGCATTACTTTTGAAGCCCTCCCGTAAATATGAGGCTGTTAAGGATGCAATACTACACCATGTGTCTCTTAGGTTAGTTGGAAAAATGAGTTGGAGAACGGAGGGTGGTCCCTGACTTACAGGACAGGGGTATGAAACCAGAGCAGGCAATAGAGGACCTTTTGGGGAACACTGAAGACATGCTACACAAAATTCAGAAGAGCTTTCTGCTTCCCACTTGTTATAACATTCAGGTCTTGGCATCAAAGTCTCATAAGATTTTATTGGTTGAAGCCTCTGTGGCCTTGTCTTCACAAGATATTTCAATGTTACATAATCCTTATGCTAGGTGCTGAGTGTAGAGGAAGGCCCAACTAATTCTTCAATGAGAGCGGCTGAATCTAATCATCCCAAACTCACAGTGTTTGACATAAATCAATTAATGCCCAGGTTCTTTCTTATAGTAAAAAAAAGTGAGTACTAGCAAAGTCTCCACAGTAATCCTAACTCCCCACTATTGGTCCAAAATTGCCACATTTTCAGAATCCAGGTGTATGAATCAGATGACTAGACTTCTTCTTATTCATGATATAACTGATGGGAATGAGCCCACCTAAATTACTGAGTAGGGTAGAATGGATAGATTCACTGTGTCTCAATGCCATACCTCCCAAAATTGAATATAGTTGATCCTTAAAAAATACAGAGGTTATAAGAAATCACCCCAGTCAAGAATATGTGTGTAAGTTTTGACTTCCCCCAAACTCATAACTACCAATAGCATACTGTTGACCAGAAGCCTTACTGGTAATATAAATAATCAACTAACACATATTTCATGTTACATGTATTATACGCTGCATTCTTAGGAAAAAGTAAGCTAGATAAAAGAAAATGTTATTAATCAAATCATAAGGAAGGCCAAATGCAGTGGCTCATACCTGTAATTCCAGCACTTTTGGAGGCCCAGGAAAGAGGATCACATGAGACCATGAGTCAAAACCAGTCTGGACAACATAGAGCGACTCTGTCTCTACAAAGAAGTTAAAAAATTGGCCAGGTATGGTGGAGCAAACCTGTGGTCCCAGGTACTCAAGAGGCTGAGGTGGGAGGATCACTTGAGCCCAGGAGTTTGAGGTTACAGTGAACTATGATCACAGCATTATACTTCAGCCTGGGTGACAGACACTATGTATTAGTCTGTTTTCATGATGCTTATAAAGACATACCCCGACTGGGCAATTTACAAAAGAAAAGGGGTTTAACGGACTTACAGTTCCACATGACTGGGGAGGCCTTACAATTATCATGGAAAGTGAAAGGCATGTCTCCCATGGCAGCAGACAAGAGGAGAGCACTTGTGCAGTGAGAGTCCCCTTCATAAAACCATCAGATCTCATGAGACTTTTCACTACCACAAGAACAGTAGGGGGAAAACCACCTCCATGATTCAATTATCTCCCACTGGGTCTCTCGAAAAGCATGAGGGAATTATGGGAGCTACAATTCAAGATGAGATTTGAGTGGGGACACAGCCAAACCATATCACAGTGAGACCGTTTCTCCAAAAAAAAAAAAAAAAAAAAAAGAAAGAAAGTAAAAGAAAATCATAAGGAAGACAAAGTGTATTTACTCTTCAGTAAGTGGAAATAGATTGTATTAGTCTGTTTTCATACTGCTACAAAGAATTACCCCAAACTGGGTAATTTATAAGGACAGAGATTTAATTGACTTACAGCTCTGCATGGTTGGGGAGGCCTCAGGAAACTTACAATCATAGAGGAAGGTGAAGAGGAAGCAAGGCACCTTCCTCACAAGGGAACAGAAAGGAGGAGTAAAGGGGAAGGGACCCTTATAAAACCGTCAGATCTCAGAGAACTCACTACCATGAGAGCAGCATGGGGAAAACCACCCCCGTAATTCTATTACCTCCACCTGGTCTGTCCCTTAACACGTGGGGATTATGGGGATTATGATTTGAGATGAGATCTGGGTGGAGAGGCAAAGCCTGATCATATCATAGATCATCATAAAGGTCTTGAGTCTTGAGTAGCCTAGGAGGAATAGGAAGAGGAGGGGTTAGTCTTGCTGTTTCAGAAGTGGCAGAGGCAGAAGAGGTGGAGAAAGTGGAAGGGAGGCAGGAGAAGAAGGCACACTTGTTGTTGACTTTTATTTTAAAAAATATATGTCAAAGAGTGCCTCTGCAGGTCACACCCATGTTGTTCAAGGATCAGCTGTGTATTCTATACCACTGACAAGGGTGTGGGCCTTCTCACGGTGCAGCTATCCCCTCCCCTTTCCAAATCAGGAACCTTCTCTCCCATATTTGCTACAGCAAAAGAAGTAAACACTTCAATTTTTTGGTATACTGGAATGTGTTACTAACACCTAGCACTTATTTCTGTAGGTAAGTACGAGGTTAACTTTACACTTTCTAAATGTAAACACTCTCATTTCATCATTTCTCAAGGTTAGATAATAAGCAGAAAAGAAAAACTTCTAAAGAATTGTCTGGTGCAAGATTTAAGATAATGAAATAAACATGCCTCCTAGTGTCTTGAAAGTTGTATCTAAACAGACAATATTGATATAGAAAAGCCTATTGAGATACCTAATGCTTTCTCTTCATTCATTTTAGCAAGACATTACTGAGTATTTAATTTAAGAGCCTTTTGCAGATGCCTGCAAGAAACTGACTACTTGGAAAAACAGATGTGCTCACAGAGAAGCACAGAACAAAACAGAAGGTAACAAGGTCCACATTGGGATAATCAGCAATGCAAAAAGGAACAGTGGAGAAAAGAAAAATATCTTCATGGCATCCATCCTCTATCCTTTGTTCCATTCATCATGCTGGTAATTACTTACACAATGCCTGCCTCTCCTTTAAAATATGAACTCCAGGAGGGCAGGGGTGTGTGCATTTTTTTCACTGTCACAAGGCCAGCATCTAATTTTAGGGACCAATTTTACAAAGGTTTACAGTCTGGGCCTTTCAGAGAAATACAGACCTCAGACCCTGTCCCCCAAATTCCTTTTGTAGTTTTCTGCAGTAAGCACTCAGGGAATTGCTGGGCTACAGACAGGTACTCTCACCTGGTGGTCGGACAGGCACATAGACAGAGGGTCTACAGAGCAGTTGGGAAAGGCCAAGAGGGTGTGAAAAAATTCCTTGGGAATGCAATGGAGCCCCTCAAAGCACTTGGTAGAATTCTCACCCTATGTAGGCAGTGGAGATGGAAGTGAGGCACCTTTCTTGGAAATGGAGGCTAGAACCCTTTGCCCTTCCTATAAAGCTGATCCCACTCAACCTCCTCGTTTGTACAGCTGTGTTCTTAAGTGTGAAGTTTATGAATCCCTTACTTACAATAAAGGAAAGTGGTTTTTTCCCTTTGCTTATTAATATTTTCTCTTAGGGTCAGTCATCACTTACTAACACCAACCAAGACAATTAAGGGTTTAATAAGCACTTTTTGGATTCATGGATATTAGATGGATAAACTTGC
Source organism: Macaca fascicularis (assembly GCF_037993035.2). Lineage (NCBI taxonomy): Eukaryota > Metazoa > Chordata > Mammalia > Primates > Cercopithecidae > Macaca > Macaca fascicularis. Next base: position 19,185,887 of record NC_088379.1, on the reverse strand, counting down.
TAACTATAGAAGTATTTTGTGGACATATTAAAAACCTAAAAAATTAAAAAATGCAATGAAGACCATTATAATCGACCCAACCCCTACATGAAAATCAAACTAAGACAGCATTTAATTGATGTCATCCTAAGTATTTTTCTGTGTATACATATGAATGTGTATAAAATCGAAGAAACAATATCTTAGGAGCATATAAAAGATGTCCCTTCTTTTCAAAATATTCTAATATGATATTTGAAAAAGAAAGTTGGGGCTTGGCATGATAAAATAGTTCACTTTATAATCACTAAAATGTCTCTGATATTTATTCTCGACTACTTGATTTGTCAAAGGTTGAGGGAGGTGTATTAAAGTGTCTTGCAATGATAATGACTCCCAGTTTTTCCAATAAGTTTTAACAACTTTGTGATGTCTAGAATAAAAAAGTTAATGGTTGTTAACCTTTAATTTTGCTTCTGCCTTCTAACAAAATTATATGATGCTCCTTGTACACAATGCTTGGAGCTGTTGCAAATCAGTATAGCAACCTCTACTACATACTTCTGTTTGACATTGGTGAGTATTTGATATTTTTCTATTTTTATTATTCCTGTGAAGTTTAGATGTATTTCAGACTGCTCTTTTCTTTACATCTTAGTTTCCTCATTTGTAAGATGAGGGCAAAAGTAGTACTGCCTGAGAGGTTTCTGCAAAGACTAAATGAATCAATAAATATAAAAGTACTTGAAGCATGTGTGACAGTGAGTAAATGCTACCCATACTACCTTGGATGTGACATTTGTTTATTATATTTTACCTTAATCTTAGAATCTTTGTCTTTTAATAATTTCCTTTATTACTAGGCTGATTTGGTTGGCTTCATGTATTAACTTTTGTGTTAAAATAAATATAAAAACATACACTTTATTTTCTTTCTTCAACTCCATGGACCATGTTAATTTGCATTTATTTTATTTTATTTTCATTTCTGCTTTTTATCTATCTATTTATTTTGAGACAGAGTCTTCCTCTGTCACACAGGCTCGAGTGCAATGGCACAATCTTGACTCACTGCAACCTCTGCCTCCCGAGCTCAAAGGATTCTTGTGCCTCAGCCTCCCGAGTAGCTTCGATTACAGGCATGCACCACCATGCCTGACTAATGTTTGTATTTTTAGTAGAGATGAAGTTTCACCATGTTGGCCAAACTGGTCTTGAACTCCTGACCTTAGGTGATCTGCCCACCATGGCTTCCCAAAGTGCTGTCATTACAGGTGTAAGCCACTGTGCCTGGCCTGTTTCATACATTGTATTTTACACTTTTGATGATTCTTAAAGTAAATAGCTAAATAAATAAATAAATGAATAAAGATTTTTCTTCTCTGTCTTCTGTATTAAACATAATGTAGCAAAATTTGCCCAGTTTTCTGTCTTGTATTATTCACTTATGTTAATACATGAATTTGAATATGAATTGTTGCTGTCGATAATAACTTTTACGTTGTCTTGGTTTCCAATGATTTTTGATATTTGCTTTTATTTAGTTACACTACTTACAATTATAGAGATACAATCTCCTACAAAATTCTGTCATCTGTTTTATAAAGTGTTTTTTCCTGTTTTTGAGCCCTTGATTTGGATTCATCTCAATGTTAGCTAAAGAATGTCTTCAGCTATTTTTCCTTTGCCTGGCCATGTGGGTGGTTTCTTTGTCTAAGACTTCACATTATTTTAAGAATTCTTTTCTTTTGGTTTTATACAGCAATGAAAACTTGGAGGGTCTAAAAATTTATGAATCACAAACTTTTCTTTGATCAGTTTTCTGAATGTTTCTCTGGTATCTTCTGGTATTTAACGTGGGAAAGTCTGAAGACAGACCAATTTTGTTCCCTTTTACATACTTTCCTGTTTCTCCTTTTTACATTTTTGAATGAAGAATCTTGTAATTTATTATCATAATTAAAATTTCTCCACAAGAAATGTCTGGATGTCTTATTCTTTTTACGTTTTGCCTCAAATGCCCTGATGTTATTTCATCTACTATTTTAGGACGTATTTTGCGTGTTAAAATTTTCTCAAGTGTGTAATTGCTTTTTCCTGTGTTCAGTTGTCCTGGTTCCCTTTGAGGGGCTGTATCTCAGTCTTGGGTGCTTGTTTTTTTTTTTTTCCCTCAACATCTGTCAACATCTCTTCCATGATTTCATCCTCACAATCCTACTCCTCCTGCCCCCCACCACACTGACATACAAACCACCCTCATGGATCCAATATTCTAGTGTCCATTTTCCCCATTAAACTTTATAAGGAGATTTTTTTCCTTTAATATTATAAACTTTACCCTTCTCGCTTTACACCTTGGTTATGTCAGCTTGTTGTCTCTCGGTATCACCCCATGATTTTATGCTATCATCTTCCCTTTTATATCACCCTGTTATCCCTTAGCCCTATGTTTTATGCTATTTTCACGGATCCTTGCCTCTCGCTGGTGATGTCGTAATAGGTTTTTATCACCTGGCCTGCACATGATCCGCTCTCTTGTTTAGGGAAATGTTGACAGAGTCATTCTCTGTGGGAACCACTCCTCACATACCACCTCTTTCTCTCCTTCACTGTGGTCCAAGTAGAAGCCATCATCTTCCAGTTTGCACTTCCTTTCTCTGAGGTTCAGCCATCTCTCTGGCTCCATCCCTTTTGCTCCACTGATTTCCAAAATTCCATGCTCCTCAATAAATGATCATCCTGCTTATGCTCCTACAAAGGGAAAAAAAGTTATTCTAACCTGTATTTTATGCCTTTCTTTAGGAGCCGAACCACTGAACCAGCCTGCTTTCTGTCTTCATCCAGAATTCTGCTGATTATCTCTGTTTTATTGTACTAAAGACCAAGCCTTCATGAATAAGTGAGGAAAACACTATGGAATGAATGGTGTTCATTTTTCTTTCTTCCAGGTGAACAGAGTAACTCTGGCTTATAAAGACTTATATCATAAGCCATTCGGTGGTAGATTTTTCTTTTAACCTGGGCCCATGGGTCTTAACATTTTATGAAAATACTACTCAGATTCTGAAGGTAAGTTGTTGGTCAAAATACATTTGGATATTTTTTAAGTGTTTTTGTTTGTGTGCATTCAAATGTTCAGGTTATCTGTGAGCTTTTCAGTAGAAAGTTGGAAAGATTGCAATGGGGACTTCCAGCCAAAATCTATTTTGGAAGGAAAATCAGTCCTATTGGGAAAGGTGGTAGGGGTGGTAGGGGCAGTAATCCGAGAGTGGGACAGTTTCATGAACGTGGTGGTATTTTAATAAGGACTTGAATGATGTATAAAATTGAGAGCCCAAGCAGCAGGAAAGGCATTTCAGACCATATGTGATTATCTGAGTCCTGATTAAGTACACATACACACAAATAAAATAAAATAAAACAACAACAACAACAAAAAAAAAACAGAGAAGAAGAAAAATCCCAAGTGATAACTGGAGATATTTGAGGTTTTATAAATCTATGTAAGTCTAATCATATTGTAAGCTAGAATTTGCTAAAATAGGAATGGGTCTAAAATGTTTAAACATGCAACCATTTTCTGTTTTGATGTGTGTGTATGAAGACTAAATAAAGCAGTTTCAAGCTTATCTATATTTGGAGTATTCCACAGAGCAATTTGTGGTTTGAAATGCTCTTAAGTAAGGACAAATGCTTCTTTGTTTATGTGATATGGTCTATGCAATCTTTGTAATTGGATGTATAAGCTATACCCTATCAGCAATTTGAAAAAGATCTGATTATTTTATTTGCGAATTTTACTTTTAAAAACATAGCTGCATTCTTCCAATTCTTCATATTCTCCGTTTCTGTTACAATCTTCCATTGATTATCACTTGCTTCATATTGCTTGTAAATGATTATTTAAAATGGAATCTAATGTATTTTGGTAGTACCAACATGTTTACTCATTAAACTGGACACATTAAATCATATTGCTTTCATTGCAATGGTTGCTAAGAAAATCATCAGCTTAAGCAATACCAACTGTATTTCAGTAGACAAATTAATCTTTTCTTGAAAGTCTCATCTAATCTCCCTTGTTCAACAGGAAGTTTTCTGCCCGGTAGGCATTTGTGATCTTTTGGCAGTAAAGAAGAAATATGATCTTTATAAGTAGAACTTTAAATGATTTTTTAAAGTAAGAATGCATAAATGTTCTAAAAATAAGATTGACTGTACTTGAATGCAAGTTTCAAAGGGAATGGATTTATAAAGTATTTATTTCTGCTAGAAATGCCGTTTGGCAGAGAAAACACTTTCTTATAGCAGGCAGAGAATAGGATTGAGGCAATCATGGCAAAACTTTAATTTATGAGAAATACAGTGTGTATTTTTTTAGACTTCTGACTTTGAACAAAACCCTAGTTATCCAGATTTTCCTATGTATAAAATGTGTTCATTTTTTTTATCTTATTTGGAAGGTCATTATGAAGATTAATGATGGCTTTTCAGGGATAAGTTCTGTGTAACTTCTTTTAACAGGAGTATATTAATATTTTACTCTTTAGTGATATTGGTGCAAACTGAAGCAGCCCAGCCAGTTACACTGCCAGCTGTTGTCTCTCAATAGACAGGGATGTTCAGAGGAAAAAAACAAACTGGGGGATGTGCCTTCCCAGTTTGCAACAATTTCCTGAGGATGTAGAGCAAGTCACTCTGTTCCTAATTACTCTAGGCAATGTTGTCTGTCTGCTCATCTTGTTTCCCAGGAATCTACAGCCAAAGAAACATATTTGAAGTTATGTCTCAGTGTGCATGGGACCTTTCCAGCTATACCACACAAACTCAACTGGCAGATGCTTGGGTATCTGCAGCAACCTCGTCCCAACTCACAATTTCCAAAAAGCCAGCATCAGTACTATCCCACCATACCAGATGTACTTTACATATATTTATGTTCAGTGTTGACATTTCATGTGAAATAAAGCTTGAGGGAGCCAGTCACCATGAACTGTAATAAAATGAGATGTGTCATAGTCACATTAAAAGATGGAAAATATCTCTCTGGAAATCTGAAGTTCGGACTAGTGTGTAGGCATTGAAATGCAGAAGTGCACAGGAAATGTGTGATTCTTGTACATGTGTACCTTCTGTTTAAATAAGAAGGCAGCTAATTATAAGAAAAGTTTTAAGTGAGGTTGGATCTAGTTTTGTAGGCAAGCGCCAAGACATGTACAATTTAATCCACTTTAGAAGGAATTAAGTATGAACATGAATATTTATTTTGAACGAGAGAACATACAACAAATTTGAACGTTATAAAAACAAACGCCAGAAATACAACAAAATCTTGAAAAATATACTCCTTTTAAAAGTAACTCCCCAACAGATTTTTGCCAACTACCCTTTTCTCCCTTCATCTCTTTGCCTTATACTCTCTTGTTCCTTATTTTTATGTTAATATTTTTGGAAAAATATCATAAGGAAAACTGACAGATAAATCAGGTTCCCTGTAGGGTGGTTATCAAATCAATGTTTTGTTTGTTTTGTTTAGAGTGTCGCAATGCACAAAATAATCAAATTATTACTCATAGCATCAAAGCATGTGTCTGTTAACAGGTTTGTGCTCTGCAATCAGAGTTTCTGATAAATTGTGTTTTGCAGGATTTTTATCACTTGAAATCTACCTCTAATAATGAGGGTCACCAATCAATAAGCCCAGAGTTGATGAACACTACACACTATATATCAAAAGGAGCTTTTTTCTTTGTTTGAGTGTGAAGAAGGTCTAACTCTGATTCTGAGAATTTGAAAAAAGAAGAAAGAAAACTCAAGAGGAATTCCAATAACAGAATGTGCATGAGAAAGGAAAAGAAGGAGGCACCATGGGAAAGGAAAGTGAGTCAGGTTTTTAGGCTGTGCTAAGCATATTACAGACACATCTCATAAATTTATAAGGCCTTGAGATGAATTTTATTTTCTTGATTTTACAGATTAGGAAAATTTGGCTGAAAAATGTTCCGTCTTACACAATCAGTCAAGTTGAAGTGAGAATTCAAGTCCGTGCTTGCCTGATTCTTATTATTTGTTCAATAAACATTCATCACAGCCATGTTGTATATGCTATCCTCTTAAGGACTGGGAGTGTAGGAATAAGTAAAATACATTTGTGCTTTCAACTTAGTTATTGTTTTCCAGTTGTCAGTACTTACAGAATGAATCGATTTTTACTGAGTGAAGAAAGGAGAAAAGCAGTATTAAGCAATGAGGTAGTAAATAGCAAAGACAAAACAATTTCTGATAGGGGGAAGTATCAATGATTTCCTTAAACATTAGGGGTGGGTGGTGTTGGGGTTGGTATTATACTCCAGCCTGCCCACTGTCAAGTGAGCCATGGAGTACAGATTTGTCAAGCATGGCTCTTAGCTCTCTGATCTTTATTTTTGTTGTTTGTATCTTGGGGTGTTACCCTTTTATAAGAAAGGAAACATAAATACACATCAAAACTCTATTTCAGTGCCTAAGAATTTCCATAAGCATATTTGTCAAATCATATTAGATGGCTGTTGACGGAAGGAGTTGTTAACTCAGATTAATTGCTGTCACTTCTCTGGTGTTGGAGACACTGGTATAGTTTCCTAAAAGGCAGGAAGCACTTAGTGGAATGTCATGCTCCCTGCTCATGCTTTCAACTAATTTAATGATGGTGATGAAGATGAAAGTGAATGCTGCAATAATGCACATTTAACAATATTTGTTCCATTATTGTAGGCCTTGATTATCTGAAATGTGAGCACAGTAATAGATGTCATTTTGATTTGCACTCTAGGAGAAGTAAAATAGTTGCATGTCAACCAAGTGGAGCTATATAGAATGTGTTAAACCAATCTTGTCATTTAATATCTGATGAATTACAAGTGTTCACCCTTACTGAAATATGCCAGGTTCTTCTGGTAGAACAGTAGGTATTGTAGCTATAGCCGGTACAAATTGCTGTCCAAATGTATGCTCAATTGAACAACTGTCTGTTAAAGTTATCAACACATTCCAACATCCATTATACAAAAGAACCCATTCATGCATTGAGGCAGAAGCGATTATCAAAATGATGCAGTGAAGGGAAATACCCTTTAGTGCACCTTATAATACCAGCACATGAAATAGATTGGAAAGCAGGCATTTTTGTAGTATGGGAATATGCAGTATAAATTTGAGGTAGCAGTAATATTTTTTTAAAAAGGGAGAGAAAGAGAAAATAAAAAATTTCCCATATAGCACACATGCTAATTCCTCCTCCCCAAACTCATAAAAAGCATAAAACAACCAGAAGGTGTTTTAAAACTTAAATTAAATAAATCTCCAAACACATTATCATTAATTTCAGAAATGCTGAAAAGGAAAAATAAAAGGTATGTGTTAGTGCAATGGTACACGAAATATCTGAAGCAAATACAAAACATGAATAGGTTCAATTGGATGTATTTTTTTTTACAAAATGGCAATTACTAGCATATTAAGTGACTTCAATATTGGACTATTAGGTCACAGGCCATTTAAGAAGTTTAGAGGGATTATGGATTGGAAGCAATTAAAAAGGGAAGCCAATGACATCAAGGATTCCAGAGAAAAAATAAAGTAGCACATTAGAATGAGAATATAAATAGTCTATATGCTAAGCTTTACGGATATTCTATAGGCATATGATAAACAAAAAGGGAAAGTTTAATATAACTTTCAATTTATTCAGATCTTTTACATTAAATTAGACATAATTCAGTATTCATCAAACACATATAAGTACCCGCCACTGCGTGAATTCTGTGGGAAATAAATATGAAGACTTTTAATTCTTCTTTTAAACATGCACATGTAACTACTGCATTTTCCTCCATCTCCTAAGCATATAAGCATATATAAGAAGCTATATAGAACGGAGTTGAAAGCTTTGATTTGAGAACCATACAAACGTTGGTTCAAACCCTGGTCTGCTCCTTGCTTTTTGTGTAACAATGGAAAATTTACTTAATCTTATTGTGCGTCACTTACCTGGCTGGACTTGGGAGGATACAAATCAACATAGCGAAGGAGAGGGAAATCATTCAGAATCTTTGGGGAAATGTGGGAAGGAGAGGTTCAGGGGAACCAATGAAGAAATAGAGCAAGCAAGATGAAAAAAGCATTAGCTGTAAACATTGTACGCTCCTTCTCTGCCTCCCCAAATCTTGAGTAAATTCCAAATAAATTCTGCAGGTACTTATTATGATTCTTCTCTTTATCTCTTCCTTCTCCTGCCCTCATGTGTGTGTGTACATGTGTGTATGTTTGTTGTGACTAAGGTTCGCATCCAGGGTGTGGCAGGACAAACAATCAATCCCGAAATACACAAGAACATGAAAGCATAGAGAAGCATGAAGAAATGATAGCTTTGAGAATTTGCTAACTCCTTGGCGAGGCCTAAAGTTCTTCTGGTAGTGGAAGTGTAAGTCCAAGGCAGTTGACTTAAATCGATGACTGCCTAAGTTATGTTCACTTCTATCTGGGTGAAGTGTATTATTTTTTCTGCTTCATGTTTCTCAGAAGTATAGGTTTATAGGAAGTTGTGAAAAAAGTAGAAAGTGATACCACGTTCGCTTCACCCATTTTCCCCCAAGGTTACATGTTACGTAACTATAATATAATACAATTTTGGAACCAGAAAATTGACATTGGTGTTTGTCTGTGTAGTTCCATGCCAATTTATTACATGTGTAGATTCATGTAACCACCACCATGATTGAAATATGAAACTGTTCCATCACATACTACTTCTTGTGTTTGTTGTTGTTGTTGTTGGTGGTGGTGGTGTTGAGACGGAGTTTCACTGTTGTCGCCCAGGCTGGAGTGCAGTGGTGCGATCTCGGCTTACTGCAACCTCTGCCTCCAGAGTTCAAGTGATTTTCCTACCTTAGCCTTCCAAGGAGCTGGGATTACAGGCGCCTGCCACCACGCCTTGCTAATTTTTGTATTTTTAGTGGACTACCTCTTAATAGTTACACTCATCTCCCGAACTCTCCCCCAAAATACTACTAATTGCTGACAACTACTAATTTGCTGTGTATCTCTATATTGTTTTTCATTTCCTGAACATCATAGAAATAGAATCTTACAGTCTGTGACCTTTTTAGATTGGATTTTTTTCACTCAGCGTGACAGCCTTGAGACACATCCTGTCAGCATATCAAGAATTCTTTCCCTTTTAAGTTGCTAAAATTGTATTCCATGGTATGTCTGCACCAGTTTGTGTAACCATCTACCAATTGTGGAACATTTTGGTTGATTCTTGTTTTGACTATAACAAGTGAATCTGCTATGAACAACTATATTCAGTCTTTTGTGTGCACATGTTTTTATTTATCTGAGATAAATGTCTATGAGCTCAATTGCTGAGTCATTCGCTAAGGTAATGTCAAGATTTTTTTAGGAAATTGACAATTGTTTCCAATAATCATAGTCTTAATTTACATTTCCGGATGACCAGCGATGTGGAACATCTTCTCATATGCTTATTTACCATCCATAGGTATTTTTTGGTGATGTGTCCCCTCAAGACTTTCATTCATTCTCGAATTGGATTTTTGTTTTCTAACCTTTGAGTTTTGAGAATTATTTATATATTCTAGCTATAAGTCCATTGTCAGATGTGTGGTTTGAAAATGTTTTCTCTTAGTTTGTTGCTTTTCTTTTCATACCTTTAATGGGGTCTTTTGCACAAAAAATTTTAAAAATTTTGATCAAGTCAATTTATCTATGTTTTCTCTAATAAACAATGCTGTTAGTGTCGAGTTTAGGAACACTCTTACAAGCCGTAGGTCCTGAAAAGATTTCCTTCTATGTTGTTTTCTAAAAGTTTTATATTAAAATATATTAAAATATATAACTTTTTATAGTTATTATATTAAAACATATAATAGTTTTATATTAAAATATATAATAACTTTTTAGGTAAATTTTATATAATGTATATATTGTATATTTATTCTCTTAGCTTTCCTTCATCTAAGAGTATCTTGATTTCCATTTTGTTGCTGAAAGATATTTTTGCTGGACATAGAATTCTGTATTGACAGTTTTCTTAGTATTTAAAAATGTCATGTTATTTCCTTTTGACCTCCATAGTTTCTGAGTTTAAAAAAAACTCTGTCGTTAAAATATTTTACTCTACAAAGTGTTTTTTTTTTCTCTTGTCTCTTTTGGAATATATATACACACACACACACACACACACACACACACACACATATATATATACTTTTGTCTTTAGAAGTTTGACTACGAGATGCCCTTGCATAATTTTTTTTTTTTTGTATTTAAACATTTTTGTGTTCACTCAGCTTTGTAAATCTGTAATTTTTTTGTTTTAATAAATTTGGGAATTTTTCAGACATTATTTCTTCCAATATTTTTCGGCCTTACCTTTTATTCTCTCCTCATGGGACTTTTATGACATGAATGTTAGATCTTTTATCATTGTTCCACAAGTCTTTGTTTTCAGTATATTTTATCTCTGATATTCAAATTACTTAGTATCTAGTGTCCTTTATTTATGTTCACCAACATTTTTCTCTGATTTCTCCATTCTGCTCTTGAGTATAAGAAATGAAATTTTATTATTGTATTTTTCAGTCTAAACTTTCCATTTTTTCTTCACTGAAATTTTTCAATTTATATTAGTTTCAAGAGTGTTTGTAATTGCTCTTTGAAGCATTTTCAGTGGCTGGTTTAACTCCTTGTCAGAAAATTCTAACAACTTTGTTATTTTGCTTTTGGTATGATAATTATCTTCCCTCTTTCAGTTTGATATTTCTCTGTCTTCGGTATGATGGGTCATTTTCAGTTGAAATGTGGGCATTTTGGATGTAATGTTATGAGACACTGGATATTATTTAAATCTTGTTGTTTAGCAGATCTCCTCCAATACAACTGCCCTGCGGGAAGAAAGGTGTTGCCAAGTTACTGTCAGGTGAGTGTGACAGTCAAATTCCTTACTTGGCCTCTGTTAACATCAGAGATTTGGAGGCTCTTCAATAGTGCTAAACCTAGGTGGGAGTGTAGAATCCCCAGGAGGCTCCTGCTTATACTATCCTGTATGGGAGGAACAGTAGTATTTTGTTCCTGATCTTGATATGGCCTATATTGTTACTGTTGGGGATGACATCTGTATTAGTCTGTTCCCATGCTGCTAATAAAGATATACCTGAGACTGGATAATGTATAAAGGAGAGAGGTTTAATTGACTCAGTTCCACATGGCTGGTGAGGCCTCATAATCATGGCAGAAGATGAATGAAGAGCAAAGTCACATCTTACTGGCAGTAGGCAAGAGTTTGTGTAGGGGAACTTCCTTTATAAAACTGACAAATCTCATAGATTTATTCACTACCTGGAGAACAGTATAGGAGAAACTGTCCCCCATGATTCAATTATCTCCACCTGACCCTGCCCTCGACACATGGAGGTTATTACAATTCAAGGTGAGATTTAGGTGGGGTCACAGTCAAAAGATACCAACATCTTTAACACTGGGCAATGACAAAAGTGCTGTCTCTACACTAGACCTCGTCTGACTCCCAGTAGAGAGTGGGTGAGGTGCCTTGTTATCGCTACGTGTGTGTAGAAGTCTATTCTCTTCATGTAGCCTCCACTAACATAAAGGGAGAGGGCTCACAGGTGCCTGGTAGAGATGAAAGTCATGGCTGTCTCTTCAACCTTCTTTGGCACCACATGGAGGGTTTGCAGTACTTTGTTACAACCTGGTGTGGGTGCGGTGAAAGTTCCCCACTTGACCTATGTTAGCAGAGTTAGAGTTGAAGGTGTAGTTTTATCCTGTGGCATTTAGTTAGAATACAGCAGTTATTTAAAAATACTTCTATCTTGCTAGGCTTTTCCTTTCTTGGTTCTATGGATAAAGAGAGCATATTTATTCTGAGGCACTTTTGTTCACACTTCTTGACATTTCCAGGTGTCTGGCTTCTTCAGCGCCCTCTCTGACATAAAGAAGACAAAAACTAAAAATAAATTAAAAATTAAAATGAAAACCACAAACCCATGGTACTCATTGCTTTGTGGTTTCTCGGGTCCCAAAGTCCTTAAGTTTTCTGTTTTCTTCTCTCCACCCTTTAGCGTCTCCATAGATTTGTTTTATATATAATTTTCAGGGTTTTAGTGCACTTAGCAAGAGAAGAGAAGAGCGCAACTATTCCATTTTTCTGGAGGCACAATTGTCCTGTATAAATTTTAACCAGCAGTATATACCACTAGTCTCGATAACTTCAGCTGGAGCTTGATACAAACTTTATCTGTGTTCATTAATAATTGGGTGACCTTTGAACAGACATTTATTCATTGTGATATTTACTTTTCTAAATGGAAAAAAAAATTGGGACTCATATCTGTCAAAAATGAAACTCTCATTAGGGATATGGAATGGTAAGCTTCTCTATAAGCAAATTACTCAGGTAGTTGGCTGTCAAAACAAACCAACACAACAGAAAAACAATGATCAAGCAAATATTTATTAGATGTCCTCCTGTAAGGGAGAGCATCACATGGTCATGAAGAGTCCTTAGTAAAAGCTCCAGGGCTTCAGAGTAGTTGACTCTCTGAGTCAAGGGTCTTGAGCCGTGGTAGCACAGGTGTCACAACTGGCGTCAGCACTCTAAAATTGTCAGCAGTTGACTCCATTTCAACACCACCAGAATAAACTGTTGGTTAAGCAAAGCTAGATATATTAACATAGTCTAACGAGAAAAATCATGAACTTAATAGACTCTTAGTTATGTCACAAAATAAGGAGTTCAAAGAAGGATATTTATAGCGGTTGGGATCTGGAATCAAGTAGTTTAAAGTGGATTTTTCAAGGTGGGGACTGATTGTATTTGAGAAAATTTCATGAGATAACTCATAAGATTGTTGAAAAAAAAAATCAGCTGAGTTTCTTTTGTTTCATAAGCAAGAACTTTGCCCAAATGAGTATTCTATATGGACAGAACAACTAATAGCCAACATAAGGGAACTCTTTGTCCAGATGATTTACTTAAAAGAATTTCCTGAAACAAATGGTGAAGCAATTAATTGGTTTATAGTTTTATCTTCTTGAGGAATAATTTCATGAAAGAAATAATTATCACATTGATAAAGATAGTCTCAGTTCTCTATACTGTTAGCTAAGCTATGTGGATATATATGAACCCAATTTCAAGTTAGTTGAAAACATAAAGCTATACTGGAGATAGAAAATAAAAATCATAAGAAATCCATCCCCTTAGTGAATTACCACATTCTTTTTCTTTGCATACCCAAAAGTCTTACACAAATGGTTTCTCCTCAAAATTATCTTCACAGATTCCTTAAGTTGAAACAGAGCTTTCCATTCCTCATGATCTCAATAGTTTTTAAGTTTCCATTATAATAGACATGTATTTTAACAGAAGATTTTAAATAATTTATATTTTCAAAAACAAGCCAATATGTTTAAACTTCTATCATCACCAATATTAAAATTCACCCTTCCCCAATAAAATCCCAGTTTTACATCAGGTTATTTTTAAAGAACATTTTCAAGGTAAAGCACAAATACACCTATTTTTATTTTTTATAGGTTACTCATTTACTTTTATAATACTATTGTGATAACATTTTTCCTAGAACCTAGAACAGAGTCTAGCAATAAGAAAGTAGATGTTAAGTTCATGTTTTCTTTGCTTTGATGAAGTTCTCAGTAACATTTGGTATATTGCTATCATAATTTGCATTGGAATGATTATGTAGATTTCTTCCCTTGCATATGAGTTTCCAAAGGTAAATTTATCTTTCTATCCAACTGCTTCTCCTTTCCCATAAACTACCACATCTCCTCTCTCATCTCATGCCTAAATATGGAAAATACAAAAAGCTTTCAGGAAATAGAAGAAACGAGCAATTGTAATATTTATTAAGATCTTCTATTTGACTTTTATATTCTGATTCACTAGCAGCTTATAAAAAAAGAGGCATTCTACAGGGCTTGTTTCAGTGAATTATTGTTCTAAAACTTATATCCTGTAATGAAATAAGTAGAGTATTTTTAGTTTGCTTCAAGGTGATTTTATTTTAGATATTTGTTACTGAAATATGGTTTCTATAGAAACTGTACAAAGTATGCTGACCCTGAACAATGGACTTGAAAGCATTTATTGGCTCACAAAGATTTCCACTGTCCTTTCTCACTATGTCATGGCAGTAAATTTCAGTATTCTAAATTAAATCTAATATAATACTAACACTGGGAGGTAGGTTTTAGGGACAAAATTTCTCATTCACCCAATAAATAACTGTCATTTATTATGTTAGAGGTAAAATCTGTAAGGATATCTGGATTAGTTTGCAATTGGATACAACATCCTTATTTTAGACTCCACAATTTGAGGTTAGTATTAATGCTCAATTTATAATTCTGGGCTTCATCATCTTATTCGGAGACTTCTTAGAGACTACCTGTAGTGAATAAGACTTTGAATATTGTTTCTTCTTTTATGAGTCTCATGTCTACTAAATGTTTTACACAATCCACATATATTTTTTCTTTATTAGTCTGAATGTAATGCCAGATGCTAATTGACAGTAAGTTTCTTTGGGGAAAAGTCAATTTACAAAGAATCAAGAGCTTATCTCACAAAAAAAGTTTTCATATTTTTTATTACTTTTGGTAAATAAAAATAAATATTGCCTATTGAATGCTTAAACCTTAACTTTGTGGTAGTGTTAAAAGAATATGCAACTTCTTCCATTAAGAGATGGAAAACACTTTTCCACCCTTTGAAAATGGATTTGACCACGTGAGTTGCTTTAACAAGTGCAACACAAGCAAATGTGGTTAGAGTTTTGTGAATTCACAGGAAACACATAGAATTTTGAAGGAAGTAGTAATAATCAAAGCACTACCACTTTTACTAAAAGTGAGTTAGTTCAAATTGGAAAATGTTTTTGTGCCTTTAACTTTCTAGAAGTAGAAATCAGGTGGAGCATGTTCTTAGGTACTTGCTTTCTAAAAGGAAGAATGACTCAGAGGGCAGAACCAAGTACCATGGAGTAAAATAGACTCAGGAATTACTCACAAGAGGCAAAATTCATCTTTAATCAAGAAAAACTTTATGTTTGCAGAGTAATGTGACCTTCTATTCCTTCTCTTTTGGAATGGGAGTATCCATGTTCAGGTCAGGTAACTTATCCTTTTAGTTTACATGTCACTAAATCATAAGAGATACATCTATCTTAGACCAGATACTGAAAATTGAGCCTGATACTGACATTTGATGAGATTTTTTGGGAAGTCTTTGGGGAGGATGAATTATTTTGCAACTAAGAGGAATGTAAATAAATTGGACTATCGTAAATTTAAACATGAAAAAAGCCATACAATTTGTAAGCCTCCTTATGAAAAGCTGGAATCTATTTCTCCATTTCTGGTGATTTACTGTAGCCAATGGTGTATCAGCAAACATTATCCAAACAGAATCCTAAAAGTATTTGTATACTGAGTCTTTCATTGTCTTCATGTTTTGTGAATACAGCTATTTTAAAAGAAAGCCTGTAATCAGTTTGTAGGCAGACGGCAGACATATAGTCCGACCATCTCTATTTCTCTAGACAACCTCCAAGCATCTGAGCGTGGTGTTCTTGGACAAGTCAGAAACATTTTATATCTGCTGAAAACTTGCCAGTTGAAAACTGACTCCAAATGCATGAGTGAGCCCAACTGACAATAGCGAAGAGATATACCATCTGAGACCTGACCAAATTGCTGACCCACAGAATTATGAACAAATAAATATCTATTGTTTTTAAACAATAATCTTTTTAATTCTTTTTAAAATATGGCAATAGATAATGAATACGTTACCAATGTAAACACATTAACTAGCTCAACAAATATTTATTTTGCACCCATTATGCAGTGTTTTTTACATTTGACATAGCAAAGTTTTTATCAAATAAGATTATTAAATTTGATGCTAAAATATAAAACATTAACACATAAATATATAAGATATAACTTTAATTAAATGGTTTACATATTTTTAGAGTACTGACTATCTAGCTGGAGATTGACCTACAAATATTTACCTGCTTAATAGCATTACCTTCTTATTCTAATAAGAACAAACTAATTCTCATGGGAAAATAACTCCATTGCCCAGTGTCATTACATGTGTTGTGTTAGAGCTGATTCTACCCTCCTCTTCAAAGTGGAAATATCACCTATTCAGAGTATTGAATGCCCTGTCAAAAGTTTGATTCAGGGATGAGTACATGATCTTATTTAAATCATTTCCAGTGAGGCTTAGAAATTGTTATCGGACGTTTATTGAAAAAGAAGTTTGTTCCTTCCTGGGTAGCTCAGATAATGAAATTGACTTTGTATTGACTGAAAAGAAAATAATAAAATGGAAATGGAAATAATGAAATAGTCCTGTTGACAATATTTGAAATCTTGGACCCACGTTTGCTTGAAGCATAATCAACCCCTGGGATTTTTAGGTTTGCGAACCAACTTACTCCTTGAAGTTAGTTTAAGGTAAATTTCCAAAATTTGCAACTAAAATAGTTCTGGCTAATAAAATAGACTAGCAAGAGGGCATGTGTCACATTCTGTTTGACAGAAATCCCTCTCCAAAATAATCTCTCCTTATTTTCACTTTTATGATTTAGTTTAGTATATGCATAGGTCATTGAAAGCTCTTTCCAAATGTACAGGAGCTGTACAATATTCTTGTGGGCAGCTTCCACCTAAACTCCTAAACTTGTTCTCACTCCCAAACTTGTTGGCATAGGTTCTCTAATAAGAACCACCATCTTCCTAATGCCTGAGATTTGAGAACAATTAATATAACAGAAAAATCAATATCTTTTTATAATTAGAATGCTCTTTTTTTTTACAATATGTATGCAAAGTAATAAAATGTATGCATCTCTGGACTATTATATAAAGGATAAATATACTTTTATTTAACTAACTAAATTTTAAGCTCTTACAGAACCTTAGCATTTACCGTAACTAAACCTGATTCTAAATATCTAGCAAATAATTAAATATAACACATTATTTTACCAGTGAATTTTAATGTGGGAAACAGAAACCTCTCTAGGTTTATCAATCCAAAAGTAATTAGGTACTTAGAAAATTGCTGAAAGGACAGAGGAATAAACGTCAGAGAGCTGCACTGGATTTCTGGTTTCAGGGTCATAGCACTGTAGAGAACAGAAAAATATTTGTGGCTGCTGCTAGAAGTATGTTGTGATTAAAACTGCTTCAGTTACTAGACAAAGGAATGTAGAATTTAGTAATGGAAGAAATCCTATGTCTGTTGGCATTTCATTGACAAAAGATTTTTCCTCGCTTGTATCTTCCAAAAATCCTGCAACTGCAACTCATTAGTGGAATCTCAATTGCATCTAAGATCTTAGCTATAATCATTCTGAAAAATGTAGTTTTTAACTTCCAGCCTTTATGATAGATGTGGACCATATAACAAAAGGTTGAAATTAGTGACTTTCATTTAAGTAATTGCCCTCTATTAGGTTCTCCAGAGAACCAGAAACAATTGCATATAAATCAATATATATATATATATGTGTATCTATATTTATATCTAAATCTTTATATGTAAATCAACTCACATGATAATGGAGGCTGGCAAGTCCAAAATCCGTTGTGTTGGCCAACAGCCTAAAGACCCAGGAGGACTCATGGTTCTGTTCTAGTCCAAATGACAACAGGCTGGAGACCTGGGAGAAACAAACATGCAGATTAAGTCTGAAGGCAGTCTGCTGATATATTATCCTTTGCTCAAGGAGGCTGGTCTATTTGTTATAATCAGGTCTTCGTCTAATTGGATGATGCTCACACACATTACGGATGGCAATGTGCTTACTCAAAGTTCACCAATTTATATCTTAATCTCATTCAAAAACACCCTTCAAGTTGACATATACAATTAACCATCACACTTTTTAACTTAGGCATCAGGAAGGTGGTGGTCCTTCTTGTTGTTCAAAGTACCAGTTTATAATATAGAGCTATATTCATTAAAGTAGCTAGGTTTGTACTGTCTAAGACAGTAGCCACTAGTGACATGCAGTTACTGGCCAATTGAAATGCGGCCAGTCTGAGTTGAGATGTGAATTTTAATATTTGCACAAAAATATAAAATACCTTATTAATAAATTTTATTGATGATATTTAAAGGCATTACACTCTTAGTCTAATCTTTGTCCTGAAAGCATTTAATCAGATGAAAGTTTTACTGGACATTTTTTACTTAATAACCTTTACTTTTACTGCTTGGAGTTGATAAACAGGTACTTTCTCCAATGAGGCAAGTTACAGAATTAATGAACTTTACCTTTTTCCTTCAATTATGTTTGAAAGTTACCAATTCTTTGCTGAATTTATTTTTCTTTTAATAAATTGTAAACGACAATCAACGACATTCAATCAATAGGTGTCTAATTTCTAATCCTTCACATAGATCCCCAGATATGAGGCTCCAGAATAAATTTCTGTCCTTTATAAATCACCAAGTCTCAAGTATTTTATCATAGAAGTGGGCATGGACTAATCCCAGCATTTTGGGAGGCTGAGGCGGGCGAATCACAAGGCGGGCAAATCACGAGGTCAGGAGTTTGAGACCAGCCTGACCAACATGGTGAAACCTCGTCTCTGGGGTCTCTGGGGATTGGTGAAATCCCAGCTACTCAGGAGGCTGAGGCAGGAGAATCACTTGAACCCGGGAGGCAAAGGTGACAGTGAGCTGAGATTGCGCCACTGCACTCCAGCCTGGGTGACAGAGCGAGACTCCATCTCAAAAAAAAAAAAAAAAAAAAAGACCCAATCATCCACAGGACCTCAGCATTTGCTGCCTTGTAGCACCTCACATCTCTGCTCCTTACATTAGAGTGCAATGCTCCTTGACCATCAAACTGTGGCTCAAGTGGGCCCAGGTGTGGCTCAGGCTGCCCCTCTGAAAGGTACAGGCAATAAATAATGGTGATATCCATGTGGTACTACTTCTGCAGCCATGAAGACAGCAAGAACTATGGAGGCACTGGACCCCTACCTGGATTTCTAACGATGCCTCTGAGAGCCTCGTCAGTGTCATACCCAAGACCTCATAATTGTAGAACCACCAGTGTGCAACACCAGCCTGAGAGAGCAGAAGGAACCCAGTTTCAACTTGTGTGAGTTACTGTGTGGACTGTGTTCAGAAAACCTGTGGGTATGGGGACTCCAAGGGCTTTGGGGTCCTGAGCCCTGCCTCAGTGTGTCTATAAGACAGGATATGGAGTTGAAACGTTATTCTGAAGCCTCAAGATTTAATATTGTTTGCTGTGTTGGGTTTTGGACTTGAGAACTGTTAACTCCTTTCTTCCTTCCTATAGCTCCTTTTCGGCATAGGAATGTCTATTCAATGCCTGTCCTACCATTGTGATTTGGAAGTGTATAACTTGTTTGATCTCACAGGTTCACGTCTCAACCAAGTCTCATCCATATTTGCTTTGAATGAGACTCTGAACTTTAGACTTTTGGGTTATGCTAGAATTAATTGAGACTTTGAGGTTACTGAAATAAAATAAATGTATGTTGTATGTGTGAAGAACATTTTGTGGACCAGGGGTGGAAAGCTATGGTCTGAAACTGTCCCCTAAATTTTATGAGTTGAAACTTAATCACCAATTCAACAGTATTAAAAAGTGGGGCCTTAGGACATAATTAAGTGTCGTGAGGGTATAGACCTCATGGATGGGATTAGGGCCCTTATCCCTAATTTTTGAGGGGATAGGTTTGCTGCATTCTATACTTCTGCCATCTGGAGACACCTAAACTTTTTATAAGGGTCCTAATCCCATCCATGAGGTCTCTATGTTCATAACACTTAATTATGTTCTGAGGCCCCACTTTTTAATACTATTACATTGCTGATTAAGTTTCATCTTACAAATTTTGGGGGACAGTTTTAGACCATAGCTTTCCTTCAGAATAATCTGCCTCATCCTGGGGGCAGAAACCATGGCCCTCACCAGACACCAAACTGCTGGTGCCTTGATTTTGGACTTCTCAGCCTCAAGAATTGTGAAGAAATAAATTTATATTATTTATAAATTACCTAGTTACAGTTGTTATATGAACAGCAAGAATAGACTAAGACACTATTTTGTCAATTACTTTGGCAGTGCTATAAAATGAATCCATATCCTGCCAAACTCTGATTTCAGTTTCCTCAACTCCTCACATCCAACTGCTAAGTCAGTATAGGAGTTCCCCTTTGTATTAGCTTGTTTTCATGCCACTGATAAAGGCCTACCTGAGACTGGGCAATTTACGACAGAAAGAGGTTTAATGATTTATAGTTCCACATGGCTAGGGAGGTCTCACAATCATCATGGAAGGCAAGTTGGAGCAAGTCACATCTTATGTGGATGGCAGCAGGCAAAGAGAGAGCTTGTGCAGGGAAACTCTTCTTTATAAAACCATCAGATCTCACGAGACTTATTCACTATCACAAGAACAGCATGGGAAAGAGCTGCCCCCATGATTTAATTACCTCCCACTGGGTCCCTCCCACTACACATGGGAATTCAAAATGAGATTTGGGTGGGGACACAGCCAAACAATATCACCTCTTAGCCATGGGATATATGTTTCAAGACCCCCATTGGATGCCTGAAAATGTAGATGGTACCAAAACCTGTATATACTATGTTTTTTCCTATACATACATACTTATGATAAAGTTTAATTTATCACTTAGGCATAGTAAGAGATTAACAACAATAACTAATAATAAAATACAGAAATTATAACAATGTACCACAACAAATATGTGTGTATGTGGTATCTTTCTCTCTCAGTATCTTATTGTACTGTACTTAACCTATTTTCACACCACAGTTGACCACAGGTAACTAAAACCTCTGAAAGTGAAACCATGGGTGGATAAAGGCAAGCCACTGTACCATAGCAGCATCCTATTTGTGCCATAAAAAGACACCTCAAGTCTCAGTACTTAACACCAAAACTGTTTGCTTCTTGCTCATGTAGGGTGGCTTCATATCATAACTCTCTGGTACGTTGTCCTTCATGTAGCAACTTAGTGATATAAACTGCTTCTTTTTGGTGCCTCCACTTTTCAATACAAGACCCCCATGAATGCACAGAGAAAACATCCAAAGTTTTTTCTCTGGAAATTAAATGCTCATCCTGGAAGTGACACAACTTACTCAGGTCTACACCCCATTGGCCAGTGCCCATTGGCCAGAAATAGGCCCCAGCCAGTAGTAAGGATGCTAAATGTAGGGAACCCCATGAATTATTTGGAAGACGTATGTCACATCAGTATACTCCTTCACCCAGTGATTTCAATTCTGAGACTGGATCCCAGGAAAATAAGAGAGTTTTAATCAAAGATACATAAATACGGATACATTGCATGGTTACTTATAATAATAATATAAAAAATTAAAACTCACAAAGCTGCAAACAATGTAACTATTAAGCAACCACAAAATAAAAAAATGAACTATATTATGAGTAAGTCTTCACAGAGCACTGTGTATCCAATAAAATTACATTTACAAAAACAACTGAAAAGTGTTTGCTACATGTATGTTATATAACACTGTTGGTGATTAGTAACATTAATACATAAGGCAAAGCAATCAATGAGTGCTCACTGTGTTCCAGGCAGTGTTCTAAGAACTTTACATTATTGGCTCATTTAAGCATTTAAAAATGAAAATCTCATTTTATGCAGGAGGGAACTGAGAAAGGGAGAGCCCACAAAGCAAAAAACTGCTAAGAATAGAAATGAATAAAGATATAACGAAGGTGAGGAGGAAAAGAACAGCCACCTATATGCACGTAGGGGACTAGGATATAGAGTCACTAAAATTGAAGGGAAGTATCAGTTACAGAGATTCTGGAGTTATGTACATGAATTTCATAGGTAATTTCCTTTACCAATAGTTGCCTTCAGGTTTGCCTTTTCTCTCTCATATTTTTTTTCTCTTCATAAAAACTGGAGAAGTTATTTTATTTCAAATTAATGGATTAATTCTTTGAAAATAAAAACTATTAATATTTGTATTACGTTATTAGGCATAAACAAATGTCTGAGACAAAGAAGAATTTAAAAATTCATATTTTATCAACATATTTGTGCATTATTAACCAAACACAACTGCAGTGTCTGTCATTACCAGCAAAATATAGTACATTCCCTGTGGGCAAAAATAATAGGGGTATTCAAAAATACTTTTATTGAGGAATATGTAGGTCTAATCATGGTTATTAGCATTACTATTATTCAAATGGAGAGAGACCCTTCAAAGGGGTGTGTGTGTGTGTGTGTGTGTGTGTGTGTGTGTGTATTTTGAGACAGGACCTTGCTGTTTCTCCCAAAATGGAGTGCAGTGGCTCAATCTCAGCTCACTGCAGCTTCAACCACACAATCTCAAGAAGATCCTCCCACATAAGCCCTTCAAGTAGCTGGGACTATAGGCGTGCGCCACCACACCTGGAAAATTTTTGTATTTTTATAGAAACAGAGTTTTGTCATGTTGCCCGGGCTGGTATCAGACTCCTTAGCTTAAGTGATCTGCCTGCCTCAGCCTCCCAAAGAGCTGGGATTACAAGTGTGATCCACCGTGTCCAGCCCAAAGGTGTTTTTAACATAAATGTATCTGACGAAAGATCTGATTTTTATAGACACGTTACATAGTCATGCACTGTAGCACGAAGCATTAGTCAATAATGAGTTGCCTATACGACAGTGCTCCCATAAGATTATAATGAAGTTGAAAAATTCCTATCACCTAGTGACATCACAGTCATTGTAACTCCCTAAGGCAACACGTTGCTGATGTGTTTGTGGTGATGCTGGTGTAAACAAACCTGCTGCTCCGCCAGTCATTTAAAAAGTAAAAAAAAAAAAAAAAAAAAAAAAAAAAATTTAAAACCATAGGGAAAGCTTATAAAGGAGGAATTAAACAAAATATTTTTGGACAGCTGTACAATGTGTGTTTTAAGCTAAAGGTTATTACAAAATAGTCAAAAAGTTAAAAAAATTAAAAGCATATAAAGAAAAATATTCCAGTATGTTAAAGTTAATTTATTATTGGAGAAATATTATTGTTTTTATAAATTTAGTGTAGCCTAAGTTTAAGTGTTTATATAATCTGAAGTAGTGTACAGTAATATGGGCCTTCACACTCACTCACCACTCACTCACTGACTCACCCAGACCAACTCCAGTCCTGCAAGGTCCATTCATGGTAAGTGCCCTAAAAGGTGTACAAGTTTAGACAATCTTTTATACCTTATTTTTACTGTAACTTTTCTATGTTTAGATCTGTTTAGATACAGAATTATATAATATTGTTTTACAACTGCCTATAGTATTCAGTATAGTAACAAGCTGTACAGATTTGTAGCCTAGAAGCAATAGACTATAACATATAACTTAAGTGTGTAGCAGACTATACCATCTAGGTTTGTGTAATAAGCACACTCTATGATGTTTGCAGGAAGAGGAAATCTAACAACGCATTTCTCACAAGATATCCACATCACTAAACAATACATGACTGCATAATGAATCACCTGGGCCCTGGGCTTATGTGGATGTTTTAGAAAGTTAGAGACTATTATACTTTTTTTTTTTTATTATTATACTTTAAGTTCTGGGATACATGTGCAGAACGTGCAGGTTTGTTACATAGCTATACAAGTGCCATGGTGGTTTGCTACACCCATCAACCCATCATCGACATCAGGTATTTCTCCTAATGCTGTCCCTTCCCTAGCTCTCCACAGTGAGTGATGTTCCCCTCCCTGTGTCCATGTGTTCTCACTGTTCAACTCCCACTTACGAGTGAGAACATGCAGTGTTTGGTTTTCTGTTCCTGTGTTAGTTTGCTGAGAATGATGTTTTCCAGCTTCATTCATGTCCCTGCAAAGGACATGAACTCATCCTTTTTTATGGCTGCATAGTATTCCATGGTGTATATGTGCCACATTTTCTTTACCCAGTCTATCATTGATGTGCATTTGGGTTGGTTCCAAGTCTTTGCTATTGTGAATAGTGTTGCAATAAATATAAAGACACATGCACACATATGTTTATTGGAGACTATTCTTAGAGGGTATAATAGTAAAGGAATATTTTGGTTGCAAATTTTAAAACTCTTGAAATTGTTAAAAAAAGAAAAAAAAAAAGGAGATTTGCAGATCTCATTTAATTCGAAGGAAATGCAGAGGAAATAGACCCCAGGGCAGGTTTGTTTCAGTTGCATGACGAAGTTAACAAGGACCAATTCCCTCACATCATTTTCCGCTTTCAGATGCCAAAGTATTTGTAAGGCTGGCATCCCCTTCTGAACCTTGGTAGAAGTGTCATGTTCTCATCCTACTTCCTTCCTCATCTTCCCTGGAGAATAGAAAAAGGGTCACTTCTTAAAATATTTTTCATAAAACTGAAGAAATCTCTTCTCCAAAGGACCTAAGGAAATGTTTTCTCCCATCTGTTGGTTGCCCTGAATTACATCACTTCCATGCGCCTGAATAAGTCTTTATGCTGATTGGCCCATCCCTAAGACATTAACATGGTATGAGAGTCAGGATGACTGTGATTGGCTTAGATTCTGCAGGTCCTGCCTCTGGAACTGAGGTTAATTCTCCAAGATGCCTGAATGCAGCACAAGGTGAGCAAAGCGGAGCCCATGTGGTAGCGTCAGTCACAGTGTCAGCTGGAAACCGGCTCTAGTCAAAGTCCTAAGCCCAAACGTTTAACAATAATTGACCATCCTTTAATACCTGAAATCCATTTATAATTGATAACCTGTTAAAATGCAATGCTTTGTTTGCCTTCAGGCAGCTATATGAACTTAACGAATTTGTTTAACATCTCAAACGCCTACCCTAGACTTCCCCTGGAAATCCATTTCAGAGATAGGGATTCCATAGTACTCTGGCAGTAGCTCTAAAATGATGCCCTAATATAACAATAAGAGCCAGAGGACAGTATTTCCACAGCAGGAGAGATTTAAAGAAGTCTAGGCGGGAAACAAAATCCCTGATCTAATAGTTTTGGTGCCCCAAGAAAAAATAATAAACCCAGAGCAAAAACTGAAGGGGTAGAGGAAAAAAAAAAAAAAACAGATGGAGGATGCCAAATACATCGTTTGCCAACTTTTTATTTTCCCCCTAAAGTTGGCTCAGGTCCATGTTTACAGAAAATGAACAGTAATTGATGATAACCATGGTTCCCTCATGTGACATGGTCGCTGGGTAGGATTATACTGTTTGAGTATTTAATCAAATAATGGCCACGATCATATTCATAACACTCCTTCAAGATGAATTTATTTCCCCTGTAGCCTCCAAATGATGAGACAGAGAAAGGCAGGGGGTGGGGAAAGGCAGAAGTGATTCCTAAAGTACTCTTCTGCAAAGGAAATGAGTAAATAAATCCATATGCCTCCAGATTGGTGTGGATTTTTTGAGTCAAATTGCATAAAAGTCCACAAAATTGGGTGGGATACCTCTAAATTCTGTTTGTCTCTACTCTCAGGATGGGTGCTTGGATCATGAATATACCCTGGAGTATTTCTGGCTGTTCTGACTTTCGAAGCACCTTGCTTTGAGGAAATGGGACAGGGAAATGTTTCCTAGTGGATGCTAACCCTCTAAAAAATGGGCACTGAGACAGTTAAAAGCCAGTTTCAGAAACCTCAAAGAATTTTTCAGTTATGATAAATGCAAGGGAGTTGGATTTATATGTGCAGAAATGAACATTTTGGCAGCATCACAGAAATTCCTATCACTCTACACAAATATTCCTCCATGCATCTGTGTGTCTAGTGAGTATTCAGAATCATCAAAATGATTGCAAGAGGCCTGTAAGCAATGTGCTCAATGTTTTGTTCAGGAGGCAGTCCACTCATTACTTTTGAAATTCTTACTCAAAAACTGGTTTTAATCCTCCAAAAAAAAAAAAAATGACAGTAATTGCATAAATGACTCAAAATTGGAAAATAAACAGAAATACCTTAGATTAGGTGTATAAGTCAGGATAGGTTAAGTTGTTCTGCAATATCAAAAGTGAAAAAAAAAAATCCAAACCAAAAAAGCACCTAATCTCAATGCCTTAAAACAACCTAAGTTTATTTCTCATTCATTCTGTCTGACCATTGCAGGCCAGTTGGGTAGCTGCCGTTTAGATCACCTTCACTCAGGACCTCGGCATGCAGGAGTCTTCACCTTTATGCTGCACAGTCACCAAAGCAGACAAAAGTAAACATGGCAAACTACAGCCTGACTTTTGAAACATTAGCTTAGAAATGACAAACGTCACTTCCTCTCACATTCTATTGCCAATACGAGACACATGTCTGTTTTTGACTTCAAGTAAGGCAGAAAAATACATCACTCTCAGATTTCCATAAGGAGAACTGGACCTTTTTATGGAAGAGCACTAACAACCACCCTTTTAAGCAAAACAGATCTTGCTTACTGAAAATATAAAAACATTCTGGTTTCTGGAAAAGAGTCTTTTAGGATGCTACTGGAAACCTTTACTTTTTATACCATGGTATCCAATTTAATTACAGTCATGCATTGTTGCTTAAGCACAGACATTAGTTCTGATAAACGTGCAGTTAGGTGAATTCATCATCGTGCAAACACCATAGTGCACTTACATAAACCTAGACGATATAGCCTACTACATACCTAGGCTATATGGTAAGGGCTATTGCTCCTAGGCCAGAAACCTAAACAGTATGTGACTGTACTGAATATTGTAGGCACGAGTAACACAGTGGGATGTATTGTATATCTAAACAGATCTAAGTATAGAAAAGGGATAGTAAAAATATAATATAAAAGATTTTTAAAAAACCTTTTGTTCAGGGACATATGCCAAAGAACCCTTGGAAAATTCTGCCCTAGCAACGAGATTCTGGGCTCTAGGCAATGTAACAAATATTTCTTCAATTGTGGGAAAAAGAATGATGAGTGGGCTAACATGGTCTATTTCTAGGAGGTAATTAAAATAACTAGTAACAAAGGGACAAAATATAGGGCAGGAAAAAAATCCACCTCTCCCCATACATTCGTGTGCTTTCCTAGTCTTTTCCAGTCAATTTGCTATTAAAGAGACTTGTTCTCACCAATTATCTGAGTGAACAAGAAAGATATCTAGGAAAAAGGTTCTAGGCAGAGGAAACAGCAGTGGTCTCAAAAAGAGAGTCACCCTGGCAGGTTCAAGGAGCAGAGTGTGCAAAGAAGAGAAAGTAGGAGTTGACAGAGGGTAACCAAGGATACGCCATGGAGGGGCACATAAGGCTTCTGTAAGAATTTTGTCTTTTGCTCTGACCTGGAGAAGTACTGTAGAAGGATTTTTTTTTTTAATTATTATACTTTAAGTTCTAGGGTACATGTGCACAACGTGCAAGTTTGTTACATATGTATACATGTGTGATGTTGGTGTGCTGCACCCATTAGCTCGTCATTTACATTAGGTATATCTCCTAATGCTATCCCTTCCCCCCCGCCACAATAGGCCCTGGTGTGTGATGTTCCCCTTCCTGTGTCCAAGTGATCTCATTGTTCAATTCCCACCTACGAGTGAGAACATGCAGTGTTTGGTTTTCTGTTCTTGCGATAGTTTGCTGAGAATGATGGTTTCCAGCTACATCCATGTCCCCACAAAGGACACGAACTCATCCTTTTTTAATGGCTGCATAGTATTGCATGGTGTATATGTGCCACACTTTCTTAATCCAGTCTGTCACTGATGGACATATGTTTATTGTAGAGTGATGTTAAAGGGACCGCTTTGGCAGCTGTGTTGAGAATAACCTGTAGGAAGGCAGATGAGGAAGCTTTTGCGTGGCTCAAATGTGCAGTGCAGTGGCTTGACCCCAGGTGGTAGAGAAGTGGTCAGATTCTGGATGTATTTGGAAGGTAAACCCAACACAGCTTTCTTCCAAACTGGGTGTGGGGCATGAGGAAAAGAAAAGAAACAAGTAAGGTTCCAAGTGTTCACCCCAAATGCTGGTAAGAATGGACTTGTCGCAAATTGAAATGAAGAAGTTTGCAGAAGGAGCAGATTTGGGCAGAGAGAGTTGTCTTCTCTCTTCAAGTTTCATTTGTTTGTTTATTCATAAATAAACAGGATCTGGCCAAGAGGAGGGTGAGGACTGAAAAACTACTTACCAGATACTGAGCTTATTACCTGGGTAAACAATCTGTATGTCAAATCCCTGCAAGACACAATTTATCTATACAACAAACCTGCACATGTACCCTTGAACCTAAAATAAAAGCTTAAAAAAATCAATAAATAGAAATAAAATACTTGTGTTTGCTACTTTGTGAAACTTGGAAATTGAAAATTCCTGCCTCTGTCAAACATAGCATTTCCAAATTTCTGATATATATTAATCTTTGAATTTGGAAACAACGAATAAGAATTGGCCAGTGCAGTGGCTCATGCCTGTAATCGCAGCACTTTTGGGCACTGAGTTAAGCGGATCACTTGAGGACAGGAGTTTGAGACCAGCTGGGCCAACATGATGAAACCCGGTCTCTCCTTAAAAAAAAAAAAAATAATAATAACCAGGAGTGGTGGCACACACCTGTAGTCCCAGCTACTCGGGAGGATGAGGCAAAATAATTGCTTAAAGCCAGGAGGGGGAGGTTGCAGTGAGCGGAGATGGTGCCACTGCACTCCAGCACTCCACTAATCCATCCTGTATTAGTCTGTTTTCACAATGCTATGAAGAAATACCCGAGACTAGGTAATTTATAAAGGAATTTGGTTTAGTTGACTCACAGTTCTGCATGGTTGGGGAGGCTTCAGAAACTTACAATCATGGTGGAAGGGAAAGGAGGCACCTTCTTCACAAGTTGTCAGGAGAGAGAAGAGTGCAGGAGGAACTGCCAAACACTTATAAAACCATCCGATCTCGTGAGAACTCACTCACTGTCATGAAAACAGCATGGAAGAAACTGCCCCCATGATCCAATCACCTCCCTTCCTCACATGTGAGAATTACAATTCAGGATGAGATTTGAGTGGGGAAACAGAGAAAAACCATATCAGAGAATCTGTCTCAAAAAAAAAAAAAAAAAAGAAATTAGAATTCCTGGGAATTTGTAGAAATTCTCAAAATCAGGTTCTTTTACATTTTTTCAAAGCACTTTATGCATTTTCAGTAATAATAAGTGACCATAAAAATAAACAGTGACTCTTTTCTCAGCAGTAGATTTACATTGTTTCATAATCTTTTTTTTGCAAAATAAAATGGATGTGACAGTAAATGTATGGTTTATTATTACTAGTATTAATATATTGCAACAACATTTATATTTCAATAATATGTACAAATGTTCTCAGCTTGAAATATATATTTCATAATAGAAAAACCAAAGGAAGGAGAATGAACCCCAAAATAAATATCACATAAAATAATTTAAAGCTAAAGGACAACATAAATTACTTAACATTAATAAATTATCATTCTAAAATGAAATTTTAAAACACTCAAGACATTAAATACCCTATTCAATAGACATATTCATTGTTTTGTGACAAATATCTCAGATGTAGAAAAATTTATTTCCTTTTGAATTGAAATTGGTCATATTTTAAAAAGCTTATTCCTGAGTTTCTCCAGGTTGGCTGTAAGGATATGTAGTGCTTTGGAACACATTTAATTCCTTATTAAAAAAAAAAAAAAAAAAAACTTTGGTCCACTTGTCCCAATTTTCATTTGCTCTTGCACTTATTATTGCTTTGCAATATTAAAACAGATTCCAAATCAGTTTCTGATTTCATGTCAGAGTCTTCTACAACAACATTCAGGTTTTCTTTCCTTGCGTTAATTCTGATGAAGTGTTTACCAGGAACTGTAACCTATAGATAATATTCAAACACTGAAAAAATGCCAGTGAACCTTAATAAGCACTATGTGAATAATGTAACATTCAGATTTTCTATCAAGGTTAAGAGTACCACAGAAAGTCATGCTTTGAAATTGGCAATTAATAATGTTTTTTGCTTTCCAAACTAGTCATTTCTTAGAACAACACTCATAGGGTGGATATAAAGTATACAATACATACAAGCTTATTTCTGTTTGTTAGAATGGCTCACCATTAGCAATGGACAGGGCCATGTACACAAACTGATAACAAGGGAACAGCGACACGTCATACTGATCAATTTATCATGACACCTTCTCTTCTAAATGCTCTGTCCTGTCTCTCAGAAATGTTGACCTCAACCTTTGACCCTTGTGTGTTCATGTTCCCTGCCCTGGATTTCAAGTCAATGTTTTCTGTAAGATTAGTAACATTTCAATGGTGCTTGTTATGCTTCAATTCTCGCAGGGGATTTATAACACTTTTCTCAGATTTGTTGAAAGATTTTTCATGAGATTCAGGATATAGAAAATCATAAATTTCCCAGTAAATATGAAGAAGAAAGTCCGCCATGGAAACACTATCCAAATGAGATAAGAGAAGTTGTAACTGGATTTCCAACTGTCAGTTTTATCATGTATAAAAGAAGGTAGTTACCTAAATCAATGAGAGAAATAGTAAGGATGGACACATGAAATATATGAAATATGACATTAGATCTATGGTTTTCAAAGTAGGATCCCATATCAGCAACTTCAGCATCACCTTGGAACTTGGTAAAAATGCAAATTTCTGGGCATCTACTCAGACCTATGGAAGCAGAAAACTGAGTATGGAGCTTAGCAATCTGTTTCAACAAGTCCTACAGGTGATTCTGATGCACGTTGAAGTTTGAAGGTAACTTTATTCGGTTTTTCTTTCTTGTGAGTGCCACTCCACAGAGGACTTGTCTTCTCTGTTCAAATTTCGTTTTTTTATTTATTCATTATTCTTAAAGTAATATAAGGAAATACTCCCTCCCCTAGAGCAGAGGCTTGAGAAACCAGAGTGGATAATACCTGATAATTGCTGCACGTGATTTTCTGAGATACACTAAAATCTTTTAGGCTGTTTTCACTACTTAGTAGTCTCAATCTTTCACTAGGTGCATGACAGTAGTAAAAATAAATACAATTATTTTTGGATTTACCTGCAATATTTGGTGAAGAATTTCTCTAAAACAAGACCCATATACCATAATTGTTTCTAAAATATCCCTTTACCAATCATTGTGTTTTTACTCATACTATTAAGTTTTTTAGTAGTTAAATTGAAATACAACAAATACTTACTGCATGCTTAAGCACTGCATAAAGAATTGTAGTGTCTCCAGATATGAACAAGCCATAATTGCTTCCCTCAAACAATGTGTGGGATGGCGTAGTAAAAGAGAAACACCAATTACCAACTAAAATACAAAAGAGAAGGAGATGAAATTGATGATAGGAGAATATATAGCATAAAAGAAATTGTATACACACATATCTGCTAATGCATATATATGTATTTACATCTATAACCTTACATACACGCATGTGTGTATGTATCTGTTTATCATCTATCTACTTAAGGACATACATTTTTAGTTGTTTGGAAAGTTTCACTAATCAGCATGTGTCATTCCCTGATCTGTTACAGTATATTTTATCTCCTGGGGTAACCGTGTAAGGGTACCATTTAGTGAAGAGGTCAGATGAATGATTCTTAGACTGATGCTTACAAGGAAATGGTTAGAGTACAGGGTAGCTTAACCCTTAATTTTACCCATTTCAGTGTTTGCCACAGATGCCCACAAGAGACACTGATGCTTCTCTTGAGAACAACTGACAACTATATAGCTCAGTTGGCATTAATCACTGGGAATAGTTGTGGTGAAAGTTGAGGATTAAAGTTACATGGCAGATATAGTTCTGATATTGGGTTGTCTATATCAGTACATGTTACAAAAACCACTGTCCCTGAGGATGGCAGCAACTTGATAGGGAAGGTAAAACTCAAGAAAATAAAGGAGAAAAATACCCATTTCCCCCAAACTGAATGCACTTTCTTTCCTTAAGTTCACTTCATCACAATGTATGCAGCATATTCCTTTAAAATTTCAAAGAGCTTCTTTGGGTACCTTTGGGAAGAACAGCTCAAGGAAATTTGTCCTTCACATAAATCCATCCCAATATTTGCTGATTTCAACTCCCTCAAATCAATTTGTTAGTCAATAAGCTTGCTGCATTTATTATTGCTTTTGCTGTCATTCCTCCAGCCCAGAAAAACTACTTGTCTCAAGACTGTGCATGGTGGCTCATGCCTGTAATCCCAGTACTTTGGGAAGCTGAGGTGGGCAGATCAAGAGGTCAAGAGATCGAGACTATCCTGGCCAACATGGTGAAATGCCATTTCTACTAAAAATACAAAACTTTGCTGGGCATGGTGGCGCGCACCTGTAGTCCTAACTACTTGGGAAACTGAGAATGTCTTGAACCTGGGAGGCGGAGGTTGCAGTGAGCCCAAGATCGTGCCACTGCACTCAAGCCTGGCAACAGAGTCAGACTCTCCGTCAAAACAAACAAACAAACAAACAAAAATCCCACCTATTGTTATATGTGCAAACCCTGGATTCAAGACAAAACTAGTACCACCAACAACCAACCAACCGAAAATGTGGAGCAAGGTGGTTGAAAGAAGGCTATCTAATCTATCTAAGTTTGGGATGTTGTTTCTTTGAAATAAATAAAAATACATACACATACATATATACATTTGTATCAATATCAATTGACATATAATTGATAGTTTGGTATATAAAATATGTGCCTCTCTTGCCACTCCTGACATGGACTCCCTGGTGGACTTCTGGTCATCTACTGGGATAATTTAGTCCCTTCTCAGTGCAGCCTTCTCTGTAAACCAAATCCCTTGGTACTACCTTTGCATATCTTTCTGAAAGGATTTACCAAGTAAGGAAACATTTGCTCTTGTAGATCAGGAGCACTTTGAAGCAGAGACTAGTCTTGGTTATCATTTGACTCCCCTAGATTAGGAACTGGCACACTGTGGTCTGCTGCCATTTTGTCTACCCTATAAGCAAAAAATAGTTTTAAAAGTTTGAAATGGTTGAAAAACAATAAAACAAAAAAAGAAGAATAATCTGTGACATGGGAAAATTGTATAAAGTTCACAATTTGGTGTCCATTAATAATCTTTTATTGGTACACAGCCAGGCTTTTTTGTTTATATATCATCTATGGACAGTTTTACAGTTGCAGCCAAGACTGTATGACCTGTATATTACAAAGCAATCGCTCTCAACCAGGACTAGATTTGCTCCTAGGTCTTAAGGAACATTTGACAAAATCTGGAGAGATTTCTGGTTGCTGCAACTATAAGAGGTGAATAGTACTGGACTCTTATGGGAAGAGATTTGGATACTGTTAAGATTCCTAGAGAGATCAACACAGCTCTCCCCAATAAATAACTATCTCACACAAAATGTCAGTAGTGCTGAGGCTGATAACTCTGGGCCTTCAATGCTTACTATATAAACCTTTACAGAAAATGTCGGCTACAGCCTGCCTTAGATCCTAACAGAAACTAAGGGGACCAAATTAGAAGATATGCGTGCTTGGTTTTAGATACATACATTAAAAAATATGAGTAATTAAAAACTCAGACAATTGTCCTGACTTTATTTATAGGTTAAATGTGTGTAAATATTTACTAGTTTAGGGGACTCACCTGATCTAAGCCAAACATTCCAATCTGTACTCAATAACTTAAAAACTAACACACACATACACACACAAAGAAACCTTAAAAAGTAATGTACTTAAAATTGTGAAAACAGAAACACAAACATGTAAACTTAAAATCAATTGTTTATTTTGTGACATGTGTGCCAAACAAATGGGCAATTCCATTTTTCTATTTTCAACTTGGTGATTGTGATTTAACACAGAGGATAAATGAGGCACCTCCAATATCCGGGGAATTCCATGTCTCATACTTCAACAGTTATTTTAGAGTACACCAGCCTATTCCTTAAACACTAACATTATATAAAAATAACACAAAAGAGACTTTCAATAGAAATGAGTCTTCAGTGGTTAAAAGACAGAGTAATAGGAACCATGATTGGGGATTTCCTTTCTGATTTATGAGAATCTCATATCAAGTCACCTGTTAAAAATATATACCTGTAATGTATGGTTAAACTTATTGTCAACTGCACTCTGTTTTTACTTGACCTTATAACCCTGCTTTTTGATTTTAAACAAAAGCTCAGGAAATATTTCCTTCCATGTTAGAAGATAGGAATGAGAGAAGGTGTTCTTTCCCCTCGTCCATTAGATCATGCTAATCTCATATTTTTCCTATTTAGAAACCTGACTTTGAGTTAATATATACCATTCTAACATGTCAAAGATGTTAATTTTTAATTTAAAACACTTGTCTTAATAAGAACGGTTGAGATCATGTTAGCTTTATTGTGATAGCTGAACAGTACCTTACCAAGTGCCTAATGAAAAGAAACAGTGATTTTGCAGCTTTGTCTCATTTGAAGAAACAATAATAAGAAGTGGCCGTGGAAAAATTGATAGCAGATTCTACATTTTGTGTAGTGTTCTGGTTTCAACATAGTGCAGAGTCAAAGAGAATAAAAGAGACTACAGTGCATGCAACTGTTTCTAAGTCATTGAGAATGAAGATTAAGTTGCTGGTTCTGGAATCAGAAAAACCTTGGTTTGAATATCACCTTTGATCCTTTTAAGCTGTGTGATCTTATGAAGTTATTCAACTGCTCTGTTTTCTTATTAGTAAAATGAACATAATAATAGTATACACTTTATGGTTTTGGAGATGGCTAAATGGCATACATACTTAGAATGTTCAAGGTATGGTAACTCATTATAACACAGATGTCATATGGGGTACCCCTGCCCTCCAGAGAGCTCATTAAACTTGTCTGAAACTCCAATCCATGACTTGTGATGTTCCAAAATCTTTCCCATGATTTCAGCCAAGTCTGTGGGTTGTGTTTCAAGCTTCCCTGTACCCTCAAGCTCTTGCATTCCAATGGGACATATCAGTTTTCCTTGGCAATACTGTACCTTGATGTTAAACTCTTGTGTGTTCATATCTAAGACTTTGCTCATATGATGTACTTAGTTTAAAAAATCATTCTGTAAACTTTGGGGTTAATATGGGAGCATTTACATATTAAAACCTCCTGCCACTGGGAATTATTTTCTCTTCTCCGTCTGCTTGTTTTTTTTTATTCTTCTTTATTCCTTTCCTTCCTATTTTGCTCAAATTCTTCCACCTTTTTCCTGTCCTTTACTTTCTTGTCTCCTCCTCCTATTCCTCTTCCTCCTTCTCCTTTTCTTCTTGCCTCTGTCCGTTTTCTCATTCCTCCTTTTGCTGATTCTTCTGCACTTCACATCCATACCCAAACCCCGTTTCAAATTCCTCTGCCTTCATTATGAGAGTAGTTTCCCTTTTCATGGAGACTTTTCACACTAGCCCTTGAGGGGAAGGAACCATTATTTGCTCAGTTTGTAACATATGCATTTTTTCCTACTAATCTGGCTTTCTCCCCAATAGAAATCCAGATATGGCTTTTTAGAAAACAAAAATATTGCTATCTTATTACATAATTTCTTCATTCTCTGTGCTTCTACATCTGATGACTTCTACTCTCTTCACTGTGAATGCTGACGGAGCATTCATCTCCGAAGTTTCTATTTAGCAGATCTTCTCTTTTATCTTTGAAGGCCCTTAACGCTCTGCACTTTTCTTATGAATTTTAGTTCCTGCTGCCTTGTGTTGTGGCAATGTGTGACTATTACATATTCTATCCTTGTTTAAGGGCTGGAAGTAGACCTGGAACCACCCCTTAAACATAAAGATGGCCAAAAACCATAATCCATTGAAAAGAAGGGCATGGACTTTGGCTGTGACTGTCCTAGGGTCTGCTTCATGGTCTCGATTGTGTGTATCAGTCAAGAGTTCAGACAAGGGAGTAAAGCCACAGTGAGCACTTGGGAGTGAGGAATTACTATAGGAATTAGAACTCAAGCCAATGTGGGAAACATTAGAGAAGTAAAGGTCTAGAAGAGGAGGTCAAAAGGTCAGAGAAAGTAACACTGACCACTCTTCCTGAACCACTGATATAGTTGAGCAAGCCAGCGTTTTCAGGGAATTATAAAAAGCCAAGCAATTCAAGATATCTATTTGGGACCAAAGAAAAGGGATTAGTGACAGGTTCATTTTGCAATTATAAATTTTAAAACATTTTTGTGCTATTTCAAGGACACACTAGTTCTTTCTTAAAGGCAGCAGCATATCTAAAGGGTGGAAAAATATTGATACTTCAATATTTCACTTGCTGCCAGGAAAAAAACATTCTCAATCTTTTGTAAATGGGAGGAGGACCTTTGCATACATTTTTACTCTTTAAATAACGACAACGACACTTATCCTGTCATAATAACAATTATGTATTTCTTCGAGGTTTTAATTTTTTTGTAATTTTACATAAAACTGTTATTTTCTATTTTTACACAGATAAAAAATATTTGTGCGTAAAATGTAAAAATAGTAAAATGAGAAAAATAAAACTATTATACAATAAAAAAAAAAGGGATTAGTGGAGAGGTTTATGGAGAGCTGTGGTATTTGCGTAGTTTCTCCCTCTGTGGTGTGAAACCAGCTCCCTGGTGGTGGGCCTGGGTGCTGTTGATCAGCAGGTCTGCCGTCTGGAAGACGAGATATACCTAGAGCACAGGAGAGCAAAAACAAGCTGCTTCTGTCTATCGTGGTGTCTAATTGCAACCATCTTCTAAGGGAAACTACTATTGTTTTACTTTCACCTTCCAGATCTCATGCAAGTACCGTTTTGACCGATGCTAATCTGGAGCCATACAAGAAAAGAGATTATGGGGAGCGCAATTTTCAGCTTTATCCATGCTGATATAGCACAAATCCAACATGGTTATGTTTCTTAACCTCTCTGAGCTTCAGTTTCCTCATCAGAGGGCTAGAGACCCTATTTGCCAAATTGTTATAGAAATGCGTATACACAGTCTAATATGTAGTAAGTCCTCAAGTAATGGCATGAGAGATTCCATATTATGAATAAGATACAGCTCTAAGGGCTGCTCCTAGAGGCAGCTTTGTTTTGAGAAACAAAGATGTGGAGGAGACACAATTAAACAGGAGAAGAAAAATGCAAGATCAAAAATGACTTTTTAGGAGCCACAAGGGTTACTTGCAGATTATAGTGCTGGCACCTAAATGAAGGGCTATTAGAAAGAGATTATCTCCATATATTTCACTTAGATTTAACACATCATAATTGCTTCAATTACATACTCCATTATATACACTCCCATTTTCAAACAAAAGAGGAATGCACTGTAGGATTTAAAACTGTTACTGTGTCACTCCAGAGTTCTGAACATGTCTTTAGTCAAGATGTGTTTTTCATGTTTACAGAGCTCAATGACTTTCAAGCCATTTGTGAAAGCAATTTTTGACTCAGTCTGGTGTCTTTTTGTACATTTTATCAAGTTGACAAGAAGTTATCATTGCAGATAAATTTAAAGCCTAAGTTAAGTGGGCACACACCATAAGTGAGAAGGATGAATGAGATTTGGGTGAGCTTTTGACAATTTGATTTGTAGACCAAAGTGAATTGAACTCTTAGTTCACATGGCCACCAAACATTCATTCTTTATCACAGTGTTTTTCAGAAGAGGACTCAGCCACAAATAAATCATCCACTTTTATTCATGTCTAGGAAGAAGTATTCAAGACTAGAAGTTTCTTTGACTTTCTTCTTTTACTGAAAAGATCTTTTCTCTTTCTACTTTGTTTCATGTTATCATTATCCCATCCAACTCCCTTACAGGATCTCCAGGACTATGGGTGATCTTCTGAAGTAAGACTTTCCCTAAGACCAATTGGCTGATTAGATGTATAAAGAGTGGATATCTCCTATATTCTTCAATGTAAGTGAAGAAACTTGTTTACACAGGATTGTGATTCCAGGGGCTTCTGTGTAGTCTGTGTCTGAATTCATTGGGCCCCTTCAGAAAAATGTCCACCTTCTGCTTGCATTCTTCCGATCTGTGTCATTTCTATTCCATGCTCACATTCTTGGCCTTTGTTAGTACACTAGGGCTTTGCAAATGTATTCTGTAAACAGCCAGATAGTAAATATTATACACTTTGCAGACAAAGAGGCAAAAACATGGATGTTATATAGATACCTAGATAACTATTAAAAATGATGCAATTTAAAAATTGTAAAAAATATTTTTAGATTAGATAGCAGGCTAGATTTTACCTATGGGCCATGGTTGACTATAACCCATAGTTGGTTTAGAGTGTTGCCTACAGTTTGACTTGTGTTTTCAAGTCCTAACTTGCTCTTCCATTTGGAGTCTATCCAAACATTTCTCCTATAATTTGTTTTCACACCATGCTGACCCACCTAGGCCCTCACTTTATCTTTTTGGGTGCCCTCAGAAAACATCCCAATTATCTTTCCAAATGGATAAATCCTGAGATAACTAATTCCTTTTTAAGCTTGTGATTTCAAAGATTGTGTTTTTAGTAAATTAAAACCAAAAGGATAGATTCCTAATGATACATCAAATTTGAAATAAATTGCTGAGGTTATTTTATAGGATATACGTAATAGAAACCATAAACGTTTTCCTTTATCCAGAATATCTTAATAATTAATAAAAATTTATTTTATGAAGTTTGATATCACTGATGACTTACTTTTGGTGTCCTGGACCTTTGAGAGTTTCCCTTCTGGCATTCATTCATTCATTGCATATTTATTTTCATTTACAGTATTCCACAGATTCTGCTGGGCCCTATCAAGTCAGAAAAAACAGACACCATTTCTGTTTTCAAGGTGCAATAATTTTAAGAAAGGAGAAAGACAAACGGAGAGTTGACAAATGTAATGCAGGGTGGTAAATGCCATGAGAGGAGTACCACTGATGTGGACAAAGTGAAGTCAGAGAGGACCTCCCATAGAATTGAATTTCCTATCCAAGTCCTAACCCATAAGAATTTAGCAAGATGTAGAGGCAAAAGGGAATATTCTTCACAGGGAAAAAACTATGTGAAAATGCACAGAAGGCTCTGAGATCTCAATATTTTTAAGGGATGTACATGATTTAATAAAGCTAAAATGTGGAGAATGAAATGTGTAGGGCTTGGAATTGTGCCTGGCACAAAATTGATTCTTGGTCAAGAATTGTTGACAAATTGAGTGCCAGGAGATGAGTCTGGAGAGGTAGGCAGGACAGGGATCATCTGTGGCAAGCTAAGAAAGTTGAATTTTATCCAAAGGCATGGCAAAACTTTATAAATGATCTGACTTCATATTTGGGTCTCAGAAGATTTGCTCTCGCAGCACTGTGGGAATAGACCAGAATGAAGCAAACCTTGAGCCAGACAGTAATGGAGAAGCTGTTGCATTCCCCTAGAAAGGAAATGTTGAGTAGCTAAACCATGGGGGTTACAGTGGGGATGGACAGGAGAGAGACAATTTGAGAATCTTCCAGATTATCAATATCATCTCTTCATTGTTATTCTGTTGAGCACACATAGAAACAATAAAACCACATTGTATTTATATAGCCCTGAACAGTTTGTAAAATATTTTCACAGACGGATTTCATCAATCAGTTTATACAACAGTCTTTGAGGATGGGATCAAATAATTATAATGAAAGCAACAATAATGAATAATACAACTCCCCGCTCCAAACACTAACACACATAATCTAAGGCCAGATTTTGTTCCTGATAACTTTAATTCCAATTGATCACCTAATTAATCCCAGAGGGATCTAAGGCTTGAAAATGCAAATATTACACTTTTCATTGCAGGGTTAATTTGTATTTACCATCCACAGTTTGGCAAATGATTTTCTGTTTTCACCATGAATATGTATGGCTTGCTTTCAGCAACCAGAAACACTTTGTTTTTTTATATTCTACTTCATGTTCTGCCTGCAGCAGGGTTGACTTGGGGAACAGCCTGCTAATTAAGACTGAGTAAATTATAAATAGCAAATTTAGAGGCAATTGGTTGCCTGAGAAAATATATACTGTATTCAACGTGGGTCCCATAAGACATTTCCCATCATCTATTTTACTTTTAATACATAAAAGCCATGGGACTTTTTAGTCTACCCCACCCTAGTTACAGGGCTCTCTCATTTGAAATTAGAGTTATAATTTAGTGGGTACTTATGAGCCAGAAGGCATTGGATTAGAAATTCAGTCTCTGACACAGTAAAATAAGAATAGTCCTCCTGTATTAGTCTGTTTTCACACTGCTTATAAAGACATACCCAAGGATATTGGGAAGAATTTTCAGTTGAATTAGCAATAAGCACCTAGAAAAAAACAAGCAATTAAGAAATAAGACAAATTTATTTATTTATTTATCTATTTTTTAATTTTATTATTATTATTATTATACTTTAAGTTCTAGGGTGCATGTGCATAATGTGCAGGTTTGTTACATATGTATACTTGTGCCATGTTGGTGTGCCGCACCCATCAACTTGTCAGCACCCATCAACTCATCATTTACATCAGGTATAACTCCCAGTGCAATCCCTCCCCCCTCCCCATGATAGGCCCCGGTGTGTGATGTTCCCCTTCCCGAGTCCAGGTGATCTCATTGTTCAGTTCCCACCTATGAGTGAGAACACGCGGTGTTTGGTTTTCTGTTCTTGTGATAGTTTCCTGAGAATGATGGTTTCCAGCTGCATCCATTTCCCTACAAAGGACACAAACTCATCCTTTTTATGGCTGCATAGTATTCCATGGTGTATATGCGCCACATTTTCTTAATCCAGTCTGTCACTGATGGACATTTGGGTTGATTCCAAGTCTTTGCTATTGTGAATAGTGCCGCAATAAACATACGTGTGCATGTGTCTTTATAGCAGCATGATTTATAATCCTTTGGGTATATACCCAGTAATGGGATGGCTGGGTCATATGGTACTTCTAGTTCTAGATCCTTGAGGAATCGCCATACTGTTTTCCATAATGGTTGAACTAGTTTACAATCCCACCAACAGTGTAAAAGTGTTCTTATTTCTCCACATCCTCTCCAACACCTGTTGTTTCCTGACTTTTTAATGATCGCCATTCTAACTGGTGTGAGATGGTATCTCATTGTGGTTTTGATTTGCATTTCTCTGATGGCCAGTGATAATGAACATTTTTTCATGTGTCTGTTGGCTGTATGAATGTCTTCTTTTGAGAAATGTCTGTTCATATCCTTTGCCTACTTTTTGATGGGGTTGTTTTTTTTTCTTGTAAATTTGTTTGAGTTCTTTGTATGTTCTGGATATTAGCCCTTTGTCAGATGAGTAGATTGCAACAATTTTCTCCCATTCTGTAGGTTGCCTGTTCACTCTGATGGTAGTTTCTTTTGCTGTGCAGAAGCTCTTTAGTTTAATTAGATCCCATTTGTCAATTTTGGCTTTTGTTGCCGTTGCTTTTGGTGTTTTAGACAACTGCTCCTGAATGACTACTGGGTACATAACGAAATGAAGGCAGAAATAAGACAAATTTAAAGAGAAAATAAAATATTATGTAGTAAAGGAAATATCAATGTAGTATTACGTGGCTCAGCTGTGAATATTATTTACACAGGTGTGATAAAAACAATGATTACTGACCCAAGCAAAGTTAAGATATAAAGAATTACATCCTAATTTGGTAGGATAAGACATAGGAAGTGTTCATGTGTGTAATAACGGCTGCAGATTATGATACAGAGTCACTCAGATTCCATGACGGTAAGAAAAAAAATTGAGTACCTAAATTTAGACAATCAAAATTGACAATATAAGAATTTTATTCATAGAGATAGAGGTGGATATCAAAAAAAACAACAACAAAGAGAATTACAAGCAATTTAT
This sequence comes from Macaca fascicularis, assembly GCF_037993035.2. Lineage (NCBI taxonomy): Eukaryota > Metazoa > Chordata > Mammalia > Primates > Cercopithecidae > Macaca > Macaca fascicularis. The sequence goes on along the minus strand of NC_088379.1, from coordinate 19,143,921 downwards.
CCTTGGAAGTAGAAAATAAAAGAGAAGGGAAGGGCGGGGCGCGGTGGCTCACGTCTGTAATCCCAGCACTTTGGGAGGCCGAGACAGGCAGATCACGAGGTCAGGAGATCGAGACCATGCTGGCTAAGGCGGTGAATCCCCGTCTCTACTAAAAATACAAAAATTAGCCGGGCGCAGTGGAGGGCGCCTGTAGTCCCAGATACACGGGAGGCTGAGGCAGGAGAATGGCGTGAACCCGCGAGGCGGAGCTTGCAGTGAGTGGAGATCGCGCCACTGCTCTCCAGCCTGGGCCACAGAGCGAGCCTCGGTCTCAAAAAAAAAAAAAAAAAAAAAGAGAAGGGCAGGTAGGCAACTACTATTTTTTACAACATACCATTTGAGTGTCTAAATTATGTGCAAGTTATACTTAGATTAAAATTTAAAATATGTAAAACAAAAAATAGAGAATAACAAGATATTCATAGAAGAAAGTCAAAATATCAATTAACATACTGAAAAAAAATTAGAGGTTTTTTTATTGAAATTGAAATGGTATACTTTGAATCCATCAAATTTGTGAAAATTAAAGAGATTACTATCCAGTACTCATTGTTGTGTGGATAAATAGGCTCTTATATGTATTGCTAATGAAGGGTGAATTGCTGGAAATGGTTATGGAAAATAAACCTTGTGCTGTCTAATAAAATTAGTTCTTCATCCAACAATCCCATTTTGAGGAATTGTTTTCACAAAAATAAATGATAATAGAAAAGACTTATTAATAAGTATATTGCATCTATATTATGGAATATTAAGCATTTATTTAAAGAATTTATTAAATCTATATGGATCAAAGCAAGAAATAACCCTTTACAGATTTTAATTGAAAAAATAATATTAAGAACAATGTCTTTAGTATGTTCACTTTGTTAGAAAAAGATAAGAAAGAACAAAGTTCCTCCACATACATGTATTTATGTGTCGTTATGTGAATATGTAGAAAAACGGATTAATATGTTGCAAATTGTTGATTTCAATACTATGAGCAGCCATGTGAGACAAATGTTTTTTCTGTGTGTGCTACTTAGCAAAGTCTTAATGATGAGCAAGAGGCATTCTCATGCTCTCATCATACCTTAGCAAGACTTCAGTTTTCAACACCTATAAACTTAGAGGGCAAAGGGTTTGTCTGTTTGTTCACTTTACCCTTAGTGCTAAAATAGTGCATGGCTCATAGTTAGAATTGGGTTAAAAGTTTGTTTAGATTATGTATGAATGAATAAGGTAGCGTGTCTCATTTTTCTAGTTTAAATAGAAAATATAAAATTTTCAAATGTCAAACCTTTAAAATATCTAAATATATTTGTATTTCCTCTTTAAGCAAATAGTTGTTTATCATGTGAAATTGATGGATCAACTCCAAGGTACTATTATTCCCTACATTTGTATATGTGATTTCCAGTTTTACTATGTCATCAAAAATGTGGACAGTAAATTTTCAGCTTTAGCAACTTTGGCCAAATACATTATTGTTTATAAAATCTGATAGCACTTAAGAAAACATGCAGGTTTTTTTCTGTAGAGTACTCAATTCATACATATCTATTATTTCAAGTTTATTTAACTAAGATACTTGAATTTTTATTAATCATAAGCTGCTGCTGATGCTTCATGCTATGGTTAATTCTTTTTCATCTCTCTTTGTAAATACTGTGAAAGTGTTCATTATGGAAAGTTTACAACTATTAAGTATCTAGTATAAATTGCGGTGTCTGTCAATAAGGAGTGCCCATTTTGGTCATTTGGCCTCAATGACCTTCATTCCAGAAATATCTTTAAAAAAATAAAACAGGTTTCTAATTATTAGAATATCTTCTTAAAATTTAAATGATAGAAACTACAAGGATCTAATAGGCCTTAAAAACTCTTGTATACATTTTTGCCTAAAAATGTATCTCTACTCTTTTTCCCAGGAACATTTTACTGCAACAAAAAGTACAATGTATGAAAGCTGAATGAAGTGGTACTGATTTATATGCAGTCAATGGCACAGCTGAACTGCATAACTATTCTTATAAATTTTATATTTTACTTTGGGTACAAAACAAAACAAACAGAGCAATCTTTGATCTTTTTTTTTGGTATTTGTCTGATTTAGTTCCAGGTCCTCAAAGTGTCAGCTGGCTTTCTTCTGCATCATTAATCCTTTAGAGAGAGGAAAATAAAAGAGAGTGGAAAAGAAAATAAAGATTATTTTCAAAAATAAATGTGTTTTTTATAAATATGTAATAGACATGCATATATACATATACATATGCAATAGGCATACATATATACACATGAAATATGCATACATAAATATACATATGTAATAGGCCTTCATATATACATATGTAATGTACATAAATCTACGTATGTAATAGACATTCATATATACATATACATATATATGTAAACCCTGTGTTTGTGTGTGTATGTGTGTTTATGGAGAGAGAGAGTGAGAGACAGAGAGAGCTTGAAATGCATTCTTCCTTCACTGGAAGACAGGCCACTCTGCTGATTTCCCAGGCTCTCCAGGCAAACACGGGTCGTCTGTTTCTACTTGCATTCAATTTTTGTGATGATTGTTGGAGAGATTAGCTGGAGTACACCACACAGATGACACTGTCTCCCTTGCAATTTGCTAAAAATGTAATCTGATTTTCCTGTCACTCTTTCTGTGGACTTGTCTCTAAACTAAACTGTGCTAACATATACATTAAGATATTAATAGATCTTTGTTATTGCCACAAATGTTATTCCAACAACAAATTATCACACTGAAACAAGGCCCAAACAAATCAAGTACACAAATGAGTGATTATCTAGAGCACTCAGTAAGGAGGCCAGAATTTGCTATTTTTGTTTTCTGAGCAATTTTTTTTGGTCATAGATTTCTCCATACACTGCTGAAATCTCATGCCTTCAAAACCAGAAAATCCTTTCTCTTCACAGGTGGTAGAAGACTACATAATTTTGCTCGACAGAAAGAGAATCACAGCACAGAAAATTAATTTCCAAGACCATTAACTAAAAAACAAAATTGTGCTGAGTTCGCACCACAGGAACTAGACCATGCTGCTCTACATAGTATTAGTTTTTACAAGTCTCCCATCATAAAATAAGCTAATATGTCTCTTTTTTTTTAGAAGAATTGTCCAACGGATACACAATGTGAGCCACATATATTACTTATACTTTTTCAAGTAGATACAGCAAACAAATAGAAGATACATATAAAATTAGTTTCCATCATGTGTTTTATTTATTTCAACATATCAAAACTATCAACATTTTAACATAAAATTATGTGTAAAAATTATGAATGAAGTATTTTGCACTCTTTCTTTGTAACAGGTATTCAACATCTAGTGTGTATTTTTTTTACTGATATTACACCTCAATTCACACTAGCCACATTTCAAATGCCAATAGCTCTATGTAGATAGTGGAGGAAGCTGCAGATCCAGAGATTCTCCTTTTTTATGGCTTCCTAGATAGACAATTTTAAATGCAAACAATTTTCCCCTAGAATTTTGAAGGCATTCTTCCTTTGTCGCTGTAGAAAAGTCTAACGCCAATATGATTTTTGATACACCACATAAACTCATTTTCTCTTAACTTTTGTAGGATTTTCCTTGTTCCCAGTGCTCTAAATTTTCATGATGATGTGCTTTGGTGAGTCCATTTTCTTGATTTTTGTAGTCTCTTTGGAGAGTATTTTAATTTGGAAACTCAGGAGCTTCAGATTAGGAAAGTTTTCTTGAATTACTTTCTTGGCAACTCCTTTCTCTCCTCTATACACTCTGTCTCTGAAACTCCCATTATTCAAATTTTGGACTCCCTGGAATGGATCTCTAATTTTTAAATGCGTATTATATTCAAATATTTTAAATAATATTTTAAGTGCAAGAACTCTTAGTTGGTCTTTGTATTTTCTTTTTGCAGTTTATTACACTTACCTCATGAATAAAATATTTTCTTTTATTCCTCTGAAGATTTTTATTGTCAAATTTCTCCTCTTGAAATATTTTATTTTTCCTATAATTTAATTTTTTAATCTGATTCCTTGGTCTCTTTCTATTTGACGATATCCGTACATTTATCTTAGGATGCTTAGCTTTGAGGAGAGGTAAGAAAAATCTGATTAGAATCATTATACATATGAGCAGTATAATTTGTTGAAGTTCATTTTTGTACAGTGCTCTGACTGGTGTTTTCTTGATGCTTCCCCAATTGAGGTACCTTGTTTCTTTCCCCTCTCAAAAAAAAAAAAAAAAAAAAAAAAATTCAAAATTTCCTAGAAAAGTGGAAGAAAGGGTCTAGGAATCTCTACATTCAGTAGCTATGCTCATAATTAATTGCCTTCTTTTCCTTTCATGCACCTGATCTCAATTTTGTTTGGCATCTTATTCCAGAGTCTCTCTTTTTTTTCCTACCTTTTAATTTTTGGCCAAAATGTGTAATGTCATCTTCTGACTGCTGAAAGTGAAGAATAAGCTCTGAAACAGGGGATGTCTTGCAGATTATGAAATGGAATTTCTCAGGACTCCAGATTTTAGCCACAATTTTATCCCCAGAACAGAGGTTCTTGCTGATGACAATTTATTAGTCTTCTGTGTATGTTTCAATAAGGCAAGGTGCTTATTGGCTTTTTGAAGTGCTAACTTAGAGGTCAGCTTTCTCGGTCGGGTACGCCACATATTTTGCAGCTTAGAAAAATTGGATAGTGCTGTCTCCTCTATTCTCTTAGAATTTATGGATTCCTTTCAAAAAATCACTTTGTTTTTGTGGGGGGTTTTTGTGTGTTTGGTGTTTTTTGTTTGTTTGTTTGTTTGCTTGTTTTTTGTTTGCTACGGAGTCTCGCTCTGTCGCCCAGGCTGCAACCTCCACCACCTCTGGGGTTCAAGCAATTCTCCCTGCCTCAGCCTCCTGAGTAGCTGGGATTACAGGCACATGCCACTACGCCCAGCTAAATTTTGTATTTTTTAGTAGAGATGGGGTTTCGCCATGTTGCCTAGGCTGGTCTTGAACTCCTGACCTCAGGTGAGCCGCCCGTCTCGACCTCCGAAAGTGCTGGGATTACAGGCGTGAGCCTCCGTGCCTGGCCTGTTTTTGTTTTAATGGGGCCTGGTGGAGAAGAGCAAAGGTAAATGAGAACACTTTAATCTATCATCTTGACTGGAAATCTCGAAATTCATTCTGTTGTTATAACTGGGTGTTCTTCAACTTAGATGGAACACATACCTTGAGCACCTTAATGGAGGTCGTGATGCCATTGGAGTGCGAAGGCCATCTATGCCCTTTTGAAAGTCTTCCTTTGTTTTTCTTAGCCAAGGAAGTCAATGCAAGGATTTAAAAATTATACAACATGAAGAAGGGCTTAAAACATTTGTCAGTGGAATAGCTCACCTTAGATACGAAGACGGAAAAGCATAGAGTTTAAATGTCTTCCCAGGTTTATCAGAAGCAAATGTTTAATGTTGTCCAGGTTTTCATGTACTTATTCCTCTATACTTATAATACAACCTAGATTTTTCGGGTTCCCAGAGTTTCTTCCATAGTGCACTAAGAACCTGTATATAATTTATTTGTATGCTTGTTTATTACCTGTGTGATCTCCACTCTGCCCCCCAATCAAAAAAGAAAAAAGAGAAAAAAAAAAGGGTTGTATGAGGCCAGGGACTACCGCTTTGCAATGTCTTTTTAATTAATTGCAGCACCAAATAGTGTGGCATATAGTGGACTCAATAAGTATTTTAAATAAAGTGTTGAGTACGATGGCGTAACCACTTTTTAGTTTGGAGTGGTCACATTTTATTGTACTGATTCCCCACCAAGCATGGAGTCAATCCTATATTTGATGATCCATCTAATTCTTCCGTTCCTAGGTTTTCTGCCTGTAAAACCTAACACAACATTGATCCAATATTAGGTCTATTGCAGATGCTATTGATGAATAACATTCATTCCTCATTTGATAATTAAAAATGTTTATTTCAATGAGAATCACTAAAACATATGCTTTTGTAAAACAGAATACTTAACATAATTTTCCTGGGAATCCAATATTACTATCATAAACATATAAATGACACCATGCTACGATTTCCCACAACTTTTCCCCACAACATAAAAAGAGAAGTAAATGTAGGTTCTACTTTACTTTTTAAAGTGAGAAAAAGCCTCTTCATTCAGATGTTTATTATTACATGGTAATATGAAATGTCCTTGTATTTTGTGTCAACTGGAAATAATGTTTTAGTCAGTTACCAGACTGCATGTTTTAATAAAGGGAATGTGTAGAGAAAAACAAAGAATGCCCATATCATATTTATTAAGATTAAAATGAATTTTAATTTATGTGTCAAGGACTTCCATTTACCAGTCTGGACAGCAGATGAAAGAACATATATAGAAACTTAAATGATTTACTAAGGAGAAAAATAAAACCACTTCACTTCTTCTGCTTGACTTTTGCTTCTTGAAAATTTTAAACATTTTTAGCTAAGTGGTCCCTTTGCACTTGAGGGTGGAGAACATGAGAAACAAAGATCTTAACACAATTTTGCCAAGTTTTCACAGATCAGATTTAGCATTTATGAGATCACTGAAGGCCAACAATTTCTTACATCAGATTCATGGGGCACAAACTACTAAAATATTTAGTTAGTACCAAAAAAAAGATAAATGAGCAGTCAGAGCTGTTATAGGGCTTGAAAGAAAAGGAAATGCTGCAATGAGGTGACTGTTGGGAAGCTGTGGGAGGGAAAGGGATGTGAGAGAAAGAAGGAAATGAGAAACACACCTTATTAAAATGTGGTTTGTTAAAACACAAAAGATCACTAGAAACTCTTCTCCTTCTCTGGCCTTATGAGAAAACTGAATCTGTAAGTTATTTTTATTAACTTTTAGGAGATTCTCGTTTCAAAATGTTACTTCTTGCTCCTGAGAACTTTCTGTACTTTTTCTACTACATCAACTGCCAATAATTTATTGTGTCCTGGAGGGGGTTCTAATTCTTCATATGCCCAGAATTATATATTTAGAGGTCTAGAACAGAGTGTAAAACATGGGCTCCAGAATCAAAGTCTGAGATCTATCAAGTTAGTGTGACCTTGGAAAAGTTGCTGAACCTTTCTCAGCCTAATAGAGAGAAGAATATGAAAACATATCTACTTCAAAGGGTTATGGTGCAGGTGAAACAAGGGGCTATGAGTAAAGCACTTAGGAGAGTGCCTGCGGGTGTAGAAGGCATTGCATACTCATTGGCTACCATTATTTCTTAGTGCATCTAATATCTAGACTATCTCTTCATGCTAATCTACTTTAATCTCCTTCTTAACTGTTTTCCAGCAAATTAATGGTTTTGAAATTTCTCGAGAAATCAAGGTTTCTGATTCTCTGCTCATGCTATTTTCTTCAGCTGAATTAACTTCCCTTTCAGTTTCTACCCTCCTAAATCGGCCCTAATACAAATGTCATTTCCTCAAAAAAAAAAAAAACTGTCCTTTTTCACAAATTGAATGTTTCTCTTATTGAATCTAGTGTAATATTTTCATATGCCATTTATCATATTTTACGTTGCAAACTCCTTGTAGTATAAGGAATATTTCTTAAACTATGCGTTGTGGATCATGTGAGTTTGCAGACATAGTCTCAATTTCTATAAGAATTAATGAATTTTTGTATTTTTCTTTTGATGACAATCTTAAAAAAAAAATACATGCATATTCTGGGTCACCTGTATAACAATCTCGTAATTGAGTATTGAGATGCATTTTATTTCCCATATAAGAATGTGCCTTTACAATCTCCTTCACAAGAGGTGAAGGGCAGAAGAATTCACTTGGTAAGACACAAGTTTAACAATATTTCAAGTAGGAAAGAGTCATAGTTAAAAGCAAGTTTTTGCATATTATAAAATTTGGGCTCACCGAATAGTCCACGCTCTATCTGCCATATTCACATGGTGAACCGATGTTTGCAGGACATTTTCCATCTTTTATGTTCCAATTATCCATGCTTCATTGATAATAAGTGCGGTAGTAAATACGCAGAGAATGAAAATGTTTTCTCTATATTGTAGCTTGAGGGGCACTATTCTACTAATTGATCCAACAAAATAAAGAATAATTTCATTGTTAATAAGAAAATTAAGAGAAGTGATAATGATGGCTTAGCATTGTCATATTCAAGGGAATTAATCTGAAAACAAGTAAAAATAAAAAATGTGCAAATATGTTTCTGCTATGGGATGCAAATGAGCAAAATTTGTTTCAAAAAATTTACATTATATATGTCATAAAACTAATCTATTGCATTCAACTAATATTTACAGATTAAATTTTGTTACTTTTATAGTTATTTTATTAATTTTAAATTTATTTTCTCATTCAATAATTAAGCCCTTCTATGTACAAACCAGTCAGCTAGGTACTAGAAATAGAATAATTAACAGATAAACATATTTGCCCTTATGCATCTTTTTATTGTAATAAAAGAGGCAGATACTCACCATTATAAATAAGTAGACTATATAGTGTGTGAAATACCGATTAATGATTAGGAAGAAACATGAAATAGTAAAGGATACTAAGGAGGATGAGGAGGGTTGCAATGTTTGTGGTTCAGAAAGGCCTCACTGAGTAGGTAGAATTACACTGAAGATCTTCAAGAAGTATGCAACTTTCCATGGAGATAACCAGGGAAACAGCATTTCTAGCAGAGCGACTAGCAGGTGGAAATGCCCTAAGGCAAGAGCATGTCTGTGTGGTTGACAAGAGTGATCAGGTCTATGTTGCTGGAGAGATATAAATAAGGCAGAGAATAAAATGAGAATGTTATAGAGGTAAAAACATGCACCCGACTATGTAGGGTCTGGTAAATCACCGGAAGGGTTTTAGCTTTTCTTCCGAGTCCAGTGTGAACCATTGGGCAGATTGTAGCACAGAAACATTGTGATCTGATTTATGTTTAACTAGGATTTTTCTGACTGCTGTGTTTAGAATGAACTTGATGATGTCAAGAACCGAAGCAAGGAAACAAGTTGGAAGGCTGCTCTATGAGGGAAGTGACGATGAACTGAACCAGGATGGGAGTAGTGGGAGTTGTGAGAGGAGCTTGCATTCTGGATCTATGTTGAAAATAAAGACTATAGAACTTCCTGATGGGCTAGATATGGGGAGTGAGAGAAAGAGGGAAATTAAAGGATGACATTATTATTTTTGACTTGCAACATTGGAAGAATGCACTTGGCATTAACTGAAACAGATACAGCTGCAGAAGGAGCAAGTGTGGAAATAGAAGGGAATATCAAAAGATCAGTTTGCAAATCATAAGTTTGAGAAGTCTCTTCAATACCCAGAGATGTATTTAGTGTTGAAGTTGCACAAAATGTACACGTCTAAAACTTACAATTTTGTATTCAATAAGTAGCACTATGAAGATCGTAATTTAAACCACAAATCGGTGCTCACCATAATTTTCCTCATTTAAAGGGATCAATTCATCTTTTGATTGTAAGAAACACTGTTATAGAGAATCAGCTCAAAAAATTTTGAGGTCAATCTAAGATTTGAGTCCTAATCCAATCATTCTCCAGCTATCTGACTTTATATGAGTTACTTAGTTTATTTGTGATCCTATTAAGCATTTTGAAAAGTGAATATAATAACACCTAGGTTGTGGAAATTCAATGAGATAATGCCTATGAAATACACAATTCAATGTTTTTTTTTTCTGGCACTTAACTGATACCCAAGAAAAATGTTACTTCTCTTTCCTGAAATTATCTTAACTAACTGTGAACAAATGGCAGGATTTGATCTGGAGATACAACAGGGTTGGTTCAGTCAAGAATGCTAGCAGTAAGAGCAGAGGTAAGGACCAGAAATTCTGAAAAAAAAAATCTAAAATAAATATTTGGAGTGGAGATTCAGGAATATCATACCGTAAGGAGCATGAATCAAAACTAAATATTTGAGTGTAGTGTGGCAGCCAAGGGAGAGACTTACCACGTAGATAAAAGCTGATTGTGCACACAAGACATCTCAGATTTGGTAAAAATAAAAGAGTTCAAAGAAATGATGGCTATCAGACAGAAAAAATGTTAGATTTACACATTTAGTGAATGCTTCTTTAAGAAGAAGAACAATTGGCACTGTCCTATAAAACCTTTACAAGATGATATATCAGTGGCTCACATGGTGTGAAAGCTATACAAACCCAGGTCTTCTAAGTTTAGTAATCTTTTCCATAACTACATGGGATTGATCTGTCCCTAGGGAGTTTAAACAAACTATAAATACAAAATTTAAACAACCATACACAAATATTTATATTTGTGTAATTTTCATTACACAAATATAAATACTTCATATCTACATATACATACAGTGGTCGGTGTTATTTTTAAAGTACTTAAAGCTCAAGATGGGCTTCAGAGAGAGTATAGAGACAGAGTTGACACGTTTGGTAGAAGATCTGGAGGCAGGTTTTCAGCATCTTTTCAGGGTAAACTGAAAACGACTTCAAGATCTGTGAAAGATAAAATTCTTGCCTGTCTTTGGATACTTTGCTTTGGGGAAGGGATCAGGGCCTGTGCTACCGACTTGAAGCAGAGAAGGGCTAGGCAGTACAGTGGTGACAGCAGAAAACAAGTCACCTGAATTTACTATTCCTTTCAGAAGCTAGCTAGCCTACAGAGTGAGCATTGAAAAGTCATATGGATTTCAATCAGTGTCCCACTCCCCATAGTCACCTAATTAGTTCTACACATCAATGCAATCCTAAATTCACTTTTGATGGGTTGGTCTATATCCTGCTGTGGTTTCTCAGCAGTCCACCAAATTAAAAATGTCAGCATGTTCTTTGGAGGGTGGTAGACAATGAAGTCAGCCAAATCTGAAGACAAATAAAGTAGCTGAACATTCCATAATGAAATAGTGCTATGACATTGAAGAGATTCTTAGGCACTCTAATACCCTAAGAATCACTGTACTGGAGTATAACTAAGATTCCCTCAACCCGGAATTCTATTTTGCTTGCAGAAATAAGAGAAGCTGTGTGTGAAACAGAGTAGAGTTATCATTCATTATAATAACCTCAAATTCATAGAAATGATGTTGGGAGCAGTTTCTCATCCCTGTAATCCCAGCACTTTGGGAGGCCGAGGTGGGAGGATCGCTTGAGCCCAGGACTTTGAGACCAGCCTGGGGAACAATAGTGAGACTGCCTCTCTAAAAAAAGTTAGCTGGGTATGGTGGTGTGTGCTTGTGGTGCCAGCTACTTAGGGGGCTGAGGTAGGAGGATTACTTGAGCCTAGGAGTTTGAGGCTTCAATGACTGTGTTTGCAGCACTGTATCCAGCATGGGCGCCTGAATGACAGAGCAAGAGACTGTCAAAAACAAAACAAAACAAAAACAAACAAAAATGCAGAGGAATGTACCACTCACAAATATCCTCAGCTTCCAAATTTTTGATTCAACATTCATGAGCATTACTTTTGGCCATAATTAGATTATAAGTTTATTAGGCACTACATAAAATGCTATTTTTATGTACCTTGTATTTATTTCAAACGATACATGCTAGTCTATTCCTGTTGGGTGAAAAAACTGTTCCTTTTGGTATAACCTAACATTATTTACAACTAACACATGTATAAGGCATTGTATGAAATATTGTGTAAAACTAAGTTAGGTCCCCTATATTTGTTAATATGCTACTCTGTGTGGTACAGTTTACTTCAGTTGTAACTGACTTTTTTTTTTTACTTTTTTAATATCCATCTTCATCACTAGACTCTGACAACCTTGTGGGTAGAAACAATATCTATCTTAGTCATTTTGTGTCACTGGAAATAGGTAGATAGTAAGTACTTGAGTAAATGAAAGAAAGAAAATGATCATTGTAGAAGACTTCCACTTCCAAAAAGGTAGAATAGACATTCTTTGCTCCATTTTTCTTTGTACATACAGATAAAAGCCCTTCTCACAAAAAAATCATAAACAGTACAGATGAAAATTCTGTAAAAAATATAACTTGCAAAAGTGGAAAGGAGAAGAGAGACCATATGTAAAACAAATGAAAGATAGAAATATCGTCAAAGAAAGAGAAGATAGAAGGGAGAATCAAATAAAATTTTAGAACTTGAAAATATAATAGCCAAAATGAGAAAAAAATCAGTAAGTGGGCTAGACAGCAAAATGGCAATAAGAGAAGAATAAATCAGTGAATTTGAAGATGGAATAGTGGAAATTACCCGTTCTGAACAACAGAGAGTAGACTGAAAACAAAACGAAACAAAAACAAAAAGAACAGAGCCCGAGACATGTGGAATTATATGAAAATATTTAACATCTGAGTCATCTGAATCCTAGGAGGAGAGGAGAAAGAAGGTGGGCTAAAAGGATATTTTAAAAAATAGTGCCTAAAAGTAGTTCCAAATTTTGAAAAAATACAATTTACAGATTTGTAAAACTAAAATTCAGTGACAACATAGAACAGCACAATCCCTAAATACTACACACTAAACAGCACATTTCTAAATAATCCATGGATCAACAAAGATGTTTAAAGGGAAATACAAATATATATTGAACTAAATGAAAAAGAAAAAAAAATACAGGCAGACACTGTGGGTCATGCCTGTAATCCCAGCACTTTGGCAGGCTGAGGTGGGAGGATCGCTTGCAACCAAGAGTTTGAGACCAGCCTGAGCAATCTAGTGAGACCCCCATCTCCACAAAAAACAAAAACTAGCCAGGTGTGGTGGTGCATGCCTTCAGTCCCAGGTATTTGGAAGGCTGAGCTGGGAGGACTGCTTGAGCTCAGGAGGTCGAGGCTGCAGTGAGTGTGATCACATCACTACACTCAGCCTGGGCAAGAGTTAGACCCTGTCTCAAAAAAGAAAAAAAGAAAATAAAAAAACCTACACACACACACCCCCCCATACATACACGTGTGTATATATGTGTGTGTGTGTATATATATATTTAGAGCATATATATATATATATTTAGAGCATATATATATGTATGTTTAAGAGCAACAGAGGCATACATTAGAAAAAAATGGAAAAAGGTTAAATCAATAATCTAGGATCCCACCTCAAAAGTGAGAAAAAAAGAGAGCAAAATAAACCCAAAGAATTGAGAAAAAAAATACTTAAAGAAAGCAAAAATTAATAAAATTAAGATCAGAAAAAAATAGAGACAAGAAAACTAAAACTTTGTTCTGTGGAAATATTATTAAAACTGACTAACTTCTAGCAAGAGAAAGAAAAAAGTAGACACAAATTAACACTATCAGAAGTAAAGCAGGGGATATAACTATAACCTTGCAGACACCAAAAAGTTAATAAGGAAATATTTTGAACAAATTTACATGCAAAAAATTGACAATTCCTTGAAAAATGCAAACTCAGCTCATCAAATATACAATAGTAGCCTTTAACTATCAAAGTAATTGAATCTGTAGTTGAAGGAAAACTGTAAAAATCTAGTAAGCCCAGATAACTTCAGTCTTGAATTCTAGAAAATGTTTAAAGAAGAATGACAGCAATTATACACAATCTTCTCCAGGAAATAGATGAGAGAGCACTTCAATTCATTTTATGAAGCTAATAACACTCTGTGCTATGCATAATCAACCAGGAAAAATTATAAAAAATAAAACTACTGACCAATATAAATAGGAGTACACCTGGATATATTCATGAATACATAAACGAACTCCTTAAGAAAATTTTAGTCAACAGAATTCATTAATATGTAAAAAATATCCACCATAACCAAGTGGATTTATTCCAGAGATTCATGGCTGGTTCAACATTTTAAATGCAATGTAACCTATCATATTAACAGGTTAAAGAATAAAAATCGCATGTCCACATTAATTTATGCTGAAAAAATATTGGACAAGCTTTAACACACATAAGGAGAAACTCAGGGAAAAGGGAATTGTGTTAGTCCGTTTTCACCCTGCAGATAAAGACAGAGCCAGGACAGGGCAATTTACAAAAGAAAGAGGTTTAACTGGGCTTAGAGCTCCACGTGGCTGGGGAGGCCTCAGAATCATGGCAGAAGGCAAGGAGGAGCAAGTCACCTCTTAGTGGATGGCAGCAGGCAAAGAGAGCTCCTGCATGGAGTCTCCCTTTTTAAAAACTGTCAGATCTCGTGAGACCCATTTATTATCACGAGAACAGCACGGGAAAGATCTTCCCCCATGATTAAATCATATCCCACTGTGTCCCTCCCACAACAAGTGTGAATTATGGGAGCTACAAGATGAGATTTGGGTGGGGACACAGAGCTAAACCTTATCAGGAATAGAGAGGAACTTCCTCAATTTGATTAAAAAAGAATTGTTACAGCTAATGTGATTCTTAATGGTGAAAGACTAAATGCTTTCCCCATAAAATTAGAGTGAAGGCAAGGACATTCATCCTCAACCCTCTTATTTCACATAGTACTGGAAACTCTAGTAGACACAATAAGGTGCGGAAAAGAAATAAAAGGAATGCAGATCAGAATGAAAGATATATATTTACCTTTATTTGCAGATAACATGATCATCTTACATGGATGAATTCTACAAAATCTACCAAGAAAGCCTCCTAGAACATATAAATAAGGTTAGCAACTTGATAGAACATAATAAACATAAAAATCAATTGTGTATATATACACATACACACACACATATATAAAATAATTAGCACATAGAAACAAAAATGTAAAATGTAATACCATTTGCAAACATTTTAAAAATTAAATACTTATCTTTAAATATAAGAAAACATTGGCAGGTCTTGTATGCTTCAAACTATAAAACGCTGATTTAAAAAATCAAAGATCTGTGAAAAATGAAGAGACATGTACGTTATGTATGGATTGTGAGATTCACATAGCAAAGATACCAACTCTACTCAATGGAATACACATGTCTAGTGCAATTGTTAGCAAAATCATGGCATTTTTTTTGTGGATATAGTCAGGATTATCCTACAACTTATATTGGAAGGCTAAGTAAGTGGAATAGCTAAACAAGTTTGAAAAATGTGAAGAAAGTGGAAAGAACTGCTTTACCCACTTTCAAGACCTATTTTATATACATACTATAACCAGATCTGTATGGTATTGGCAGAGAGTTAGGCTCGTAGGTCGATGGAACACAATAGAGAACCCTGGAAATAGGTCCAAACATATATACCCTATCGACTTGTGCCAAAGGAACAAGATCAGTTTAACAGATGAAAAATCGCCTTTTCGAAAACCGATGCTAGAACAGGTGAACTTCCACAGGCAAAACAAAAACAAAACAGAACAGAAAAAAAAAAAAAAAAAAACCTGATCAAATTCTTATACTGTACTAAAAAATTAAGTCAAAATGAAATAGAGATGTAAGTATAAATGTAAAATTATAAAAGTCTTAGGAAAAAATATGGAGAAATCTTATTTGATCTAGGGCCATGCAAAATCTTAATACCAAAAACATCTATAAAAGGAAAAAAGTATAAATTGGACTTCATCAGAATTAAAAACATTTGCTCTGCAAAAGAGTGGTTAAGTGAATGAAAAAAACATGCTACAGACTTGGAGAAAGTATTTGCGAACCATACATCCAACATAGGGTTAGTATCTAGAATATGTAAGAACTCTCAAAACTTTCAGTTAAAAAAAAATCTAAATAGCATATATGCAAAAGTCATGAAGGGACATTACACTGAAGAGGATACATAGATGGTAAATAAGCACATGAAAATATATCATTCATTATGAGCCCTTAAGGAAATGGAAAATAAAACTCCAATGAGGTAACACTGTATTCATATTAGAATGGGTAAAATCAAAAAACAAAATAGTGACAATGCCAAATGCTGGACAGTATGTGGATAAAACTGAATGATTCATACCCTGGGGTGAGAAGGTAAATTGGGGCAGCCACACTGAAAACAAATTGATACTTTCTTAAAAATCTAAATCTGCAATTATTATACTACTCCACAATTGTACTCATAGGTATTTATCCCAGAAAATGGAAAACTTATGTTTACACAAAAAAACCTGTACATGAATGTTTATAGCTGCTTTAATTGTAATAGCCGTAAACTGAAAACAAACAGATATTCTTCGATGGGGGAAAGATTAAACAAACTGGGACAAAATTATACCATAGACTTGGTACTCACTAATACAAAGAAATGAGCAATTGATACCCAATATAACTTACATGAATCTCCAGAGAATTAAGCTCAGTAAGAAAAGTCAATCCCTGAAGAGTTACGTAGTGCACAATTCTATTTGTGTAACAACATTCTTTAAATGAAAGAACAGACTAGTGGCTGTTAGGTGTTAAGAAAGGGTTGGACATATAAAAATATAGCCTTTTATCATGGCTATAAAAGACAATAGGACGAATGCATGTGGTCATGGGAACTTTCTATCTCTTTACTGTGTTGATGTTAATATCTGGTTTTGATATTACACTATAGGCTTGAAAGATACTACCACTGAGAAAAATTGGATAAAATATACCTATTCTCTCTATATAATTTTATAACATCATGTGATACATTTTGTACAATTTTCTCAGAATAAGAATTATAATTAAAACACCACATAGTATGTACTTAGCACATAGTAGGTACTTAGCACATAGTAGGTCCTCAAAACACACTGAATTGATAAACATTGTACCTTATTAAAGATTATTCCTGGGCTTCTGCTCAGGATGTAACAGAAGGAATATGATATTTCTGTTCATCTCATGCAGTTTTGTAAGCCCTTTCCAGTTTTTCTTCCCAATTACTTGGCATTTCTTTGTCATATATTAGCACATGTAAATGTTTTTCTGTACATTCCAATATTTGTCATCTATAAGAATACTTGTTAAATGGAAATATTGGAAAATCACCCTTGGTTACATCTTCAGACCTAACATGTGGACATAAAACAACTTTCTGAAAGGTCTTAGAACTGAAAAGGAAATGTCACGTCAGTGTGTACTTAGGATTTACCACAATGTTCTGCATATTGTAAAGATTGGATACATATTATTGGAATGAATTTACTAAAGAATAACATATTGTACATTTTCTATAAATGGTAAGTAGTGGCGGTAGTAGGAGAAATTTCAGTAGTAATAGTAATGTGTTAAGGGAGAGCACGGCCATTGCTAGAATAAAACCAATAGCTCAGATCTCAAAAACATACTACATTATCATTATCTAAGCTGGTTAACACACCTGTATTTTTCTCATCATCTTCTGTTGATAGACTTTAAACTGCCAGCATTAGCATTTTACCTTTCTCTACTCTGCTCAGCAGTTAAGATTAATATCCACCTATTTATGTACAAACTACTCATGATCTCAGAGTTCTAGGAAAATGAAAAGTAACGTTTCATTACAAAAGTATTCAAGGTCTCTGTTCCAAAGATCTCCTAAAATGATAAATCTCTACATTCTTCCTGATAAAGATGTTTTTCAATCTGTATCAGCAATGATTCGCTGAATCACAGGTGAGTGTTTTGACCCTAAGTGTTGCCAGGGATAAACAGGGTTTTTAAAATTACATTTCCAAGTGCCTCATGGAGTGTGTTAAATTATTATGTAGGCCTCACTAAATGGAAGCTTCAAACTACTGAGCAGTTGAATGGTTCCCATTTATCACCATGGTTCCACACAAGGCACTTACCCCTGCATCCCCTGGTAAATCTGGAGAGATTACTCACATTGTTTTCCTGGTTCACAGGTTACCGGGCCTGCACTGTACAATCCAATAGGAGTCTCTGTTTGAATGAAGTATTATCTTTTCGCCTCTGTGAACTATTGAGGAGGAACACAACACCTAATGGAAAATTGCTATAATATCCTTAAGGGAAAGATGTACCAACTTTCTAGAGGGGTATTTAATTAGGTTTAGCCAGATGACAAATAATTCCTTTGTTTTTTCATAGCTTTTTTTTTTTTTTATAGATTTTGTGGAATTGTGGGAAACATTTAATAATACCACCAGCTCAATGCTTGCAAATATGCATGCTTTCATGGTTTGAATTTTTGCTTTATAATGTAGAATACTACAGTTCCAAGTCACCAAAATATTTTTATTTTGTGATTTAATATTCCCAATTGATGAATGCTCATGTTTAAGTTAACCTAGTGAGAACCAAGCTGTTCTTTTCAGAAGAAAGAACATCTATAACCAAAGATTAGTACAAAAATTGTCTAGATTTGGGTGGAGGCTTGGTCATTATCCACTTAACACTCTAATTTTGCAAAAAACCAAATACTTTCCCTCCAGTAAAGGGGCTCCTCTCAAATCAAACCTCAAATTAGTATGGCCCAAGTCCTCTTGGTCTGAGCACCAAAGCCCAATCCAGATTTTGTTCTACTTTGATGCTCTATATCCTTCCTCCTTTGGATTCTGCTATTTGTCCATTGGTTATTTCAACGTTATGCTTTCTGGTTTTCCTATTTCATCTGCTTTCTCATAGCCCACTGAATAAAAAACTTCCCAAATTCTCCTTCTTTATTTACTGGAATAGATTACCTATTTTCTTCAAATTTGTATCTTTCTTGTACATTTCAAAACTTGAATCTTGATTCTAAACTTTATCAGGATTTGTTAATTTATTACTTAAATTGGCATTTATAACGTATCTGTGTTTCTAGTGCTATGTGTTATAGCAACTATATAGGATAATTTTTCTTCTGCCTTCAGAAAGGCTTAATAAAATATAATACATATAGTAAAGGGATTCAAAACAGCCATTCAAAACGATGCTTTAAAACATTGATTGGCAAACTGGCCTACTTGTCAAATCTGGCCCCCCACTTGATTTTGTAAATAAAGTTTTAACAGAACATGGTTTTGTCCATTTGCTTATATGTAGCCTAAGGCTACTTTTATATTACAATGGAAGAGTTAAGTGGTTGCAGCAGATACCATATGGCCTCCAAGCCTAAAATATTTATTATCTGACCTTTTATATTTAAAAGTTTGCTGATTCCTGCTTAAGAAGAACATTTAGTGCCATTGTTTCATGCATATTTCATACATATAAGATGTATAATAGAAAAATGTTCATAAAATAATGTTAGGATAAAATGTATATTGCAAAATGACCCATTTTTTGGTAATTTATGTGTAGAAAATGTAGGTAATGACATACACACTAAAACATTAACAGTCTGGATATTTAGTGGAAGTACAGACAATATTTTCTTTCATTCTCCTTATATGATGTGTCTGGGAATTTTCATTTTGTTTTTCTTATATGTTAATTTTTTTGAGAAAGTTTTGGCTTCATGTAACAAAAACTTTGGTGAACAGTGTTTTAAACGTGAGAACACATTGTTTATTTAACTAGAAGTTTGGAGCTCAGGGTTCACTCATAATTTTAAAATGCGATCAGGGGCCAAAATGGACTCCATATTTTCATTATAGTCTAATTTTAGGGCAGGGCACCTATTCGGTAAAATGAGAAAAAAGCCAAAACAACAACAAACAAACCTTAGAACATTTTTGAAGAAAATTTACATGCAGGATTCCAAAAAAACTACAATTGTTTTAATAATATGGGTTCTAGAGTCAGAACAACTCATCAAATTCATTTTCCTTCTCTTATGTTTGCTCTGCGCTGTTGAGGAATTCACCTGTCTGTTTCCTTGTGTCTCAGTTAACACATCTATAAAACAAAATTAATAAAAAACACCATAGAAAATTGCTTGCAGTCTTGAACATGTTGATGACAGTAAAGTACTTACAGTAGTGCTTAAAATAAATAACTACTCAGTAAATGCTAAGTATTTTAACTATTAACATTGATGATATGAAAAAAAAAAAGATGACCCAGCTAACTTGAAAGTCTGGCCTTGAAGATATGTGTAATGGGAGACTATGAATCAAAGCTCCATTCACATAGAAACCTCACTCTTTGGTCTTGCTGATGGCTTGGACAGATGAATCAAATACTACTCAGAGGGAACAGAGCTTTTCAGGTCTCGAGCTTCATGGTATACATTACTTCCTTTGCCTGTGTTGTTCTTTCATTTAATCATGTTCTACCTAATTCCTACCAACCCTTTTCTCTTCCTACCAATCCTCTACTCAACACAGAGGGCTCAATGTATTCTGCCACCTCCAACTTCACCTGTATTAGCTTTCTAGAGCTGCTATAACGAAGTATAATACCAGAGATGGTTTGGCTTATAAAAACAAAAATAATTGTCTCACAGTTCTGAAGGAAGGAATCCCAGATCAAGGTGTCTGTAGGGTTGGTTTCTTCTGAGGCTTCTTTCTTTGGCTTATAGATGGCCACCTCCATGTCCTCACATAGTGTGTTAGTTTTTGTATTACCAGAAAGCAATAACTTAGGCTGAGTAATTTATAAAGAAAAGAGGTTTAATTGGCATACAGTTCTATAGGCTGTACAGAAAGCATGATGCCAGCATCGACTCAGCTTCTGGTGAAACCTCAGGAATCTTATAATTATGATGGAAGGCAGAGGGGGAGCAGGTGTATCACATAGTAAAAGCAGGAGCAAGAGAGAGATGGGGGAGGTTTCAAACTCTTAAACAACCAGATCTTGTATGAAGTACCAGAGTGAGAACTCATTCATCACCAAGGGAATGTAATTAAGCCATTCATAAGAGATCTGCCCCCATGATCCAATCACCTCCCACCACGCCCCACCTGCAACAGTGGGAATTACATTTCAACATTAGATTTGGAGGGAACAAACATTGAAACCATATCATTCCATGCCTGGCCCCCCAATTCTCATGTCCTTCTCACATTTCAAAATAAAATTATGTCTTTCCAATTGACCATCAAAGTCTTAATTTGTTTCAGCATTAACTCAAAAGTCCCAAGTCAAAAGTCTCATCTGGAGATAAATTCCTTCTACCTGTGAGGTTGTGCAATCAAAAACAAGCTGTTTACTTCCAAGATACAATGGTGGTATAGGCATTGGGTATACGTTTCCATTCCAAAAGAAAGACATTGACCACAAGAAGGCAGTAATAGGTGTCATACAATTTTGAAACCCTGTAGGACAGACATTAAATCTTAAAGCTCCAACATAAGCTTTGACACCATGTTCTGCATCCTGGTGTGAGGAATGAGCTCCCAAGACCTTCAGCATCTCTGCTTCTGTGGCCTCTCAAGATGCAGGTCACGTGGCTTCTCTCATAGGTTGAAGTTGAGTGCTTGGAGCTCTTCCAAGAAGAGGGTCTAAACTACTGGTGAATCTATCATTCTGGGGTCTGGAGAGTGGTGGGCCCCTTGTCACAGCTCCAATAAGCAGTGTTGTCGTGGGGACTCTGTGTGGGTGCTCCAACTCCACATTTCTCCTCCCAGTAGAGTTTTTATGTTGGGGCTCTGCCCCTGTGGTAGGCTTCTTCTTAGGTACCCAGGCTTTTATTTTTTTTTAATTTTTAATTTTGTATTATACTTTAAGTTCTAGAGTACATGTGCACAATGTGCAGGTTTATTACATATGTATACATGTGCCATGCTGGTGTGCTGCACCCATTAACTTGTCATTTACATTAGGTGTATCTCCAAATGCTATCCCTTTGTCCTCCCCCCAACCCCACAACAGGTCTGCATCATTCTCAGCAAACTATAGCAAGAACAGAAAATCAAACACCACATGTTCTCACTCATAGGTGGGAACTGAAAAATGAGAACGCTTGGACACAGGAAGGGGAACATCATACCCAGGCTTTTCTATACATCCTCTGAAATCTAGGTGGAAGCCCCCAAGCCTCCTTCAAGCATGCATTCAAATAATCTGCAGTCTTATCACCACATGGAAACCACCAAGGCTTATGGCTTGCACCCTCTGGGGTGATGGCCCAAGATCTACCTTGTCTCCCTTGAGTTAACGGCACAGCTAGAGTGACCAGATTGTGGGAAGCAGTGTCCTAAAGCTATGCAGAGCAGTTGTCCCTTGGGCTAGGCCCCCAAAACTATTCTTTCTTCCTAGACCTCTGGGCCTATGATGAGAGAGGCTGTCTCAAAGACTTCTGAAATACCTTCAAGGTCTTTTTCCCATTGTTTTGGATACTAGCACTTGGCTCCCTTTTAGTCATGCTAATCTTTCTAACAAATGGTTGCTCCTTAGCCTGCTTAGCTTCTGCATCTACCACTGGGCTACCCTGCAAATTTTCCACAATTTTATGTTCTATTTCCCTTTTAAATGTAAGTTCCAAATTTAAGTCATTTCTTTGTTTCTGTATCCAACTGTAGGCTATTAGAAGCAGTCAGGCCACATCTTGAACATTCTGCTGCTTAGAAATTTCTTCCCCCAGATACCCTAAATCATCACTCTTTAGTTTAACCTTCCATAGGTCTCTAAGACATAAACACAATGTGCCCAAGTTCTTTGCTAGGGTATATTACTGGTGATCTTTACTCCAGTTCCCAACAGCTTCCTCATTTCCATTGGAGACCTCATCAGCCTGACCTATACTGCTCATATTTATATTAGTATTTTGGTCAAAACCGTTTAACAAGTCTCTAAAAAGGTCCAAACTTTCTTTTTTTCTTCTGTTCTCTTCTGAACCCTCCAAACTCTTACAACATTTGCCTGTTACCCAGTTCCAAAGCCACTTCCACATCTGAGGGCAATTTTATAGCAATATGCCACTCCTCAATACCTATTTTCTATATTATGCCATTTTTTGCATGACTCTAAAGATGTAACTGAGGCTACATAACTAATACAGAAAATGGGTTTAAGTGACTCACAGTTCTGCAAGCTGTTTAGAAAACATAGCACCAGAAACTGCTTGGCTTCCAGTAAAGCCTAAGGAAACTTATGAGCATGGAGGAAGGCAAAGGAGGAACTGGCATATTACATGTCAAGAGTGGCAACAAAAGAGAAAGGTGGGTGCCACAGTGATATGGTTTGGCTCTGTGTCCCCACCCAAATCTCATTTTGTAGCTTCCATAATTCCCACATGTTGTGGGAGGGACCCAGTGGGAGATGAATGGGAGGGGGTCTTTCCCATGCTGTTCTTGTGATAGTGAATAAGTCTCATGAGAGCTGATGGTTTTTTAAAAAGGAGGTTCTCTTCTTTTCTCCTCTCATCTGCCACTGTGTGAGTTGTGCTTTTCCCCTTCCACCATGATTGTGGAGCATCTCTAGCCATGTGGAACTGTAAGTCCATTAAACCTTTTTCTTTTGTAAATTGCCTAGTCTCAGGTATGTTTCTATCAGCAATGTGAAAATGGACTAATACAGTACATTGGTACCAGTAGAGTGGGTTGTTGCTGAAAAGATAGTGAAAAATGTGGAAGCAACTTTGGAACTGGGTAAGAAGCAGAGGGTGGAACAGTTTGGAGGGCTCAGAAGAAGATAGGAAAACATGGGAAAGTCTGGAACTCTCTAGAGACTTGTTGAATGGCTTTGACCAAAATGCTGATAATAATATGGACAATGAAATCCAGGCTAAGGTGGTCACAGATAGAGATGAGGAACTTGTTGGGAACTGGAACAAAGGTGACTTTTGTTATGTTTTAACAAAGAGGCTGGTGGCATTTTGTCCCTGCCTTAGAGATTTGTAAAACTTTGAATTTGAGAAAGATGATTCAGGTTATCTGCGGGAAGAAATTTCTAAGAATCAAAGTATTCAAGAAATGACTTGGGTGCTGTTAAAGGCATTCAGTTTCAAAAGGAAAACAGGGCTTAAAAGTTAGGAAAATTCACAGCCTGACAATGCAACAGAAAAGAAAATCCCATTTCCTGAGGAGAAATTCAACCAGCTGCAGAAATTTGCCTAAGTAACAAAGAGCCAAATGTTAATCACCAAGACAATGGGGAAATTGTCTCCAGGGCATGTCGGAGACTTTACAGCAGCCCCTCCCATCACAGGCCTGGAGTCCTAGGAGGAAAATGTGGTTTTGTTGGCCAGGCCCAGGGTCCTCATGCTGTGTGCAGCCTAGGGACTTGATGTCCTTCATCTCAACCGCTCCAGTCACAGTAGAAAGGGGCCAATGTAGAGCTAGGGCTGTGGCTTCAGAGGGTGCAAGCCTCAGGCCTTGGCAGCTTCCATGTGGTATTGAGACTGCAAGTGCACAGAAGTCAAGAATTGAGGTTTGGGAACCTCTGGCTAGATTTCAGAAAATGTATGGAAATACCTGGATGCCCAGGCAGAAGTTTGCTCTAGAGGTGGGGCCCTCATGGAATACTTCTGCTAGTGCAGTGCAGAAGGGAAATCTGGGGTCAGAGCCCCCTACTGGGACTCCACCTAGTGGAGTTGTGAGAAGAGAGTCGCCATCCTCCAGACCCCAGAATGGTAGATCCACTGACAGCTTGCACTATATGCCTGGAAAAGCCACAGACAAGACACTCAATGCCAGCCTGTGAAAGCAGCCAGGAGTGGGGTTATACCCTGCAAAGCCACAGAGTTGGAGCTGCCCAAGGGTTTGGGAGCCCATCTCTTGCATCAGCATGACCTGGATGTGAGACATGGAGTCAAAGGAGATCATTCTGAAGCTTTAAGATGTTGCTTCCCAGCTGGGTTTTGAACTAACATAGGGCCTGTCACCCCTCTGTTTTGGCCAATTTCTCCCATTTGGAGTGGCTGTGTTTACCCAGTGTGTGTATCCCCATTGTAGCTAGGAATTAAATAACTTGCTTTTGAGTTTACTGACTCATAGGTGGAAAGGACTTGTCTCATCTCAGATAAGATTTTGAGCTGTGGACTTTTGAGTTAATGCTGAAATGAGCTGAGACTTGTGGGACTGTTGGGAATGCATGATTGGTTTGGAAATGTGAAGATATGAGATTTGGGAGGGGCCAGAGTATAATGACATGGTTTGACTCTGTCCCCACCAAAATCTCATCTTGTAGCTCCCACAATTCCCACATGTTGTGGGAGGTATCCAGTGGGAGATGATTGAAACGTGGTGGTGTGCCTTTCCTATGCTGTTCTCATGATAGTGAATAAGTCTCATGAGAGCTGATGGTTTTAAAAAGGGAGATTCCCTGCACAAGCTCTCTTCTCCTGTCTGCCACCATGTGAGATATGCCTTTCACCTTGCACCATGATTGTGAGGCCTCCCCAGCCATGTCAAACTGTAAGCCCATTAAACCTCCTTCTTTTGTAAATTGCCCAGTCTCAGGTATGTCTTTAGCAGCAATGTGAAAATGAACTAATACACACAGTCTTTTACACAACCAAGTCTTGCATGCATTACCAGAGTGAGGACACATTCATCACCAAGGGGATGGTGCTAAGCCATTCATGAAGGATCTGCCCCTATGATCCAATCACCCTCCTCCCAGGGTCCACCTCCAACATTTGGAATTACATTATAACATAAGATTTAGGGGGACAATCATCCAAACCTCATCAAACATCCAAACCATGTCATGCCCTCTGTACATATCTGTGTACTCATTTCCCCTTTTGTAGGAATATCAATCACATTACATTAGGGTCCGCTATAATGATTTCATTTTAACGTAACTACCTCTTTAAAGTGCCAACCCCAAATACAATTAGACTATTAGATACTGGGAGTTAGAACTACAACATATGAGATTTGAGGTAATACATTCCAACTCATAATGCTCTCCTTGTTCCTTCTCATAGTGTGCTATACTTCTCTTCCATTTATAGTTTAGAAATAAAAATTTATATTTGTGCTCATTTGTTAAATATTTTGTGTCACATTAGTAGCCGTTTTTTTTTTTAATTGCCCTGGCCCTACAACAATGCCTACTACCTGGTCGGAGAACAAGAAATGGTTGTTAAACAAATGAATATACTTCTCTGAAACTTGTTCTCCCTTTCCTGATCAATATATGCCATCATTTGGTGAACATACAGAAACTTATTTACCATAGACAATATAATATATGTTAAAAGTATATTAGTTAGAGATAGCCAAAATATTCAGGAAGTTATTGCTCATTTATTTTTCATTTTTCCTAGTATAAATTAGGCTATGTGAAATTGCAATTTTTGTAGATACAAAAAAAGATCAATAAAGGCAATTTCATATTGTCCAGCCAATTTAAATGGCCTCTTTCTCTCAAGTCTTCTGTCATTTTGAATGTTTTGTTCAATTTTCAGCCATAACAACCTTGCCTAGGTTACTGCTTTGTACTCTCCATAAACAATGTTCTAGACCAGCCAGGGCAACATGGTGAAATCCTGTCTCTACTAAAAATACAAAAATTAGCCAGGCATGGTGGTGCATGCCCGTAATCCCAGCTACTCAGGAGGCTGAGGCAGGAGAATCACTTGAACCCAGGAGGCAGAGGTTAAAGTGAGCCAAGATTATGCCACTGCACTCCAGCCTGGGTGACAGAGCGAAACTCCGTCTCATAAAAAAAAAAAATTAGTTCCCACGAATGGACACATGCATCCAACTCTCACACTTTAAAATAAATCCTTCCTATGTATATCCTGAATTGCCTCACACCTCCCAAGAGGTTAGGTTACTCTTCATTTACCATTAAAAAATTATTGTTGTCTCTCTCCCTTCCTTCAACTCTCATCCCCCTTCCTTCCTTCCTTCCTTCCTTCCTTCCTTCCTTCCTTCCTTCCTTCCTTCCTTCCTTCCTTCCTTCCTTCTTTCCTTCTTTCCTTCCTTCCTTCCTTCTTGAAAATATCATCCTCGCAATGTGTTCTAGGGATACAGTGTTGATCCTAAAGGAATTGCAATGTGTTGAGTATGTAAATAAACAGTTACATTGCATGGTGTAAATGTCCTAATATAGTTCTGCACAGGGAGACATACACAGTAGCATGACGATGGGGTCTTGAGCCAATCTCCTAGATGGGGTTTGGGTGGTTAGGCAGCTTCCTTATGACCATGACCACCTATTTTTAACCTCATTGACACAGCGTTTTCTCCCATGGCAAGGTCTTTTCCACGTTATTCCTTATGTTGAGAATACTTATTTTACTCTTATTCATTTATTTCATGTAAGTTTTGTAGATCTCAACTGAAGCATTATCAGTTTCTCAGAGACGACTTAGATGTCTAGAAAAATATCTGTATAGTAAAGGAATATATAGCTCTGTGTATATCTCATTGTAGTTCTTAGCACAGTTGCAGTTTTACACATTTGTGTAGTTAACTGATTAATATCTGCCTTTCCAGCCAAGTGCCAAAGTATTATGAATTTAGTGGTCTAGCTACTTCAGTACCTGGAATAGTGCCTGGAACATCATACAGATTCAATGATATTTGTTGACTGAGTAAATAAATTTGAAGATACTAGAGGTAGGTGTTGAAAGTAGTGTTGATGGAGGCAGTATTCAGAGTTGAATAAGACATGCAAAAAGAGAAAGCTTTTGGGGTAAGGGTCTGAATGTGAGTGAGCACAGTTTGTCAGATAATCTAAAAATGTATCAAACAGCTGAAGCCCAGAGACTGTGGAGGTGAGCAAGGGCCCAGATATTGAAGATTTTGTAAACTTTTCAGACTGTTTCCTCTGGACTTAGGGTGAGAGAATTTGTTTCAATTTCTTTACATAGAAGACAAGGATTATAATGAGATTTATATTTTTATAACGATTGCTCTGGTTGCAGTGTGGAAAATATCTGGACAGCAGTGTATCTCAAGCTGAAGAGGCTTATTCGGTGATTGTTGAAAAAATTCAAGTGAAAGACGTGTGGCTTCAGCTATGAAGAGCTCTGTTACTTCAGCAACAGGCATAACAGGAATTGGTGATTGGTTGAATAGGGTTGAAGGGTAAGATGGAAAGAGAACACGACAACAGAGCAATCCCAGGTTGACACCTTGAGCTCTATAGGGATGATAATGTAATCAGTAGGATAGAAAAATGCAGGGGGATAAGCAGGTTTTGAAAGGAAGGAGATGAGTTCAGTCGTAAGCATGTAAAGTTGGTTTGTGAGCTACCCTACTGAAGTTGCTCAGAAGGCAATTAGAGGTATAGGTCTGAAGTTTAGAAGGTAGGTATAAACCTTGTGGCATAGGTGAAATTCTCTTTAGGACACAATGTAAGCCAAGAATTTGGATGCAAATGATTTATTAACGAAGTGAAGGAAGCAGGGCAGAGACAAGAAATAAGCCAAGCACTAGAGTTATTTCTGTTATGCAGCTTCTACCATATATGCAGAGATCTTTACAGTATAAATCACACCCAAGAGTTCATCCCAAGGAATTCAAAGGACCTAGGTCTTACACTCTGGAATGTAGAGAAATGAATACATAAAATTCCAAGGTACTTCTGGCACTCCAGGTGAGTAAGGCAATTCTAGTGGTCATGGGAAATCCTCTACAAGTTATAGGTAGGAGCTGTTGACAGCAAAGCACACAGAAACTAGAGGATAAGCACACAGAGGGATACAAGTCAGTCTGGGTAGGTCACTAGAAGTATTCATTATTGTATAGACATATATTTTAGGACCAGCACCTTATGCAACATAACTGAAACCATGGGAAAGGACAAGACCTCCTAAAATATCTAGAATAGGAGGAGAACAGAACTTAAAAAGAGAGATGAAGTGAAGTTAATAAAGATTGAGAAGTCTTGCCAGTAAGAAAGGAGTAAAGACAGGATTGCAGTTCAAGGCAGCTGAAAGAAGGGAGCGTCATTCTTGTGACCTTAGATGACTGACTTTCAGCAGTAAGAGTTTTCTTCTTACGTTTTTCCAAAGCTCTACATAATTAGGAGTCCTACATAAAAACAAAGTATGTGGTTCTGATAGTTCAAGATTCCTAAAATGATTTTGAAGATGGGGTTGCTGAAAGACTCTCAGCATAAAGGTCAGTAGAGTGCAATGAGTAGCGTTGAGCTGAGACAATGGAGGCATGGGTCCCAGTTCTAGTGCCATTATCACATTGATTTTAATCTTAGACAGTTTACCAGTAATCTCCAGAATTATGTTTCTTCAGTAATGAAATGACTTGGTTTGCCATGACTCTAAAATTCTTCATTGTGAAACCGTAAGATGTGTTACAGGTAAAGATTAAAGAAAAAGAGCAGGTGCTGTAGATTTAATTAATTAGTTAATTGAATTAATATTTATTCAGCACCTGCTCTGATAGAACATGGAGGCATGAGAATGAATGAAACTGACAAGTTCTTTGTCTTCACATCTAGCAGAACACTGTAGAGTTATAAAGGTGATTAATGGATTCCAATTGCAATATATGTTATAAAGGAGGACAAGGTAATAGAAGATTATATAATAGAGGAACCTAAACTGATATGGTCAGTTCAGGCACAGGAGCTGGATTGAATAGTTTTCAGGTCTATGAAAGACAGTCTAAATTTGGTTAAAATTAACTTTTCCTAGAAACTCTTCAACAGTGCAGTCTGATACATAGTTGAGATTTGTGGATATATCTTGGGCAGTATCAAAGACCTGTCATCTTGGGTATAATTAAACATGGGCATGCGCAAGGGGATGGCAAAAGCTATTAGTGTATTCAAAAATATAATCCTATAATTTTTATTGGGAATTCATACTTTTCAGGTACCATTGTTGGTTTTGGAGTTTATAGCAGTAAATAACATATCCTATAAGGAGAGGCTGACAATAAACAAGATACATCAGGTAGGTGTAGGTGCTATGATAGTAACATATGTAAATGTTTTCTATACATTCTGCTGAGGAAACGGGCTACCCTTTTCATTTGGAAGTGCTATGGCAGGGGCCAGTTTTTGTTAAACATATCTATGATTTCCTTCTTCCTTGAAACTAGAAACTGCAGTTTTAGTTGAGCAAATAGCTGCTAAACATAAAGACTACTTCCCAGCTTTTGTGGCAGTCTTGTCATGTGATGAAGTCATTAAACGTTTACTTTTCAATAAGTGTTAGGTAGAATTTCTGGAGAGGTTGCTTAAAAAGTGTTGACTCAGAGATGATGTTAGCAATACATTGGAATAGAAAGCCTCAACCCTTGTCCCCTCAACAGAAACACCAATTTAATAACGATATATAGACCCAAATACTTTTGGTAAGAATTTCTGGATCCAGTTAGGAAGTTATAGTACCCTGAGTGAGAACAAAGCTAAGGATATCCTTATTTAAATAGGTAAGAAGAGTGATTTCACTCTATCCACATCAGCTCTTCCTTCAAGCTAGCAGAGCATAGTGATAGGAGAGAATGACCTGGTTTCTGATTTCTTCCTCTGGGGAAAAAAGAGAAGGGTAATATATGTCCAATTCTTCAGGCTTTTAGAAGGTCTTCCAAAGGGACTGGTTTCTGTCTTACCTCAATTGTAATGTTGTCTTAACTGGCATAGTTTGGATGCCTGGGGGCTGCTGAGAGCATGTAAGAGTAGAGTGGCTTAATGTGGCCAGCATGGCTCAGTGAAATCAGGAGAAGACACAACTTGAGATTTCTCCCCTGAGAGAAAGTGAGAAGTGGATTGTGCATCTGGTGTTCTGGGTATTTAGAGGAATAATCAAGGGACTGGTATCTGTTTTGCCTGACTCGGTGGACTGATAAGGAGTCTCTATAATTTGGATGCCTATGGCTACTAAAAACAAGGGGGAGTGGAGTGGCATGCTGCTATAGAACCAAAAAGCATGCAATGATGCAGAAAGACACCAGAGGGGGTGGGAGATTACAAGCTCTTGATAAAAACATGCCCCTCTAATTGAGAAATTGCACACACACATCCAAAGAGGATGCATACCTCCCATGAAAGGATTCAGAGGCCCCCAGAATCTCTAACTAGCCTGAGGGTATTCTCCTGTATGAAGCCAGTATGTAAGATTGGGAATGGCTGTTTTTTTTCAAATTGTGCTCATCATAGTACAAAATTATAAGACTTGGGGAAACAGGGAAACATGGCCCAAATAAAGGAACAAAATAAGTCTTCAGAAACTAGTCTTGAATAAACAGAGATATATGAATTATCTGACAAAGAATTGCAATTAATCTCCATAAGGATGTTCTTCAGGGTAAATGAGAATGTCAACTAAAAGATAGGAAATCTCTATCAAAGATAGAGTTAGAAAGAGAGAGAAAAAATCCAAACAGAAATTTTGTAGCTGAGGAACACAATCACTGAACTGAAAATTTCACTGGAGGAGATCATCAGCAGACATAATCAAGGACAAAAAAAGAATCAATGAACTCTAAAGCAAGTCATTTGAAATTATTCTGTCAGAGTTACAACATCAACAACAAAAAGAATAAAAAAAGAATAAGGAAAGCCTGAAAGACTTATAGAATATTATTAAGCCAACAGATATATGCATTATCAATCCAAGAAGTGGAGGAGACAGAGACTCAGAAACCTAATGGACTCCAAGTAAAATGAACTTGAGGAAATCCACAGAAAGATACATTACAATCAAATTGTCAAAAGTTAAAGATAAAGAGAATTTTGAAAGCATCAAAAGTTACTCACCACATTCAAAGGATCTTCCATCAGACTGACAGTGGATTTCTCAGGAGATATCTTGCAGATGAGAATGGAGTGATATTCAAAGTGCTGAAAGAAAAGTTCTTGCCAAGCAAGAATACAGCATCTGGCAAAATCATATTTAAAAAGGAAAAAGAAAGACTTACATAGATAGACAAAAATGTATAACAATAATATCTATATTAAAAAGAAGAAAGACCTTAAACAAAAACCAAACTTTACATTTGCAGAAAACAAAAAACAAAAACAAAACAAAACAAAAAAATAGAAAAAAAGAGGACACAATAAACCTAAAATTTGCAGGAAAAAAAAAAAGATTAGGAAGTAATTTTAAAAATACAGAATAGAAAAATAATACAAAATCAATAAAGCTAAAATTTTGTGGTTTGAAAAGATCAAAAAATTGACAAAACTTTGGCTAGATAGTAAAGGGAAGACTCAAATTAATGAAATCAGAAATGAAAGAGGTGACATTATAACTGATGCCACAGAAATTAAAAGGATTGTAAGAGATTCCTACGAACGATTATTTGCCAACAACTTGAATAACCTGGAAGAAATGAATAATTTTCTAGAAACATACACCTTACCAAGACTAAAACAAAGAAATAGAAAATCTAAACAGATCTATTTCTAATAAAGTAATTGAATCATTAATCAAAAAGCTCCCAGAAAAGAAAAGCCTAGGACCAGATGGCTTCAGTGTGGAATTCTATGAATTAGTTAAAGAAGGATTACTGTCAGTCCTTCTAAGTTTCTCCAAAAAACTCAAATAGGTGAGGGAACAATTTTAAATTTATTTTATGATCCCAGTATGAAGGTCAGACAAAGGTGCTAGAAGAAAAAATATATGTAGCCAAATATTCCTGATAAATATAAATGCAAAAATATTCAACAAAATACTACCAAAAAGAATTCAACAGCATCTGAAAGGATTATACACCATGGCCAAATGGAATTTATGTTTCTTGAATGCAATAATGAGTTAACGTACCAAAATAAATCATTGTGATACACTAGATTAATAGAATGAAGTATGAAAATCAAATGATCATCTCAATAGATGAAGAAAAAGTCTGTGACAAAACTAAAGAGTGTTTCATGATAAAAACAGTCAAGAACTGGAAATAGAAAATTATCTCAACATAATACAACCCAAATATAAAAAGCTCACAGCTAACATCCTGCTAAACATTGAAAAACTGAAAACATTTTATCAAAGATCGGGAATGACTCAAGGATATTCTCACTATTTTTTTTTTTTTTTTTTTGAGACAGTCTCACTTTGTCACCCAGGCTGGAATGCTGTGGCACAGTCTCAGCTCACTGCAACCTCCACCTCCCTGATTCAAGCAATTCTCATGTCTCAGTCTCCTGAGTAGCTGGGATTACAGGCATATACCACCACGCCTGGCTAATTTTTATATTTATACTGGAGACAGGGTTTCACCATATTGGCCAGGCTGGTCTGAAACTCCTGACTTCAGGTGATCCACCGGCCTTGGCCTCCCAGAATACTGAGATTACAGGCATATGCCACTGCACCCGGCCTCCACTCTATCTATTTTTATTCAACACAGTATTGAAAATACTAGTCAAATAAATCAGGCAACAAAAGATACAGAAAGATCCAAGTTGGAAAGAAAGAAGCAATGGTGCTAGGAAAACTGGATAGCCACATGCAAAATTAAAAAATTAGACCTTTATCTTACACCACACACAAAAACCAACTCAAAATTCATTCAAGACTTAAGACCTAAAAGTTAAAAGCTGTTAGAATAAAATAGAGAACAAAACATTCAATAAACTGGTCTTGGCAATAGTTCCTTAAATATATCAAAGACTAGAAAACAAAGATAGACAAGTGAGACTACATCAATCCATAAAACCTCTACGAAGCAGAAGGAAAAAATCAATAAACCTAAACAGATCTATTTCTAGTAAAGAAATTGAATCAGTTAAACAAAACAAAACAAACAAACAAAAAACAGAATCAGAGTGAAAAGGAAACCTATTGAATGGATGAAAATATTTGCAAAGCATGTGATATGTTTTGGATGTGTCACCACAGAAATCTCATCTTGAATTGTAGTTCCCATAATCCCCATGTGTTGTGAGAGGGACCCTGTGGGAGGTAATTGAATCACAGGGGTGGTTTCCCCCATGCTATTGTCATGATAATGAGTAAGTTCTCACAAGATCTGATGATTTTACAAGAGGCTCCCCCTTTGCTGGGCTCTCACTATTCCCTTTTCTACCTCCATGAGAAGAAGGACCTATTTGTTTACACTTCTTCCATGATTGTAAGTTTCCTGAGGCCTCCTCAGTTCTGCGAAACTGTGAGTCAATTAAACCCTTTTTCTTTATGAACTACTCAGTCTCAGGCATGTCCTTATAGCAATGTGAGAATGAACAAATGCACTAAATTGTTACCAAGAATTGGTTACGGAAATGCCTAGATGTCCAGGCAGAAGTTTGCTGCAGGGGCAGGTCCCTCATGGAGAACCTCTGCTAGGGCAGTGCAAAAGGGAAACATGGGGTCAGAGCCCCCACATAGAGTCCCCACTGGGGCACTGCCTAGTAAAGCTGTGAGAAGAGAGCCACAGTCCTCCAAACCCCAGCATGGTAAATCCATTGACAACTTGTAACATATGCCTAGAAGAGCTGCAGACACTCAACACCAGCCCATGAAAGCAACTGGGAGGGGGGTTGTACCCTGCACAGCCACAGGGGCAGATCTGCCCAAGACTGTAGGAATCCACCTTTTGCATCAGCATCACCTGAATGTGAGACATGGAGGCAAAGGAGATAATTTTGGAGCTTGAAAATTTGACTGTGCCTCTGGATTTCAGACTTACCTGGATCCTGTAGCCCCTTTATTTTGGCCAACTTCTCCCATTTGGAATTGCTGTATTTACCCAATGCCTGTACCCCATTGTATATGAGAAGTAACTAACTTGCTTTTGATTTCACAGGCTCATAAGTGGAAGGGACTTGC
This sequence comes from Macaca fascicularis, assembly GCF_037993035.2. NCBI lineage: Eukaryota > Metazoa > Chordata > Mammalia > Primates > Cercopithecidae > Macaca > Macaca fascicularis. Next base: position 19,109,522 of record NC_088379.1, on the reverse strand, counting down.
TTTACCTCAAATGAGACTTTGGACTGTGGACTTTTGAGTTAATGCTAAAATGAGTTAATACTTTGGGAGACTGTTGGGAAGGCATGATTGGTTTTGAAATGTTGGGACATGAGATTTGGGAGGGGCTGGGGTGTAATGATATGGTTTAGTAGTGTCTCCAACCAAATCTTATCTTGAATTGTAGCTACCATAATTCCCATAATTCCTACATGTCATGGGAGGGATCTAGTGGGAGGTAATTGAATTGTGGGGGTGGGTCTTCCCCATGCCATTCTCATGATACTGAATAAGTTTCATGAGATCTGATTACTTTATAAAGGGGAGTCCCCCTACACAAGCTCTCTTGCTTGCCACCACATAAGATGTGACTTTGCTCCTCATTTGCCTTCAGCCATAATTGTGAGGCCTCCCCAGCCATGTGGAACTGTGAGTCAACTAAACCTCTTTCCTTTATAAATTATCTAGTCTTGGGTATGCCTTTATTAGAAGCATGAAAACAGGTTAATACAGCATGCATCTGATAAGGAGTTAATTTCCAAAATATATAAGGAACTCCTATAATTCAATAGCACAGAAACAAGCAACTTGATCAAAAATAGGCAAAGGACTTGACTATACATTTCTCCAAAGAAGGCATACAAAAGCCCAAGTATAAGAAGACATCCTTAAAATCACTAATCATTAGGAAAATGCAAGTCATAAGGTATCACCTCAGGTCTGTTAGAATGAGTATACACACACACACACACACACACACACACACACACACACACAAAATAGCAAATGTTGGCAAGGCAAGGCTCTGGAGAAATTTGATCCATAGTGGGAATATAAAATGGTGCAGCTGCTGTAGAAAACACATAGAGTTTACTCAAAAACCTAAAACTGCTATTGCCATATGATAATATGATATAGCAATTTCACTTCTGTGTATTCATCCAAAAGTCATATTTTAAAGAAATAGTTGCACTTCCATTTCCACTGCAGCTTTATTCACAGCAACCAAGAGGATAAAAACAATCGAAATGTCCTTTGATGGATTAATGGTGCTATGGTTTGACTGGAGAGTGGCAGCATTGAGAGATAAGCCCTTTAAGAGGTGATTGGACCATGAAGGCCCAATGGGTTAATGAACATATGGGTTATGATGGGAGTGGAACTGGTGGCTTTAAACAAAGGTGAAGAGAGACCTGAGTTAGCATGCTCAGCCTTTACGCCAAGTGTTGTCCTACACCACCTCAAGACTTTGTAGAGACCCCCCCCCCCCACTAGCAGGAAAGCTCTCACCAAGTACAGCATCAAAACCTAGGAATTCTCAGCTTCTGCAACTATAATGAATAAATTATTTTTCTTCATAAATTACCCAGTCTCAATATTCTGTTATAAACAACAGAAAATAAATTAAGGCAAATGGGCAAATGGATTTTAAAATGTGTATTATGTATATATACACACACACGCGCGCGCGCACACACACACACACATATCACACAATGGAATATTAGTCAACAATAAAAGAAGAAAATTCTGTCATATGATACAACATGGAAGAACCTTGAAGATGTTATGCTACTTCTATTAAACCAGCCACTAAAGAGCAAACACTACATGATTCCACCTATATGAAGTATCAAAAATAGGCATAATAATAGAAAGAGAATAATCATAGAACGAGAAAGTAGATTGGTAGTTGCCAGAGGCTGAGTGTAGGGAGAAATGAGGATTTTATTTTCCTTGTGTATTGAACTTTTCATGCAAGGTATAAAATTTCTATAAAAATACTGTAAAAGTTTGCTTATCGTTAACAATAGGGTATCATATGCTGAAAAATGTGTAAGAGAGAGAGAGAAAAAAGAACCGATTCAGTTGAAAAGTACACTTTCCATATTACCAGCTAGAATGTTGATATGATGGTTTAAACTGCAGCTGCCATGAGATCCCTGGTGGGGCAGTAGCTGAATCTTCTTTATTGTCTGTGAATCCTGGTGCACATATTCAGGCCCTTGTGCAGATCTGTATCAAAGTCTTCTAGGTCTTCTCAGATGACCTGCAAAATAAAGTCAGATGCTTGTGGCTTGTGAGAGACTGATGTAGTGTCCAGTGCATCCTCATGGGTTCAACTTTATCCCTATGTATTCAAATGTTTCCTTGCTTTCCCGTATCCTCGACTGTGATCCCTGCTGGCTGATCAGACATAGCAGCAACATGGGCGACTTAACAATTTCCCACAGTTGTACATGGCCTAATCCCTGTAATAAATATCTTTATGTCCTTATAGTTGTTTTGCACCTCTAATAAAACCCTAACTTTTACATGCTGACAAGATGAATCAAACATGAACCATAAAGTGATATTAAATATAGAATTTAGTGCTCAGGTTCACAGAACAGAAAGCTAAATAAATCCTAAGTCTTAAGTACTTTGTAGACACAACATAACATCCCTAGCCTGCCTACACCTGGATTTCATTTATATGATATAATAAACCACTGTTATTTGATGATTCTGCTACGTTCAGTTAACCTAAGGTATAACTGGAATAGAAACCAATTTAAATTATTGATTGGTGTTATTTGCTTGAAATGCTAAGAGGAGTAAAAATATTTAATACAATTTCAAAGGCCATGTAGTTTTTCACTGAGGAAGTGCAATGGATTAAATGTTTTTATTTCCTCAAAATTCATATGTTGAAATTCTCACCCCACAGGTGATAGTATTAGGAAATGGAGCATTTGGGAACTAATAAGTTCATAAGGGCAGAGTCTCTTGAAAGGGATTGATACTCATATAAAAGAAGCCCCAGAGAGCTGAATTTCACCCTCCACCATGTGAGGATGCAGTGAGAAGGTATCATCTTTGAGCTAGGAAACATGCTCTCACCAGACATTGTTTCTGCTGATGCCTTAATCTTGGACTTTCCAACCACCAGAATTGTGAGAAATGTCACTATTATTTATAACTTAGTTAGCTTATGATATTTTATTATAGTAGCCTGAATGGACTAAGACAAAAAGATGCTGCAATCCATTGATTAAACTCATCAGCCAGATTCACTGGGTGAGCGAGTAATGGAAACTTACTTAGTCTATGCCATCCTCCTTTTTGAGAAAAATGTTGACACCAATTACACTACAAAGTGTCAGTGTAAATTCTCCACCCTTCCTACTCTCTTAATGGAGTAATATTTTCTCTTCTCTGGGAATGGGATTTCAGGGAATAAATTTACTATATGCCTTCTTCATCCCCAAATCTAATGAAACTATACCTGAATAATCTTTCTTGATTCCAAAGTCACTGGATATGAAGTAACTTGAAGATATCTGAACCTTAAATTCTGTATATGTTTACATTATAAAGTCCCTAAATTATAGAGCAAAATATTCTAGGATAATCTGTGTAAGATCTAAAGAATAGAAAGAATAATATCATTTTTGGCATAAAAGCTTAAAATACAATTATTAGTTAGAAATCTTGAATTTGAAAGTGCTCTAACATTTTTCCAGAAGAATGTACTACTTTCAAACAGTGTGCTAATATTGAAATACAATATGCAGTAAAGGTGTTTGAATTTAACGTAATAAATATTCCACTGCAAATCCTAGAAAATTTTTATTCTTCTCTTTCTAGTTATTTTTGAGGTGTTTAAAAAGTTATACCTAGAGATTGGTGTGTGTAGAACCAGACGTTCCACACGTTCTAATTTGTTTATTATTTGTGTAACATTAAGCAAGATGTTTAATTTCGCTTGTTATTATCCCTTGTAGAATAAGAATAACAGTATTTACCAAATAGATTTTTTGTGAGGATTACATGAAATAATACATGAAGAATATGTGGGATTGAGTAGGCATTTATTACATGCCAGTGTCTCCTCTTTGCTTTCTATTACAATACAGAATAACCCCAGAGTACTGCTGCCCCATTACTTCTAAGATGGTAGCCAATTGTAATAAAGTGATGTATCTGCTAGGAACAAATTTTAATCTATCTTTATCATTGCTTCTGCTTCATTGATTTAAAAAAGTCAAGATATCATGTGAGAGTTCACTTCTCCTTCCTATTGTATGGTCATCTAAAAGCATGTGGAGAAAATTTATTAGATATTTTAGTAACCTTTAGTAATCATGATTATCATAGGATTATTGATTTTCTTTTCTCTCCATGAAAACTTGTATATTTTCCAGTCTCTTTCCTGAATTGCTGTTTTACAGAGAAGTAACATTTCACCATGAGAAACATGTAAAATATTTAACTCCTTACCCTTTTTTTGTGGGTCAAAGGTCAGGCATTAATGAGATGGATTACTTAAGGGCATGAAGTATATTTTTGTAGTGACTATGTAGCTGTCAAAACCTTTACAGTAACAAGAAATTATGAACTCAGCTTAGCTAAAGAATGACCAGGGAACAGAAGGATGGTTGAGCCCATAGCAAGTGTTTCTTATAAGTCCTCTTAAATTCATCATTACCTCATTTGTAGGGATACAAAAATACAAAATTAATTTCCTAAAGGATGAGGGAGCTTCATATTGTTTTTTGTAAGATGTCATCATGGACAGATATATGGAGTTAATGTTGGGAAACAATGAAAGGTAAGGTGAGAAAGAAAATGTGAGAAAGTTAAGTTAGAAATAGTTTTCATTACTAGGCAAAGCACCAGGGCAATTTAATTACCATTCATTGAGGATCTTTTTCAAGCCAGGTCATGGTCAAAACAAATATTGCTGAGAGAGTTAATATTGGAAGACAAGGTCTGTACCCTAAGAGTTTATATTTTGTAGACAACTGGGAGAAGAAAATCATTCACTATATAGCACCATGGGTAGAACAAAGAGCCAACATGGGAGTGTATAGACTTTTATTCTAGAATCAACCCTGCCTTAATTCTCTTTTATTTCTTGCATTTAATCTTTTCCATCATCTGAGGACTGCTGAGAATCCTGGTATCTTTCCAGCCAATTAACATACACACACACTTAAACTGTTTCGCTAATTTAAACTATTCCTCTGATATTTTAGTTTTAGAAGTTGGATATAATGGTTTTCAAGTTCCATCACTGGAAAACTCTAGAAAGGGACAGAGAATTAAAGTTAAGTTTGATTGAAAATGGTTCCATGATTGGCGCTAAGCATGCTCTTCAGTCACTTGACGCCTTCCATTCCCGAAGAATGGCTTCAAACTCATAATCCAATAGTTTCCTTTTTCTTTCCATTGGAATATAACTGTGGCCTCTGGACCTTTTACTATGTATAAAAATTATGGGCTCTAGGTGACCAACGTGAGGAATTGGTAAAGTTGACCTGAAGCAAACAGCCATTTTTTTTTTTTGTAGTTAGTGACCCTGCATAATGACTTTTTTGACAATTTGAAAAATCTATAATTTTCATGCAATAAAGAAATAAGAAACATTCATCTTTATGGAAATGGAATAGACGCATATTCCTATGCCAATTTTTCTGCCTTTATACGACTCAAAACTCTGAAGCATAAATACAAAACTACTTTTGGAAGTAAGATGAACTCTCTGTGTGAGTGTGTGTGTGTGTGTGTTTAGTGTGGTTGTATTACATGGGCATGGGAGATCTCTTATAAAACCACTTCAAATGCTTTTGGTAGGATTAACAATTGGTTCATTTGCTTTCATAGCAATTACAAAATTATTAGCTAGACCATTAGTTTATAAATTGCTTGATTATATACCATATCCTTGAGTAGGAAAGATTAGTTTTAAAAGCAAATTATGTGAGGGCTTTTGCTCTGGAAATTAATTTATAAAATATCATGTATATTTTCTACTTGTACTATTTGCTTATCCAGTTGATTTGCCAAAACATTTTAAAGTGATCTACTGTAGGGAAATCCTTCTTACTAACTCCTATGAGAAAAGCCTCCTTTAAATTATGGCTTGCTGTTGAGATTTCTTTCCCTCTTAGGACATAACATGGCTTGTTACAATAAAACATGTGTGATGGACACTTTATCTTCTAGAGTGGAACTCTTTTAAAAATATCTTGTGTATTAGGTTGTCTGTAGTTATAAATGTAATATTTCAATAGACTTTTTTCTTCAAAGAGAAAGTTTTTATAGTATGAATAAATTGATTTACCCACACTACTACAGGTAAAGGTGAAATGGAAAAAGAAGAAATAATCAACTTTCATTTCTGGTTGCTTTAATTACCCTTGGAAATCTGATATGTAAGGAGAAAAGTGGGCTCCGAAAACTTACCAGTTGTCTTCTATCCAATGACATAGAAGACTTTGACATATTCATCAAATGAATGTTCATATTCTTACTCTTATTTGGGACAACTGACTGCATAGTCTTGGTTATTTTAAAATTATAAACAGTCACAGTAAAAGGTACAGTAAGTGGATATTTTAAGGGAAAGAAATTAGAAAGGCATTTCAGATTGGCAGAATGCAATTACTCACTTGAAATTTACCCAGGACACTTGCTGTTGACACATTCAGATGCTGCAAAGAACCTTTAATTACCCAAAGCAACTAGTTTGTGGTTTCACATCTCAGAGAAAGAAGGCAATTCCTGGAGCAAGGCTTTGTAAACACCACACAGTTCTGAAGCATTCTTTCTGATCAAAGGAAACCAGGGTTACTTCTTATTAGAGAGGTTCATTGCAATCATGCTCAGTTATTTCTTAGGGCAGGAGTCTCCAGATATTTTATGAAGAGTAGCTAATTTTCATTTCTTGGAATCAGGGTGTAATAAAGTAAAGACAATGAGCTTTGAAACAAGACTAATATTGTTGAAATCCTAGCTCTCTCACTTACCAACTCTGACCTTGGGCAAGTTATTTAATTTTCCCATATCTGATGTCTCAAATGGGAAATGATACCTATATTAGAGAGTAATTAGGGAGTTTAAATAAGCTAACACGTGTAAAATGTAGCACTGTGCCTGTCACATAATCAGAACTCAAGAAATGTCAGTTCTTGTCTGCAAAGCATGGTGGTATTTGAAGGTTACCTTCTGAATGGAATATCCTTACATGGACCAAGAAAGGAGCATTCTGATGATTAAGCTCCCTTTGAGGTGAGTTTAAAAGTAAGTCACGGAGATGGCTTAGGGCCTAAGTATGTTGCTCCAGTGATATGGTTTTTCTCTGTGTCCCCAACCAAATCTTAGTTTGAATTGTAATCCCCATATATCAAGGGAGGAACCTGATGGGAGGTGATTGGTTTATGGGGGCAGCTTCCCCAATGCTGTTCTCATGATAGTGAGTGAGTTCTTATGAGATCTGATGTTTTTAAAAGTGGCAGTTTTTTCCTCTGTTCACACTTCACTCCTCTCACCTGCCGCTATGTAAAATGTGCATGCTTCCCTTTCCACCATGAGTGTAAGTTTCTTGAGGACTCCTCAGCCATGTGGAACTGTGAGTCTATTAAACCTCTTTCCTTTATAAATTACCCAGTCTCAGGTATGTCTTTATAGCAGTGTGAAAATGGACTAATACACCCAGGTGTCCTAGTATAGGGGAAAGAGTATTCCCAATTTTGTTCTTTCTTAACTTCCTGGCTTTGGGTAAATTGCTTTAACTTTCCAATAACTAGTTTCTTCATCAGACAGGCAAAACAAATGATATTTTTTCCTGCCTATCTCCCAGGGGTGTGTGGAACAAACAGGTGTGTGAAAATATTTCCTGGACTAGGAAAGCAATCCAATCACAAAAGCTATGATTTTAGTCCCTGGAAGAAAGGGAATGAATTTATTCCATATATAAATATACATTTACTGATTGCTTACTATAGGCCAGTTATTGTGCTAGGAACTAGTGAAAACCAGATACGATACACTTCTTAGCCTTTAAAATATTTTGTGATTAGTTTCTATTTATAATTGATAGAGAGTAAGTGTACATATTTATGGGGTACAATGTGATATTTTAGTGCCTGTATATATTGTGTGATGATCGAATCAGGTTAATTACAATATCCATTATGTAAACATTTAATAATATATAGTTTACGTTTTAGATTCAGAGGGTACATGTGTAGGTTTTTTATGTTTGGAGTCCCCAGTATCTATAATTTCCATCTTTATATCCATGTTTACCCATTGTTTAGCTTCCACTTATAAGTGAGAATATTCAGTATTTGGTTTTCTGTCTGAATTATTTTACTTAGGATAATGACCTCCAGCTTCATCCAAAATCATTTGCAAGTGACATGATTTTGTTCTTATTTTGTGGCTGCATATTATTCCATGATGTATACATACCACAGTTTTTTAAATCCAATCAACCATTGATGGATACTTAGGTAGATTCCATGACTTTGCTATTGTGAATAGTACTGCTGTGATAAACATATAAGTGCAGGTGTTCTTTTACTATAACAATTTATTTTTCTTTGAGTAGATATCCAGTTGTGGAATTACTGGATCAAATGTTAGTACTATTTTTAGTTCTTTGAGAAATTCCCATACTGTTTATTATAGAAGTTGTACTAATTTAAATTCCCAGTGATAGTGTATAAATGTTCCCTTTTCTCTGCCTTCAAGCCAACATCAGTTGTTTTTTGAATTTTTAATAACAGCCATTTTGGCCAGGTGTGGTGGCTCATGGCTGTAATCCCAACACTTTGGGAGGCTGAGGCGGGCGGATCATGAAGTCAGGAGTTCGAGACCAGCCTGGCCAATATGGTGAAACACCATTTCTACTAAAAATACAAAAATTAGTCAGGTGTGGTGGCGCTCACCTGTAGTCCCCACTACTCGGGAGGCTGAGGCAGAAGAACCGCTTGAACCCAGGAGGCAGAGGTTGCAGTGTGAGGAGATTGTGCCACTGCGCTCCAGCCAGGGTGACAGAGTGAGACTCCTCAAAAAAAAAAAAAAAAAAAACCATTCTGACTGATGTAAGATGATATCTCATTTTCATTTCTCTGATAACTAGTGATGTTGAGCATGTTTTCCTGTTAGTTGGCCGCTTATATGTCTGCTTTTGAAAAATAGCTGTTCATGTCCTTTGCCCACTTTTTAATGGGGTTGTTTGTTGTTTTACTTGTTGAGTTGTTTGAGTTCCTCATAGAGTCTGAAATTAATAATACGTTGTTAGGGGCACAATTTGCAAATATTTTCTTCCATTCTATAGGCTGTCTCTTTACTCCGTGGATTATTTCTTTTTCAGTGCAGAGGCTTTCTAGTTTAATTAAGTCCCATTTGTCTATTTCTGTTTTTGTTGTGTTTGCTTTTGAGGTCTTTATAATAAATTCTTTGCCTATGCCAGTGTCCAGAATAGATTATCCTAGGTTTTCTTCTATGATTTTCACAGTTTCAGGTCTTATATTTAAGTATTTGATACATCTTGAGTTAATTTTTGTACATGGTGAGAGATAGGGGTCCAGTTTTTTTATGACTATGGGCAGCCAATTTTTCCAGTACCATTTATTGAATATTGCTTCCTTTCTCCATTGTTTATTTTTGTTGACTTTGTCAAAGATCTGTTCATTGTAGGTATGTGACTTGATTTCTGGGTTCTCTATTCAGTTCCATTGATCTATGTGTCTATTTTTGTACCAGTATGAAAATGTACATGCTGTTTTAGTTACTGTAGCCTTAAAGTATAATTTTAAGTCAGGTAATGTGATTTCTCAAGCTTTGTTTTGTTTGCTTAGGATTGGTTTGATATTTGGGCTATATTTTGTTCAATATGAAATTTAGAGTTGTTTTTCCTAATTCTGTGAAAAATGATGTTGGTAATTTGACAGAAATTGCATTGCCTCTGTAGATTGCTTTGGGCAGTGTGGACATTTTAACACTGTTGATTTTTTCAATCCATGAGCATGGGATGTTTTTTACATTTGTGTCATCTATAATTTCTTTTATCAGTGTTTTGTCACTCTCCTTGCAGAGATCTTTCACCTCCTTGGTTAAATATATTCCTAGGTATTTAATCTTCTTGTTGCTGTTATATATATGATTGATAATATACTCCTTAGTCTTATGGATCTTAGAGTCATCTTTCTTATCCTTTCTGAGAAGTATACAGCAGATGTTTAATAAATATTTTTAAAAATTGTATTAAATTGAAATCTATCTTATAAGGATCTGAGCTTTTTTGATGAGAACATCTGCCTTAGATATTTTCTGGGACAAAGTAAGCTAAATAAACCCATGACTCATCAAGTATTTAACATATTTGACATATTCAGGTGTGCTGACTTCATGAATAGGGTTTAAATCTGAATAAAATCCATTTTGTTGTTGTTGTTGTTGTTGTTTCTCTCCTCCTCATTTAATTTACTCAAGGTACCTTTGGTTTTGTCTATTTGTTTGCTAGCAGAACTAAATCTCATTTTTTTTTTGTTAGCGATTGTCTCATTTTTATATTTATAGGTTTATTCAACAGTTTTATAAAAACATAACTTTTGTTGTTAGAAATAGGAATAAAATCAGAGAACACTAACATGAAAATTGTCTTATCAAAACCTGGATCCAATGTATATGGTAAGTTTCCACTTTGGCCAGGTCATAGAGTGTGTGAACCCAGAGTTATTTAAGTTGATGACTAGACTTCTTCATATCTCATTGGATAAGAAAAGCAACAGACAAATTTATGTTACAAAGAACTACTACTATCACTATTACTCTACAATGCCCATTTCAAAGAATAATTCATACAAGAAAAAAAGCTGATACAACTACCTTGCTCCTTGTTCTGGTACTTCCTAGCCTTTTAAACTGTAGGAATGGCCCTGATTCTCAGACTAAAGAGATCTGAGGTGGGCGTTTCAGCAAAGAATCAAGAATAGGAAGGAAGAAATCATCCTCTCTTCCCTACCTCATATGCTACATTGTGTGGCCAGTTGGCTGTGCAATAACAGCAACTAATGCTAGACTTTCCCTGTTGCTCCTGAAGTCTAACCAATTGAATGCAGTTTCAGAAGCAATTGTATCATGTGCATGGACTGCACAGAGGCAAGAGGCCATTCTGAGTGACAGCTTTCAAGTTTTGCAGGAACTATGAAACTCAATGCAAAGCACTGTGGAAGACTCTGGTGTCAGGGACAGAAAAAATCTTCAGTGTACATTGGGAGCATCAGACTTGATGTGCCCTATGTATGTTGCAGTAGGGAAACTGGACAATGGATTCCTGCAACAACAATGGCAGGAACTGGAAGGTGGTTGGAGAGACTGGTTGTGAAGTCCACCCCAGCAGGAACTCTATTTGACCTGATATAAATAGCATCACCATGGTGACAATGATCCTTTTAGTTAAAAGTAAGAAATCTCCTTTTTAAGTGACAGGTAAGTAGACTAGTTATCATGGCTTTAGAGAAAAATCATAAAAAGGAAAAGCTATTTTCAATGAATGGAGAGAAGAAAATAGGAACTACACTAAAGTCAAGATCTAATCTCATAACAGCTGTGCAGCAGATAGGAAAGAGGTCTATGTTGTTGCATAGAGAATCTTCTAGATACCACGATGCACAAACAGTGCACTGGAACAACTAAGGGCACATGCTAATTCTGACTTTTTATTGATTCATTCATTAAAAATATTGATTATTAAACATCAGAAACATTTAAGGATATGCTGATCTAGAGTAGTCACTGGTGCTTTCACCAGTGAATTTTTAGTAAAATGGTGGTGCGAACAGGTACACAGCTCCAGGTGGAAAGTCCTATTTGAACAAGAAGATCTTTAGCCCAAGATGCAAACAGGACTGGCTGCTATAAATTTGGATGATAGGATTCTTTGTAAGTGGATGCTATACTTTTTAAAGTTTACCTGCATTCAATAATGTTAAAGGTTGACTGTAAAGAAAAAAATAATTTTATTCTCCCAAAGAATGTCATCTGCAGTTTTTTTCAACTTTATAATTCAATAATCAGACAAATAAATATGCTCAATTCTAGCATTCTTTTGATTTCTAGTTGTGAGGACATAGATACTGTACACCTTAAGATTGTGCACTTAAGCAATTCTGGTGTACATAAGGAATATAGTCCTATAATGTTGACTATTGGGGTCCTTAGAGAATCTATTAATTGTCTGTTTTTATTCATTTCTTTTCCTCCACTTATTCAGTTATCTAGTGTTCACAAAAGAAAGTGAATTATTAAAAAGCAAATTATTTTGCTGGAAGCTGTAATGCATAGCTTTAGGAATGCAAGTTGATGATCTACTGGTGTGTACATTTTCAGTAAATTCAATTTGTGAACTTAAAATGGGAATCTAAAATTGAATTTAAAATGTGAATTTTATTTCATTGTTCCTGCACCCGACCTCTCAAAATACCTAAAACTTTTCTTACTTACTAAAAATTTTCAATATTATTGAAAGAAAATATTGAAACCAAATAAATAATCCATACCAACCGTTGGTTCTGTAGATTTTTAACACACATTTTACTTGTGATTGCTTTGCCCATTAAGCATCTTTAAAAATATTTATTTTTACTATTGAAATTTGCTTCCTAATTATTCCATAAACACCAAAAAGATGCTAAGCTACTCTGATATAGTCACTAAAAGGATATGGATGTAAAACTGTAAGAAAAGTGTTTCTTTCCTGTTTTATCTACTTCTACTCTGCAGAAACTCCAACCCTTCTGATCAACTCTTGAGTATTCCTCAGCAAGAACTGAAGGTCTCCAGGGATTATCTACTGTTCTCACTCTACATGTGTTGTTTTCAAATCCAGGGTAGCACCTAGGGGACATCTTAAAGATTCAGATTTATAGGATGTGAATGCAAATTTACCAAATCTCTCAGAGTGTGGCCAGGAATTTTATTTATCAAATCTCCCTAGTAAATTTTGAGGCAGTTCATTCTCAGAATGGCAATTGCCCTGGATTTCTCTCTATCTACATTTACCATTTTTCAAGAGCATGCACTCAGTTAGTGCAAGGCTTTTGTCACTTACTTCTTCTCTGCCTGCATCTCAGTGATGTTCTAATGACTTCTGCTCTTCCAAGTGATCAGTGTCTTCCATGCATCCTCTTCCTTACAGCATTAGGTTGGCACTCCTGCAGCTGGGACCAGCATCTTCATCTCATGTCCCAAGGGCTGCAGCAGTTGCCTCAAGGAAAACTCTCTTTCCATTCTTTGCACGATTTCCACCATTATTCCTGTGGGTACTTGGTAATTTGTAGAAATGTCTGTGAACTATCCCCGCCCCCTTGATATTTCTCATCATTTACTTTTTCTCATCTGGCCACAATCTCTGGTAGAAAAGAGTGAAAATAAGGAAGAAATTTAGTAGCATGCACCCCAGCTTTATTCCTCTCTCCAACACTGAGCTTTACTACCTTACCTCTCTCAGAGTTAAACCAGGGATTTTTGGTGGTTGAAATGAAAGAAAGTGCCCCTTCTGTGGTGTATCCAGCCTTGTGTCTTGGCACAAAACTTGATGAAGGGAGATTTGGCAAAAATTCATCCTCTACTGCTCTTATTGGTAAGATAGTTATATACATTGCACAATCAACACAAGCATAAGGGGAGGACCGGACTTCCTGTTGACCAGCAGAAATGTTTTCCCATGAGGTTGTTTTGTTCTTTTACAAAACCAGCCATAGGAGGGTTTATCCCTCTGACCCTCCAGATCACGGTAAGGGCATCTGAACGCTGGGTCCTATAGCCACGGCTCCCACTGGGACTTCTGCTGGGAATAAATGCTGTGTTCCAAAGTATGCATATTATATACAGTTCATGTCTGTATGTTTGTAAGCATAGAAATTACAAAAACATTTAAAATGTTTGTATCTTTTAGACATTTATCAGTTGACCTTCCCTTCTTATCTTACACAGAGATAAAATGTGCTTGAAGAACACCTCAGTTTGTTATTTCAAGTTCATTTTCTATTTTTTCCCTTTTATAAATATTTTACTTAGTGTAGTTGATGTTTTTCCAGGAAAGCCTTTTTGCAGTTATACTCTATGTCCTAACTAACACATTTCTTGTTATTTGATAGTTCTGTATATCTTGAAATTCTCTCTATGTAGAGTTCTTGGGTATTGAAAACTGGCAGCTGAATATTTTGTCCATCCTTCTAACATTTTGATGTAACAGTAATAAAACTGATAAACTTTTAATAATCTAATACCTCCTTTGTGCAAGATACTGATCTAGCCATATGTGTTTGCGTGTGCATGTATGGATGTGTGCATGTGTGAGAGCATGGGCATATGTGTGTATATATGTATATATGTAAATATGTGTGTGTATTTATGTGTGTATGCATACATAGGTGTGTGCAATTTTATTATTTTTATTATTCTTACAATGACTCTGCAAGTTCTGAGTTATCCACATTTTACAAATGAGATAAATGAGCCTCAGAGAAGTTAAAAAGTTCTGCCAGTCAGCAAAATAGAAAAACATACCCTGTACTGTGACTCCCCCGCTCCTAAGTCTTTGGAACTTTTGACTACTAGTTTGATAGGAGTTCTATCCTGCAAGATTGGTTTCACAAGGTACAGGTCACAAAGACCCTGCTGATAAAACAGGATGCCCTAAAGAAGCCAGCCAAAACCCATCAAAACAAAGAGGGTGATAAAAGAAACCTCCGATCACCTTTTCTGCTCATTATACTCTAATTATAATGCATTAGCATATTAAATAAAACTCCCACCAGCGCCATCACAGTTTACAAATTGCCTGGCAATGTCCGGAAGTTACCCCATATGGTCAGTTCCAGAAATTTCCCCACACCTTCCCCAGAAAACTCACAAATAATCCACCCCTTGTTTTTCATATGATCAATAAATAACTATAAAAATAGCCACCCAGCAGCCCTCAGGGCTGCTCTGCCCATGGAGTAGCCACCGTTTTATTACTTTACTTTCTCAGGAAACTTGCTTTCACTTTACTATGTGGGCGCACTTGAATTCCTTCCTGCACAAAGCCAAGAACCCATGTGGCCACCCAGGCTAAGCCCCAGTTTTGGAATTTCTCCTGCGACACTAGGTTCTTAGGCCACAACTGCCAAACCGGGAGGTTTTCTTGGTGCTAAGTAAACAATGTCAGTAGTTTTCTGTGTTAGTCACTTTAATCTCCTTAGTATATATTAGTAGGAGAGAACAGACATCTTCACAGAACACTGTGAGGATTAATACATTCTCTCTTGAGCTCTGGTAAAGAGAAAGTCAACATAAAATAAACACAATCACAAACTGAACTGACTGCAGGATTCCCAGCTCTGTCTGCACTGCGGTTTGCAGTTCTGTTGGCAGCAGGACTCTTTGTTACAATGATGTGGCAAGGAATTGCTGTTTATGACATTCCAGAAACCTACTTAGAGTGTTGTGAGTACGAAAGCTATGGGAAAGTTTTGATATAGTTTCCCATATTAAAAAAGAAAAGAAGAGAAAAAGAAAACGTGCCTTCAGGCAGGTTACTGTATAATTCTATAATTAAAGTTGGATGAGAATTTCATTCATGCATTGAACAAATATTTATTAAGGATGTACTATGCACGAAGCCCTTTGTTAGATACTGAGAAGAGGACACGCAGACACTGTTCTTGTCCTCATGGGGTTTACCTTCTATCTGGAGGGAGAAATGCAGGAAATGGCCATACCTCCAGGGCTAGAGAATGGGAAGGGGGCATGTTTGAATAGGAACCATGCAACTAGACAGGGAATCCATACTCCACCAGAACAAAGTAAATGGGTAAAAGTTGCAAAGGAAAAAAAGGCTATTGACTTGAGGAGTTAAAGGTTGTCAGTATGGCAGAAACTGGGTGAGCAAAAAGGCTGCATAACTGGGCTTATACTCTTCTGTGTCTGATATGGCCTGAGAAAGAGTGAACACCTTTTCATTTGTAAACAAAAAGATCTCTCCCTTAGTTATCCACCAGTCTTGGGACTTGTTTGGAGCTTAATTCAAATGGGCTCCTTATGTGTAAGTGCTTGTTTCTCTCTCTTTTTCTTTCTCTCTCACACATTGGCCTCTAGAGCAAGATAGTGGCAGGTGTGCATCTTGTATTAGAGATTTTTTAATAATTCAATGTCAAGTAAGTTATGTATTAAACTTGAAAAAGTCACTCTTTTTATTTTTGTAGGTACCTGGACCAGATTCTAATTGCCCCAATTACTGTGTTAATATTATTCTTGGGCAATGAGAATGCATACAGTCCTTGATCCATCATGGCCAGGGAGTGGCTCTGGTCCTTTTGAAAAAGTTTCTAGCTGCTGCAAGGTCAGAATCCCATGGTATCTGTCAGTGGAACCCTCGCACAAGGGAAATGAAGTATTTATACATTTTATTTTATCGCTTGTGAGTCAATAAAGGCTAGAAAAGGCATCCAATTACTTGGCTAAATAGCTAACTTCATTATCACCCAGGGTAGATGGTTCCAGTCGGGTCTTTTTAAAAAGTATTTTTATTTTTATTTTTTTATTTCTCCACTATTTTTGTCACTGGTGGAAATTATGCAAGTTACCGGCAGCCAATCCATACTGAAAATCTGTAGAAACTTCAATTCTTGCCTCCTCAGAGGAAACAACTCAACTGCGAGGCATAAGGCAGAAGAAGACACCAAGGATCGTTTTAGAGCAGGAGGGAACGTTTGTTGAAAAGCTTTAGAGCAGGAACCACATGAAGGAAAGTACACTTGGAAGAGACCCAGCTGGGCCACTTGAAGCACAAATATGTGGTTTGACCTTTTGACTTGGGGTTTTGTATGTTGGCATACTTCTGAGGTCTTGCCTCTCTTCTCCCCTGATTCTTCCCTTATGGTACGTTGTCCACACGCACAATGGCCTGTCAGGGCTTGGGAGGGGAGCACGTGCAGTGTATTTACTGTAGTCGTACTCATGCTTACCAGAGGCATTCTTTCCTTTTCCAGTGGAATGCCCCCAGAAGGTCATATTCCAGTTAAACTCCACCATTTTGCCTCTTAATGGGCATGCTTGAGCCCACTCTCTGACTTCCTAAGATCTTACTGAGAACTGATCACCAGTTTCAGGTGTTTTTATCTATTGAGAAATGGCTTTTCTCTGGCACTGGCTGTGAACAATTGTTATTTTAGAGAGGCAGTGTGACAACTTCCTGAACACCAGCCTATGGTCGCCTGACATTCCCGGTGGCAGTTGGGGGAGCCCTCTCCTGCCTGCTTATGCCTGGCTAGCTACCTACTGTGACATTGCTTAGTATGGCAATACTTCTTTATAACAACAGTTACTGAACAGAAATGTTTATCCTCTGACCTCAGTTCAGTTTACAAAAACAGTCTAGTGTGATCACTCAAAACCACTTTTATTAGAAAAATGATCATTTTGCAATTCCCAGAATGTCATAATCTTGATTTTTAAACCTGAATTGAAAATGTTGCAGAATGCCTTTTAAAATCCCAGAGCAAAGACAGAATGGGAAAGATCCAATTACAATCTTTTTTCCCCCCAAAGTATAAAGTGATTTATTTTGAAAGAAAGCAATACTTTCGTTCATAAATGTTTTTATTCATAGAGGTGTGCCTATATAGTTTCAACTTAGTTCGGCATTGGTGGGAGAAAGTTTTCAGACTTCACTTACAGTGGATTTGATACAAAGGATATTCAACATTTGAACATATTTGAATTAAATAGGGTCCAAATAAACTGCTTGTGTTCAATCGATCAATTGATTAATCTACCATTTTTTAAACATAATCTGTAGTATGTTTTTGCTGGACATTCTGTTTGCCTGTCCAGATCCATTCACCAGTTTATTTCGCCCTGTGCCCTGGGAGGCTGACCTGCCTGGACTGTAGGAGAGGATTCCCTTGCCCTCTGGCTTCCAGCTGGCTTTGGCAATAGGAGAGACTGGAGCAGATAACAAACAGAAAGAGAGGATTGGCAGTGATTGCCCTCCTGCTGTGACCTCAATCTTTTTCCTGAAGCTATAGTTGCTGCCTGATGGTAAATAAACTCCTCTTTCTTTTTTGGGTCTAGAGTAAGCACCACTCTGTGTCTTATTGTTCCTTTTTTGATTTTTCTTCACCTTTCTCACACTCTGGTAAGGCACTCCGTCATAAACTCTCCTAAAACACTGTTTGAACATGCGTATAAACCACTCTAGTCCAATTTTCCATGTTTGAGTTGGGTTGAAAGACAAATTCTGGTTTTATGCCACATCTATTGCACATCTTATTCCAGGTTTTTTCATGATAATAAAAAGGAAAACAAATGCATGACTCCTAATTCCTAATTTTAATTTTAAAAAATACAAAATATTTCTCATCAACCCCTCCTTGGAACTCTCCAAGTGCCAGGTAGTAAATAACGACAGTAATCAGCCTGTGTTTTGTCACCTGAGCAGGAATCTGGCTTAGAGCTGTTCTGAGGCTGCGTAATGTTCTTATGGTTGCAAGAGAAACCAAGCACAGTCCAAAACCATGTTTGGACTCTTAGGTTTACCTCTATTGAGTATATGTGTCAGGAGGGGCAAGGCCGAATGTGAGGAGATGTGGAGATGGAGGAAGGAGCTTCAGGGTGTTGCACTGATCAAAGCAAAATTGTCTGGGCTTCTAAATCAGACATACATTGAAGCAGAATATAGTAGCTTTTAAATTGAGGCCATAAGATGCCAAACTGAAGACAGCTGAGAGAGGTGAAATGATATGCAGTTTACTTAGGAAACCCCTGTAGTTCAGTGTCATCTAGAATTATCTTCCCTGTGGTTTAAATCTTTCTGAAATTGAGCAACTTTTATGTAAAAGTTCTTGGATTTTGGGAAAACAAACCCAGCTGAAATATATATTATATATAGTCCATGGAATGTATGAGAGTCCAGTGGTGGTGGTTTCATGAAACCACTAAATTGTATGAAAAGTTGCTCCCTCCATCCCAAAGAAAACAAAGTCATCTCAAATACTAACATTAAAAAACTCCAAACAACAAAAACAACTTTCATAGTAGCCAAGTTAAATTCGTTCTTAGAAAATGTTCCCACAGAAAAGGCATAACATTTTCTTAAGCCCTGGCCAGTTAAACAAATCCAACTTTAAATAAAGAGGGTGTTAAATGCTTCTCTTCTGACAATGTTGCCCAAAACTGTAGTGGGGGTAGAATATTTTTGAAAGTATTTTGCGAGATTTCTCTTTTCCCTCCTTTTCATCGCATTTTTCACCCAATTTTGTTTCCTTGGATACTTTAAAATCAAATTTAAATTGTCTTTCACATTATGAAGGATAATAGACACCTAGCTAATTCTGGGATCATACATTTGGGGTTTAAGTGCTTTAGTCAAACAATGAATTCAAAACAAAACACTTTTATTCTTTATGATTTTTATTGGCATGGGATCTTAGCTCTCATGAAGACAGACATCTTTCCTGTTCATAGTATAAAGCTTTCAGCTTATTCTCAGAGGAGATAATAAGGCAGAATTAACACAAACTCATACTGCTTTAGTTTAGGCTTGAATATAAAGAGAAAAATGATCCCAGTGATATTTGGCTTCATAATTGCTAGGCTATCATAAAATATGCTATTTTGAAATTGCTTATAGTTATAAGAAACTAGTCAATAGTTTCATTGTTAATAGATATAAGAAAAATGAAAAGAGGAGGCTGCATCGTCAATTGTCTAGGAGATAAGCTATAGTGGGAATTTGCCTGTTAAATTAAAATCCCTGGTCTGCTGTATGCCAGGTCTGTGATTTAGGCAGAATTACATAACCTCTGTGTGCTCAAGTTTCTTTCATCCATAAAATGGGAATAAAGGTATCTGTATTATCAGATTATGGTGAATAATACATGAGTTAATATTTCAGAAATATTGAATGCATGCATGTGATAAGTGTCATAAAGTGTTGATTCTTGTTTTTAATAGGTCAAAAAGGCTTGGGTTCTTTTTCCCATTCTTGAGTTACTTATATTCTTTCTTTATTGCATTAACCCTTTTACCTTCATTAGCTCCTGCGATCCTTACAGTGAATTTAAAAGACAGATATGGAATGGAAAGTAGTTCTTAACCATTGCAGTTTTATTGACTTCACTAAAATAATACATGAATCTTTGCTGAGTGTATTGTCATAAATAGTGTAGCAATCAAATAAATCACTTAAGACTATTTATTTGATTTGCATTATCTATTTAAAAACACTACAGGCATTTGTTATTACTTGATAATCATTCTCTTCACCTTCACATCACGAAGACCTAGTAAACTTTGAAGTTTGGGGTAGGAACTTGGAATGCTCATTAAGGATTAACATGTTCTACTGATTATTTTAATGTTACCAATTTCTCCTTCTGCAACTTGATAACTAGAAATTTTCCTTCAGTTACAAAGGTCAAATCCATTCCAGCTATTGCCATCACCCTATCATTTGAGGCCTTATTTCTTCCAACTCTTCTTTCTACTGGCTACAAAGTAACCTCATTATAACTTAGAGTGCTATGGTGATACACTCTGAGAATGGAGGAATGTTCTATAGAATCTCAGTTTTTTAAAAGCAAAACC
Source organism: Macaca fascicularis (assembly GCF_037993035.2). Classification (NCBI taxonomy): domain Eukaryota; kingdom Metazoa; phylum Chordata; class Mammalia; order Primates; family Cercopithecidae; genus Macaca; species Macaca fascicularis. Next base: position 19,089,113 of record NC_088379.1, on the reverse strand, counting down.
ATTATCAATTAGTATTTATGAAGAGCCTAGAGATTGTGAGAAACTCCAGCAGGTACTCAGCTCACATGGATAATGAAATTCTAAATGTTTAGATTTCCACTTGCCATGCCCTTGACTCTTTCCAAATACGTGCATTAAACTTTCATAATTTTGTTTTTAAGTTACAACTTCTAATGCATTTAGGGTACTTGAAGACTTTGGCGGCACATTAAATATAACCAGAGGTGCACCATTAGACTGCTGACTGAAAATGTTTAACATGCACGAGTCCCTCCCTGAAGCTGGTTTTGTTTTAAAGACAGAGTCTCGCTCTGTCGCCCAGGCTGGAGTGCAGTGGCGCGATCTCGGCTCACTGCAAGCTCTGCCTCCTGGGTTCACGCCATTCTCCTGCCTCAGCCTCCCGAGTAGCTGGGATTACAGGCGCCCGCCACCAGGCCTGGCTAATCTTTTTGTATTTTTAGTAGAGACGGGGTTTCACTGTGTTAGCCAGGATGGTCTCGATTTCCTGACCTCGTGATCTGCCTGCCTCAGCCTCCCAAAGTGCGGGGATTACAGGCGTGAGCCACTGTGTCCGGCCCTTTTTTTTTTTTTTTTTTTTTTTACGTTTGTGTATTGATTTACGGGAAATGAAAACATCCACATTAGTATGATTCTACATTTGCACATCTGGCATATTCCAATCTGTTAAAAGTAACCATGTAAATATATCATGTTTAAATGTAACATTTTAGCATTATTTCATACGGAAATCGAATTCAAATATACTGGAAAAATTTTCCTATTTTGATTAATTTGTGGTAATATCAACCTCCAAATAAACACCATGTGCTCTGCCCTAGCATTTTTTTAAGCTTTTAGAATTTGCTTTTATGGTATCTATTATTTCCAGATGACAGGACATGGTGCTGAGAAGTATGGGAAAATATGGTTAGACTAATGGGTTTCCTGCAGACGAAATGATTCTGAATCATTTAATGCGGCTTCTATATTATCTCACTGTTGATTAAAGCAGAGGCAAATTACAGTACTGGAATCTCTGTAAGAGAAATTATCTGACGGACTGGTGCTTGAAGACGTGGGGAAATGTGATATGGCCATGAACTTGAGGTACATAATTTTCAAGCAATGCCTTCCTGAGATACAGTCATGAGCAGTGAGGTTCTATTCCTAAGGGAAGTGTCACTTTGATCATCACACATGCATGTCAAGATACTATCTAAGCTGAAGATTGTTTTTCAACTTTCTTAATTCATACACTTCCAAAGCCTCATCATAGATGAAACTTTGGGACTTGAATACCTTGGCTGGTTTTCTACATATGGGAAATTAAAAATGGCTCCTTATAAAAGAAGGATTTCAGAGGAGAAAAAGGAAAAAAGGAAGGAAATGTGTCAGAGTTGATTAATTATCGGAGTTAAAAATGTATCCGTTATAAATGGTAGCGGAGAGGTGATTTAAAAATACATTTTAAATGATGACGGCTTTATGATTTGGCTGTCATTTGCTCTACACAGAGATCCTAATGTTGATTGATGGGCTTGTAGATGTCTTCCTTGGGATTTGGCAGACAAAACTGATGTCATTGCGTTAAATCAAATGCTTCCACGTCTTTTAGTTCTATTATAACACTCAAAGCATCATTCACAACGATCTGCAAGACTCATATCCTGGGGTTGTGACAAATGACAGTCACTCATCTCATCCAGATAATATTACTATTTTCCAAACTGTTTCTTGGTATCTTTCCTTTTGAAGCCATGCCATGATAATTTCAGACTTCCCCCACCCCGTTTTTATGTATTGATACGTTCTCCCACATATTTTAGCATTTGATTTATCCTCCTTGAATTGTCATCAGTTTAGCATTGGCCATTTTTATGGTGTCTCATGCATTTTACACAATAAAGAGAAAACCTATGTATGCTCACCTCTGTTATGGTTGCTCTGAAGGGAAAGTGAAGAAAAAGGCATTTGGAGAAAACGGGTTAAGCATGAGGATAAAGAATAAAGCATAGGGGCTGCAAAGGATAGAATTTATGTAATTCACTTCCAAAATAATGTTGGGGTTAAGGAACCAATATTAAATTTGAGAAGAGTATCACTTGTTTAAAAAAAAATAAAATAAGGAAATGGCAAAAATAATATCCAATATGGAATCATGTTTCTAATTTTGATCATCCTGATATCAATTCAATCCAGGCTAAATGTAGACATACTGTGATTTTGCTGTGTGAGGAGAGATTCTTGCACTTCTTGAATAGTAGTACCATATGGATTGGTACTGTAGGAAGCTGTATTTGAGAATATTTCTGGACTAATCCATTTACTATATCTGAGTACTCTGAAAAAGTTGACATAACTTTCATAAATGTAATACTTACACTTGTGTCATTGATTTGTCTCCCAGAGTTAAGTCATTTGGAAGGAAAGATTGTGTCTTATTCTTTCATACAACTCCACTTCTTAGCAGAACGCCTCACATATAGGAGACCTTTGATAAATATCTGACACATCTATCTAAACAGGAGGCAGATTCTGGTAAAGATGTTCTGACTCCATATACACCAATAATTTATTTCTTTAGTTATATATTCATTTGTTCATTGACTATATGTTATCTACTGCGATGATCTGTCTAAAATATATTTGTGTGTCTCAACATACATCTTAGGCTAAAGATAAACAGTAAAACATAATTTTTTAATAGACTGTCGGAAGAGGCTTTTACTATGAATTAGGAAATTAAAATTCAAAACATTCTGTTGGGGAGACACAATGAGCACAATAGTCCTGAACGTTTAACTATTGTGAAAATTAAGTTATAACTCTAACTAGAACAGGGGTCAGCAAACTGCAGTTCGTAAGATAAATCTTGCCCACTCTCAATTATTTATTTATTTAATTCTTAATATTATTTTTGAGACAGGTTCTCACTCTGTTGCCCAGGATAGAGTGTAGTGGCACAATCTTGGCTCACTGCAACCTCCACCTGCCAGGTTCAAGTGATTCTCGAGCCTCAGGCTCCCAAGTAGCTGGGACTACAGGCAAACACCACCAGGCCCAGCTAATTTTTGTATTTTTTGGTAGAGATGGGCTTTTACGAGGTTGGCCAGGCTGGTCTCCAACTCCCGACCTCAAGTGATCCACTTGCCTTGGCCTCCCAAATTGCTGGGATCACAGGTGTGAGCCACCACACCCGGCCCACTCTTCGTATTTATAAATAAAGTCTTGTGGGAACACAGTCACATTTGTTTACTTATATCTTGTAAATAGCTGCCTTCAAGAGGCAGAGTTGAGAGTCTTTGAGACAAAGATCAGGTGGCTTGCAAAACGTAAAACGGCTGGTTTTTTACCTAAGAAGTCTGGCAACCCCAGAACAAGAATATATTCAATTGTAATCTTTACAAAGGTGTTGGCTATATTTCAGCGTGTGTACTAGAGAACTGGAATAAGTTAAACAATTTGCTTACCTCTCTGAGCCTCAACACTGTCATCTGGAAAATGGGGATTGTTTTGAGGACCTAGTTGCTTATTCTAAGTAAAGTACTAGGGAAATTGTGGTCCTCTAATATTATCTTCGATCCAGTTCCCGTAGAGTTAGGCCTTCAGTGAATATCCTGGAATAGTTGAGGCTAATAGAGTTAGCGTACGTGAGCAAATGGCAAACAATACTTAGATTCATTCTCTTTAACAAGCTTTTGCCCAAAGATCTCTACAGACTTGCTCTTAAATGGAACACCATTTATAAATATTTCATAAACGTGAACCATTTTGAACAGTGAAAACCCTTTCCTTTGTTAGCATCATTGGTAATAGCATTAATAATAATAATTCCTACCCTTTGGGGCTTGAAATGCGAAAGCCATGGTGCTAAGTGATTCAAAAAGTGATTTGTTCAAGATGGTTTAACCAGGAAGTGATGAATTTAGAATGTGAAATCTGACATAACCTGAAAAAGCAAGCTTTGTAGCCAACATCCTATCATGCTTCCTGATGTTGTCCCTGGAGCTGCTTTCTCCTTGCCTCCCCATTATTGGCATCCCTACTTCCATCACTGCATTTTACCTTTGGAATTCAGGAAAAGAACAAGGCAGAGTTTGACGATCTACAGTCTTATTGGCTTCACCAAGAGGGAAAAAGGAATCCTAATTGTTAATGAATCCATACTAAATGAGAATCAGTCTCACAGCACACATAGAAAAACCGTTTTTTTTTTTTTTAATTTAACTAAGAATCAAGTTGAAATAGAGTAAAACTGTGATTATTCACCCTTTGATCACCAAAATTCAGAAATGACATGACTGACCTGACTTTTGGCTCTCAGGAACCTAAAACACTCAGGTAGCTGAGAAGAGTCAGTAATTTTATTAACCATGCAATAACATGACCCTGCATTTCACATATTTGGTTATTTTTTCAGCACTGTTTGTAGAGTTATGGCAGAACTTTGCTGTGCTATGTAAAGTAGTATGTCCTGTATTCAACTAGTGTACAATTCCATCATTCAGATTGCTCAATTATGTGAGATCCGCCAATAGTTACAGCATAGTTTGAGAAGCTGGGTGAGACAGGCATGGAGATTTTGGTGACAGATACATATTGCATTCAAAGAATTATATGGGCATAGTGGGTAGAACTGCTGTATTCTCTATGAGCTGCTTTCCAATGAGAAGGTAGGGAGGTAAAATTTCTGTACTTGCCTCAAGTTCTTCTTTATATGAGAAAATCTACAACAGAATCCTTAGGTTTCATGTCACTTTTTCTTAAAACAATGTGCATACAGAATTCTAGTTAACCACCTGTTATGAACTGAATCGCATTTCTCTAAATTTGTATGTTGAAGCCCTAATTCCCACAGTTACTGGCTAAATGGAATCATCAGGATGAAGCCTTAGTGATACAGGACTGGTGTCCTAATAAGGAGAGGAAAAAACACCAGAGCTCTCTCTGTCTCTCTCTATGAGCCTCAGAGAAAAGGCCGTATAAAAACTCAGCAAGAAGGTGACTGTCTGTCAGCAGAAATAAAGCCCTCACCTAATCAGTTGACACCTTTATTGGGGATTTCTGGCCTCCACAACTGTGAGAAAATAAATTTCTGTTGTTTAAGCTTGGTAGCCACAACCCACTCATATAGCATCTGTTGTAAACAGAAAACTAAGTTATAGCGATTCCATTCCAATGTCACGTAGATCAGAACTTTTGTCAATACAGGAAATACTTATTGTCAGATAAGACATTATGGCTGAAAGATTCCATTGTAATAATTTGCAAGTCCTTGAGAGAAATATCCTGGTACACATTTTTATAGAAGCTATGTATAAGCAAACTTTTCTTTGTACTGCCCTTATAAGTGGCAATAACCCTTTGAAATGTGCTTAATATGTGATTTCTAAATCACAGGGACTTTTTGGTTATTAAAGAAAAAATATTTCAAAGAACCTAAATATTTAAATAAATATCACATGTATAAAATTCTATAAGTCTGCTTTTTAATGAAAGAAGACTTTTAATGCAGTAAATTCATGTTAAAATTTTCTTTTTACTTAAAAATATTGCTGTTATTGTTAACATTTAATTTCAAAGGGAAATTTTGTTGCTGGGAGAAGTATTTGGAAGACATAGTAAAACCATTAATTTGTGGATTGCTGTTACAAAATCTTTGCATAATGTCTCCATCACTGATCAGCATCTCCTGGGATTTCTTTTAATTTTTCCACTATTCTCATGAATTTATCATACCTAGTTTAGCTTTCCTTAGCAGAATAGACTGTATATAAAGCAATTGAGCCAGCCAGCTATTTTGATCATGACCTTTTTTTTTTTTTTTTAAAGATTATAGTTAATATTTTAAGAGCCAGGCAATGTAGCCTTAGCAACCGAAACAGCACTGGACTCAACAGTAACTCAGTGGTAAATGTGGTCAGGAGACAGGAATTTGGTAACTTCAGGAGAGGATGATTTGGGGTTGAGATTTAGTTTGAGATTTAGTTTCCACCGTGTAAATTCCTGATGGTGGAGGTTTTTAGGTCCATATAGCATAGGGCTTATTTGTATAAGTTGGGGTCATCTGAGTTTGAACCTGCCAAGCCATCCCCTTGGGACTTCACAGAATGAAATTTAAGTGTTGAATTCATTGTTTATATATATATATATATTTTCTCATAAATTTTTGTGGTCTCTCTCTATTCAAGAAAAATAGACATCTCTTTGTTTAAGAAAATGGCTTACATTTTAAATATTTTTATGTGGCATATAAATACAGCCTATTTTATTTTTCACATATTTTGGCAATAACTCCGAGAGTATTGTATTTCAGCCATCATAAGGACATGTGAAGATTTATGGATATTTTTATACATCCTTAATATATCTAAAGAGCAGAGATCATTGATGTTTATGAGGAGCAACATGGATATTTCAAAAACTAGATTATCATAAGGATTCTGTATTGCTCCAGGACCTTCACATTGCAGCCTTGGTTTGCCTTTGGATTGATCTCAGGCCACCTTCACCAGGTTCTCCATTTATAATCACAGCTGAAGACTTGCTGTCTCGGAGGGATGCAGAGCATTTCAAGGCCTTCCTGTCTTTCCTAGTACTGTTCCCTCTGCTAGTAATGCCAACCCAACTCCCTTCATCTCATCGGCCATTTTTCATTTGACCAATTCCCATTTGCCCTTTTAAACCTTCCTCAGGTTACCAGTGTAGCTGTTTCTGACCCTTCCATGCAGAATTAATTGGCCTGCCACAACACCAAAGACATCTTTTATTATGAGTTATTCACTCACCCATCTCTGCCATCAGTGCAAGTGTTCCTCAAAGGCAAGGGTTGTGTTCATGCCTCTTGTGTTTCATCTCGCGGGCTTTGTGCTGAGTCTGGCATGGAGTAAACAATGCGTAGATGTTTGCTCACTAGGCCTGTAGTCCTAGATTTGCTAATTCTGCAGTCTAACTTTGAAAGTTTGTGACAGATACACACACATCATAGATCATACATAGTGAGGTTGTTTTAGGGAGAATCATTGGGAAATAAAACCTTCACTCTGTGAGTATGTTGGTGTAAATGGTATGATCTGTTTCATGATTTTGGGAATAAAGTCATATCTTTTTAATATTGGGATCTCCTTTATTCCAACTAGCATGGATCAGAACCAATCTCTCTCTTGGGTCTTTCGTATGCTATGAATTATTAATGGTATCCAAGGAGCAAATTCTTGAGTCTGCCTCATTTATCGGAAGCCAGAATTCAGGTACATGTAGAAATAAAATATTACAAATGGCCCTAGAAAATCGCCAGAGAGAAAGCAGAAGAAATGTTCCTGTCCTCAATTTTTCGCTTTTATTGCAATAACATACACAAAACATAAAATTTACCATTTTTAAAATGTGTAATTCAGTGGCATTAAGTAGTTTCATATTGTTGTACAACCATCAGCACTAACTATCTAGAAATTTTTCATTATTCCAAATTGAAATTCTGTACCCACTAAATACTAACTCCTCATTCCCTTCCTTCCCCCAGCCCCTTGTAACCATTTTTTTCTAGTTTCTGTCTCTGTGAATTTGACTACTCTAGGCATCTCATGTAAGTAGAATTACACAATATTTGTCGTTTTGTGTTCAACTTATTTTGCTCAGCATAAAATCTTCAGAGTTCATCCAGGTTGTAACATGCATCCAAATTTTCTTCCTTTTTAAGACTGAATGATTTCTATTGTGTGTATACAGCACATTTTGTTTATCCATTCATCCATTATGGGCATTTGAGTTACTTCTACCTTTTTGGCTATTGTGAATAATGTTGCCATGAATTTTGATGTATGAATATCTGTTTAAGTCCCTGGTTTAAAGTTTTTGTAGTGTGTGCCAAAAGTGGAACTACTGGATCATTTAGTAATGCTATGTTTAAGTTTTTGAGAAACCGCTATACTTTTTATCATAGTGACTGCAGATATTTCCACCAAGAAGATCTAAGGGTAATAATTTCTCCATATCCTTGTCAACTTGTTATTTTCTGTGTGTTTGGGTTTTTCTTTTCTTTTTTTTTTTTTGTAAATGTTATACTAGTTGTCTGAATAGGTATATGAGGGATTTTTTTTTTCTGCTGCTGCCAGAAAAAATTTATTTTTTTGCCAAAAATATTCCTTGCATTAAGGAAGCAAAGAACACCAGTTGGGTGACTGAAAATTTTCAAATAGCTCATTTTAATATAATATTCTAAAATATAAAATGAAACAGAAATATCTCCTGCCTAACAAGATGATTCTTGCTTTGGTCAAAAAGTCCTGTGTGGCAATAGTATGTGTCACCTCCTGGAGAAGAGCTCCTGGATGACTTACGATGTGCCTTTTCCTGTTAAGTGGGATGTACCCAATAACAGAGTCCACTGGCCTGAGGTCCTAATCAAAGACCACAGGAGCAGAGCCCTAGATGGACATGCAACATGAGTGAGAAACAAATCTTTGTTGTTTTAGGCCCCTGAGATTTAGAGTTTGTTATCAAAACCTAATCTAGCTTATTCTGGCTGACGCAATGCAATAATCCGTTGTGAAATACATGTTATCATAAATCAGATGTACAAAGGCTATTACCCAAAGAAGAGAATAATGTCAAGAACATTTACCAATTCAGAGAGTTTCCATTTTTAATACAGTGAAAGATAATTTTTTAAAAGTGTGTAATGTTAGATTTTGTAGTTCAGAGATTGTGTAGATGAATGTACTGCCAAGGAAAGACTACACTGGACTAAACCGAAGGCAACTTTATTTGGATACTTATACTATATAAAGTAGCATATTTCACAATAGAGGTTTCATCTTTAGACAACCTGTTTTATTTTAGGTATCCCTTTAGTCTATGTACTAATCAGATAGCTTTGCTACATAAAATATAATTTCTCTTTATGTCTCCACAAATGTATTTATTTATCTTTGTCACTTAGCAAGTTCTTCATTCATTCATCTTCATTCTTATTCATTTATAAGTTCATTCAACAATGATGTTTTAATGCCTAGTGTATGTATTCTGTTTGGTACTGGAGGTGAAGGGGTGTGTGAGTGTGTGTGTGTGTGCGTGTGTGTGTGTGTGTGTGTATGTGTGTATGTCTGTGTTTGTGATAGTTATGCTGGTTAATGGGTATTGAGATAATATTACATTGTCCCTGTCCTCAAAAACTTTGCAGTCTAGTGTAATATATATAGTCACAGTAACCTTCAAGTAGTACTGGAATTGACAAATTACAGTAGTAGAAGAACATTTTCAGTGGAATAATAGTCATTTGGACACTAACTGGTGAAAACTTCAAGCCTGTATAATTCAATTGGAAAAGACCAATCCTGTCCCAGAAGAATGTGCTATTTTACTCAGTGAGCAGGAAAGATAGTTGTGAAGACATGGATACATTCCATTACCTGGAAAGTTCTCTTAGAATGGGGGACACCGTTTGGAGAGGGAGTAGATATTACTTAAAGACACATAAAGAGTGTTTTTCCAATAAGCAGTCCACATGAAGCAAAAGCTTCCTTCTCTGGCAAAAGTCAAATCATCTACAGTCACGTTCCATATAACCACGTTTCAGTCAATGACAGACTGCACATACAGTGGTGGTCCCATGATAATATAATGATGTTTAAAAATTCCTGTTGACCTGTGACATTGTAGTCATTGTAATGGCATGGTTTTTTTGTTTTGTTTTGTTTTTTGTTTTGAGACGAAGTCTCACTCTGTCTCCCAGGCTGGGGTGCAGTGCCGTGATCTTGGCTCACTGCAAGCTCTGCCATTCTCCTGCCTCAGCCTCCCGAGTTGCTGAGACTATAGGTGCCCGCCACCATGCCAGGTTAATTTTTTGTATTTTTAGTAGAGACGGGATTTCACCGTGTTAGCCAGGATGGTCTCGATCTGCTGACCTCGTGATCCACCCGTCTCGGCCTCCCAAAGTGCTGGGATTATAGGCGTAAGCCACCGCACCCAGCCAATGGCAAGGTTTAAAACATTATTCATGTGTCTGTGGTGGTGCTGGTGTGAACACACCTGCTATGCTGCCAGTCATATAGAAGTACCTGATAATAATGAGTATGTTACTGATTTATGTATTTACTATACTATATATTTTATTATTTTAGAGGGTATTCCTTCTACTTATGAAAATTAATTGTAAAACAGCCTCAGGCAGGTCCTTCAGGAGGAATTCCAGGAGAAAGCATTGTCATCATAGGAGATGACAGCTCTATGTATGTTATTGCCCCTGAAGACCTCCCAGTGGGACAACATGTGGAGGTGGAAGACAGCGATATTGATATTTATCATGACACTGTATAGGCCGATGCTAATGTATGTTTTTATGTCTTAATTTTTAACAAAAAGTTTAAAGAGAAAAAACATCAAAACTAAAAATAGAATGAGCTTCTAGAGTAACAAGATAAAGAACAAAACACATTCACAGCTGTACATTGTGTTTTAAGCTGTGTTATTACAAAAGAGTCAAAAAGCCTTTAAAAAATTTACAGTAAGTGCAAGTGAGTGTATCATTGAAGAAATTTTTAAAGTAAATGTTGTGTAATTGCACAGTGTTTATAAAATCTACAGTAGTGTACAATAATGTCCTAGGCCTCACAGTTGCTCACCATTCACTCACTCAGAACATCATCCAGTCCCGCAAGCTCCATTCATGGTAAGTGCCACATGCAGGTGCACATTTTTCATCTTGCATTTTTCTTGAACCTTTTCTATTTTTAGATATGTTTAGATACAAAAGTGCTGACCATTGTGTTACAATTGCCTACAGTATTCAGTACAGTAACATGCTGTGTCTCTTTGTAGCTTAGGAGCAACAGGCTATACCAGGCAGCCTAAGTGTGTAGTAAGCTATACCCCCTAGGTTTCTGTAAGTACACTCTGTGATGCTCATACAATGACAAAATCACCTAACGACTCATTTCTCAGAACATATCCCCGTCATCAAGCCAGGTATTACCGTATATAACTCCTTAATCTCTTCCCATCCAGCTGTAACTGCTACTGCTCCACTGTAACTCTTGTTCAGGGACCTCCAAGATATTCTGACCTTAGATTGTCAAATTTTTTTCCATATTGGAACATATTACCATTTCCATATTACAACATACTTCCATATTATGACACTATTGGCCCTGGAATCTGTCATGAATTTCTCCTGTCTTCCTTTTCCATTTTTTTCCTCATCATTATTCATGGAAGTTTTTCCGGAATATTAGCCTTTGGCCTCCTTCTCTTTTCTTTATTGGTCTCTCATTTGTTGCTGCACCTACTCTTAGAACTTTATCTTTCATTTCAAGTAAATAACTTTTTTTTCTTTCCAACTTTTATTTTAGGTTCAGGGGATGCATGTGCAGGTTTGTAACATGGGTAAGTTGTGTGTCGTGGGGGTTTTGTGTACAGATTATTTCATCATCCAGGTGACGAGCATAGTACCTGTTGGTAGTTTTTCTAACCTCACCTTTCTCCCACCCTCCACTCTCAAGCAGGCCCTGGTGTCTATTGTGCCCTGTTTTGTTCACTTGTACTCCATGTTTAGCTCCCACTCATAAGTGAGAACATGCAGTATTTGGTTTTCTGCTCCTGTACCAATTTGCTTGGGATAATGGCCTCCATTTCCATCCACGTTGCTGCAAAGTACACAATTTCATTCTTTTTTTTAATGGCTTCCTAGTAGTCCATAGTGTATCTGTACCACATCTTCTTTATCTAGTCCACTGTTGATGGGCATCTAGGTTGATTCCATGTGTTTGCTATTATGAATACTGCTGCAGTGAACATACATGTGCATGTGTCTTTATAGTAGAATGGTTTATATTCTTTTGAGTATTCACCCAGTAATGAGATTTTTGGGTTGAATGGTAGTTCTGTTTCAAGTTCTTTGAGAAATCTCTAAACTGCTTTCCACAGTGGCTGAACTAATTTACATTCCCACCAACAGTGTATAAGCTCTCTGTTTTCTCTGCAGCCTCACCAGAATGTTATCTTCTATTTGATGATAGTCATTCTGACTGGTGTAAGATGGTATCTCATTGTGGTTTTCGTTTATGTTTATCTAATGATGAGTGACGTTGAACATTTCTCATATGCTTGTTGGCGGTGTATATGTCTTCATTTGAGAAATGTCTGTTCATGTCCTCTGCCCATTTTTTTGTTTTGTTTCTTTGCTTGCTTATTTGTTTACGTCTCTTATAGATTCTGGCAGTTAGACCTTAGTTAGATACATAATTTGCAAATATTTTCTCCCATTCTGTAGGTTGCCTGTTTACTCTGTTGATAATTGGTTTTTCTATGCAGAAGCTCCTTAATTAGGTCCCGTTTGTCAATATTTGTTTTTGTTTCCGTTGTTTTTGGAATCTCCATCAATACCTTTCCCAAATTCCATTTCTCTGATTGCAATTATCTGGTGAATGTCTCTTTCTACATATTATTTAAATGTTTCAAAGTTAAATATTTTAAAAAGAAAATTTGTTTTGCTTATTTCTCTCACAATTTTTTACCAATTCCCTCAGGCTACAAGCCTTCAAGTCATATCTTCATGGTTAAGACCATAATATAGGTTAGACATACCTGAATTAAAATGTCAACTTTATTCTTGAAGCTATGAAACCTTAAATCGCTTACTAATGTCTGTAAGGATCTATTTTCTCATCTATATACTGGGATAATAATAGCAACTTCCTGTCCAGGATATTTATATAAAATAACCAATTCATGTAGAACACAATTTGTAGAGGTAGATACAGGGTAAGTGCTACAAATTGGCAGTTTTTATTAATATTTAATATTATCCTCATATAATCAGAAACTAAGTACATTTACTTCTACCTTTAAAATAGGTCTTACATGAATTCTTTACTTTCCATTTCCATTTAACCACTTTTATTTCAACTCGTATTACTTCCCTTGCTTGTATACCATGGAAGAGTGGGCATTTTATTCAGTCCTTAACACATGGACAGAGATGATCAGAAAAGAGGACAGAAAGCATTTTAGTTGAGAGAAACCACTGAGGCAAGAAAATGAGCATTGTCTTCAATGACAAGCAAAGACTAGAGTTTCTCTGGAACATGAAGTTTATGTGGAGGATGTTTATAATGATTGAGTTCAATGTGCCTTCTTCCATGGGCACAAGGACAGGAGAATCTGATTGATAAAAGAAGGGTCATGTGCAAATCTGTGCTTCATGAACATTAACAGAATCTGGTTTTAGAATGACAGAACAGAATAAGGAGATATTGGAGAGAAGGGTTAGGAGGCTGCTGGAATTACACAGTTGAAAAATGATACCTTGTCTGTCATGAAGAGAAATCCCAGAAAGCAAAATAACAATTCTGGAGAAGCCAGGCTCTATTCCAGAGATTGTTTTCTAGTCTCTATGGGAAGGAAGAAAAGACTATGCTCGATTGAGAGAATCTGGATTATAGTAAAGTTACTGAAAGTAGGAACCTGGGTATGAAGAACATGGCAGGAATGTAGTTACTAGAGCTGGATTACCACATGAACCAGGACAAAGGAGGAACTCAAGCTGTTAGAATTATGTTCATGAAATCTCCAGTATTTACACAGAATGTTCTTTTCTTGAGACAGGATCTCGCTCTGTCGCCCAGGCCGGTGTGCACTCCCATGGTCATAGCTCCCTGCAGCATCAACATCCTTGGCTCAAGCGATCCTCTCTCATCAGCCTCTCAAGCAGCTGGGACTACAGGTGCACACTGCTACACCAGCCTTGTTTTTTAAAACATGATTTGTACAGATGTGGTCTTGCTTTTTTGCCCAGGCTGGTATTGAACTCCCGGCTTCAAGTGATCCTCCTGCCTCAGCCTCCCAAAGTGCTGGGATTATAAGCATGAGCCACTGTGCCCAGCCTCAGAATGTTCTTATATGCCTATGTGCATATGAATTTTCTGGGGACCGTGTCCATAGCATTTATCACACCCCAGGAGGCCCATAAAAAACAACAACAAAATATTTAAGACTTGCTACATTAGACTGTAAGCTTTATGATGACTAAGGCCATCTTATTCTGGTACAGCACTTCATCTGTTGTGTATGAGCCATGTCTGTTTTAATGACCATTTTTTTTAATTGAATGAATGGATTAATAGATGAGGGAATAAATGAATGTCTTTATTTTGATGCTTTCCTTGAGGAAAAACAGTTGAACTTCAGACCATATGTTTTCTGATTATTTTAAATTTACAACTAGTCATGTAATATTGTTGAACTGAAGAAATTCTCTTGAATAGAATAATAGCTTTCAATGCTCACTTTCTGTGTTGGCTTGGGTCCTCTAAGATGTAGATGCCAAGACATGATTAAGTGTGCAAGAGATTTATTAAAATAGGTTTATCACCAAATAATAACAGTAAATAGTGATAGAAATTTAGACAACTCCTGTGAATGACAACGGGAGAGGGAGAAAGAGTTAGAAGGCAGAGCCTTCAGACTGCCATGTTGTTCTTACACCTGAGAAAGGAGAGAGGAAGAAAGGAAGATTGGGTAAGAAGAGCCTCTGATTGCCGTAAAGTTCTGAGAAAGGCTCCACAAGTCTAACACGGAGTCTTTGAGCCAAATACAAATGTTTCCACTTCAGAAACAAATGGGGTAGCCCTAGCAGCCTACTATACTCAGTCATCAGTTGGGAGCCGCCAGGAGATGTGAGGCCTTGAAGTGAATGATCAAAGTGGCTATAGATGGGAGCTGTCATTCAACTATGCTACTCAGAGTAGGCTCTCTTGAAGAGAGTTCTGAGAACACACCTCCATACCTGCTGTACTTTTGTACCAGGAAAATTTTACAGCTCAGAGTTGAAATATGAACTTTCCACTAAGTTTTTACTGGATATTTGTGCTGGATGAAAACCAGAATTTCAAGAGTGTTCCTGAGATAGCAGTCACATAGTGATCATATGGATCAAGATTGCTTAAAAGACTGTAAGACTTGTGCAAACCAGGCTGAAGAAATAAACAAAATTGTCTGTTTATCATGGGCTATAGTTTTGTGAGGGGACAATGAATAAGACTGACTGTGTCATATGTATCTGAGCATATAATTATTTGCTTTCTGATGAATTCTAAAAATCTGAAATGGCGTGAAAATTAATATTCAAATTTAAATGGCCTTCATCTCTTGGAGACAACAAACCAGTGTTTAAGTAGCCACCTAAGACTATGCAGTCTGTATTGTGGGGACTACTCTGCCTCCAGTCATCTATGGTAACATTCTGAACACAAAAATGTAAAGTGGCTCGGTGCAGTGGCTTACGCCAGTAATCCCAGTGACTCAAGAGGCTGAGATGGGAGGATCACTTGAGTCCAGAGCGTCCAGGCTGCAGTGAGCGATGATTATGCTGCTGCATTCCAGTCTGCGTGACAGAGCAAGAGCCTATCTCTAATAAATAAGTAAATAATGAAGTGCATTTAGAACCTATTTAAGATATAGCATTTGCAAGAAAAGCTTAACTCAAAAATCAGCTTGGATCAACTTCTTCTTCCATGTAATAGGTATATATTTCATGGAACTTTGGAGTGGGAAATGAGTTGAAAAATTTTCCAGTTTTGACCTGTAGACTATTAGAGACCATTTGGAAATGATTCTCTCCATCTAAATATTCCAACTGAAAACCAAAACTCTTGACCCTTTCTCTTGCTGTCCTTACATTATTCTATATCCCTGGGATCTGGAACATAAAATTTAGACTGCACCATCCATTTTGTAAAAGTTGACTTCAAAAGTTTTGATATCAGGATAAAATAAACAAGAGGTAGAAATGAGAATTAGTGTGACTGCTTCAAGTCAGGTTCCTGCACTTTCAATTCAGAGTTTATTTTCCAGCATACATTCTCGACACAGTCAAAATTACTAGAGCAAGAGAAATGTCATTATTAGGGGAAAAAGAAAATGCGTGAAGGTAAATGTGTGGGTCTATGTCTGAACTTGGCTAATGAGTTCACATTTGTGAAACCAAGAACACAGATAGTTCCCCAAAATAATGTTTTAAGCAGAATGAGTTTAGCAAAATGAACATAATCTATCCATTTCCCCCAAAGAAATGTTGCAACAAGGTTTACACTTAATTGAGCTTTTCTTCAAAGGGTCTATAAAAGTGTATGTAGTTTATAACCTGTGAATTTCTCAACATTTGTAAGTCTTGCATTCTCAGGAAATATCAGTAATGTTTTAGTAGCTATAGACATTATTTTCTTCCTTGTTTTCCTTTTTTCTTTCTTTTTTTCTTTCTTTTTTTATTATTATTATTATACTTTAAGTTCTAGGGTACATGTGCATAACGTGCAGGTTTGTTACATATGTATACTTGTGCCATGTTGCTGTGCTGCACCCATCAACTCGTCAGCACCCATCAACTCGTCATTTACATCAGGTATAACTCCCAATGCAATCCCTCCTCCCTCCCCCCTCCCCCCTCCCCATGATAGGCCCCGCAAGGATCTAGAACTAGATGTACCATATGACCCAGCCATCCCATTACTGGGTATATACCCAAAGGATTATAAATCATGCTGCTATAAAGACACATGCACACGTATGTTTATTGCGGCACTATTCACAATAGCAAAGACTTGGAATCAACCCAAATGTCCATCAGTGACAGACTGGATTAAGAAAATGTGGCACATATACACCATGGAATACTATGCAGCCATAAAAAAGGATGAGTTTGTGTCCTTCGTAGGGACATGGATGCAGCTGGAAACCATCATTCTTAGCAAACTATCACAAGAACAGAAAACCAAACACCGTGTGTTCTCACTCATAGGTGGGAACTGAACAAGGAGATCACTTGGACTCGGGAAGGGGAACATCACACACCGGGGCCTTGTTTTTCTACATAGTAGATATACCATACTTTGCCTGGAATGGAGTCATTATTTCAAATAATGAAAATGGACACAAAATCATATAGAACCAGTTCAGGTAAAAATATTCTGAGGAAAGGGTTATATGGAAGTGCCGTATGCTCAGAGGGTCATACACATTTAAACAATTGCCTCCTGAAAGAATTTCTCCTTAGTCAAAAATAGCAGTCCTTTGGGTTTAGTTTTAACCTTGTTGGATAAAATAATGTGTTCAGTGGAATGTCAATTTCTTTTAATCATTGACACAAAAGGAGCATTGGTGTAGCCTTTCTGTCAATCTTCTCTCAGTAGTTCAAGTGGTTACTCAAGAAAAGTAATTCCAAAATGCCTGTAACAATTACTCTACCTTTTCCTTCCTATTAACATGATGGATGCCTTACTTTGCACTACTATACCAAATAACATAGAGTGGGTAACGTATAAAGAAAAGAAATCTATTTCTCACAGTTTTGTATGCTGGGAAGTCTGAGATCAAGGGGCCAGCATGTGGCGAAGGCTGCTCTTCGCTTTCAAGGTGGCGCCTTGATGCAGCATCCTCCCACCGGGAGGAAAGCTGGGTCCTTGTGTGGTGGGAAGCAGAAGGATAAAAAGGGGCGAACTCTGTCTGCCCAGCTTTTGTTGTAGGGGCACCTAATCCCTTTCATGATGGCAGAGACCTCATGACCCAATCACCTCCCGAGACCACACCTCTAAATACAATCACTTTGAAAACACCCAAATTTTGAAAGGTACTTATTCAAACCATAGCATTGAAATTATCTTTTCCCACTGAAACACAGATTACTCTTTTCAGTAAATTCTGTTCAGGACCCAGTTGCTGAGTGGAAAATGATGTGCATGATAATCTAATCATCTATTAAAACCTTACACAAAACAAACGTGCCATTTTTTTTTCTCACGGCAGAGCATGAACCTTGATAATCTGAAACCTATGTTCGATAAATTAGGAAAACTTCTGTATTTATCTCAGTAAAACACACAGACTTTTTTATCTCTTGTCTCCAGGCAGTTTCAGATAACCCACTTACAGAAACATCAATGCCAACTTTTTGTTGTCAGCTACATTCACACATTTAGATTGCCATTTTTTCAAAAGGATGCTAAAGGTATAAATGTTGTTTTTAATATCTGGTTTTATATTAAAGACAAAGAGTATTCTCAAGTTTATTTTTTTCTGTAGTTTCATTAAGTTCTTTCAGTATTAAAGTGTGAAAGGTGACATACTCATTTTCATTCTGTAAGAAGTTAAGAGTAGCCTAGCAAGCTGTTTGTGTTATTAAAATAAAAATTGTATCTAAATGTTTAGTAAGTAGTTTTTCTTATTTGTAGAGCTAAGGAGATTATATCTACTATTTATGTTTTAAATTAAACACATATGTATATATATAAAATCACATAATCATATGTAACATATATATCAGTTAGTCTTCATGTTTACCCTATAAGGTGGGTATCATCACCTTCATTTTATATAAATGAGGCTTGGCTAAGTATGTTACCCTAAGTCATAAAATTAGCTAGTGATTAGAACCCAGGTGGTCCAACTGCCAAATCGCTAATTTTTAAATGAGACTTATGGCTTCCATGATGGTTACACTCTCTCTAAGGCCTGAGCATTTTGTGTTCATGTATTATTTAATGGTCCAGTTGAAACACTGTGAAGTAGTGCCAAGAATATGAACTGTGGTTTTGTATGGATTTCACTTTCATTTCTTACTCCCCTTTCTACCTGCAGTGTGATTTGGTGCAAGATACATACATTCTCTGAGTCTTATTTCCTCAGCTGTGAATAAAACAAGTAAAGTTTATCTGTCAACCTAAATAGAAAATAGAGAAAAACTCTCTAAAAGAACAAGGGAGCAGATTTAGTAAACCATGTTTGTATTCAGGAAGGAAAAGGACAAAGATCTTAAAAGGAAAAAAATAAGGAGGATTATATAATTGTTTATAATTGTTTTGAAAGAAATATCCTTGGCTACAAAGATCAATAGTAAGGGTGATGCCAGTTCGCACCTGGACAGGCAGTTGCTGGGCAAATGTCTTTGCAGAAGTATTTTTCATGTAAGGTTGTGATGGCCTTTGTGCAAGGTTGTGGCATTTGCAGAGTCGTTTGTGATATTTTTGTTATACAAGCCTGAGAACCCTCTCTTCATGGCATTTTCTGGCTCTATTCTATTTGTCAGGTTTTTTTCTTTTTTAATATTGGTCGCTTTATTTTGATTCTAAAAATTTTACATTTCCCTCCCCACTTTTTTTGAGACAGTCTCACGCTGTCATCCAGGCTGGAGTGCAGTGGCACAATCTCTGCTGACTGCAACCTCCACTTCCTAGGTTCAAGCGATTCTCCCGCCTCAGCCTCCCGAGTAGCTGGGACTATAGGCATGCACCACCACACCTGACTAATTATTGTATTTTTCGTAGAGATGTGGTTTCACCATGGCCAGGCTGGTCTCAAACTCCTGCCCTCAAGTGATCCACCCCTTTTGGCTTCCCAAAGTCCTGGGATTAGAGCCATGAGCCACCATGCCCAGCCCATTTCCCCTTTTTGATCAAGACCTTTCTTCAAAAGCATCACTGACCAGTCATCTTCTAGTTAGGTTTTGTTGTTCCTCAGTGCCAGGATGAACGTGCTCCAATTGTTGATCACGTCTCAATTTGGCGGAGTGATTGGGAACTAGGAGTCAGTGTCAAACTGGTCACATTTGAGCAACAAGGGAGGTTTGAAGGGAGTGGCTCTCAGGCTTAGTTTGCCCTGAGTCTACTATTAAGTTCCATTTTGGTCATTCCATAGTCTTGTGCTATCATCAGAATGTGCTGGGCCAGTACTATTTTGTTAGAAGCTGTGTTCTTCAAGAATTAAACAAGTAATAGAAACAAAATACAAAGTAAAATTAATAGTAATATGTCAATTCCAGGTTTCACAATGGTTTTGGGCCATGAACCTAGGCTTAAAGTAAAGCAATTGAATGAATCAATGATCCTCGGGATTTAGGTGAGACCTGTTGAAAACATGTGGCCTATTTTCTCATTTTTATTACTTATTTTTTTTCTTATTAGTGCATATGATTCTCAACTTTTCGAGAGTATTTTATCCAGGTAATGTAGTATCAGCAGTGGTACAAACATTTATTTAACAAGTTGTTAAAGCAAACTAAACATGGTCTGAGAAGGACTCTATACTTCTATATTTGAGTCGCTGTGGATGAACTGTAATCTAGCTTAATAGTAGACGAGATGGAAAACGTAACATAGGAGTATGTGCCTGTAACAATAGCTGAGTTTTGACAAATCCCAGCAGCCATACTTCAACCATTCATACACTGCTGAGAGTTCAAACTGTGTTCAGATAAGGCATATGCTGAGCGGTAACCAATCCAGCCATTCTGTACCTCACTTCCCATTTCTGTACGTCATTTCCCTTTTTTGTCTATAAATCTTCTTCCACCACGTGGTGCGCTGGAGTCTCTGAATCTGCTGTGATTCTGGGGGCTGCCGGATTCCCTAATCATTCATCACTCAAACTCCTTTCTATTTAACTTGGCTGAATTTTTCTTTTATCAAAGTGGATATTAAAAAATTTCTCAGGTTAGGTTTTGTTATGAAAAGAAGAAATTGATTGCAAAATCCTAATTACACCATGATGTTGTCAAACAGAAAAGGTAGACATCAGGAGAGGTGAGAGTCTTATTATAATATGGAATTTTGTTATGACATGGTGGAAAAAACTATTTGCAGCATGAAAAATCCAAGTTCTTTTTTGAGTTTGCAGTTTGAATGTCTCTGGTCATAACATTGGGTGGTTTAGTGAACTTTGTATGGCCTATACATCATTTATGAAGCTGATTTGTTCCTTGAAATGCATCTAGTTTAGCTTAGAGGGCTTTAGAAACACAGGAGTTTTAATTTTTAGCTGGAAAAATATAGATCAATACCCTGCAAATAATGAATTGCTACAACGAATGATAATAATAAAGACACTTCAAGGCACAAAGAAGATCCTTGTGGCTAGAGCAAGAATTATATACAAGAAATAATGGTCACAGAGGAAATACAAGTATCAGTTTTTTAAAAAAACTAGGCACACATCCCACATCTTAGAATGGCACTTTCTGGTCAAAATTTTAATGGAGAACTTGATTGTGACCAAGAAGGTCTCATGAGTTTTCATACTACTCGCTTATTTCCTTCTACAATAGTTAAATGACTAATTCCAGCCCAAATTGCTAATAGAGTTGGAGATTTGGAGATGGTGATGAAGATGGTAGGGAAGAGAAGTCTCACCAATAAGGCCAGCAAATATTCTGTGTGTGTTTCTGTGCGTGTGCCTGTGCATGTGTCTTGTGTTTTGTAAGGATGGAGGTAGCTAGAAAAAGAATGAGAGAGAAAAACCATAACCATTTCAAGTTTCATCTCCTCACCCTCAGAATGATAACAAATGTTAAAAATTATTCAGCCATTATAATGCAGTAGGAAGTGAATCCTTTTTAATGAGTTACCTTTTTAATCCTTTCAAGTTCTCTAAATTGGGTACTATTGTTACTGATATTTTACATATGAGAAAACTGAGGCACATAGGTTAATTAATAGTTAATTAATTGCCTACACTTACATATCCTGTAACTAAACTAGTAGGGATATAAACCCAGGCAATCCTATCCCGAAGTTCAATGATAATCACCATACTATACTATCTCCCTGGTATGGTTTTTCTCTGAGGACAGTCATTAGTGTCACTCATCACTTAGTTTGGGTATGGCTTGGACCTTGACCAGCCTATATTTATATTTTTATAAATGCATTAGATTTATAAGAAACCTATAACATAGGTTTCTTTCAAGGAACTCAGGGCACCATTCAAAAACATAGATATGGAGAAATAGCATTTTGTATCTGCCTTTAGGTTAGGAAACATGAGAAGTGTAAGAAAAAGTCGTTGGGATCGAGGAAATCTGGAATGAGTGAGAACTGCGGACCAAAGAATCAGTCCTCCCCCTTCCCTTCCAGATTTGTAGTGTAACTTGTTAAAATAATCATGAGCATTCCAAATGTTATAGTTTTATAGCATCTTTCCAAGTGAGACAGATTGGATTACATTATCGATCTTATACTGAGTAGCTTTATATACTTAAGCTAGTGGTAAGGATTGCATGGAAGGATTCTCACCAAAGAGGTTAGCAGAATGTGACTTCATTTGAGCATAGGGTCTTTATAGAGGTAACTGATTTAAAATGAAG
Source organism: Macaca fascicularis (assembly GCF_037993035.2). Classification (NCBI taxonomy): domain Eukaryota; kingdom Metazoa; phylum Chordata; class Mammalia; order Primates; family Cercopithecidae; genus Macaca; species Macaca fascicularis. Next base: position 19,066,987 of record NC_088379.1, on the reverse strand, counting down.
TAATTAGTGTGAGCCCTAATCCAATATGACAGGTGTCTATTAGTAAGGTGAATTTTGGACACAGAAACAAATATGCACAGAGGAAAAAGATGTGAAGACACACACAGAGAAGGCAGCCATGTGACTGGAGTGAAGCATCTGCAAGCCAAGAGAACTGGTATGTGTATTGCTGGCACATATTAGCAGCTGGAAGATACAAGGAAGAGCACTGCCCTGCAGACAGCTGAATTTCAGGCTTTCAGCCTTCAGAATTAAGAAACAATGAATGTCTATTGTTTTAAGTCACTCCGTTTTTGGTACTTCGTTGAGTCAAGGAATTAGGAATCTAGTATATTAAGGAAACTAGTATAGCAAGTCACTAAACTTTTACCTGCTTTTTTCTGTACCTTAGGATTGGAGACTATAAATGTCACTGCACTGCCTGACAAGTAGTGATTGCTCAATAATTAACAATTATAGTTATTTTGATGGTGAAGAGGGAAAATGAGGCATAGAAATGCTCCTTCCATCCCCCTCCTAGCCACTGACTTGTTATGAAGATTAGAGTACTGGTCCACCTAAAGCACACGGCGCAGCACAGCAGCACAGCAGCACAGCCGCACAGCAGCACAGCCGCACAGCAGCACAGCCGCACAGCAGCACAGCATGTCTTGACAAAGGCTGGTTTTCTTTAATCGTCTCAGCTTCTCGTAGACTTTCTTGCCTCTGCTTTGAATATGCTGCGTGCCTGCTGTTGGAGATGACATTCTGAAGAGAAGGCAACTTTAAGATCCTGGATAGTTACTCTTCGCTATTCATGAGGAAGCCTAGAGGTGAGTAAGCACGTGTCCTGAATTGTGAGTGTAGAACTGTGGGTTCTGAGCCTGCGTTTGCCTTACCAGCTGTATGACCTCAGGAAGATCCCTTTGCTCCTTTCAGCTTCCCTCCTTGCACATTGAGAAGCTTGTGCTGTTCCCAGATTCCGTTCAGTTTGAAAGCTGACCCTAATTTTACAACATCTCTAATTTTAAAATATCTAATACTCTGAGTTGGTGGTTAAATGTATCAGCCTTAATGTAAAGTAGACCTTCATGAATTCTGGGAAAGGTAATATTTTCTCCACTATTTTGTGTCTGCACATCCATGAGAGCACCTTGAAGACCCAGCCCCTGGTCTGGTATCTGGCCTTTACTTCTAATCTCTGAGATCTTACCAACTGCTGCCATCCTTTATCCATCCCCCATCAAAAGGTCTAGGAAGGGTAAAATTGTTTAGAGCAGCAATAAACACTAAACTCATGTAGACCCCTCCCTCATATTGTAAATGGAGAAGGACCATCTTCAGAGCTGGGTTTGGAATTCTCATCTTCTGACTTCTAGCCCTGGGTTTTTGATTTCTTTGATTGTTTTATTTAGGCAGAATTTTCTGGTGAGTAGGTTGTCTCACCCACTTACACATTCACCACCCTCAAGCATTTTCAAATGAAACATGTTTGAGATAAAAGTAAGTTACTGATTACATCTGCACCAATGTGTAGGGTGGGGAAAGTTTATTTACTTACCACAGTCCTTGTTCTCTCTTATGCTTACACTAGGCCTTTCAAGGAGATGCCTCAAATTTATTATGTGTCTCGCAGCAATAAAGAGAAAGATTGTAATTTAAAATAAAATGTGGGGTTGTATTATGACATACATAATCTGTTCATGGCACTCCTCAGATTAAACTAATCTTAATAACTACAGTATGAGCTTGAAGGCCTTTATTTAGCATGACATAGAAGGCAGTCAATGATTTGGTTCTTAATTCTTCAGTCTAATTTTTAAAAATTATTTCCTACATGCACCCTTAATCCTGGCTATAGTAGACTCCTAATCTTTCCAAACCATGTTATTTTATTGAATGTCTCTTTGTCTTGGGTATATTGTCTCCTCTGCCTGGTGTTTTACTTCTTGCTTTGTCTGCCTACTACATTTCTACTCATTTTTAAGGACCCAACTCAACAACTAGCTATTATGTCAAGGCTTTACTGTTTAATTCCAATAGAAACCACATCACTTTTTGCAGCCCCAGGTTACCTGGCACTTGTCCCTACTATAACATTTATCACAATGTATTACCATAATTATAAAATATCTGTTTCTGACCTCTTGGATTGTGAATTCACTGAAAATAAAGTGCATGTATTATTCATCCTTTTGATTTTCATGTGCTTAGCCTAATACATAGAACAGGGTAATTCTTTTCCCCAAAGGATATGTTGAATGAATGATGGCTGGATAACATACACGTACACGGAAGACGACCCCAGTCAGGAGAGTTCACAACGATGTTTCTTTTCCTCAAGTCTAAGGAACATTCTTCCTACTCCTGCCCTCATCTCTGGTTCCGCCAATACCCTATGGGTCACAGGTTTCTCTTAGAACTGGTTTTGGATGGTGTAATTTGTATCCTGATGCAAGCTAAATATGAAAAGAGTTAACATACAGACATAGACACCATTGATCAGACTTTGTGCTTATATTACTTGGATAGAGAAAAATGTTTTATTTGTAAGAGTTTAATAATGTTACAGGTTTAGTGGATAATATATTTTGGATTAGATTAACTTGAGTCCACCAATAAGATAAACTGAGCAATGTTCAGATTAGAGCTGCTTTGGGAAGGCACTTGCCGCCAAGCATTCTCCCTTCTTCATTGGAGTGCTTCCAGACACTTGATGACTACAATGTGACTCTTTCAGTGGTAAAACAAGGAAATCTGTGCTGTAACAATTTTGGGTGGACGCACTGGAGAGAACCCTGACTCTTGAGATCAGAATAAGTACATGTGGCCAGGTGCGTGGCTCACACCTGTAATCCCAGCACTTTGGGAGGCCGAGGCGGGTGGATCACGAGGTCAGGAGATCGAGACCAGCCTGGCTAACACGGTGAAATCCCGTCTCTACCAAAAATACAAAAAATAAGCCGACGTAGTGGTGGGCGCCTGTAGTCCCAGCTACTTGGGAGGTTGAGGCAGGAGAGTCGCTTGAATTCAGGAGGCGGAGGTTGCAGTGAGCTGAGATCATGCCACCGCATGCCAGCCTGGGTGACAGAATGAGACTCCATCTCAAAAAAAAAAAAAAAAAAAAAAAAAAAAAAGCTTCACAGTCAGGATAGAGTGGCAGCCTCAGGTATCATTCTTGGGATAAACTGACAAAGCAAAAACCTATAAATAATTGGTAGAATGATCATACAATCATCTGTAAACCAGGACATTCTTGATAGCAAAAGGGGGAGATATTAATAATTGCACCAGGCAAGACCATAGATGTAAACTGGGAGTGTCTTAGGCAAACTAGGTGCCTGCCCACTCTAGTAACAAAAGAGCCAGAAAAAAAGAGCAGGGATTTCTGGACCAATGAAAGCAACTTGAACAGTAAGAAGAGAATTAAGATCCTCTTAACATGGGGATAATTCAACCACGTCAATTAAGCGTTGACATATTGACTTCCTCATTGAGCATTGCTACCTCATTGAGTTGAAACTGGAGACTAAAATCGGGATTACAATGTTTGTCTTTTGCAGTTCATTCCACGTAACCTTAAAGAACAAAGATCTCATTTTATCGATCTATGGAATGTGATCTTAAGAAAAAGATGATCAATCCAACAGAAAGAAATAAAGGATTGGAATAGGTGGTTTACTAAAGAGTATATCTTTCAATAAATTTAGTAAAAGATATTCAATGTAAGTAGTCATTATAAAATTAAAACCACAATGTGATACCACTACAAACTCATCCAAATGGCTACAATTTAAAAGAATAGCAATAATAAAGTTTCACCAGAATATAGAATAACAAGAACTCTCATACATTGCCAGTAGTAATGGATATTTTACAAACTGTTTCAAAAGCTGTTTGGTATTATCTTCTAAAGCTGAATATAATCACACATTATAACAAATATATGCTTATATGTAGGCATATCTAACTAGAGATACGGATGTGGATATGAATATAAATGCATATGTAGATCTCCAACAGAAATACAGATCTACTGAAAGACATGAAGGAAAATGTGTTTGGCAGCTTTATTTGTGATAACATTGAACTGGAAACCACCCAAATAAATTGTGCTGTATACATTCAATAGAATACAGTGATGATGATGAACAAAATCTTTCTACGTGCAACAACAAGGAAGAATCTCATATGCATAATGTTGAAGACCAAGTCGGGTACAAAGAAGTACATATTGTATAATTCCAGTTATCTCAAGTTTTGAAATTGGCAAGAAAAATTGATGTGGTAGAAGTCGTACGATTTCTGGGGTTCTATTTTTTGAGCTAGATGATGTTGTTGAGTGTGTCTAAGTTGTAAAAATTCATCAAGCTGTGCCTTTGGAATGTTCACACTTTTCTATGTGTATGCTATATTTCAAGTAAAATTTTTAGAATGTAAAAAAGAAAAAATATGTATTTCAATTTTCATAAAAATAGTTCCTGTTTATACATCTATATGGAATTACAAAATCAAATATTGTCTAATTATTTCCAGGTGCTGGGATTTTTTGTGTTTTTTTGTTTTGTGTCTTTCTGTATTGACTAATATTTTCAAAATAAACATTAATCACTTTCACTAAAATAGATTCTTTATTTACAAAAAAGATCAGCAAGAAGAGTAATACTATGTATACACCATGGAAGAGATTTTAAAAGTTCTGGATTTGAATACTATGTTATTTATATTTTATTCCAAATTGCAAACTCCACAAAGTGAGGGAGTAAATCATTAAAGATTTTTAACAAATTTATTGTCAGAATCCCAGTGCCTTTTAGACAGTGCCTGGTAAACAGAGGCAGCTAAATAATACTTGTTGAATGAAATAATATTCTCCATCCTATGACTTCTGACATCATCCTTGTTCAGTAACAAGAAGACAAGTCTACGAATATTCATTTGCTCCAAAGCCCAACTCACCTCTTTCAGGAAGCTGCCTCAATTTTTTAAAACAAAACGTTTATTGAGTCTAGGTTCATACTGATTTGATGGAAAAATGGGAGTACTGGGATTCAGGAAGTCACTAAGCACCAGGATAGCATTGATCAAATCCCTTAAACTCTCTGACTCTTAATTCCATCATTCATAAAGTAGGGATGGAACTGGAATGCCATTCATCAGGATTACTTACTACATGATTTTGCATCTGTATGCCATTGGTCATAAAATATTTACATCTCAATGAAAGTGTTTTTTTTTTTTTTAATGTAAGTTTACACTGGAGCCATTTTACTTCTAATGGAAGGTGAATATGCATCTGATCTTATGCATCAGATCTTGAGTATGATGATAGATGATTACTTTTCGTAGACGGAAAAACTTTCAGTATGTCATATTTACTCCTACTTTATTTTGGAGGAAATATTTCTGGTCAAATTGTCATAAGAATGAACATTACAAAACTCTGCATATATTATACAAAAAGAGTAAAAAAAGATCCAGTTATACCCATTATAAATCATAAAGACCTATGAAAAAATGATATTTGAGAAATGTGATATCATTTATGCACATATTTTCCACTTTTATGCAAAACGAAATTACTCTGAGCCTCTCCTTAGTGAAGAACGTTCATCTCCTCTTTTCCTTTCTCTTGATCTCATGATCTCTCATCAAGTGCAACACTTCTTAGCTGTGATAAAATGCCCAGAACCCACAAATAATCACAGACAATGTACAATGTGCTCTATACTGGATGTATCAACACATGTGTTTTACTTTAGAGTCAAAATGTAATTACTATTTCAAACCCTCCATATGCACCCTACTCCCAATGACTATGAAAACAATATTTCAGTTAATACAATACAAAATGTATTATCAGATATAAAATGATGTTTGCTTATAACCCAATGTGGAAGGAATGCTAGACAATGGGAATCTGAGGAACTGTGTTCTAATTTAGTCCAACCACTAACAATCTATATGACATTTGTGTTCATCAGAGTTCTCCAGAAAAATAAAACCAATAGGAGACACACACAGACACACACACACACACACACACACACACACACACACACAGAAAAGCTGGTGGTAATTCCAGTATGAGACCAAAGGCCAAAGAAACAAGGAAGATGATGGTGTAAATTCCAATCCAAGGGCAGGAGAAGACCAATGTCTCTGCTCAAACAGGCAGCCTGGAAGCAAAACAGGCAAATTTCACTTTCCACTTCCTTTTTGTTCCAGTCATGCCTTCAGTGCATCACATAATGACAACTTACACTGGGAAGGACAATCTGGTTTAGGGATTTAAATGCTGGTATCATCTGGAAACACCCTCACAGACACACCAAGAAACAACGTTTAAGCTGAGCACCACTTGGCCCAGTCAAATTAAGACGTAAAGTTAGCCATCACAATGTTGTGTAAGCCTTATGGTAACAGGTACAATGGAGAATGAAACAGCCAGGGTAGACTGTTTTTCTGAGGAGTTTTGATATTTAGGATGTGTGCAAAGTTGTGTGGGTAGGAATGTATGAGGAAACAAGTAGGTTTATATTTTTAAGGTGGAAAATTTGAAGATATTTACCAGATTGATGGAAATAATCCACTGAAAGATGAGCTGAGAAGAATGGTGGGTTTGGAGGAGAGAAATGTTGGTGCAGAAATGGGAAAAGCTAATTGGAAAGACAAAGTCCTTCAGCAGATGAGAAGGATATTCAAATGGAGCCAGATTTGAAATTACTTCTTTTAAAATTACTAACTTAGAAATGAAGGTTTGGAATGGCCTGGTAGGCAAAGACTCCAGTGATGCTGAGATTGACTGAGGGCAAGGGAACATACATGAAATGTGCAGCAAAAAAGGAGATGTGTCTCTGATTTTATTTGCATCTTCCTTTTTTCTTAGTCCAGCTACAGCGTCATAAACAATTTCTTAGTCCGGCTATAACCTCATAAGCAATTTTGGAAATGTGTTCTGTATCCCTCAAGTATATGTTATTTAAAATCTATTTTGTTTGATCATTTTTCCTTTTCCTACACTATTGTGTATTGCCTAATTGATGGTTGTTAGACATCACCAGTGGTCAAATGTGGTAGAATGGAAAAATGAGGTTTTCATACAGATTCTTTTCTTCCAGAACACAAAAGGATAAGATCTAGGTTCAGCAAGCAGCTCTTAACTCACCTCTGGAATATCAAGTGAACATGACTTTAGATAGATTAACTTTAGATAACCCATTTTATGGAGAAATGAGTTCTCAGTCAGAGACAATGCTTTGTGCAAAACAGTGATAGCAAGGATTTAACTGCTGCATCACACTGAAGGTCTGGAAGAAGCCTGAGAGTCAAAAAGCACATGCTAAAGCCCAGAATCATTGATATATGTATAATTAATATAATTATATATACATAAAGTAATTGTATATGTAATATGTACCTGTAAATACTATATAAAATATCCAATCTAAAATCAAAACATATAAAATTATGCCCGTGAGAACAAAGTATTGTCTGCTTTGTGTCTGGAGAAGATCAGTAGAGATGTTCACTTATTAGGAGATTGATTTCCTTGTAGGACAGTATCATATCTGATATTTTGAATTGTTAACTGTCTGGTCAAATGGGAAGTCTATCACGACTATGGTTATGATATGGGGACTTTCTTGCCTTCAAATATATTCCTCTAGGCTCGCTGTGATTTTGTAAGCTTGAGGATGCTTGTTTTCATAGTAATAGGTAAACCTGTCCCTGATTTTTAGAACCCTAATGATTAGAAGATTTCTGAAGATTATTTCTGATTTAGGGCCCAAGTAGTAATTTATTCAGGCATTGATGTATCTTCTGGCACATGAACTTGCTCAGAAATTGATTTAAGTCACAAAGTGTAGCCAACTCTTCTTCTCAGTGCTGGCATTACAGTGTTTTATTCAGAGGGGACCTCTGGAGAGACAGCTTTCCTTTTCTACTGCCCACCCATGGCTTAGGGCTTCAGAGTCTTGGGATATTGGCTGTCTTACTCCCAAGAGGTCATTCTCACATGCTATTGTAGGAGGCTATTCTCACAGGAACCCATTCTCACATGCCACCGTAGGAGGTTGAGGAACCCTGTGTGAGTGAGAGTCAGGGTAGTTTTAAACATAATGGCATTCAGACCATGTATATACACATATACACCTGTATGTACCTATATCCTAGGATATATACATCCTATTATATATTCTATATACATATTTTTTGTATATTTTATATATATATTTATATATACACGGAGATATATACACACACATATATATCCATAGAATATTCCTATACCTATACATATATAAACCACGCACAGTGGTTCACTCCTGTAATCCTAGCATTTTGGGAGGCTGAGGCGGGTAAATCACTTGAGGTCAGGAGTTCGAGACCTGCCTGGCCAACATGGTGAATCCCCATCTCTGCTAAAAAAAAAAAAAAAATACAAGAATTAGCTGAGGGTAGTGCCACACATCTGTAATCCCAGCAACTCGGGAGACTGAGCCAGGAGAATCGCTTGAACCTGGGAGGCAGACGTTGCAATGAGCTGAGATCGCTCCACTGCACTCCAGCCTGGGTGACAGAGTGAGATTCTGTCTCAAAAAACAAATAAATAAACAAACATATATATACCTATATATATGTATGTATATATGTATACATCTATATCTACATGTGTCAGTGTGTATATATATCTTATTAGTTATATATTTTATATACATATAAAATATGTATACATTTTATACATAAAATTATAACTAATAGGATATATACAAACATATGTATGTGTATATATCCTATTAGTAATACATTTTATATAAATATTAAAATATGTATATAAATTTATATATACATATATGTGTGTGTATATGCATTTATTATATAATTTTTAGAAAACCATGACTAATACACCAACTTTTTAGATTTCAGGGCTTATAAAGTTCTCCAAATATATTTATTGTTTTAGGTTATACTTGAGTAGGTAAGTTACTACATTCCCCCTTGTTTCAGTGCTTCTCTTAAAGTCAGAGATATCCCTACCACATCATTTCTCAGCATGTTCTTGATAGTGTCCACATAGAATTGAAAGATTCTGAAAGCCGTGGAAAAATGCCAGGGGAAACAGAGGCAACCAGGATTCTCTCTTATGGGACTTATCAGAGTTTTTAACACACTCATGTGCATTGTGAGCCTCCTAGGGGCGGATACAGCATGTAATTCCCGAAATTAGATTAGGATTGCGATATGACACCTTTGTGGATAATGACTGGAGTCTTGCTTTCTAATTTTGAGCTTTCTGTAACAACACTTTCTGAAACTAGTCACCTATAAGCTGTTCCTGGTGTATACTACCATTCTACAGAACCTTTTCTGATGTGTACTCATTCCAATGTTCCTTCTCCATCATTCCCAACTAGAGTCTCTTTCTTCTTCTGAAATAATTATTTGATTTCTCATATATATATATATCTTTTATCATTTTAATCAACTTCTCAGCTAGTTGCTTGCATGTCTGTTACCCTTTGTAAGTTGCAAGTTTCTTTAATATATAGAAACCAGGAATTATTCATTTTTAATCTCTAGCCTACAGTTTGCAAACTAGCAGTCTGTGGGTCAAGTCCAGTACATGGACAAGTTTTGCTGGCATGAAGAATATTTTATGCAAAATGAATCTTTTTTGAATTAGTGACAATAATCAAATTTCAAGATTTTTCAGCTTTCCTTGAAAAGCCAGAACACTGATACGCAATGGCTGGCATTCCAGCATTGCAAAAATGGACAGAAGCCTAATAGCGAAAGCCCGTCTTAAATGGGGCATATGTTGTACATCTGTTCTCATTTTTGAATTTATTTCCTGATGATATGGGTTTGGCTGTGTTCCCCACCCAAATCTCATCTTGAATTGTAGCTCCCATAATTCCCACGTGTCATGGAAGGGACCTGGTGGGAGGTGACTGAATCATAGAGGCAGGTCTTTCCCGTGCTGCTCTTGTCATAGTGAATAAGCCTCACAAGATCTGATGTTTTCATAAAGGGGAACTCCCCTGCACACGCTCTCTCTTGCCTGCCACCACCCTTTGCTCTTCCTTCATCTTCTGCCATGACTGTGAGACCTCCCCAGCCATTTGGAACTGTGAGTCCCCAAAACCTCTCTCCTTTGTAAATTACCCAGTCCCAGGTATGTCTTCATTAGCAGTGTGAGAACAGACTAACACACTGTTCCACCCTTGAATGTATTTCAGTGGTCAGTCCTTGTACTTGGACATGCCTTAACAAAAGTAATATAGCAGATCCTCAGTCAATGTGTTTAGAATTAAAATCTCTTTGTTTAGGTTTTCCCTTAAGCAGACCCTGAGATAAGGATTCAAATTCAAATAGTTTTTTTTTTTTTTTTTGAGATATGAAGGAAATACGTATAAGCAAATGATAAAGTCATTAAAAGAAACCAAGAAAGGGTGCTGTTAGTCTGTCACTACCATACCTAACAAGAGATTGATCCTTCAGGGAAATTGTGGAAACAGTGGAAATGCGTACCTCAGAATTATCCTAACTGGTCAGTGAAAGAAGAGGGATATTTGTAAGCCAGCTCCCACCATTCAGGCCCTGGTGGGTGTAATTTTGCAGCATTTTCATCCTGTAACCTACACGGGCACAGGAGCTCTGAGATTTTGGGGAAAGTTCACAGAATAGGGATTCAGATTCGGTTTCAGAAACATGGCAGAGGAAGTTGCAATTGCAGATTCTAGGAATTGGCAGAGTCCCTTAGAAAGTCAATACAAAGTGAATTGGACCGGGGAAGAAGGAAGGAAAGAGAAGCTGAGCATCACAGTTAGCTGCAGTTAAAACTGATTTGAAACTCATAAACACACAGTTAATACTTGACCCAGTTCCTCTTGCTACCCATCTTCCTGTGACTCCAACCACACAGTGATGGAAAACCTTTTCTCTTGTTCTATCTAGGAAGACCCCTGAGACTGGAAGCTGATCCTCTAGGGTCTTTGTTCTCCTTCCAGGCTTTTGAAAGCTCATTTTAACTTGACACCATGCAAATGGCAATGGTCGTAGCAAACCAGCCCATTGTGTGACAGGAACTTTGGGTAACATTAAATATGCATCTGCCCAGAGTTCACTTGGAAATGCGATTAGATTCCTGACCCTTTCAATGTAAATACATTTGCAATTTTGCTAAATTTGCAAATATAAGTTATTTCTCTTGAAACTTGTTTGAATTGAAAGTCAAAACCATTCAAGATCATCAAAATGTATTTCACGAGTAAAGTGGTGTTCGTTTCTTATTCTGTTGATTGAAATGTGTTCCTTTTATAGACAATGATAACAACTTCAAAATACATGCTTCTACTTTTAGAGAGGGAGAAAAATGATCAAATTGAGCTTCTCCAGGAATCCAGACAAAGTGGAAAGGTTCATTTTCTTTCCCTTTCAAGTGGGAATATAGTTAACTTCTGGCAACTTTCCTTCCTCGTTGTGTGCTTTTGTTTCTGCACAGCTATCTAAAGTCACTCTGGGATTGTGTGCCTTCTAAGCTTCTAAAAGAAATATTTGAGTTTAGTTTTTTGTTGAAAAGGGAAAAAAAACCACATTTTTTTTTCTTTTCTAAAGAGTATTGATTTCCCTTAGGAACTAACAGAATATTCCGAGTCAAGCCTAATTTGGAATTCATGCAATATTGGAACTCACTTTCAATAAATCTCAACTGCAACTTTTCTTTTCTGATTTATTTATTTATTTGTGTGCTGTCCTTTAGTGGAATTGTTTATAACTAACTTATAGTTGCTATTGGAGGCGAATTTTAATGCTTAAGATTTCATTTTCTTTTTTGTTTTGTCTTTGAATGAATTTTCTTCTAATCTAGAGAAATCAGGCTAATTCAATGGCATGCTTACTTTTCTGGGGGAAAATGACTATATTATTATCTTAAATATGTATTTCTTTATTTTATTAGATTTAATATATGTTTTACTAGTTTTTGTATGTTCCAATTTTACTTAGGGATTGCAGATGATATGTAGGGAGCGGTATACTTTCATAAGTGGAAAAACATTGCCCAAACAATGTGAAATAAAGCTTGCAATTATTTTAAAATATAATCACCATATGAACAGAATATGAAAGCTTAATACTCTTTTGACATCAGGTAGTATGATACTCAAGCATTTTGCTCAAGATTGTTTTAGCTGTTTGTTGTCTTCTGTGGTTTCATAAAAATTTTAAGATTGCTTTTTTCAGTTTCTGAAAAAGATAGCATTAGGATCTTAGTAGGGATTGTATTGAATCTGTAGATTGCTTTGGGTAGAATGGACATTGTAACAGTATGAATTTTTGCAATCCATGAACACAAGATATCTTTCCGTTTATTTATGTCTTCTATTTCTTTCATTAGTGTTTTATAGTTTTCAGTGTACAGATCTTTCATTTCACTGAGTAAATGTATTCCTAGGTATTTTATTTTTTAAGTTATTATAAATGTGATTTGTAATAATTTCTTTTTCAGATAGTTACTTGATGTTGACTTTGTATCCTGAAACTTTACTGGATTTGTTTATTAATTAGTTATGAGAATTTTTGATGGAAACTTTAGGGTTTTCGCTACATAAGGTTACGATGTCTACAAACAGAAACAATTTTTCTTCCTTTCTAATTTAGATGCCTTTCCATTATTTTTCAAATATCTGAGTAAATACTGGTTTGGACATACAGGAACTTGTAGACAAGAGCATTGTTATAAGTATGCTCTCTTCAAGATACATAGTTTTTGTATACATTCACACTAGATGTGGTCTAAGCAGTACCATAGCCAGGAGCTACTTATTAATACGTAGAAGACAAGCACTTCAAATTGATTTGAAAGTGATGAGAGAAACAAATGTTTAGCTTTATATTTACTTATTTTTTCATACTTGCCAGCTTGTTACAAACAGGCAGATCTCAGAATATGAAAAAAAACAAAAAACACCAGTCCCTCCAGTTACACATCCCCTTCAAAAACAAACATACAAACAAATCGATTAAAAACTAACTGTTCAGTCTAATTTGGCTATCTTAATAAAGATAGAAATTGCTGGAACTGGTAGATTACATCAGATTTAAAGCTGAGTGTTTTAATTATTTTTTTTCTCTGGTTTAATTTCCATTACAGTTTCACAAAATTTTAGGACTCAGAAATAAACACTATATATATCTGAGTACTTTGCTTTATTCATTTATTATTACACAATTGTAGAGTGAAATGAATATAGAAATAATATGGTCTGTATTTCTTAATCATTTGGGGGTCAAAGAACTTTTGAAATTATTATTTTGTAACACCTACAGGTTCTTTCCCTGGAAGAATGTATAAAATTCAAACAAAATTGGCAGGGTGTGGTGGCTCACACCTGTAATCCTAGCACTTTGGGAGGCTGAGGTGGGTGGATGACCTGAGGTCAGGAGTTTGAGAACAGCCTGGCCAACATGACGAGATCCCATCTCTACTAAAAATACAAAAATTAGCCAGGCATGGTGGTATGTGCCTGTAATACAAGCTACTCAGGAGGCTGAGGCAGGAGAATCGCTTGAACCTGGGTGGCAGAAGTTGCAGTGAGCCGAAATTGCACCATCGCACTCCAGCCTGGGCAACAAGAGTAAAACTCTGTCTCATAAATAAATAAATAAATAAATTTCATACAAAATTTAATGTGTTCATAGACTTCAATAATTTCATCTCTAGACTCTCTAGAGATCAGCAGGCCTCATTTTATTGGACTCATATAGTTTACCTTTATAAGTTAAACTATATGGTATCATATATTTTTATATATGGTATCACATATTTTTAAAAGACAACTTCTTAAGTAACTTGCTAATCATCAGATTAGACATTGGTTTTTAGACAAACATAATTTATTAAGGCTCATTGTGAACCACAGTTAGATGATTATATGAAAGTGCTAGTTAAATTTATAAATGTTATTTATTCCTCTATCTGCCAAATATTTATTGAGCACTGACTACATGTCAAACATTGTTTAACGGGCTGAAGGTGCCAAGAGGAAGAAAACAGAATTTAGAAGAAAGGACATATACCTTGGGTGAGACATGTGTATACATCTTGGATTTACCTTACTAGTTAGTACCTTTGAAAAATTAAAATATACAATGATATGTATTTCAAGGCTTTAAAGGATGAAATAGCAGGTGAAAATATGGGATAGAATATATGTGTGTTTGACATACATCTGGTGCTTAATATTTGTGTCTTTCCTTCTTTCTACTTTTTCTTTTCCTAAGGTAACCCAATTTCTAATATGGTAGACACCTTGACAGATAGAGAATTTCAGTGTGGTTAGTGCTGGAAGATAGGAATGGACACAAATGAACACAAAGAAGAGATGGTCAGCTCTGGCTTGGGGAACTGGTGAGCTTCTTACGGAGGTGGAGCTCTTTGAGCTAGGACACAAGTCTCAGATTTCTCTAGTTGAAGAAGAAATGAAGAGAGATATTTGAGGCATGAAAAAATGACATTAAAGCTTGCAAAATTATAGAGTTATGTAAAAGTTAAAATGCTTGTGCATCTGGGTAGGGAAGAGTGAAAATTCGTGAAGGACACATGGATGCAGGAGACATGATGCCAAAAACACAATTTGGTGGAGGTACAAAGGGGTACATATTTTACACTAAGGGGTTTTCATTTGTCCTTTGGGAACATAAGGGCCATTAAATGACTTTGAATAGAAGTCAAATATTCACTTAAGCTACAATAACTTGAGAATATAATCTTAGCTTCAGTTTATGAATCTGTAATATGGGAATTGTAACAGTACACAGTATAAGGTTATCTCATGGTGTTTAACTATACTAAAGCAAGTGAGCCTTCTTGGTGTAATGCCTGACATGTGGCCATCATCTGATAAATATGTCATTAGAGTGAAAATATATCTCATAAAATTATGACTGTCCTTTATTGGGACTTTTCTTTGAGACTCTTGCCCTAGTCATCCCGAGTCATCACTTTTGCTTCAGGAATAATTAGAATTGTTATGGCACAAATGCTTTCAAAATATATTCTTAAAGTCAACTAATACAGTAGTTTAGAAAATATAACTTTTCATTTCCAAGAGGAAGATTTTGTTAGGAGAAGAAAGACTCTTGAGAATCAATAAAAGAAGGCTCTGAAGAAAGCAGGATGTAAAGCTTATTTCTTCAC
Organism: Macaca fascicularis; assembly: GCF_037993035.2. Lineage (NCBI taxonomy): Eukaryota > Metazoa > Chordata > Mammalia > Primates > Cercopithecidae > Macaca > Macaca fascicularis. The sequence continues at coordinate 19,051,803 of NC_088379.1, read as the reverse complement.
AAAATATTAGAATGATGATAAAGGAAGACTGCGTGGCTTATACCCAGGAGGCAAGATCAACTTCATGTGAGCTGTAGGGGAAAGTAGAGGAGAACTGGTTGGGGTGTGTCTTTAAGAAGTTCCTGTTGGGACTGGAACAGGGAATTGTACCTGAGGGGTCTGCTGAAAGCCAATTCAGTACCAGCAGGATGACTGCCTAGTATCTTCTCTTGCAATTTCCAGGAAACATGATGAAAAACAAGCTGATGTCTTCACATTTTTTTGTTCACAAAGTGAACATAGAATATCTGTTGTGCTGAGGAGACGTCTAGTTGACCTTCCCACCACTCAGTGGGTGACCTGCCAGCAATAGCTTAGTGTTGCCTGCATATTTTCCTACCCAAGTTTCTGTTCTCTGCTTCCTTCCTGATCCCATCTGAATTGAACCACACAAATATTTCCCATTAAAATGGTCCAAGTAAATTTGTAAACCTTAGTCATTGATGATAAGATTGTTGACATGAGAGTAATTTTGGTGGTTTGGAAGGAAAAGTCCTCAGCTACCACAGTTGGCCAAAACCCAGTCCCATTTTGCCATCAATATAATTTAAGCAATAATTTTGGCATTAGGATATGGGAAGATAGAAACAAGTTAGCAGACTGGAAAGATTCTTTTTGAAAGACTAAAATAAGGCAAATATTTTAGTGGTAGAATTGCTAGCAGGGACTTTTTCTTAGTCACAGCTATGTCTTCAGTGCCGAGTAGAGTGAATGATATATTGAGGTTCATTGAAGTTTGGGGGCAATGATGCCTTGTTTTCTCACCAACTTTAGAGGTAGATAGGAGTCAGGCAAATAGAAGTTAAAATATCATCTTTGTTCCTGACCACATGTATCGGAAGGTGAAGCATAGATCTTAGTGAAGTGGACTCACTAATATGCCCCTTGCCGGCCTATCAAAATCTTGAAAGGGCCCATCTAAAGAAAAGTATATAGTTTCCTAGGATTTCTGTCTTCCTCAGGCCCCAGGGGAAAGATGCCAGAAAAAAAAGAAGCCGATTTCTATTGCTCAAAGATATGTGACAGATGCATTATAATAATCAAGAAATGTGGTCCAATAGTCCAACTGTCAACCAAATAACTCACTTCTCTTTGAGAAGTAGTAAGGATGAGCAGGAGACCAAATGTATTTCTCTAGTAGGGATCCCTTCACCTGGAAATAGGAGAAATGGGAAGTAGGTGTTCTGTGGACAACATAAATATGTTGAATACATAAATATGTTAAATTAATCAATGGATTTGGCTTTAGGGGAAGACATAAGAAACATATAAAAGATGAGAATGACAGTTTGTTAACCATATTAGCCAAGATATAGAATACTATTAATTAATTGAGAGTATACATTAAATGCAGCATACAATATGATCTTTTAAAATTACTCAAAAATGACTTTTTTGTCAATTAAACACAATTACACATCATACATAAAAGAAATCTGCAAAAAAGAGAGGAGACACCAACATTTGACTTAAAAGATTCCTCAGATTATTTGAAACAGTATTTCTGAAAGTCTTTCTGAGAACCAGCTATTCTGGGGTATCCTGAAGAATTCTGAGCATCAATGGGGAGGGGAAAATGGAAGGAGGAAGTGGCAGACAATGCAAGCCTTGTGGAAAGGGCAGGCAAGAGCAGGCGCTTCCTGTGCCACACAGGGAGGAGATGTTGGCAAAGGCTGCTGCAGTGGAAAGGGTTCAGGTAAAACCTGGAGATCATTGGCAGGACTAAGTTCAGTAACAGGTGAAAGGAAATATCAGTCTGGCAGATGGAGTAAACGCTTTTCAGGGAGTTGAGGTTGGAAGAAAGAAATGGGTACAATATTTTCCTTCTGCATATTGGACTGTCTACCTGCTTTGTCTTAAATTCAAAACCAAACCAGGGCAAAAAGGTAGGGAATGTCAACAGCAAGAAAATGTAGCTCCAGAGAAAACAAGAGACCAATTGATCTCCTTCTACAAAGAACACTGCCACTGGCTATGCGTCAGGAAATCTCACTAAATCTGAGCTTCTCTTCTGTGAATGTGATTAATGACACCACATCTCCACCCATTTCATAAGGTAGGAACTAAGCTTAGTTATTGCTATCATTAATGTTTTTATTATATTATTTACTACTATTGTTAGATATTGTTGTCATTAATATTATTTATTATGTTATTAACATTAATATATTTTTACTTGTTATTAATTTTATCATATTATTATTTATTATTAACCTAGCCTTTTGCACGTTTAGTTTTAAATTCCATTCATTTGGTTGTTAGCAATCTCAATGGTGGAACAGTTGGCAAAAATTAACATGTCTTCAAAAGACTAAATTAGGTGTCAAGTCACAGTAGCCACTCTTTCGGACCCAGAAGAAAGTTAATTATGAGTTTTGAAAGAGAATGGGTCCAGATTAAGATGTTCTACCTTATTGAGTCTCTTGTTTCTGAATTTGTGGCTGGAATGGTTGAGATTTATAATATTGGGGGACCATATACCTGTAATGGGGGGCATATTTTACTTGTGAATTCCCAAGTGCGAAAAGGAAGTCATTACATTGATTATTTTAACATACAGATTTAGCAGATGCATTCATTCTCTGGATAAAACAGTCTACTTAGATTTGATACTTAGCTAGCAGTAGAAGATAATACACTTTTAAAGTAGATTTTCATAATAATTTTGACTAGAATTTTGTGTTTATTTTCATAATATTGCAGTGTCTTTTAAGGATGGCTGTTAAGTTTTATGTTTTTATGTTTTATGACCCTCTCCCAAAGTAACAGCCATCCCCATATGCACATATTTTATTGAGATCTGAAACTAATAATTTTTTTTTAATTTAGGTAATTGGCTATGGGAAATGGGCTATGGAAAAATATTACTGTAAAATGCAATGTATATTTCAATATTACTAACTAATACTAAACATTTCTATTAGGTAAGATGCTGTTTTTGATTTGAAATACTTAAGAAATGGAATAATAAATTTACTTACCTTATTCTTTTAAAAATTTAACTTACACTTTGGATACATGGGTATATTGCATTCAGGTAGTGAGTGTAGTACACAATAGGTTGTTTTTCAAACCATACCATCTTCCCTTACTCCCTGCTCTACGGTATCTATTGTTCTCATGTTAATGTCCACGTGTGCTCAACATTTAGCTTCCAATTATACATGAGAACATGCAGTAGTTGGTTTTCTGTTCCTGCATTGGTTAATTTAGGATTATGGCCTCCAGCTGCAACAATGTTGCTACAGAGGACATGATTTCATCCTCTTTAATGGCTGCATAGTATTACATGGTGTATATGTGCCATCTTTTCTTTATCCAATCTACCATTAATGGGCACCTAGATTGATTCCACATCTTTGCTATTGTGAATAGTATGGTGATAAACACATGAGTGCCTGCATCTTTTTGTTATAATGATCATGTTCCCTTGGGTATATACCCAGTAATGGGATTGTTGGGTCAAATGGTAGCTCTGTTTTAAGTTCATTGAGACATCTCCAAACTGCTCTCCACAGTGGCTGAACTAATTTACACTCCCACCAATAATGCATAAGTGTTACTTTTTCTCTGCAGTCTTTCCAGCATCTGTTGTTTTTGACTTTTTAATAAAAGCCATTCTGACTGGTGTGATATGGTATCTTCTTCTGGTTTTGATTTGCATTTCTCTGATGATGAGTGATATTGAACATTTTTTTTTCTTACGTTTTGGCCACTAGTTTACTCTTCAACAGTGATAGAATAATGGCAAAGATACTGTGTAGATTTTATTTATTTAATTTTATACAAATTTTTGTCTAGTGAATTACTTACCAAATTGTATTGTCTACAGACATTACAAAACAGCAAACAATCATATATTTATGAAATCATTTTAATAGATTTCAGTTTCAGTTTTTCCCATGAGTGATAAGCTACTAATATGCTCCCTATAGATATTATGTCCTCTGTAGATCAGCTTTTATATATCAGAGAGAGAAAGGAGAGGCTGTATCAACCATTCTTTTCTGGATTCTTTAGTTCTTGATTATCCCCTAACCTTGCTTAACTCCTGGCAAATGTTGCTAATATTAATGGAAAAATAAGAAATTTGGAATTTCTACTTACTTTAGTCTCTTCATCTATGGTAACTAGTCTAGACAGAATGTGAGGCTTACTGTTTATGTTATATTATTATTGGTAATCCTCAATGTTACCTTAATTGTTTTAATTTCTGTTATGGATGTAGAGTCTGGGATTTGTGTCAGAAGTTCTTTATTTGAAAATAATAATAAAAATATATCTAAATTTTGATTTTGCAAACATATCCTTTGCTTAATAGTTCATTGCATTAAATGTTAGTAAATTATACATTTTACCTTCAATTTTGTCAGAAATTCAAACTGCAGGGGCCTTGTTTAAAAATCATTTAGTTGACTAGCGGTAATCCAAGAATTAAATGAAAAATTTTCAATTTTCAAAAATTACCAAATTTATAAAGATAAATATCCCCTTTAAATTGTATCTATTTTTTTTTGTCCTTGCTGTTTGATAAATTACCTCATGAAAGACAAATTAGACTTCAGGATGAAGCTCTCAGCCTGTTTCTATTTTATTTTCCCTTTGACAGATAATAAGCTCTTATGTCATTTAATATTTAGTCCCATTTATTTTAAAATAAAAGCTTCATCATAAAAATTCATTGTAAAGGAAATGAAAATGTGTAGGTGAGTTGTCAACATTGGATAGTCAGTAAATTTTATAAACTGATTTCAAAATGGATAACTTCACCGTTATATATCACTTTCCAAAGCAGAGGTATTTCCGAAAAGCTCTCCCAGTTCGATTTTATGGAATTAAAAGCTAGTTTTTATAGGCTTTGGGGCTATTCCCCTAAATGGAAATGTTTTAAACCAGGGAAGGAGAAAAATCACAGGTCAGGATAGAGGAACGTTTTACAACCACATCTTTGATGTAGAATAAATACATTTTTATATATAACTTCAGCAAGGCATATTTTATATATCATATAATTCACCCTTTGCAGGTGTGCAATTCAGTGAGTTTTAGTAAATATATGAGCTGTGCAACCACCACAGTAACTTAGTTTAGAACATTTCCATTACTCCAGTAAGATCCCTCATATCCACTAAGGGTCACACTCTGAGCCCAACCTCTCTCACTCTCTACCACATCAGAAACCATTTAATCTTCTGCCTGTCTCTGCAGACTTGGCTTTTCTGGACATTTCTCATCAAGTGAATTGTGTAATACCTGGTGTCTTGCATTTGGCAGCTTTCACTCGGTGTGTTTTGTAGATTTGTTCATGGTGTAACACACATCAGTGGTTTTCTTCCTTTGATTGCTGAATAGTATTCCATTGCATGGACATACCACTTTAATTCATTTATCTGTTTAGGAGTATTTAGCCTGTTTCTAATTTTTGGCTTTCTAAATAAAGCTGCTAAGAACACTTGAATCAATGTGTTTATCTGTATATGTGCTATTACTTCTCTGGGACTACCTAATGTAAGGTTCTTCTATCGGTGCAAACCCCAGGAGTGCGCCAACAGACAACACAACAGTGTGGAGCAACATGCTGTTTTAATGAGCGCCTGGGTGCAGGCTGGCTGAGGCCTAAAATGGCATCAGCCCCAAGTGAGGACGGGGCAAAGGTTTTATAATCTCCTAGGAGCAGGAAGTGTCCTAGTCTGACGTAACTGCTATCTTGTACCCGGATGGCTTCTTTCTTGATCTTCGGGGTACCTGTCTTCCGGCGGACTCTCTTCCTGCTTCTCCTATCTTGCTGGCACACGCTGCTGGCGCAAGTAGCCTTGCAACTTGGGACTGGGCCTGAGAATGGAGGAGTTATTTATCTCTTTAAACTTTCAGGCCCCAAGGAGAATCTTACACCCAAGAGTGGAAAGCCTGTGTCATATGGTGAATGTATTTTTAACTCTCAAAGCATTTCCAAAGTGGCAACACCAGTGTATGCCACAGTTGACAATATATGAGGGATCCCATTTCTATAATTTATTTACTATTTTCTGTCTTGTTTATTATAGATATTCTGAGAGATTTAAAATGGTACCTCATTGTGGCATTAATTTACATTTCCCTAATGAATAATTACACTGAGCTTCTTTCTTTGTGCTTGTTAGCCATTTCTATATCTTGTTTATTAAAATGCTCATTCAAATATTTTGCCTATTTTATTTAGGTGCTCATTTTCTTATTATTGACCTGTAAGCAATCTCTGTATATTCATGATACAAGCCCTTATCAGATATGTGTTTTACAAAATATTATATTCTAGTTTTACTGTTTTTTTTCATTGTCTTAATGATGTCTTTTGAAGTACAGATCTTTTGAATTTTGATGAAATCTACTTTATCAACCTATTTCTTTCTTATATTAACTTTGCTTTGGTGTCATAGCTAAGACTTCGTTGCTTAACCCAAATTTCAGAAGATTTCATCCTATGGTATTTACCAAAAGTTTTATTGTTGTAAGTCTTATTGTAAGATTATAATAATCTTTAAGTTAAGTTTTACTTAGTGAAAGGTAAAAATCTAAATTCATATTATCATGGATGAACAATTATCATAGTACCATCTCTAGAATATCTATCCTTTTCCTTGACACCTTTGTCAAAAGTAAATTAACTCTAAATGTAAGGTTTTATTTCTGAACTCTTAATCCTGTTCAGCTGACCTGCATATTTACTCTTATCCTGGTATCACACTGTCGTGATTACGGTAGCTTTACCATACTTTTGAAATTGTAAAGTTACATTCTCCCAGCTCCATTCTATTTTTTCAAAATTCTTTTGGCTGTTTTAGGATTTTTGCAATCTCACATTAGTCAAGGTTCTTCAAGGAAACAGAATCCGTAAGATATATGTAACTATGTAAGAGAAGATTTATTCTAAGGATTGGCTCACAAGATAACAGAGGCTGAGAAGTCCTATAATATGCCATCTGCAAGGTGGAAAACTGGGAAAGCTGGTTGTGTAATTCAGCTCAAATTTGAAGGACTGAGAAATGGGAGTGGAGGAGGGAAGAACTGCTGTAAGTCCCAGAATTGGAAGGCTTGAGAACTAAGAGCTGTAATTTCTGAGAGCAGCAAAATTTGGATGTTTCAACTCAAGAAAACAGAGAGGATTCACTTGTCCCTGCCCTTTTGCTGTATTTAACTCCCAACAGTTTAGAAAATGTCTATCCACATTGGTGAGGGCAGATCCTATTTACTCAATCTACTGATTCAAATAATAAATCACTTCCAGGAACATATTCATAGGCACACCCAGAAATAATATTTTACCAGCTATCTGGGCATCCCTTAGCCCAGTCATGTTGGCACATAAAATTAAACATCACCAGTCTCATATAAATTTCAGGACCAATTCTCACTTTCAGTGAAAAGTCCTCCTGGAATTTTGATAGGGTTGGTGTTGAATCTATTGATCAGTTGAAAATAATTGTCATCTGTAAGATACTGAATCTTCCAATACATAAATGTGAAATGCTTCTCTGATTATTTAGATCTTCTTTAATTTCCCTCAACAATATTTCATCATTTCCACTGCAACATTCTTGCAGTTCTGTTGTTAAAGTTAGATAAGTACCTTATCCTTTTAATTGCTATTATAAAGGAATTATAGAATAAGTATATTTTTGATAAAGAACACTTAAAAATTTCAAAATTCGAAGTTGTATTTAAAGAAAGAGAGCTATACATAACAAATAACATTCAGTTTTCCATAGATCAGCCTTTTGAACAGGTTGAGTATTTAATTAGTTACTCATGTAGTATGAAAATAATCAACACTTCTATGGCCCAGCACTTAATGGATATTTTATTCTGCAGGGCAGAAGAACTGATAAAGCCTAAGAAAGGCTTTTATATTTAGGAAAACAATTAGGAAAGTAAAGCACATCACATTTTCCTTTTAGAGATTCATTATGTACATTAACAAATTAAAGGCTCAGATGCCCATTCTAGTTTATTTGGCCATGTTTTATAGAACATTTATTAACGTATTAAGGAACTTCTAATGTATTTTAGAAGAGAATTTGGAACACTCTGGAATGGTAGCTTATGGTTTGCACAGCTTTTCTCAGGAGCATTGCATCTTATAACTACTTGTGAGAGTAGACATGGCTATTGCTATTAAAGAGCATCTAACCCAAGTCATATAAAGTATTAAAGCCAGGTCTTACACTCAAGACTTCTGCCCAAATGCCATTTTCATTTCATCCATGAGACCCAAGAGAAGTCTCATTCTCTGACTGAAGTATCAATCATGTGAAGAATCATGTTACCATAAACAGATACACATTCAAGGTTTTGGAAATTCTTTGAGCAATGAAGAACCTCCTGTAAGTATCACAACTTAGCAGTTTGAATTGTCTTCAGAGAGTGCTAAGAATTGAGAAGACAGATCTAAATGACAGAATGAAGATGTGTGAAGATGGAACACAGGGCAGAGCTGACCTTAGAATTGCTGAAAGGCAATGCATAGGAAGAAAATGACAGAAAGTACAGACTATTCAAATTTGCTTTTGCTGGGCTTTGATACTGCCTGATCAAATGATGTTTTGCTTGTATTCTGTAGAAAATCCTGCAACTAAGAAATGTATAGGTTGATGTGAGCTAAATGAAGTCAGTAGAGTAGTAATTAATTGAAAACATAGTAGTAAATGAATAGATATAAAAGTAGAATGCACAAAGGTAAATAACGAAATAGGGGAGAAATCACTAATTGAAATGTACATAGCTTAGATCATCAGAATATTTTTGAAAGTGAGTTGTCAGGTACTTTTTGTCTGTTTGTTTAATTACCTTAATTTATTTCTCCCTTAGATCATACTTAAACAAAAAATGCTAACATTTGAAACTAGAGAATTTGTAAACATTAAATAGGCATCCATTTATAAATGTTGACAAAATTACAGTGGATTTAATTTGTGCATGATGAAATCAAAATGACTAAGGAGCTACTCATCGTTTAAAAAATAATAACCACTTTAAATACTTTACAAACTCAGTGAATATTTTTTCAGTGCCTGCTCCATGCCAGGCAATGTTCTAGGAGCTTGAAATCATCAGTAAACAAAACAAAAACCCATGTCCTAGTGCAGTATAGATTTTTACAATAAGCAAATCATAAACTAAAAAATAAATACAATAAAGAAGTCAACTACACAGCATACTATATTCACATAGTCAGCTACCTAGTGAGAAGGCAGTAAGTGCTGGAGGAAAAAATAAAAAGTAGAGCAGAATGTTGGGGATGAAGAATGCCTATGGGGTGGCGATGTTACAAAAAGCGTGGGTATGAAATTACAATGGTCAGAATGAGAGAAAATTGATATAGATATATCTATTTTAAATGTATATTTATTATTTGTATGCTTATCTGATTTCATATAAATCCTTCCTCCTAAGATAGAAGGTGAACAGGTTTATGTAACTTCTAATTTGGAAAAAGTATTTTCCATGATACTCTACAGATAGTTGAAAGAAATACAAATATTTTCCTTTTTCCTTGGGTAAGCCTACAGGTTGACTCTTTTTTTTCCTTTCTTTTTGCAATATCATTTGTGTATACTTTTGATTTTTTTTCTTATATTTAACCAATGGAAATTCACTGAGGTTTGAGTTTATGAATACAATGGGTTAATTCATGGGGCAATACCACAAAATTGGGCATTATTTTTCATTTCTTTTAAATATCAGAGTGTTCAAGAGAGAAACTTAAGGCAATTAGATAATAGTTATTGAGAATATCAAGTAAGAAAGTTAGAGCTCATGAACTCTATTTCTCTGAAATAGAGTTTTCAATATTTATTGACTCTGAATCAAATATCATGGTCAAGGTTTAAAGTGTAAAATGAGACATAAGAGAAGCAGTTGATTGTCTCATGTTTTTCCATCCCAAGGAATGCATTTAATTCTACAATATATGAAATTCAAGCTACTTAGAGTATTGAAATACAGTAGTTTGTCTTTAATCTAATGACTAAAATAACGGAATAAATTAGTGTCACACAGCCAGCCTCATTTTGTTGGTTTTTGGAACTTTACATTACTGGTATTCTCCACTGCAAGCTGCTGATTCTAAATCAAAAATAATCAAATGGCATAACTATACAACAAAGTAAAAATTGAATTATATTCCAAAATAGTATCAACTTTATCTAGGATTTCTTCGTTCATACATTCATTCATTCATTCATTCACTGAAAATTTGTCTTTTGAGAACTTAATCTGTTCTGGGTACAGTGGCAAGTGCTAAGATTAAAACATGGTCAAGACTTGATCCTATTAAATAGATGTGTGTTGTGACTAAATGTGTCATTTCACAAATTGGTATGTTGAAGGCCTAATCGCCAGTGTGACTGTATATGGAGATAGGTTCTGTGAGGAGGGAATAAGGTTAGCAGGTCATAGGGGGGTGCTCTACTTCAATAGAACTGGTGTCCTTAGAAGAAGAGGAGCAGACCTCAGATCTCTTTCTCTCCACCATGCGAGGACACAGTGGGATGACAGCCACTTTCAAACCAGGAAGAGATTCTCACCAAAAAGAAAACTCGCTGACACCTTGATCTTGAACTTCCCAGAATCCAGAATTACGAAAAAAATAGTCTGTTGTTTAAGGCACTTAGTTTATGGTATATTATTCTGGAAGCTTGAGCTAACTAATGCAATGTGTCAACTACATATCACCATCCATTGTCGTGAGTGGCATGATAGAAGTTCACAGGGGCCCAGTAGAAGAAGTGATTGCTCAAATGCAAAGGCTCCAGAGAGAAGAAGGCATTTGAACTGGTTCTCAAAGGATCAGTAGGGATTTGCTAGGCAGTGATGGTAGCAGTGCATTTGAGGGAAAGTTCCTAGCATATGCTGAATGCTTGTTTCTTGCCACAGAGTCATTCCTTCTAAGCCTCTCACTCATCCTATCACATCAAAACTATTTTTGTGCTCAAAAAATAAATAGACTTAATGAATGTTACCAATTCATTTCCATAAATGTTACTGCTCTTCCACCATGACGTTCCGGGGCTTGCCACAGTTCTCCATTTCTGTAACCTCACTGTATGATGCCTGAATTCTTTCTTCAGACCTAAGAGTGTTTGTAGAAGTGTCTTAGAAAATGTGGCTTGAAGCCCTTTTACAATTACTGATGAGAGGTAAATGCAAAAACAAAAAAATAAAAATAAAAAATAATAAAAACAGCACTATCTGCAGTAAACACAGACATTAAGGCAAACCGTGGTGCCATAAGCATCCCTGGAAACAATGGCTCAGAAACATCACCTTTAATCATTTCCCGCCAAAATGGTACGTTACAGCCTATCTGTGTTCCCTTCTCATCTTGTTCTTATTTTTCCTTTCACCTAGACTAATACATTATAATTGTTCATTTCTACCTCAACCACTGGACTATGGGTTCCACTGTGCAGGTGATACTTTAATCCTCTTTCTGCTGCCAACACTCATTCATCCATTCAATCAATCATTCATTCACCTTTCTGTATTTAATGCCTGTGGGATACCAGTGGCAGTGCCAGACTCTGGTCGACAGCAGCAAAGTGATTGTTCATCAGAAGTAAGGGAGACAGGCAATACAGAAACAACAACAAAAAACCAAGATTATTTCAGTGATAAGTGTTCTGCAGGTAATAAACTATCTAATGTAGGAGACACAAACTGTGGACAGTGATGGGGAAAGTTAAGTCCTGAAGATGAGAAGGAGTCAGTATTGTGAAGATGAATGAGGAGCCAGGCGCTGGCAAGTACAAAGGCCTGGGGGAAGTAAAAAGCTTGATTTTATTTGAGGAAAAGAAAGGGTTATAAGCATAACAGGTAGGCAGTATGTGAATTGGAGACAGAAAATAAGGTTGGGCCTTTTAGATCCTATTGAGAACTTTGGATTTGCCAAAGGAGAAAGCCATTAAAAAATGTTAACCAAAAGAGAAATTTTATATGTTCATGTTCAATTGCAAGACACGACTTATACTTTTAAAACAATTACTCTACCTGCTGTGTGCAAACCAGATTGAAGGTGGGCATTTTCAGAAGTGGGGGCTGAGGGGCAGTTAGGAAGCAATTGCTACACTCCAGGTGAAGGTGAAGAGGACTTGAGGCCATGTGAGTAGCGGTGCAGATGGGAGAGAAGAGAACACATTTGAGGTATGTTTGCAGAGACAGACATAAATGATTTATTATGGATTGACTGTCAGTGCTCCGGAAAAAGGAGAATTTAAGAATAACTTTTTAAGTATTATATTGTCATTTAACAAAGTAGAAGAGACGGAAAGGAACAGATGTTGAGAGAAAAAAATAGTTCTTTTTTGAACCATATTACGTTTCTAATGATTATTCATTATTTTGTTAGAGAAATCAAATAGATACTGGGATATAAGCGGATAAAGCACAGGTCAGATTTTTAATTGAGGCAGAGGCTTGAGGTGATATTAAAAGCTCTGAGACTTGTGATTAAATGGAAGAGAGTGAAGACCAGGAAGCAAAGAGGCGGAGGACTGAAACCTGCTGCGTGCCTGTAGACCAAAGGCAAGATATAAAAGCAGATGACACAACACAGAGGCAGAAAAGCAGCAGCTAGAAGCGGAGGAGGAAAAGGAGCAGAGTGTGACCACATCAAGGCAGGAGCAGCCAGCTGAGAGGCTGCGTGAGATGAGCTGACAAGTGTCCACAACATTTGGCAAAGGGATGTTGGTGACCTTCCAAGAATGGCTCCATGGGGGTGGTGGTGACAGAAACCAGACTGGGGAGGGCTCTAGAGAAAACTCCTAGATTGCAGTTTCCTCACATTGTTAATTAAGCTGAAGCCTCTACACTGTACCTAAACCTAGCCTGGACCTTTCTGAATATACTCCATTTACCCCAAAAATTAGTCTTGAAAGGGGGTATATGCTGAATTGTTAGCCTATTGAAATATGAAATGCAGTTTTTAGAATTTCCTGGGAAAGAAATCAGGTCCAGTGATAATGGTTTTCAGGCTATATTTTGTTGTTGTTGGACAATTTTAGGATGTGTCATGAGCCCAATAGAGGAATCATTATAAGCCGGCACTCCTTTTGTGATCTCATTGCCATTTCGTTAATACCACAGTTAGGGTTTGTAAAGAATGTATATTACAAGAGACAAAGGACATTTCTCAACACAGGTTTTTTTTTCTTCTGTTTCTTCCACCCAATTTGAAAAATAAATCTCTATTGCCCAATCTGGGTACTTTCTGGAAGCCAGAAAGAGAAAGCTTTCCCCAAGTAACCTGTCTCATGGCCTATTTGTCAGTGAGCCTAATAATTATCTTCAAGCATGAATAAGGAGAAAATAAAAAAAAAAACCTTTAAAATAATTAGCTAAAACAGTTTACTTTCTTTCTACACATGAACAAGTTTGACTTTCCTTTTATCTTGTTTTGTTTGTTTTCCTCTAACCTTAGTTTATTCAAAGTCCTTGCATAGCTGCGCCAAGGCTTGGTTTGGATTCAGAGTGAAGATTCAACCACAGAGCCCTTGTGATGGGGACTTGTGGAAAGTTTTTTTTTTTTTTTTTTAATGTTTTCCTTTCCATCTCGGGGATGCCTAAAAATAACTTGCAGGTGGGCAACTCAATTCAGAGCCAAATTCTACCTCTGTTCTTTATTATATTGTTTCATTTTTAGAAAGTTTTACAGCTGATATTGAAGTTTTTGATTTTTTTTTCTGGATCTGTGGTTTTCCAGAGTTATTTTATAGGCCTATTTAAGTTCATAATCTTGTTTTTATTATAATTTTAGTTTTGGTAGAACAATCGAGTAGAATTTAGACATAGAGCCAAATGCTGTTTGTTACCTCCTGCACTGAAGTGGTCCCTGGTTGTTACTTGATCCTTACATTGAACATCAAAGATTCATGTCTCTTAGTAAATGTGAACAGCAGAAAACCTCTCTGCTGAAATGATATAGGGGTAAAGCAGTCAGTCTCACCCAACATTGCAATGTTGAATTATCTGCAGACGGAGTTGATTTTTTCCTTAATTGAACAATCAGAAGCTACAGCAAATATTCGCTTTCACAAATTCATGGTGTCTCCAATCAATCATGACTTAATTGTACACTTTAAAAAGAATTAAAGAGTGTAATTAGATTATGTGTAATTCAAAGGATAAATACTTGAGATGGATACTTCATTCTCCATGATGAGCTTATTTCACATTGCATGCCTGTATCAAAACGTCTCATGTACCCTATAAATATATACACCTGCTATTACCCCAAACATTAAAAATAAAAAATTCACATTGTCTTATATTATCACTGGTAGAATCATCACTAAATTCCATTTCTTGAGGTAATCTTGTGAGTGTTTGTTGGGCCTGCAACCATTCTGCCTTGTAAATTCTGTTTTAAACAAATGCATGCACTCTATTTTTTTTTAATTGAATGTTACTCTGTACCTCAAAATGACCCCTTTAATACTAAATAATTGAGACCATAAACTCTTCAATCGACGACTATCATGCAGTACATGTAGAAGCATCACAAGTAGCTCATTACGATTAATCTAGGGGAAGCAATGTGATTATAATTAATTTCTACCCAATTCTGCTCCATATAGTGGGGATGTACCCATCTGTTTGTACTTATTGAAGACTTACTACCCTCGGGATCATCGTCATCCAAATCACAAAAATTACTGATATTGTGCTTAAAATTAAAGAATACTTTCAGTGCATTTCAGGGGCATAGAAGAACACTGGATTTGAATCAGCAGAATTGAGTCAGCAGGACACCAGGAGCTTGTCCTTTTTTAATTTCAAATTTTGGGGCCTAAGTCCTACACACTTAAATTTGGGAGTTTAAACTAAGTGATATCTCTATTTCCTTCATCCAAAATTGTAGAAGGTGATACAACATTGTCTTTTTTTTTTCTTTCTTTAATTTTAAACATTGATTAACTTTACACATAAGACATGGTTTCCATGTAAGATAAAATGAATCACATAATACAAATAAACATTTCTCTTTTGACCTACCCTTGGCTTTCCTATCTCTGTTTCAGCCCCCAAAGGAACAAATCTCCATTTCAATGTGAATGCTTTTGCTTCTTTTATATTAGTTATATGTAAATATATTCTCTTTAAACTATATTTTTAATATCTGCATAGCATCTGTCTTATGAATGTACCATAACATGTTTAACCATTATACCTATGGCGGGATAATTAGCATTATTTCTTATCTTTTTAAATAATTATAAGGAAAATCCTCTTTGCACGCACATGCAATTAATTCTAGAGGAGAAAAACTAACAGGTGAAATGATGACTGCATCTGAGTAAAGCACATCCAAACAATTTAATACATATTGTCAAAAATGTCTCCAAAAAGCTGCAGTATACAGAAGATAATTCTTTTATGTGAATGTTTAAGATCTTGCCAGTCTGTTGGCCAAAAATCTACCATCTCATTATTTTGTTTGTTTTTCCATGATTACTAGTGAAAATGAAAAAATCACTTCTTGTGATTTTTTTTTTTTTGCGTTTCTGTTTAGATTCTTTGCTCACCCTTTGTATTTTTAAACATCAATCTATGTAAGATTTTGAAGTATTCTGAAAAATCATTTTTTTCCCAACTTTTATTTTAAGTTCAGGGGTACATACGCTGGGTGTGCAGGTTTCTAACAAAGGTAAACAATGTGTGTGCCATGGTGGTTTGCTGCACAGATAATCCCATCCATTAAGGGCCCAGCATCCATTAGCTATTCTCCCACATACTCTCCCTCCTCCCACTCCCACCCTCAGACAGGCCACAGTGTGTGTTGTTCCCCCAACCCATGTATCCATGTGTTCTCTTTATTCAGCTCCCAAAGTCTTATCCTAACTATACTTTGATAGTGTGTGAATGGATATGTGTGTATATTTTACCATATACACATGAACCTTTAAATATCATCATCTCTGGGTCTGAACTGTGCCTGTTTGCCATCAAGGAACTGAGCATTATCTGAAGGAATTTGTTTTCCGAGTTTTGGAGAGAGAATAGCAAGAGTTCAATTAGCAACAGATTTATCAGAAAATACATCTCATCTGAATCTTTTTGGTTTCTGATATACCATGTTTGGGATAAATAACTAATATGTTAAATACTGTATGCTTCCAGGGTTTTAAAACTATTATTATTATACTTTACATCTGGGATACATGAGCAGAATGTGCAGGTTTGTTACATAGGTATACACTTGCCATCGTGGTTTGCTGCACCCATCAACCTCAGGTATTTCTGCATCAGGTATTTCTTCTAATGCTCTCCCTCCCCTTGACCCCCACCCACCAACAGGCCCGGGTGTGTGATGTTACCCTTCCTGTTTTCATGTGTTCTCATTGTTCAACTCCCACTTATGAGTGAGAACCTGCGCTGTTTGGTTTTCCGTTCCTGTGTTAGTTTGCTAAGAATGAAGGTTTCCAGCTTCATCCGTGTCCCTGCAAAGGACATGAACTCATCCTTTTTTCGTGACTGCATAGTATTCCATGGTGTATATGTGCCACATTTTCTTTATCCAGTCTATCAATGATGAGCATTTGGGTTGGTTCCAATTCTTTGCTACTGTGAATAGTGCTGCAATAAACATATGTGTGCATGTGTCTTTATAGTAGAATGATTTATAATCCTTTGGGTATATACCCAGTACTGGGATTGCTGTCTTCCAGTTTTAAGTGACAGAATCCCTAATGATTGACACCAAACAATATTTTCCCACATAATACAACATCCATAACTAGCTATTTAACACAGTTGGTTTGGCAGCTCAATAATGCCAGAAATTATGAAACTATTTTCAGTAAATTTTTGGCTTTTCCTTATGGTTGAAACATGGTTACGCTACTTCCAAGTTCCATATCTTTATACGATAACACCAAAACCACAATGAGAAATTAGGAAATGGTCATATTTGATTCGATAGAAAAACCTTTCCCAGAAACTTCCTCACAGATTTCTCATTAGATCTTGATAAAATCTGGATATTTGTCCTTGCCCAAATCTCATGTTGAATTATAATCCCCAGTGTTGGAGGTGGGGCCTGGTGGAAGGTGTTTGAGTCATGTGGGTAGATCCCTCATGGCTTGGTGCTGTCTTCGCAATAGTGAGTTAGCTTTTATGAGATCCGTTTAAAAGTGCATGGTACCTCCCTACCCTCTCTCTTGCTCTCACTATGGCCATGTGATGTGTCTGCTCCTGCTTTGCCTTCCGCCATTAATAAAAGCTTCCTGAGGTCTCTCCAGAAGCTGAGCTGATGCTTGCACCACACTTGTACAGCCTGCAGAACCATGAACTAATTAAAATTATTTTCTTTGTAAATTACCCAGTCTCAGTTATTTCCTTTTTTTTTTTTTTTTTTTTAAAGACAGAATCTCACTCTGTCCTCCGGGCCGGAGTGCAGTGGTGTGATCTTGGCTCACTGCAACCTCTGCTTCCTGGATGCAAGCAATTCTCCTACCTCAGCCTCCTGAGTAGCTGGGATTTCAGGCACGTGCCACCATGCCTGGCTAATTTTGATATTTTTAATAGAGATGGGGTTTCACCATGTTGGCCAGGCTGATCTCAAAATCTTGACCTCAGGTGATCCACTCGCCTGCCTTGGCCTCCCAAAGTGCTGGGATTATAGGCATGAGTCACCGCGCCCCACTCAGGTATTTCTTTATAGCAATGCAAGAACAGCCGACCACAGAAAGGTCTTATTGCCTTTCTGGTTTGTGAAGATTGGTTTGTGTTCCCGTGATCTTCCTACAAGAAAACTGACTTTTTGGCATTTGCAGACTCTGTCACAAGAAGCAGACTATGCCAATTAGGAGAGGGGAAAGAAAATGACTATTGAGTGGGCATCCTGCAGTATATATCACTGCATGTGTAATATACGTTGTTTTATGTAAATATACTCTATTAGTCAGAGTAAACTAGATTATTATCTAGTAACTAATAATCCTGAAGGCTCATGCTTGACGTTCATTTTATTTGGGTTGTTGGTGGGGATTCTGTTGAGTATAAACCTCATTCAGGAATTCAGGCTGAAGCTTCACTGGTTACGATAACAGGAGGAAAAAATGATGAATTATGCATCAATTCCTAAAGACTTTCATCTACAAGTGATATCCTCACTACTGCTCACATTTCATTCTTCAATGCAAGTCACATGACCACTCCTTGCTGCAAGAAGTCTTTTGTTCAGCTATGCACTGCCCCGGGAGGTGGAGTCTATAGAGGCAGGAAGCCTTGCAGCGCTGCAGTGGGCTCCGCCCAGATCGAGCTTCATGACTGCTTTGTTTACCTACTGAAGCCTCAGCAATAGTGGACACCCCTCTGCCTGCCAGGCTGCTGCCTCACAGGTGGATCTCAGACTGTTGCGCTGGCAGCAAGCAAGGCTCTGTGGACATGGGACCTGCCGAGCCAGGTGTGGGATATAATCTCCTTGTGTGCCATTTGCTAAGACATTTGGAAAAGTGCAATATTTAAGCAGGAGTGTCCCATTTTTCCAGGTACAGTCTGTCACGGCTTCCCTTGGCTAGGAAAGAGAAATCCCCTGACCCCTTGCACTTCCTGGGTGAGGCAACACCCTGCCCTGCTTCGACTCGCCCTCCGTGGGCTGCCCTCACTGTCCAACCAGTTCCATTGAGATGAACCAGGTACCTCAGTTGGAAATGCACAAATCACCCATTTTCTGCATTGATCATGCTGGGAGCTGCAGACCAGAGCTGTTTCTATTTGGTCATCTTGGAATGGGACTCTTCTCCATTACTTTTTTATTGACCTATATATTTATCCTTATACCCTAGTACAATGTCTTGGTTACTGTTGCTTTGCAGTAAATTTTGAAGTTGAGAAGTGTCAGTGCTCCTACTTTTTTCTTCCTCAAGATTGTTTGGGCTATGCAGGGTTTTTGTAATTTCATTTAAATTTTAGATTAAGCTTGTCAATTTCTACAGAAAAATTCTGGGATTCCTACAGTAATTTCGTGGAATCTCTAGATCAATTTGAGGGATATTGCCATCTTAATAATATTATGTTTTTCAGTCTGTGAACAAGAAACAATTTTTCATTGATTTAGATGTTTTTAAATTTCCTTAAACACTGTTTTGTAGTTTTCAGAGTATAAGTTTCGTACTTCTTTTGTTAAATTTATTTCTAAATTTTTGATGCTATTTTAAAGGAAGTTGATTTGGTAATTTTGCTTGTGCATTGTTCATCCCAAGTGTATAAATATACTATGTATTTTTCTGTATTGATCTCATATCCTCCCACCTTGCTGAATTTGTTATTACTTCTAATAGTTTTTTAGTGGATTATTTGTCCATGTACAAGATCACATCATCTACAAACAGAAATAGTTTTACTTCTTTTTATTGTTTTGGCTCTTCTTAATTCCTTTTACTTTCAGACCACTCTGCTTCGAACCACACAGACCACACTGCTGAATAGAAGTGCTAAGTGTAAAAACTATTGCCTTGTTCCTAATCGTAGAGAGAAAAGATTCAGTCTTTCACCATTAAGTACGATGTCAGCTTTACATTTTTGTAACTACCGTTCATCAAATGAAAAATGTCGCAATCTATTCCTAGTTTCTTGACTGTTTTTATCATAAAAGTGTGTTTGATTTTTCTGCATCTATTAAAATGATCACGTGTTGATTGCATTATTTGACATGATATATTACACTAATTGGTTGCACATATGATTGCTGCATGTAAATTTTACGGTTGATATTTCTTTTCTTTTGTGGAAATACAAAAAGTATTATGTCACTTTCTTCTGATATCTGTGGCTCCAGATGAAAAAGCTTGTGTCATTATCCCTTCCTTCCCTCACCCTAAATAAAAATAAAAGAGGAAACAGATAATACACTAATCCCTACCCATCTTGCAGTAACCAAATCAATTGTTTCTTCTTTTAACATCTTTATCTATTCTTTAAGGACCTTATTTTTAGTTCCAAATTATTTTTTAATATCTAGTGTTTTTGCTTGTCCTTACTAGTCTGTGAATTTCATGAAGACATTAACTCTATTTAATCCAATTTTATACCTCAACATCTAGGACAGTGTATTATAAGTAGGAGATATTGATTACTTCACCAAATTAAGTAAAATTATTCTGCAGTCTCTTCTTTCTGAGTGAAACATTAGTTTTTAGGAGGCTTAATTTCATTTTAAGGTTCAACATCTGTCCACAGAAACACATTTCTTAAATTTCATTGGAATAAATAGAAAGTCAGTTGTGAAATACAAATGTTCTCTGTTCACACTCCTTCAAGGAACATGAAGTAAATAGCACAACTATATTTCTTTGCTGTAAAATGAAGAATGCTGTTCTTGAAATTAGTAGCACCATGAATTGCAATTTACATTCATATTCAGAAATTACAAACAAATCTATTTTATTTTTTAAAAGTCAGTGTTTTCCCCAGAAAAATACAGATCCATGCTTTACTCTGTTTCATTCAGGTATATGGCTGTAAATCAGGCATCAATTGGAATGCATGAAAACTTGGCGTGTAGAAGCACTTTTGCATAACCAAAAATTGAGATCAATGAAGCTAATCTGAAATCCCATTGACAAATCCGTTGTGCATTTAATAACTTTTTTACCTAGAGAGGCAAAAACAAATCATAGGATTTATTATATGCTACAGAATGATACACACCTAAGTGTTGAATAAAACCTCCAGAGAGCCATCAGTTCATTTAAAGAGAACTTGGAAATGCAAGAGAGATCCCTCTGCCAAAGGAAGTTCTTAAAATACGACTCCTGCCAGTGTGCTGGCTTTGTTAACAAGTTTCTGTATCAATACACAAGGTTACAAGCTTTTCTTAGGACACCACCTGCCTACAATGTTTGTTCGAGAACGTCTATTTTGAAGCAGCATGCCATACTTTTTAAGCCTTCTTTCTACATACCCATACACACACACACACATACACACACATAATCATCTTTGTTTTAAAATTATGTTAACAATAAAAGTTCATATTACATTCATAGCATGAGTCTCTTTATTCCAAAATTTTATGAAATTTGGAACATTAATTACGCGGCATTTCAATACAGGGCATGTAATTCCGTGCGTGTGACAAATTAATTCACTTAATTGACCATCAGGGAGGGTTTTGAATGAATTTGTGTCAATATTTATTTCTTTGGGAATTAAAGTTTGTGATTATGAATGTCAACTCCTAATATTTTATTAAAGTCACTCAAAACCACTTTATTGAGTACCCATCCTACAGTATTAATTAGAGCAGTAGATCCTAGACCTGGAAACACATTGGAATTTTATGAGGAACTTTCTGAAAATGAACTCACTTCAAAACCACTGAATCAAAAACTCAGGGTGAAGGAAAGAATAAAATCAGGATTCTACCAGCCCTGCAAGTTTGGGAACCAATGCACCAAGCACTCTGTCAAATCTACTAGGGGCTGTGAAGTTGTATGAGTTAAAATTCTTCAAGTTAAAGGAAAACCTAATTCAAACTGAATCTCAAGTGAATGGAAACAATGGTTTAAAGCTGGCTCTTAAACTTGGAAGCTATAATAAATGGTTATTTTTGAGCCATTGAATTTTGAGGTGACTTCCAAGGAGCATTATTTGTGACAAGAGATAATTGGTGCAACTCTAGTCAGAATCGCTGCATGAAACTGAGCCCTGCACAATCTAAGTGAAGCCTGAGCCTGTGACTGGGGCACCCTATGGCTGGGGCAATGTCATGGGCCAATTGGCTTAAGTCCATTTACTTGAAGTAAATACTATGTTGATGAGGATAGTAATACTAGAACCTGTCAGGGACTCTCTCTGGAGCTGGGATGCTGCACAATGAGAGAGGGCAGGATGGGTTTAGGAAAGACTTTAGGTGATTAAAAAGGAGTGAAAAGCATGAAACTATCAATCCAGTTGCAAGGCTATACTAACATATATGGAATAAAATCTTACAATAATAGCATAAGAAACTAGATTGTGGTAAAATTGCACACCATAGACTATAAATATAATAGAAGTTCAAAGATGAAGGAATAAATGAGAACTGGAAACATCAACACAGGTTTCACTGGGAAGGTAGAGTTATAATTATGCTTCGAAAGATGAGCTAGGTGTGATAAAATGGGAAGAGAAATTCTTAATGATCTCTTTAGGACAAAGGCCAAAAGTTCCTTAACACTATGAATGGAAGATTGTTGCTGTATTTGAGGTCATTGCATGCAGAAATATTATTTAGGGTTACTACAATTTTTAAATTAATATTCAATGTATTAAAGCTATAAATTCAAAGGCTTAGTTTTTATAAAGCATTTAGATTTAATTTACAAACGTGATTCTATGTATACATTCAGTAAATTAAGTATGACTTTTAAGAGAGATACTATGGCTTACTTAATTAAATGTTGTTAAGTATTTTAAACAGCATTTATACACTTAATATATTTGATTTTCTTTTATATGCAATTCAACTATCTGAATATCAAACGAAACTGCCCCAAGAACTTAACTGATTCCTATAAACCTAATAGAGAAATAAATACAGTAAACCTCAACTGATTTTACATATTCTAATATTATTTGCAAAACTTTGAAGAATTATTTTAACTTAAAATTATAAGCTTAAGACAATTATTCAAGTATATATTTTAAACTAGAATCACAAGGTTTGTCTGGTAGATCAGTGCAATTGTTTGAATATATTCCCCAAATTCCTGTGTTGAAAACTAAACTGCATATGCAACGAAGTAGAGAGGTGGGTTCTTTAAGTGGTGATTAGGTCATGAGGGCAGAACCCTCATGAATGGGTTAACGCCATTATTGAGGGAGTGGTTAAGTTATCTTGGAAGTCGGCTCCTGAAAAATGATGAATTAGGCCCTCTCTTTCCCTCTCATTCATGTGGTGCTTTCTGCCATATATGACTCAAGAAGGACCTCACCAAATGTAGCCCCTTGATTTTGGACTTCCCAGCCTCTTGGAACCACGAACCAAAAGATTTTTTTCCATGATAATTTACCCAGTCTGTGTTATTCTGTTTTACCAGCACAACACAGACTAAGACAATCAATGATCATTAACTAGAGGTAGTATTGCTGCCTCCCTGGGGGTTGGGGGAGCTTTTGAGGTATGAGCAGGTACTTTGGTTGTCACAATGCCCAGGGACTACTATAGGCATTTAGTGGGTGGTGATTAAGAATGTTAACAGTCCTGCAATATATGACAGCCAAAAGCATGTCCCTTAAGTATATTAGATAATGTTGTAGTTTCGATTCATCCAGAAGCTGATCCTGACATGATCCAAGTGTAAGTAATCTATTTGGGAATAAAGGAAACCCTGATTGGTAAATGAGAAGCAAGACAGGAGAGGAAAAAGATTAGTAAAGTGTGCTTTACCAAGCAAGTTACCACTGAGGGCAATAAGGACATAATTCAACTGAGGAAGCTTTATGAGTAAATGTAAATTTATGTCAATGTCTGAGTTATCTTGCCACAGTTGTGAGAAAACTGGGATAGTGATGCACCAACTTCCGTCAGTAATTGACTGAGGGCTGCTTCAATGGGTAAGTCTCCTGCACTTCAGCCAAAGCAAAGAGGATCCTTGCAGCCAGGGAAATTCTCTAAGGCCAGAAAAAAAAAAATAAATGCTTTCTGCTTTCAGGGGATGTTGCCAGCACACGGAACAGACATTAAATAACTTTAATTTGGGGATTTAATCAATTGACTCCTTAATTCCCCTTGAGTAGAGGTATGAAAATCCAAAGGAGGCTGTTAATTTCAGCTTTGAGGCTTCAGAGAATCTGATCAGCAAGAATTTGATCCTCCTTTGCTTCTTGAGGTAAAGTATGGTTGCTTTGAACTACCGAATCCCAGAAAATTGGACAGAAAGAGAATAGAAAGCTATGTTGGTTTCAGTCTTTAAGAAGTCACTTGAACTCATTGGTAGCTGTCTTGTTGTGTTTGCTGGTGGATGGTGAGAGATTTCACACTCCTCATTCTCAAACAGTGCTTTGAAAAGACTCTAAGATTTGAATCCCATGGGAGAGTCTGTCAAAGGAAAAATGGAACTGAGCTGAAATTAAAAATGTTAAGTAGTGTTTCTTAATGATTGTTTCCATGAAAGTATTTCATGGGGGTACATGAATAGTTTGAAATTATGTGTCAACTTTTGTGCATGTATATATCTTCCTGGAGAGAGAGTCCACAGCTTTCATTAGTTTCTCTAATGAGATATTGCCTTTCATAGGAAAATAACAAGCATCTATTTAACATGAGAAAACCAGTAGTAGAGGAGGAGAGAGGAGGAAGGGATAGAAAATAACCAAGATTCATAAATATCAAGTATTAACTGAATCATAAAGCCTCATAAGAACACTGTTTTGATGATGAAGAGCTAAGACTTTGAAAGATTAGATTTTCATATTCAAGGACACAGTGGGCAAGTGGTACCGCTGACAGTCCAGCTCCAATGCCTTTCTAACTCTAAAGCTTGTGCCATTTCTGTCGTGCACGCTGTTGTATCCGGAGGGTCCTGGAGTGAGGCCTTTGAAGGTGTAATTACTTTTCATAGTGAGGAGAGAGAAGGAACCCAATTTTACCTAAACCAAAATGATCCAGGTGAAACTTGAAATGCAGAGTGTTTTAACACGGCTATCCCCTCCACAATCCACAAATGTCAGCCTCATGACTTCAGTGACTAACGAGACTGTACCTGGAATGATGGATACTGACATTAAGTTTCTCCATTGCCATGGAGAAAGAAGAAATAAAAGCTATAACCCATCCCCGGGCAATTAAACTAAACTTATTAGAATTACCCTGAAATTATCAACATATGGTAGTTTTTAAAATTTAAATTGAAGTTCATCTCAGTAGGGTAAGAAGTTTTAAAAGTTCCAAATTGTTATATAGTAAGCTTAGAAATCTTAACTCCTTGCAATCTTATTTTTTCCTTCACGATTCCCCCAATATTTTATCAGAGGGACATTGGAGACCTCCTCATTGCTAAATCTAATAACTCACGTTTCAAATAATTTAACTATTATTTTCTATACAGAGATATTACATTTTATTGTAATCAATTTAGAAAACACAGATAAAAAAATAAAAACAATAGAAGCCACACAAATATGCCAAATCCTGCCTTATAACACATAAACTGTGAGTCATTTGGTATCCAGAATACTTTATATTGAGATGGTATAGAAAGATACAATTTTTAATAAATATTATAGAGACTAAAATATGCATATATGGGGGGAGGTCATAGGGTCTCCAACCCCACCATATTGTCTCATGGAGATAATGTACAAAGAGGCAGAATAGAAGATGCCAGAAGTGAGATTGGTTTCCATTAAGAAAGGGCAGAGAAGAAGAGGTAGAAAAAGACCGAGTCCTGGAAGGTCGAAAAGGGAGACTAGCATAGGATGAATCACGGGGCAACCTTTCCAGGGTCTTGTAACTGAGACTAAGAATTAATAAGTCTGTTTATACTTTCTTTCCTTTCTTGTACTTTCAACAAATTTGAGTCTACTTTGCACAGTGCACGATCCCAGGGCAACAGAGATGGGAAAGTCCTGCCCTCAGGATGCTGATAGCCTAATGAGAAGCCTACGTGCACGTCAACAAGCAATTCCAAAGTAGTGTGACGTGTCCCCTGATAAGGATAAGCATGGGATACCAGAAGGCAGAAGCACCCAATCTAGCTTGGGTCCTGGGAGAGGTTAAGCTCAGAGGAAACTTTCTAAAGGTGCTCACAGGTAGCCAGGAACAGCAGGACAAATAGAAGTTAGTCAGACAAGGGGCACCATGAAGACTTGTCAGTGGAAGAGGTCCTATTAAAAACAGCATGGTCTTACAAAAATGGCAAGTCAGTGGGCTCATATTTATACAAGATGCAGGAGCCTAAAGGAGTCAGAAACTTGGTAATATTTTCCTGCCCTCTTCACACAAACATACACATGTATTGTGAATGTATATTGTATGTGGATGCCCAGATAGTTATTCTCAATAACATTCATTTAGTTCATCATAAACATATTGAAGTATAATTAAGACAAAAGAAACAAAGATCAAAATTTAAAGGCAGGTAGATTTCAGGAGGCACACAAAAAAGAACTCTATTGCTCCATTCTTGCATTACTATAAAGAAATGCCTGAGACTGAGTAATTTATAAATAAAATGGGCTTAATTGGCTCACAGTTCTGCAGGCTGCATAGGAAGCATGACCCTGGCATCTGATTCATTTCTGGGGAAGCCTCAAGAAGCTTATAATCATGGTGAAAGACGAAGGGAGAGTAGGCATGTAATATTGCCAGAGCAGAAGCAAGACAGAGAAGCAGGAGGTGCCACACACTTTTAAACAACCGAATCTTGCAGGAACTCACTCACTATTGTGAGGACAGTACCCAGAGGATGGCACGAAGCCAGTTCAATCACCTCCCACCAGGTCACGCCTCCAATATTAGGGATGACATTTGAATGTGAGGTTTGGACAGGGACAATATCCAAACTATATCAAGCACAATTCTACTAGGATAGTTATCAATAGAAAAAAAAATCAAAGAAAGGAAGAGAAGTGGGAGGAAGGAAAGGGAGAGAGGAAGAGAAAGAGGGGAGAAGATGTACCACTTGAAAAAGCAAAGGGTTCTCAATCACTGGATGTATTTTAACACAAGAAATTATTGCACTAGACAACATTTATACTATGTAATGTTAAACACATCTTCCTTTCCCAGCATTCTATGATTTTATGATTTAGGGTCAAACTAATGACAATAATATTTCTGGGATGTGGGATCCTTATTTTACAATTAAAAATACTATAAAATTCTTTCAAAGCCTTTTCTTGACTCGTAATTAAACATTTAAGACTACACTAAGTACAGAAAGATATATTAAAATATGCTACATTAAGAAACTCAAGTGATTACTCATTTTATGTTAACTATTACCCTTCATTTATTATTTCGGATGCAGTGCCTTGCACAGAGTAGGTTTTCAATAAATCTATTGATTTTTGATTCCTTCACAACAGGCTTTCTTATGTAAAAAGTACCCACATGCATTTTGGTAACTATTTTAAACGTATCCCTATTTGACAAAACACATACACAACCCCAAAATCACCATAAACAAAGGAAGAATGAAAGTAACAAATTGGAAAAACAAAAGTTTGCCCAAATTACAAAGTGATTTCTGGTCTTTTAGGTATAACCAATTCAATACAATGATCCTTCTATGTAATTTCACATTCAAGTTTATTTTACAAAATACCTAATATTTCAGAAGCATATAAACTAGCTAAGAGAAGACAAATATGGAAATAAACTTTCACATTCCATATGAGATAAAGGAACAGAATAAGAACAACAATTTTTCCTCAAACACTTATTTTTAATAACAGCTTTTCAAGCAGACATTGCCAATTACAGTGTCAGGGTTACTTAAGTCACTCTGAACTGCAGGTCCAGCATGACCTCCTTCTCAGGAAACAAACCCAGAGAACAAATATAAAACGTTGCAGATCAAGGGTGCATCCTGACACCAATAGTCTAGGAAATTTGTCAAGGTCATGACCATGACATCTTTCAGCTTAGGCTACAGCATAACAACATGTGAGCTTTACTGGGATAGTAAAAGATTCATGCCTTCAGATGCTCAGTGGACAGACACTCTCTGTCCACTGAGACAACATGAAAAGTCACTAAATAGTAGTTGTTGAAGTTGGTAGCAAGGGCTAGATTTTTTCCCCCCCATTTTCCTTCATCTCTTGGTCATTTACTTCATTCTTGCAACTATTGAACTCCAGGATACCACTTACCTGCTCTGCTTCCCAAGAGGCAGCATATGCAACTTCTATTTCTAGTATGGTACAGGATTGCAGAAAGTGTTTAGTTCCAATAAAAATCCTTTGAAAACCTAACCCAGTCTAGAAAGTGTATCCAAACATGTTTTATGCAGAATGAATTATTTCACGCAATATGGTATAGCACAAAATGCGAGCTTCCCTAAAGAAGATGAGAAGGGAATATAACCTACTAAGGAGAAAGGAACAGAAAATGGGGAAAAGGGAAATAACTTGACAGAGCTAATCAGGAAATAGGTTAGATGATTATTATCAAAAGGTAACATTACAATAAAACCACAATTAGAACACACTAATGTTGTACTGTTACACTAATTTTATTATTTATATAGTATAGAATCTTTAAAATAAGTTTTCTACTATAAATACTGATATATGTTGGAATTAAGTTGCATAAATCCTGTGCCATATTTCTGCAGTCTTAAATCTATTTGCATTAATATTGCATTATTTTAATCTACCCCCATGACAGTCTATATTTATCAGTTCTCATTTTCTTCCTGGGCACAAAAGTAGACTACATTTCCCAGCCTCCTTTGCAGTTAGATGTGGCTGTTGGACTTGCTTTTGCCTAGTGGACTGTGTAAACCATTTCTGGAACTGGCCCAGAAAATTCTTTCTCACATGATCTTCTGCTTTTCTCCTGACTAGCAGCTGAAAGCAAAGGATCAAGTAACATCTCTGCAGCCCTGGAAAATAGCAGAACTACAAGATGTGTAGTATGGATCTCTGAAAAACCATAGGCAGTTCTCCCACCATCAAGGAACATCTGCATTAGATTTGACATAGCAATAAATAGACTTTTGTTGTGTTCAGATAATAAGAATAGCTTTGTTTGCTGTGGAAGCTATTATTAATTTCCCTAACAACAATAATACCACATAGGAGGCTGTATTGCCTTGTATGCAAATTCTTCCATCGTTGTTCAAAATCAACTTCCATTAGATAAAACATACAAATTCAGCAGGTAGGGAAAGAAAAGCCCATCAGTGAGACACAGGTGCATTAGGAAAGATTCTACAATGTAAATAGATTGTATATCAAATTTGTCCCATTATAGGAAAATTCCAAATAGGTATCAATAGTATTGCGCATAGAGTTACTTCACAATGTTTCCAGAGCCACTGCAGGGCCTGCCTGTAGAGTTGATGTCTTTCTATGTTTTTGCTTTAAGCTGTGTTCTTCATTGTACAGAACCACCTGCTTGAGTGATTGAGGCAAGAATAATGTCCAAAGAGCTTGTGTGTTAAATCAATACTACAAATGGCCTTCGAAGGAAACATAAAATAACCAAAGCCTTTATGTTTCAGCTAGTTAACCATAGAAGCCACAAACATTTATTCTAAGCACAAGTAAGAGCCTGAATAAAGGAAAAGGAGTACCTTTTCTACAACAGTAATAGTGATTGTGACTTCTTTAACTTGATTTCTAGCAGGTGAAGGAGGGTATATGAAAATACAACAACTCCTTGGGCTTTGTTTTCAAGATAGTTTACCTCAATTTTTAAGGAATTCAATGTCCCTGCATCAATAATGAGATGTTTCACTGATAATGAGGATCAAGAGTATAGAGCATTTTTATAAGTTACTTATTTTTGTGAAACAAATAACCACAAGTTTTGCATCCTAAACAACATGCACTTATCTGAAAGTTGCAATGGGCCAGGACTCTGGTCACAGCTGAACTGGGTCCTCTGATTCATGATCTCTCTTTAACCTGCAATGAAGTTCACAAGGTGGGTTACTATCTCATTTGAAAGGTCAACAGGGGAGTTATATGCTTCTATGGTTACTTACCTGGTTATTGGCAGGATTTCATGTATGGAATATTGTTGGACTGAGGGACTTACGTTGAGTATTAACCAGATATTTCTCTTAGTTACTTACCATATTTTCTTCTTAAACTTTTAAGATTTCTTCTGCCAGCAAAAGAGAGAGAGAGAGAGAGAGAGAGAGAGAGAGAGAGAGGGAGAGGGAGAGAGAAAGAGAGAGAGAGAGAGAGAGAGAGAGAGAGAGAGAGAGAGAGAGAGCATGAAAGTCTACTAGCAAGAAAGAGAAGTCACAATATTATGCAGTTGAATCATGGAAGAAATATCTATTCTCTGGAAGCAAATAACTAAAACCAACCCATACTCAAAGGGTGAGTATTACACAAGGAGCTTCTACTTTAGCTTGCAGTCATCCTGTTTAACTTTAGTGTATAGGTTCTGGTGGACTTTTGTGGACTTTAATTCCAACGAAAGCTTACTTACTCTGCTTTCTTTGATTTTGCACTGCTGGGGCCCCAGCTCAATCCTTTCTGGTGATGTAGAAGGTATCTTCTGGAATTGCCTGCTATTGCTAATTGATGTGGTTTGGATTTTCCTCCCCACCAATGATCATGTTGAATTGTAATCCCCAGTGCTGGAGATGGGGCCTGGTGAGAGGTGATTTGATCATGGGGGGTGGATTTCAAATAAATGGTTTAGTACTATCCCTTTGGTACCATTCTTGCATTTGTGAGTTCTCCTGAGATCTGGTTTTTTAAAAGTGTGTAGCACTTCCCCACTTACTCTCTTCTGCTCCTGCTCCCACCATGTGAGATGCTTTCCTCTCCCTTTGCCTTCCACCATGATTACAACTTTACTGAGGTCTCCCCAGAGGTAGAAGCCACTATGCTTCCTGCACAGCCTACAGAATCATGAACCAATTAAACCTTTTTTCTTTATAAATTACCCAGTATTATGTATTTCTTTATAGCAAAGCAAGAATGGACTAATACAGAACACTGGTTTCAGAAGTGGTACATCACTGTAAGGATACATGAAAATGTGGATGCAACTTTGGAACCAGGTTATGGGCAAAGGTTGAAAAACTGTACAGGACTCAGAAGAATATTCGAAGACGAGGGAAAGTTTGGAATTTCCTAGAAATGGGTTGAATGGTTATGCCACCATGATGGTAGTGATATGGCCAGTGAAGACAAGGCTGATGAAGTCTCAGGTGGAAATGAGGAACTTATTGGGAACTGGAGGAAAGGCCACTTGTGTTATGCATAGCAAAGAGCTTGGCTGCATTGTCCCCTTGCTCTAAGGATAAATGGAACTTTGAACTTCAGAGTGATGATTTAGGATACCTGGTGCAAGAAACTTCCAAGCAGCAAAGCATTCAGGGGTGCCCTGGCTGCTTCTAACAACCTATGCTCATATGAGTGAGCAAACAAATGACCTAAAGTTGGAACTTGGATTTATAGGGGAAGCAGAGAGTAAACATTTGAAAAATTTGCAGCCTGGCCATGACATAGCAAAGAAGAGTCTATTTTCATGGGAGGACTTCAAGCAGAGTGCAGAAATTTGCATATGTAAAAATGAGCCAAGTGCTAATACCCAAGATAACGCAGAAAAGGCCTCAAAGGCAATTCAGAGAACTTCTTCACAGCCCCCTCCCCCATAACAGACCCAGAAGCCTAGGATGACAGAATGGTTTTATAAGCCAGACTCCATGCCTCACTTCCCTGTGAAACCTTGGGACACTGTTCCCTGGATCCCAGTAGCTCTAGCAACAGCCTTGGCTCAAAGGAGCCCAGGTATGGTTCAAGCTGCTGCTTCAGAGGGTGCAATCCATAAGTCTTGGCAGATTCCATGTGCTGTTAAGTCTGTGGGTGCATAGAGTTCAAGAATTGAGGTTTGGGAGCCTCTGCTTAAATTTCAAGGATGTATGGAAAAGCTTGGATATCCAGAGAGAACCCTGTTGCAGAGATGGAGCCCTCATGTAGAACCTCTACTAGGGCAGTGCAGAGGAGAAATTTGGGGTTGGAGCCCCTATAGGGTCCTCACTGGGACACTGCCTAGTGGAGCTGTGAGAAGAGGGCTGCCATCCTGTAAACCACAGAATAACAGATCCACAAAGAGCTTGCACCTGCACCTGAAAAGTCTGCAGGCACTCACTGTCAGCCTTGGAGAGCAGCTGTGCTGGCTAAACCCTGCAAAGCTATAGGGCCAGAGATGCTCAAGACCTCAGAGACCATCCCTTGTATCAGTGTATCCTGGATGTCTGACATGGAGTTAAAGAAAATTATTTTGGAGCTTTAAGATTTAATGAATGCCCTGCTGGTTTTGGAACTTGCACGGGGCCTGTCCTCCCTTTCTTTTGGCCAATTTCTCCCTTTTGGAATGGAAGTATTTACCTAATGTCTATACCTCCATTGTTCATTGGAAGTAACTAACTTTTTTGAATTTTATTTTATAGTCTCATAAGTAGAAGGGACTAGGCTTATCTCCAATGAGACTTTGGACTTTTGAATTAATGTTGGAGTGATTTTAAACTTTGAGGATTGTTGAGAAGGCATGTTTTTGTTTTACAATATGAAAAGGACATGTGATTTGGGAGGGGCCAGGAGCAGAATGATATGGTCTGGATCTGTATCTCCACCAAATCTCATGTTGAATTTTAGTCCCTAATTTTGGAGGTGGGGCCTGGTGGGAGGTAACTGGATCATGATGGCAGATTTCTCATGACTGGTTTACACCATCTCCTTGATACTATCCTTGTGATCATGGGTGAGTTCTTATGAGATATGGTTGTTAAAAAATATGCAATTCTTCCCCCCTTGCTCTCTTTGCTCCTGCTCCCACCATGTAAGATGCCTTGCTCCCACCTTGCCTTCTGCCATGACTGGAAGCTTCCTGAGGTCTCCCAAGAAGCAGAAGCCACTATACTTTCTGTACAACCTGCAGAACCATGAGCCAATTAACCCTCTTTTCTTTATAAATTACCCAGTTGCAAGTATTTCTTTATAGCAGTGTGAGAACAGACTAATACACTGAGTGATCTTTAAGTGAGGAGGGAATTATAAGCTGCTGAGCCTGCCTCTTCCTATGCTCTTTGGTGGAGGGTAGGGAGGCAGAAAATTTTGCTACTGCTGTTGCTGCTGGCAGATCAGCTTTCTCACTCTCAAAGTCTGATTCCAGTCTAACCTGGAATGGCTGTGGAATGGGGACTAGTCGCTCTAATTGTGACTACTGTAAGGGGATCAACTGCCTGCTGATAAAATGTATTATAGGAGAAATAGAATTCTATGTAAGAGTAATGAAAAATAAATAGCATGGGGTTGATAATCAGAAAATTTTTCTGATAAGTGTACCTAATTTGTATGACCTTATATCCTAGTTTTCCCAGAATAGTTACCATGTATGTCTGTTCTTTTGGTGTAATTATTACTAACGCTCTTGCTACTCTCAAAATAATCTCATCTTGAACAATAAATCATGTGGTTACCCTTTCTGTAAGTGCAAATAGGGATGACTTGCAGTTGGTAGAGAATTTTTTGACAACAGTAAATGGCATGCACATAGATCTTCAGACAGAAGAAAATATAATATGCTAAGAGTATACTACTAACAAATAATTACTGCTAATTGAATGTACAGTGTGATTGAAAACTAAAGATGAGGATGAGCACTTCATTGGGCTTCACAAATTGAAACTACACAAGCTTACTTAAAGACTCTGCCCTTTACCTTACTACAATGGAGAACCTTTGAAGCACAGTGAAAGTTAGATTTGACATTAGAAATATCACTGTGGTTGAACTGTGAATAGTGGATTTTTTGGATTTGAGTGAGATTTAATGGCTATGACAGAATTTCTTGGTGACAGAAACGACAGATCCTGGGAGGCTAATCCAAAATACTGGCCATGGGAATGAATGAATGGAAAAGAATTTGCATAATAATTTATAGTTAGGAGTTGTAGAAATTGGTGGGTTGCCGAAATTTGGGGGTTAAGGGAATGTTAAATTAAAGAGGTCCAATTGCCCAATTAAGGATGGGCCTCTCAGACTTGAGCAACTGAGTGGTTGGAGGTACCATACAATGAGCCAAGAGGAAAAGGAAAAGTGGTATTCAAGATAATTTGTAGAGGAAATGATTCAACTAATTGAGAGTTAAACATGGGGAAGAATGATAGGTAACTGGTGCCTTATATTTCCAAATGCGGGTGGTTTGAAAAAATTATGACAGTTAGCATGTTTAAAAGGAAGAGAGAACCCATATGGGAATAAGGAGGTTGTTTTTGGACATGTTCAGAATAGTTTAAAAGGAAGAAAAGGTTTAAGTGTTAAAATAAATTTTAACAGTTATTTATATCTAGCAGACCATTAGAAGGGTCCAGGCAGATCTCAATAGACAGAATAAGACCAGACATACAAAGTTAGTAGGCATCCACTGAGAGAGGTAAAAACCCTGAATGTGGCTAATTTCCCAAGAGATCCTGGGAATAAGATGCTGGGACATGAATTATCATGGGGAGAAAGACTGGCAGTGCTAGTTATTGTAATTCTAGCTATAATTCTAGTGTTAAAGAGCAATCAAAAAATGCAAATTTTATTTGACCATTTCAACATGACTGATCTCTGAGAAAATATTTAAGTAGAATGAAGGAGATAAAAAAATTGATTGAAAAGTTTTATGAGTAAAAGAGTAGTGAAAAAGAAGATCCAAAGGATCCAAATTACATTTTTAGTAGAATCTTTTTTCTGTAACATACAAGGGAAATGACTGTAGATTAAGGCCATAGAAGAGGTGAAGCAGTGTTCCTCATGGATGCATGAAATGGGAATGTATTCATAGGTAGAGATGAACCATTGGAGAAAGAAAGTTTCAAAAGAAATTTCAAAGAAATGAGTGAAAGTAATGGACCAAGTTCCATAGACTAGAATAAAAAATTACATAGTATTTATAATCCAATAAGAAAGACATTTTTATTTAAGAGGTAAGAAGGGAGTAGAAGTGGACTACTGAAGATATGTTGGACAGGGGTAAAAACCAATGGAGAAATATGTGAATAATATTTTTTTTAACTTCTTCTGTGAGTGATGCTTTGTACTGGGTCTATCCTAAGTAATCCTCACTAGAATTCTTGTAATTATAGATCTACTTAATCAAGTTATGTTACCTGATGTAACAACAATAACAACAACAGCAACAATAAAATTCCAAATATTAGTGGCTGAAACAAACTACAGTTTACTGCTTACTTAGATGAAGGTAAAATGCAGTCATTTGGAGGCCATCCAGACTAACCATCCTGGACCAATGGGTCCTTAGTATTCTCCACTGGATGGCAGTGGCCAATAGACCAGGGAAAAGTGAATGTGAAATGGATTTAGCCTAAGCTTTTAGGGGTCAGGCCTCAAAGTAACATGCATCATTTTCACTGAGTCCCATTAGCCCTGACTCACTGTCAAAGCCTGAGAAAGGAACTTCTCTGAGTGCTTAGAAATAAAAGACCAAAGAGGGCCTGGTGAGCTCACGGTATTACCCATGGGACAGCACGTATTGTTATCCACTTTGCAGAGAAGGAAACTAAGATTTAGAGAGTGCTTAAGAAACTTGCCCAAAGGTCACATGTTTTAGTAAATTGAGTCTGGTCAAGTCAGTAAATTGGAGCATATCATCTTCCACAAAAAGTGACAACAGACCACAGAAGAGTGAGAAGCCTTCACTATTAGGGGGAAAACAAGTACATATGATGTGGGAACAAACTCACTGAAGAGGAGCTAAAGCTAGAAACAGACATCTCTCTTGAATCCATTATCTCTGCTTTAAAGACCGCTTTCAGGACACTCAGCAGATTGTACTCTTTCATTTTATATTTAAAAACAATTATTAGATGCACACTAGCTATCACACACTATTCCAGATGTTTAATGCACCAAACAGATTTTCTGACCTCATGGGGCTTATATTTTGGTTTGCAGATCCAGAGAAGGATAACCATGCTTTCTGATTTTGTGTAACTTATAAGAAAAAGTAAAATAATGTATTGAAAGAATATGGGTTCACTTAAAGTAAAACAAACAAAAAATAACTAAAGAATTAAATTTGTACAGAAACTATGGCTGCTTTAAGTATCTATATAACAAACTAACAGGGAATGTCTTCGGTGTGGAACAATTGGGATAAATGGACTCCAAACATTTCAGCCTTTAAATACTGTAATTGACCCTCAAATCCAGGAAGAGGAAATCTAAGCAAGCTGGATGATATTTCAACCTTTTGGCTAAGGTGCCTTAAAGGAAGTTCCCACCAAGACAGTTAAAAAAGAAAAAGAAAAAAAAAAGGTGTGGGGGCAGCTGGGTGCGGTGGCTCACGCCTGTAATCCCAGCATTTTGGGAGACAGAGGCGGGCGGATCACAAAGTCAAGAGATCGAGACCATCCTGGCCAACATGGTGAAACCCAATCTCTACTAAAAATACAAAAAAAAAAAAATTAGCCTGGCATAGTGGCACACACCTATAGTCCCACCTACTCGGGAGGCTGAGGCAGGAGAATCACTTGAGCCACGGAGGCAGAGCTTGCAGTGAGCCAAGATGGCACCACTGCACTCCAGCCTGGCCACAGAGCGATACTACTTCTCAAAAAAAAAAAAAAAAAAAAAAAAAAAGTTGGCAAATAATTATCTAAAATCATGATTCATGATACAATTACTAGAAAAATAGGAAATACATGTAAACAAACAAAAAGCATCAGAGTTACCGAAAATCCCTAACAAATAAATTAATTTTAAAAATTACTTCAAAATATGTTAAATATTATGAGAAAAAAATTGAGTGGTAGAATAGGAAATAATTGAGAGAGGAAGGTAGTTTAGATAAGCTGGATAAGGAAAGCTGCCTTCATATCCTAGGTATTTGAGTCCTGAAAGAGGAGATGCTAATCATGAAATCAGCCAGGGACAAGTCTAACGACACAGGGAATAACAAGGTTCTGGGACAGGGCGTATTTTTAGGAGCGGAAATTTTGATACTATAGCTCAGAAGCAAGAGTAGGGAGTGTGTGGAATTCATACCAAGTTATGATGGATTGTTAAGTTTTTATTTTATTCAAGAGGCTGTTACTATTTTTAAAAAGTGCATATTAACTCAGGAGTGTCAAATAACTGGATTCTTTTCTTTTCTAGGATAACATAAGAATTCCTTTTGTCTTTTGCCTACTCTTCTCCTACCACCTCTTTTCTACTACAATGTTATGATAAGAGCAGCTGCCTTGGCAGTTTCTAATTGCAGGCAAGAGTCTTAGAGGTGCCATCTATTCTTTCCAGCTCCTTTGGTTCATAACTCTCCTGTCCCAGGGGTAACAAGCACATTGGGAGTAACTCCTTGGAGTAACACAACCCAGTATCAGTACTAGCTGAGCCACTTCCTACTCACGTGGCCTTGGGCAAGTTATTTAGCCTCTCTAATCTCAGTGGAATCATTTTTTAAAGAATACAATAATACGAAATTCCCAGGGCTGTGGAACAGGCTAAATGAAATAACATATTTTAAGTATTTAGTCTATTCCCCCAAACATGCAAAGGGCTCAATAAATAGCAACATTGAAAAAACATTGTGAAACAGAGTCAGGTGCTCAAGGAGAAATCCAGCAGCACTCACTGCAGATGTCAAAGCACTTCAAAATAGAAGAATGAGATTTCTGGAGTCCTGTCACAACCAGATGATTCTTTGTGTCATCTGGAAATTGACACTCATACATTTGTCTACTTTTCTCTGACCATGTTTCGGCCAGATAGGCTCATCTGGTGGATATTGTGGGAATATTTGAAGAAATCACTGGTAAAAAGTTGATTTTCAAAAAGTTAAGACTGGCTTTATAACGGTCCCTAACTCATTTCATAAGAGATTTAAAGTAGCTACAAAATGATAAATGAAAATGCAATATAAAAGGATGAGATATAAATACTTAACTACTACAGTAAGTCAAATTTAATCAACCTTTGTTTCCTTTATTTATACCTTAACTACATTAGGAATTAAAAACTACTAAAATACATAACCAATATTATAAGTTAGATAATGGTGAAAGGGAAAAAGAAAATAAGCAAGAAAAATAGCATGAAATGAAGCCATAAGTAAGGGAAATATATTACAAAAACCAAATGGTGCAAAACCAAATCATTAACGGGAAACAGGCACATG
The DNA here is from genome assembly GCF_037993035.2 of Macaca fascicularis. Taxonomy (NCBI): domain Eukaryota; kingdom Metazoa; phylum Chordata; class Mammalia; order Primates; family Cercopithecidae; genus Macaca; species Macaca fascicularis. The sequence goes on along the minus strand of NC_088379.1, from coordinate 19,013,927 downwards.
TTATACGTTAGTGAAGGAGTCCAGTATGAGGTCATGTGGATGGTGGAGACTTTGGTTATTTACTTCCTTTAAAATTCCTCATGTTGTTGCTAGAATTGTATGCACGTGTGCTTCTTTACCTATTTCTAAACCTCTAGGTATTTGTAAAATTTCTGATTGTTCAAACATAATTTACAAAAACAAACCAAACAAAACACATTTATAGAACAAATTAAATCCCTCAGGCAACCAACTAATGCTCCCTCCACCCAAACCCTACTCCAGTTGCTCATAGTAGGCCTTAAGGTTAGATGGCTTTCTTGCAGCTAGTGCATTCAGGGAATCCTAGTCAGATATACAATTCAAAATATCTATCAAATAAAAACAAACTAATTGCTATAAGGGGAAGAATGATTACGATCAGAAGAAGGGAATAGAGAGGACTTTCTGTGCTGTAAGAGGCAATGCAATTCACGTATTCTTAATATAGACACAGAAATTACTTCCTTGGTTCAATTCAACCATAGTTACGAGGTAGATTGTAGTCACTACTGATACTGGAAAGAAAAAAACTCCATTCGATCCCTGACAAAAGATGGCAGATTCTTAATTTTCACAAACTTTAAAAACACAGCAATAATTTCTGAATTCCTTACTTAATCAATATTTGTTATACATACATTTCTAAAACTCATAAAAGAAGTGAAGTATTTTTTAGAATAGATGGAACTGTGAATTTTCTTTTTCATTCATTATTGAAAATGCTTATTACATTTTGAGATGGTGCAAAATGACACTTGAATTTTTTCAGTATGTAAAATACCTGCATTAAACACCTAAAAGACTATTGCAATATGCATCATAGACACTGAAGATTTAATGAATGCTACTAAAACTGCTAACACTTCTAATATTTTGCATCATTCAATTTCACAAACTGGTAAAACTGTAACATCTTTGTTCGTAATTTCATACAAACTACTTATAGTTTTTGACATATACTAAATTTAGATCATATTGTTGCTGTATAATTATTTAATTTAGGTGAACTATTTAATGGTTTAATATTTCTGGTCCATTTGTTCCTAAATTTGTTTTGCACATCTTCTAAAGCCTAATAAAAGTTCCCAGGGGATAATAAACGTGTATAGATTGTAGATAAAATGTATTTTAAGGAAATATGGAATGCATTTTCAAAATGTTATTGTATGCTTGCAATAAAACTTGCCAGGGTTTTCTTAGGAATGTAGTTTAATGAAGACAAGTTAAACCACTCTTTGTGTAAGATTTTTCTATATATAACCAATTATTTAACCAGAAATGAATTGAAATCAACTGCTGTGTATCTGTGATTTCCACTAAAATTTAAATTTTTAGGCAGTAAAATTTGATTTATATTACATATAAATATATAACATAATGGAACTTCTCACTGTGTATGGCACATGGTAGGCACTTAATAAATGTATATTGAATTATTGATATGTGTGTGCATGGTTGAGGCAGAAACCACTGTCCCTCTTGAAGCTAACATTGCACTTAGCTTATGTCAATGACTGTATCTATGTGTATGTGAGTGTGTACAGTGCTTTTATTCTGGGATTCCTAATACCAGACTGTTTTTTCTGCCTAGGGATAAGATTTCCATGCTCCAGTTGAAGCACATTATATTTTTATAATATTAATTAAATATATAGTCTGCTCACTTTTACATCTGTACTGTTTTTTCCCTAGATACGTTTCTTTAAACAAAATGGCCTTACCATTCTGTTTCCTTGTTAGATTTTTGTCAGAGGGAAAATTAATTGAAATACAAAATGGAAAAGCTAAAGAAAACAAGTGAACTACTGTGAGTCCCTCAGGTTCTTCCATTTGGACCAAAGGTTGAATACGAGCCACTTACTGCTGCTGCAGTTATGGGTAATGGACACCTTTACTTAAAGAATTTTTCAGGAACAACAAACTCCTCTCGTAAATTGGGAATTACCAAAAACAATAAAGCAAATTCTCCTTTACTTCTTAACCTTTACAAGGAATCAAATACAGGCAAAAAGAATTGCTATATAAAGAGAAAAATAGAATTTGTATGTGCTACTTGAATTTGATTCACTCATATATTTCATATGCTTTCAGAAGTAAGTTTCTGAAGCGTTAAATATAAATTAGGATAGAAAGGTTTACATCAAAGGCACTGAAGATTTTACCACAGTAGGTAAAGTATTTAAGGTGAGAGTAAGTGTGAATTTAAAGGACAGGCAGTGGTTGCTTCTGGACAGGGTCAGTGGCTGCCAATAGGATTTGATGGGGCAGATAGTGAAAAATTCTTGTGTCCTTACATTTCTCTTTTGTGAATGAAGCCATTGTTCAAATGGTGATAGCCTATATGAGTCCATTTCACACTGCTATGAAGAAATACTCGAGACAGGGTAATTTATTAAGAAAAAGAGTTTTAATCAACTCACAGTTCCTCATGAGTGAGGAGGCCTCACAATCATGGTGGAAGGTAAAGGAGAAGCAAAGGCACATTTTAACTGGTGGCAGGCAAGAGCGTGTGGGCAAAGGAACCGCCCTTTATAAAACCACTAGATCTCATGAGACTTATTCACTATCATAAGAACATCACGGGAAGAACCCACTTCCATGATTCAATCACCTCCTACCGGGTCCCTTCCATGACACGTGGGGATAATGGGATCTACAGTTCAAGAGATTTGGTTGGGGACACAGCGAAACCATATCATAGTCCTACTTTGGAAGCTTCTTATTAGAAAGAGAGTGATCTATACAATACATCTAACACAGCATATTGTCCCAAATGCACAAGTCTCATAAAGCGTAGAGGCCTCTGGATAAAATTTAAATGTTCATTTTAATATTTAAAACCCCCTTATTTTTCTTAAACTGGGAAGTCCCAAAGCATGAACTTCTCCTGATAAAGGTTGACCATGGGTCTCTAGTTGCCTAGACTGTTATGGTTTATGAGGTATAATTATTAATAACATTGCTTTATACTGTCAAAATTGTCTCAATTTGGATGATAAATTATCTGGTAATCCCACTAGTAAGGGATTTTTCATTGGAGGTTTGGGTGTGACTGTTAGGAAATACAGTCACTTTGGCAGGCTGAGGCTTCATTATAGGATTTCCTGAGCAGAAAATGGAAAGGTTGATGGACAAGGGGAAAAGGTATGGAAAAGATAGAGAAAACCATTCTTCTTATAGAGGAGAAGACTGAGAGCAAAACAGGTAAAAGGAATTCTCCTAAATTGTGCAGTTGGCAAGTGCACTTATGGAATAATAATCTAACTCCTTTAGCAAAAGCATTATTAAAATAAACAAAAGTATTTCATAAAAAATAATTTATTTTTTTATAAATAAATTATTTTTTATTTCAAAGGTAAATCTTAACTTTGGAAATCTAGAAAGTAGAAAGTTCTACCTGAAATGTGCATAAAATAATTTATAGTTCTGGTAATCTAAGTGTTTGCACAAGAAGACGCTGCCCTCTTCCCCTAAAAAATTCAACAGTATCTTAAGAAGTTTGGGATATGCAAAAATATACAAAAATCTAGTTTGGGATGTTTAGCATAGACAGCTAACAGAGACTCAGACATGGTTGGAAGTTGACAGCTGGGGAGACAGGAGGTGGAGAGAGGAAAAGCTCCAGCAATGTGGCAGGATGCCCAGTTGGAGGGAAAGAGGCAGCCAGTGGGGAATTCCCCATGGCAGTAATGGTAAGGGACTCTGAGAAACAGAAATGTTTAGCTGTAATTTATACATTTCAATCTCAGTGATGTAATTTTTTCAGGCCATTTCATTAAACAGTCTATATTCAGAACTGTGGGAATTAAATGATTGGAATGAGGCTGGAAGCGAGGCTTTGCTATATCATCAGACATTGGGGAAGGGCATAGATGGTAATCCAAAGTGAAGAGAAGGGAGATGTTGGGAATCCCTCAGAGTCCTGGGAGGAACCCAGCAACCAAGGAAAGCTGGCCACACAACAGGCTAACCCAAAGGTGGATAGGATCCAAACCCTATTCATCCTAATATATTACAGAAAGGTAAATCTCGTTATTCAAAGCCCAGCTCACACCTCATAGCTATATGATCCTTGACAGTTTTGTACTCTCTAAAACCTGCCTGCTCATCTGTAACACTGGAATAATAAGAGCACCTACCTCACTGATCTGCTTGGAAAATTATGTGAGATAATGTACTTAAGACGTGGCTGGAAAGTGTCCAGAATGCTATAGAAGCTAGCTGATAGACCTAGAGTTAGTATATCATTTTGTATGATTTCTATTTTGTAATCACTTGATATTTTAACATAAAGATTCTCCTATATCACTGACTATTCATAGAAAACATAATATTTAATGAATGTCTAACAGTTTTCTTTATTGAATCACATGTTACTTTAAGTATTTCTCCAGTTTTTTGTTATTTATGTTGCTTTGAATTGTTAACCATCTTAAAAGACAATGTCAAATCTCTATGTTTAAAACTTGATTAGCATTTTTGGTTATTTCATCAGATAATATTCATTGGATAATATTTATGTGTGCCAAAATGTACAAAATATTTTAAGATTCTTCATACATGAACAATTTGTGTTACAGGAAAAGAATACTGTATTACACCACTTTGATCATGGTGTTCCAAATTACAAATAAAACACAATTATCAAACTGACTTAAATAACAAGAAGAAAGTATTAGATACTCCTTCTAAGGGTATCTTTAGAAGGGTAGGGAAGACTTCAATGTTGATTGAGTAAGCACAAACTCATTAAGAACCTGTCTTCTTTCCATCTCCTCCACCTGTCTTTCTTGGTGTTGTCATCATACTCAGGCAAATAGCAAGGTGGCTGTGAGAGTTTCAGATGTTCCATCTGGACACAGCAAGGCCCAGTGCCACTTTCATACAAACAAGAAAGTCATTCAAATAAACCTCCACAGACTTCTCTGGTTATTGGTCATATTGACCATCTGTCCATCCTCAACTGCTCCCTGTAAGGGAAGTTGGATGACCATAACTGACCTGATCAGTTACTTAGGATGGACTGGGGGTACAGAAATCAATAATAATAATAGCCATGATTTCCATGTCAGTGTTTGTCAGTGTGACTTTGATTTCATCCTCACCAATACTACACATTTTGGTAAACGTCCATTGCTATTTATATCCCATTAGAAAATGTGTTCGGGTACAACATACTATGGTTCTGCACAAATACTGTTCACTGACCCTTAGACTGAATGACACAATTAATGACTAACTGATATACTGGGACACACCAAGTCTTTAGTTCAATTGAGTTGTAGTCTACAAAGTTGAACACTACTAGCTTCAGAGGAGACGGACCTTTTGAAATACAAAGGGGATATTATATGAAGTGAAAAGGTCTTGAGCAACATTACCTAAGAGCTAAATCATTATTTGGGGGAATCTATAAATGAACTGTAAATTAAAATGTGAAAATGCTTGTAGAAAGAAGTGGAATTTAAGCTCTCAATGGGATAATCCTTCAGCTGAAATGGCCTCACACTGTTTTCCTTGGATTATTTTGAGGCCCATTGTATTACCTGAAGGAAGTCTATTGAACAGTGATTGAGTGGTGCTGACCTGGTGCTCCGCTCACTTTGCACAAAAGCTTCTCTGCTGTAATGCTTGGCGAGGCTGTACATTGAAGCCAATTGTGACCCTGAAACAAAATGAAACCACTTACTCACTCCTTAAAGGTTTTAGTATGACACGTTTTATTATAATTTTGAAAAGCATCATTTTTCCTGATGGCTAATTATTAACTTTCAAATAGATGCTGTGCAAATTGCAATCAAATATCTTTACTTTATTGAATGCATATGTTGTCAGGAAATATAATTCCACATTAAAGTGTTTCACAGATTTACTGACACCCAGATCTCTTTGTTCTGATTTTGGCTTCCCTCCTGCTGCTCCTGGCAAATTGAAAAACTACTTTATTGAGCTCCATGCTTCCAAATTCCCTGATGTGTATCACAGTACAAATAAGGTTACTTCTAAGCTTTTTGTGGTTGCCATTCTTTCTTTATTTACTTTTACCTGAATGCCGTGGAGAACCTATGGTCCAGCAAAAGTGTTTAAATAAGAACACCAAATATTATAGGTAAAGATGTTAGCTGCATATTCACATTTCTATTCCAAATTTTAACTTGACCATTGTTCACATCTGGCTTTGGAATCTGTTTATAAATGGTTAGGATCTTTGGGTCCAAATAAATACATATACTTATGACTAATCATGTGCATTTATGAATAATATGAATAGATATGTCTATATACACACAAATATATATGCAAATATGTATTGTATATAGTATATATAGATATTTATATAGATATGATATATATGTACATGTGTATAGAAACAGACACACATAGTATGTGTACATTGTGTGTGTGTGTGTAGGTATATACATGTGTGACAAAATTGACAGTATGTGTTCATTAAATCTATCCCTCCAGGTTTAGGTAGACATTTCTTCTTTCTGTTCCTTACCACTCTGCATGTTCCTGTTCTGTAGCACTTATCAATTTGTATTGCCAATGCCTATTTCACAATCAAATTGTTAGCATCTTAGGAGTAGGACCAGTATGTTTCTGTACTCCCATGCCATCCATTTCCTGGATCTAAGCACTCAACAATAATATGTACTGCATAACTGGATCACTTAATGAAAGAAGGAATAAATCTGTTTAATATTTACCCCCAATTGAAAAGGTATTTTTTAATATTATGTTGTAGAAAAAAAACCATAAATGGTGTCTTAAACATTGTTCTACTAGATTTTTCAACTTGAAACACAAAATGATTGAAACAACTGCTAAAAGAAAAATAAAACAGAAGCAGTATAATCTACTTAAACAATATTGGAAAAAAATGAACAAATCAAATAATTAAAGAAGGACAAAGCATTAACTCTAATCCATGCACATTCCAGTGACCTAAGTCCCTTAGATCCCAATAAATAACATTGCACAAATTGTGAGAATATCAATGACACTAAAGACTGTAGGATTCCGTCTTCAAGAATATTGTATATTTGAGATGTGTGGCTTCTTGGACATAATCTAGTTTTGCCTTTCATTTTATGTATGAGATAGCAGACTCCCAGAAATAGGATATGATTTGCAAGGATTAGCTCCTGGACATGGAGGAGGGAGGAATTCAGATACTGAGTAGTCAAACGTACACAGCATTGCTGATGACTGGAAAGGTTAGAAATGACCACTGCAAAATTGGATAAGCAAATATTATGCATCCAGATCACTCAGAAAACTTTTGTAATGCAGGAGATGACACTAATATTTTATCCTCAGGAACAGTTGTTCTCAACAGGGGGCAAATTTTGCCCCCTGGGGATATATAATGATATCTGGAGACATTTTTGATTGACAGAATCAAAATGGAACAGTGTGGGAAGAGGATTGCTACTGGAATACAGTGAATAGAGATTGAGGATGCTTCAAAATCCTGTAAAGCCCATATAACAAGAATCAGGTTACATGAGAAGTGAATAGAGAGAGTTTTGTTAGTCTTTCTTTAAAGTGCACACAATTGCACATGCATACACAAGTATAGTCATCTGCAGCAGAGTTGAGCTGTGCCCAGAGGAAGTAGCTCACAAGGTTAGTATTCACAGATGGAAAGATTCCTCAGCTGTGGCAGCATGGGAATTGCTATGAGGCCATATATCTGTGAAGTTGTGTTACCCATGGAGGAGAGTCTAGACATAAAATGACATTTAGACTCTTAACCAGGAAGTCAGCCAGCAGTCAAGATGACACCTGTTGTTCCCTCTACCAAGGTGGCTGTGCTCCTTTATCTCTTGTCTTAGTCTGCTTTATGTTGCTATACTAGAATACCACACTGGGTAATTAATAAGGAAATAAATGTATTTCTAGCATTCTCACTGGATGGCACGAAGTTCAACATCAGGATGATGGCATCTGGTGAGGGTCTTTGTGCTGCATCATCACAGGGTAGAAGGGCCAAAGGGCAGGAGAGCATCCATGAGAGCAAGATGGAGAAAAACTCACCCCTTTTATCAGAAACTCATTCTAGTGGCAACTAACCCACTCCCATAATAACAGCATTAATCTATGTATGAGAGTAGTGCCATAGCATCTTCCTGGGCAAGGAAGATAGCTCCTTCCTTCTTGGCAAAAAGATTTCAGCTCAAACACCATCTGGCAGCCTTTTTCGACCATGGAATTTAATTTGACTTTGCCATCTTCAGACAATTTATGACATCACTGCTTTCATGATCTGAAATAAGAACCTTTGTTCATTTGTTTGCTTGTTAATTATTTTCCCCCATCAATTCAACCAAGAGTAAAATTTTTGGAAAAGCAAACCTATTTAGTCTTTTTCATGATGATACCTTTAGTGCTTATTGTAGGTGTTCAATAAATATTTAATTTTTCCATTTTATTCAACCAACATTTGTTGGGTGACTACTGTATAAAAGATACTCTTGGCCGGGTGTGGTGGCTCATGCCTGAAATCTCAGCACTTTGGGAGGCCAAGGCAGTTGGATCACCTGAGGTCAAGAGTTCAAGACTATCCTGGCCAACATGGCAAAACCCCATCTCTACTAAAATACAAAAATTAGCCAGGCGTGGTGGAGCATGCCTGTAGTTCCAGCTACTTGGGAAGCTGAGGCAGGAGAATCGTTTGAAAAGATCCTCTTTTTGGGGGGAGGGGGAGTCAGGAAGGACTCTCGCTCTGTTGCCCAGGCTGGAGTACAATGGCGCCGCCTTGGCTCACTGCAACCTCCCCTTCCTGGGTTCAAGAGATTCTCCTGCCTCAGCCTCCTGAGTAGCTGGGACTACAGGCATGCACAACCATGCCAGGCTAATTTTTGTATTTTTAGTGGAGATGGGTTTTTTCTATGTTGGCCAGGCTGGTCTCGAACTCCTGACCTCAGGTGATCCACCCTCCTTGGCCTCCCAAAGTGCAGGGATTACAGGTGTGAGCCACTGCGCCTGGCCTGAAAGATACTCTTATAGTCATGAAAAAAAATTAGGAATCATGACCTCATGGAGCTTGTGAATGAGTAAATAAATGGATGAATACATGAACTTACCTAGAAAGCCTAGGTAGTGACAAAGAAGGAAACAATAGGCTCCCAGAAATCATAACGTAAGCACAATGAAAGGAGGTTAATAAAAGTAATGAATAACCATACTTATGACTAAAGTTTACCAGAATGTTACTTTTACAATGACTCAGAAGTAGCCAAACAAACCAAATGTCTGAGGCAATGTTCACCTTGCTGGTGGAAATAGTTATACCCCTTGATAGTAATTGAAAATGTTATAGTATTGCAATTAAGCCTTGGCATATTATTCTTTTAAGCTTACCCTCACAGATAACACTTCTATAAAGGGCCCATCTGATTATCTTGAGTCCTGTGAGGTAGAATGGATAGCTAACATATTCATATTATAAATATGAGGACACTGAGGCTAAAATAGATAAAATAACTTGCCCAAGATCACACAACTACAAAAATACAAAACATAGCTTGTATGTATGTCATACGTATTTTCTTTACTTCTTTTGTGACCTGAAAGCCTTTTGCAGTACTTACTTAGTGAAGACTTTAGGTGAAAAAGGGAGATTGGTAAAGGGAAAAACAGAAGATGTGCATTTGCATAAACCAGTGAGTATAAAGTTAGGGAGGGTAGTATAAATTTTAAATTTGTTTAGAAGTAGATAGACTATGAACACATCATCTAAATAATATGTATGTCTAAGAGGACTTTGTCTTAAAGAAATATACTTTTTCTTAGTAAATGTCATTTTTAACTTATTTGTGAACAAAAGGTTTAATTTCCTTAACATCATACAATAATAGAATGTGAAAGGACTTTAGTGATATTAGTCTTTTATTTGTTATTCTTCTCCTTTTCAAGATAATTAGAAATTGCCATAACAAAAAGTATATATATGAGAAGTTGATAAAACTCAAGTACAGAGAAAGCAATCAGAAGTATGGCAGGAGAAAAATGTATTTTAAATGAAAATCATCCATGTCTTAGAATTGAATATCTCAGGGCACCTCGGGAATCAGAATAATTTACATAGCTTCCCTTATTTAAAAAAATTGAAGCAAATCAACCAACTCTTTAGCAGACATGACTTTTTCCTGGCAGTGGATTTTTAAAGTATCTTATATAGAAAAGAAAATTACTTAGTTAATATTCTAACACCATACTTTTTTTTTTTTGGACAAAAGTTTAGATACGTGCAGGGATAATATGTTTCGTTCACTCATCCAGTGGTTCGGATGACTTCTATTGATTTTGCACGTGTTCCAGGAATGTAGAAACAGACCATGTCCCTGTCTTTGTGGAATACTGAAAGGATGAAAAGGATTTTTAAATTAGTAGTCTTATGCGAAAATACAGGAATATGTAAGTATGTTGTTCTGGAACTATGGAAGTGACAGCATTCAGCTTTGCTCATGTGAGAATTCTGAGGAAGATTAATGATTATTTCGAGTTGATTCTGAAATTGGGAGTTTCACAAATTGATAAAGAAAGTGATGGGCATTTTAAGAAGAGTGAAGAGAAGGAAACATCAAATTGCACAAGAACTTTGGAGAAATAAAAGTAATTCCAAGTCACAAGAGCATCTAAGAAAGTAGGGAGGGGTGACATTGGAAAGGCAGTTAAGGTTTTTTATGCCAGACTAAGGAGTTAGCTTTTAGGTTTTTGGAAAGAGGGACATTAAAGGATGGTAAGGGCTGGGGATTAAGATTCTATTTGTATTTTAGATGATAAGTCAACTGTATATATTTTAAGGTATTTTCTGTATCTGTAAAGAATAAATCTAAATTATTTACTCAATAAATGTTAAACATTTATATGTGCCAGCCACTGCTCTGGATATTAGTAGAAAGAGCTCAAAAAAGTAAACGTGATCTGTCTACTCGTGGAGTTTATAGATTACTCTAAAGACAGGTATTAAAAATGGTCATAAGTAATTATGTAAATAGTTACAAGTATGTAAACAACTATGAGGGAGAAATAGAATGACCTATAGGAATGTAAAACAAGAGGGAACCTCACCTTAACTAGAGAATCTAATCTTGACAAAATAGGCTTCCCTGAGAAATTGATGTTTAAGTGGACATGTTGGTTAGATTTAGCTGAGTGATGAGAAGGATCTGCAAGGCGAGAGGAGGCAGAGAGCATGGCTTTTTAGAGATTCTTGGAGAAACCCAGCATGGCTGAAGAAGAGAGACAGGCAAGAGTGGTCCAAGATGAGGTCGGAAAAGCAGGAGGGATTGAATCAAGAAGGCTTTACAGACCCCATTAAAGAATTTCTTCTTCATTTTAAAGGCCTGGATGTTGGATATATTTATGGTATAAACTGCAGTGATAGTTGCATGGGTAAATATTTATCTCTACACTTATCAAGTTGTATATATTAAATACACAAAGCTTTTTGTATGTCAATTTTACCTTAATAAAGTGGTTTATAAAAATTTAAAGAATTTGATGGTCTCAGGAACTTGGTGAGGTCCTACCTTACACAAGATTCAGCTTTGCAATAGGCCCTGATTTGTATTTGGTTCTCTATTTTCAGCAGGAAATTCTAATGTTGAATGGACTGAGAGGCCTAAGGCATGCCAAGCAGCAATGGTCTTGGGTAAATGTTCAGCCGTTCTTGGGCTTCTACAGTCTGGATGATATCTATTCTGTCAATGGAAGATCAATTTCCTCCCTGAACCTGTCAGCCAATCCATTATTCATTTAAAGGTTCAAGAGAAACACATACTTTGTGAGTGAGATATAAAATAACTCATCTGGCTTTGTCCCTTACATTTATAACAATGGAGAATGCGAGGAGAAAGCTGCGTAATGTGTTGTTTTAGGGACAAGGGAAACAAACACGATGGAATCAGAAATCAGGCAGAGTTTTCCAGGTGGCTGAGCGATCCACTCTTAAACAGTTAAGCCCCATCTTTTGCTCACCTTACCCCATCGAGCTTCAGGGAGAGGTACTAGGGTGCTGTTGAATCACCGCACAAAAACCTGCTATTTGGATAATAATAGTGATGAATGGAGGGCACAAAGGCCTCATGATGCAGGGTGATACTTTGTTAGAATGGAAAGCCCCTTAACTGATCATTTCATGTTCGCCAGTAACTATCCTGCAGGAGGTGGCAAAATATGTTATCCTTGACTTAAAATGGAGCCTTTTCCCTTAATGGTGTAGCATAGGTCAGCACAGTGACTACTAATATTTTCCTGCATATTGTATTATGCTCTGAAAGTTGTCTCATTAAATTTATATCAAATAAGGAATGAGGTTACAGTTGGAAAACCGGTGTTGTGACTATGAAATTACAATATTTCAGCTTTATAACTTTGGCCTCATAATCACTGCAAACATTTTTCCCCAGAGATTAGATTTTTCACCAACCATATTCTATAGGGAACAGCCAACTTGAGACCTTTTCATGCCTGTATGTAAACATCAGCAAGAACTGGTACGTAGAACAACCTGCAGGTCATTTCTTCATGCAGAAGCTGCTGAGTCCCTTCAAAGCAAACATCCCTTCCATATACGGCCACCAGCGCAGGCTTTCAAAACTGTCTTCTAACTCTCTCCCTGCTTCCTGTCTGCCTTATGCCCTCAACCACAATCATCTACTTTGCATACAAATCTGCCTCTGTCACTACTTGCCAGATTACAATCAGGTTTTCTTATCTACAAAATTAGAGATAATATCTGTACCTATTTTATAAGTATTGTCAGTGACTGCATTTGTCTGTTCTAATTTATAAAGGAAAATGTCTAATTGACTCACAGTTCCACATGCCCAGGGAGGCCTCACAATCATGGCAGAAAGCAAATGAGGAGCAAATTCACATCTTCCATGGTGGCAGGCAAGAGAACTTGTGCAGGGGAGCTCCCATTTATAAAACCATGAAATCTGGTGATACTTATTCACTACCTAGAGAACAGTATGGGGGAAACCACTCCCATGATTCTATTAACTCCACCTGGTCCCGCCCTTGACACACGGGGATTACTACAACTCAGGGTGAGATTTGGGTGGGGACACAGCCAGACAATATCAGTCACACTACTGTCATTATCTGGCACGAAGAGTGAAGCATTTTGTAACAATGTTATTAAATATTACGAACGTAGTTTCATTAATAACCATAAAATAAGGTGAATAGTAATAATACCCAGAAAAAAACAAAGCAATCATTTTATTTTATTGAATTTTGTGTATATACAATTATACCAGCAAATTAAGCATAAATAAATATTATAATAAAGTAACAAATAAACATTTTAAAATTACATTGATTTTTTGATTAAAGGGAGACTATGTATACCTATGTATTAGTCTGTCACAAAAATGAACGATTAAGTAACAATTAAATAGAATAAGGCATTTTAATTCTAAGGATATTGTTAAAATGCAGTAAACTATTTTCTGTACCAGGCACAATAGCACATCTTGCATTTCTCTCTATTTCATTGTTTTACATTTTAAACTAATAAAAACTTCAACTGACAGTTTTTCTTCAATGACAGAATTAAAGCTACTCAAAACTCACGGTATCAGCAATTACAGGATTTAAGCCAACAAATGATTTGTTTCAGGAACTGCTATTTTGTCATTGACATTTTAAAGAGTTATCAGTATTGGTTACACGGAGATAACAATAGTTTTACAATTGTTTTTAAATTTTTGACAGAAAATGCAACTTCTTATTGACTACGTAAAAGGGCAGATTGACGCCACTGGCTGACTTGTGGTGTGTTGCCACTTGGATGCTGGGGAGGTTAAACTGGATTAACATCTAAAGTAGCTAGAAGAGGGCCTGGCATATAGTAAATGCTCCATAAACATTGTTATTACTATTAAATAATTATGATGACTCAAAATACCATCTATGCTAAATATACTTTGAACACAAGGCCTAATCTTATTGGCATAGTTACGACTATCTACCATCTGGTCACATTCCAACTCCTATTTATTTACTTTACTTAAATGAGTGAAGACAATTCTCCAGTAACACTGAAATTTTTATGCTTAATCAAATGTGTCATTCATTCACTGCCAGGTCTCCTCTTATTTTCTTGCCAGCAAGCCCTGGTTCCCCTTTTATTCCTGAGAATCACTTCATTCTTCATTCTTAATTCCTCTGCTTCCCACTCACTTTTATCAACTTTACTGCTCAGATAGAAGATTCATCAGCCATTCATCCATCCGTCCATCCATCCATCCATCCATCAATCCATCCATCTATGCATCAGTCCATTAGTTTCCTTATCTATTATCAGAATGCTTGCCATGCTCATAGCAACATTCTGGAAGAAAAGCATAAACAAAAACTTGATTACTGTCTCAATTAACAAGAGTCTACTGGGGAATACAGAGAAGTGGCAATTACAATTCAATAATTTTAGTGCTATCTTTAGATATAAGAATGGAGTTCAATGGGAAGAATACTTGTGAGGGTAATTTAAAGTTTGGGAGTTCACAGAAGGCTTCCTGAAGGATATCAGAGGTATCTAACCTGAAATCTGAAATCTGCCCCAGCAGAAAGGGGTTAAAAATGGGAAGAGTGGGCACAATGTCCCAGCATTATCAGGAGCATGAATTATAGATTGGGGGGAAAATATACAGAGGGAACTAAAAAGAGTCTCATGTTTTTGTAGGACAGAGAGGAAACTTGAGAATGGTGAACAAACTCTGGAGTGGTAATCTGAGGCCATATACAAAGCTCTGTCAATCCCATGTTCAGGAATTTGGGTATAGGCTGTGAGCAACGAGAAGCCACTGAAGGTTTGTGTGTGTGTGTGTGTGTGTGTGTGTGTGTGTGTATGGTGGAGTCTTGCTCTGTCACCCAGGCTTGAGTGCAGTGGCGCAATCTCAGCTCACTGCAACATCCGCCTCCTGGGTTCAAGCGAGGTTCTGGGTTCTTGCCTCAGCCTCCTGAGTAGCTGGGATTACAGGTGTGCATCAACATGCCTGGCTAATTTTTGTAGTTTTAGTAGAGACGGGGTTTTGCCATGTTGGTCAGGCTGGTCTCGAACTCCTGACCTCATGATCTGCCTGTCCCGACCTCCCAAAGTGATGGGATTACAGGCGTGAGCCACTGCACCTGGCCTCACTGAAGGGTTTTAAGTGGAGAAGTTATTTGATTTACAGTTTTAAATATGACTCTGTTAGTAGAATACAGATTCAAGAAGGAACATACTCATGAAGGAAGACTACTTTGGTTATTGTAAGGATCTTATCATGAGATGATGGTGACTCCTTTAAAATGGGACAATGGAAATAGACTTTAAGGATTTAGAAGTACAATGGAGAGTAACTAGTTATTGGATACTGGAAGCTAAGGACAGGAAGGGATCAAGGATGGTTTCTGGATTGGCCTCCCAGACGGAGAGTAACACCAATTACTGAGAGGGAGGAGATCTGAAGAGACGACGCTGGTCACCAGGATTGGTCGTAATGCTGGTAGCACGTTTTGAAGAAGGATGATGAGCTCCATTTTGCTTTCATTCAGTGTGAGAGGTCTATGGGACACGAAGTTGGAAGTACCAAGGGAACATCATTTGGAATTCATCCATGAAGAGAGTAGAGTGAGAATAAACTCTCAAAAACCATGTTAATGGTGTGAGGAGAATCTGGCTGAGGACAGAGCTCTGAGTCATGCCAGAGTTACAGGAATGGCAAAAGAAGAGCAGCCAGCAAAATAAACTGGTTAGTGGGCAAAGAGGTGCAAGGAAATCTTGAGAAGAATGATGTTGGGACAACTATTTTGACATTTAACATTCATTAGAATTCTGTATACATTTATTCATTTTCTTGACTAGAATTCCATCTTTTGAGGACAGGAAGCATGCTTTTGCATACCTGGAATATAGCATAGTACCCAACATACCATAGGTTCTCAGTACATGTAAACTGATGGAAAAAGATACCTGTAGTGCCCCAAAATAGAGATAATTTTTCAGACTGTTATTTTTCTGAAACAGCTAAACATATAAATGATCAGGACTGGTGAATTCAGATAGACCTAGTGTTGTCTGGTGGAGAGTATGTGAGCATGTTATTCCTCACTGTGATAGTTTACACTAATCTGAGTGATCTAAACTTGAGTAACCCTGGCTTTTGGTTAAAAGCCATAACATAGATGGCAAGTTGCAATTGTGCAGAAGAAAAGCAGTCCATGAAAGAAATAGTGTCAGTCATAATAAGCCAGTGTAGATTCCAAGAAGTTCTGATCACATTAAAGAAAACATGTCAAATGCATCGGAAACCATGGACCACAGGGAAAAAGCTGTAATAAGAATCTTGCCAGAAAGAGCCTGTCCAATCAGTGAAGGCAGGAGGTATGTGCCAGGATAGAATGATTTATGTGGAAAGTTTGAAAACCTAATACACACCCTATTGAAATTAGTGGATCATGGGAATAATATGTGGTTACTAGGTCCAAAGTGAAAAGGCTTGATTTTCTATTCTCAATAGACTATCAAGTAGGTAGTGAGGAAATGAGACTATTCCTCTCAGAAAAAGGATTGGATAGGACAGAATTTCTCATAAAAGTGAAATGTGCTCAGAGATAAGTAGGTTTGATACTTAATTTATAGGCAGTTGTATGTAATTGAAAGAGGACACGTTTTGGTTTTGGAGTCCTCATAACCTCAGTTCAAATCCTAGTGTAGCTACCTACAAGTCATATGGCCTTGAGCTAGTTATTTAAACTCTTGGAATCTCAGTTTTCTTATTTGTAAAATTGGCGTATTTTTTCTAACTTTTGTTTTTCTGAGGATTAGTGATGAAATGCATATGAAATATCTAGAGTAGTACCAGGGTATTAGGTGTTCAGAAAAAACTGATTTTTCTTAATTGTGACTATAACTTTCCAAAAGGTATCCAGTAGTATCAGACTCATGTGAGGGCAGCTAACTCTGGTTTGAGATTATTCTAATTATCACGGATTTTAAAAGGTGTATGTTTCCAAATTATTTTTAAGTCATTCAACTTTGTAATTTGATTCTATTATGTAGATGAGGGTTAAAGCAATTGTTTTTGCCAAAATATAAGATTACAGGATGTACAAAGTCCTATAATCATATATTAAAATTAAAACACACAGACACACACACACAATTACAAGTAAATAACTTTAAAAATATTTATTTCTGATCAAAATAAATGTTAACTTGTGATAAGCTGTTAGCACAAGTGCTAATAACTTGTGCGTCATCCTTTTGCAAAACCTGCTCCCAGCAATATAACCAATTGTAATGACCAGTGTCATCTCTTCTGGTTTCAACCCACTTAGTAACTGGTGTTACTGTCTATCTTGGGGGCTGATTCAGAAATCATCCTTGACCCCTGCCTGTCCTAAGTTACCAATATCCAGTCACTACTGTCAATTGTACTCCTGAATCCTTAGAATCCATTTCCATAAGCCCATTTTAAAGGAGTCGCAATCATCATAAGATTCCTACAACCAAAGTAGTCTTCCTTTGCTGAGTATTTTCCCTCTGTAAAATCTAATTTATTTTACTAACAGAGTAATATTTAAAACTATAAATCAAATCACTTCTCCACTTAAAACCCTTCCGTGGCTTCTCACTGCCCTCAGCCTATATCTAAACTCCAGTCCTATCTAAGCAAAAGTTTTTCCCACAAATGTATCCAATGTAAAAAGTAAAGATTTTACATTATTTCGACAACATAATGGAGGGTCAGGAGTTATAAGGAAAGTCACAGGAAATCAAAATTTGCCCCCATTTTTTTTTCACCTTACCTACAGAAGGTGAGAGAACTCAGGAGTCTCCAAAATAGTAAACTAAGCTTTAAAAGCAAGAGAATCCAGGGGCCTTAGTGATAGTAAACTACATGTCATTATTGCCTACATCATGATATAATTAAGGTACTTATTAATGATTTAAAATTATTAGAAAATATATAAATAAAGCATAGAAATAACTATACAATTAATCCTTCTTATAATTATTAAAGTAGAATGACAATACATAGCAAGAAGGTCACGCATTTTATGATAACTAATAAAGTGAATGGAATAGGCTTTCCACAAACATTATTTGAATTTGGTTTTGATAAAACTTCAGAATCACCACCAACCATTTAAGATGTGATACTGTAAGCTGCTAAACTAACATAATTTTCTTGTTTTTGGAAAATGAGATTTTAAAATATTCAGATTGCTTTATCAAATTGTGATGTTATTTTGTTATTTATATCTGGCCACACACACAAAAAAAAAACCTCGTGTATTTTGACTAGAGTTTTTAAGCTTGATTTGCATTGTTGAGTATGGATGCCACATCTCAAGTGAACATAGTATGTCTATTATAAAGAATCTAAAGATAATCATGGAATTTTGAAGACAGAAAGGAGATTAGAGGCTAGAAACAAAAAGAAATGATAGTCAAAATGGAAGAGGAATATAAATCATAATATTCATGGAGAGTTGTGGTTGATTAGCATCAGAAGTAAGATTGCTAATATTTAGCAACTGGTATAGCACCAAACTGGGTGCCAGTCTTACTATGGGAACTAAGTCTCGGAAAGTCAGTATATTTTCTAGAAGAGTCTGGGAATCTATTTCCCAGTGAAGGGCTGAGATGACTGGGATGGCTAAAGGTATAGGAATACTATAACAAGTACTGTGTACTGGTTAATTGTCAACTTTGGATATACCTTACTCAGTTTTCATTTGAAGCAAGCCAGAGTGTTGAGGACCCAGCCTCTGGTATGTAGGAAATTTCACACGAAATCTTTTCATACACCTAAAATCTAGGAGAATATGATTTCTTTCTTCATTAGAAGTCAAAAATCTCCACTTACCAGCCTTGGGTTCTGGCCTCGTAGTAAGCCATACCTCTGATTCCCAGGAGAAATCCCAGCATCCAGCAAAACCTCATGTATGTGGAACTCCAAATCATTCATGCAGTGTGAAAACCTCAAGCCTAAAAACTAAAACTGGCCTAAAAATAGAAATTCCTGCAGAGACTTTTCACTGACAAATGTATAAGTAATTCTTAAGAATGTCTCCAGAAACTGGGAAAAAAAATATGATTCCTGTGAGAGAAACCTCCACTTAATGAGATGTAATAGACAAAATAACTAAGCACCCAAGAAAACCCACAACCAGAGACATGCGAGTCCAAAATCCAGTGGAGCAAACATCTGAAAGCTCCAAAATCTTAAAGTCCACAATCTTAAAGGTCCGAAATGATCTCCTTTGACTCCATGTCTCACATCCAGGTCATGCTGATGCAAAAGGTGGGCTCCCACAGCTTTGGGCAGCTGTACCCCTGTGACTTTTCAGGGTACAGCCTCCCTCCCAGCTGCTTTCATGGGCTGGTGTTGAGTGTCTGTGGCTTTTCTGGGCGCCTGGTGCAAGCTGTCAGTGGATCTACCGTTCTGGGGTCTGGAGGATGGTGGTCCTCTTCTCACAGCTCCACTAGGCAGTGCCCCAGAGGGGACTCTATCTGAGGGCTCTGACCCCACATTTCCCTTCCACACTGCACTAGCAGAGGTTCTCCAAGAGGGCTCTATCCCTGCAGTAGACTTCTGCCTAGAGAATGTTTCCCTATAGCCTCTAAAATCTAGTCAGAGATTCCCAAACCTCAATTCTTGTCTATATACCCACAGGCCCAACACCACGTGGAAACTGCCAAGGCTTGGGGCTTGCACCCTCTGAAGCAATGGACTGAACTGTACCTTGACCCTTTTTACCAATGGCTGAGATGCAGGACACCATGACCCAAGGTTGCATAGAGCAGGGGGGCCCTGGGCCTGGCAGACAAAACCGTTTTTCCCTTCTAGGCCTCCGGATCTGTGATGGATGGGGCTTCCATGGAGGTTTCTGGCATGCCCTGGAGACATTTTCCTCAATGTCTTGGTGATTAACTTTTGGCTCCTCATTACTTATGCAAATTTCTACAGCTGGCTTGAATTTCTCCCCAGAACATGAGTTTTTATTTTCTATCTCATTGTCAGGCTGCACATTTTCCAAATTTTTATGCTCTGCTTCCTCTTGTTTGCCACTTAGACATTTCTTCTTCCAGATACCCTAAATGATTTCTCTCAGATTCAAAATTCCACAAATCTCTAGGGCAGAGACAAAATGGTGCCAGTCTCTTTGCATAGCAAGAGTGACCTTTATTCCAGGTCCCAACAAGTTCCTTATTGCCATCTGAGAAAACCTCAGCATGGAATTCATTGTCCATATCACTATCAGCATTTCAGTCAAAACCATTCAATAGGTCTCTAGGAAGTTCCAGACTTTTCCATATCTTCCGGGCTTCTGAGCCCTGTAAGTCTCTAGGAAGTTGCAAACTTTCCCACATTTGCCCGTCTTCTTCTGAGCCCTCCAAACTGTTATAAGCTCTGCTTGTTACCCATTTCCAAAGTCATTTTCATATTTTTGGCTATAGTGCCTCACTCTCTGCAGGACTGATTTCCTGTATTAGTCCATTTTCATGCTGCTATGAAGAAATACCTGCGACTGGGTAATTTATAATGAAAAGAGGTTTAATTGACTCACAGTTTCACATGACTAGGGAGGCCTCAGAAAATTTACAGTTATGGTGGAAGGCAAAATAGGCATGTCTTACATGATGGCAGGTGAGAGAAGTGAGAGCAAGAGAAGGGGGTAGCCCCTTGTAAAACCATTAGCTCTTGTAAGAACTCACTCACTATCATGAGAACAGTATGGGGGAAACTGCTCCCATGATTTGATTATCTCCAACTGGTCCTGCTTTGACACGTGCGGATTATTACAATTCAAGATGAGATTTGGGTGGGGACACAGAGCCAAACCATATCAGGGACATTGTTGAAGGGACATGATCTCTTTCTAGTTTCCTTATTCAGTCAGATATAGCAGGACAATGAAACTTTCCAGTAGAATCAGCAGGATTTCTGAAACTTCTTTATCTCTTAAAAAGTTGCTAACTCATCTGTAGGTATTGTGTACTTCTTGGGACTTTTTCTTTTTTTGTTTATCCTAGACAGATAGTACAGCATTCTAGCACTATTTATTAAATACATCATTACTGAAATGTCAGTAATTGGTCTTTGTGAAGTTCACGTATATATTTCAATCTGTCCTTAGATTGCCTTCTTTTCTACTGATGTATTTGTCCTTTCCGTACCAATTGATTAAAATAGCTTCAGGATAAGTTCTCTTATTTAGCATAAGCTCCCTCACAACTTTTTTCATTCATACTTCTATTGGCCAGTCTCATACCTGAAGTATTTTAAATGAGTTTACAATTACTTCACTTACCTCCAGAAAAAAAAAAAAAGGAAAAAACTCTTATTGACTGGTAACACACAAATTTGATGTAGAATTATTATTTTTTAAAATTTGTCTATTTCTATTTATTTTTATTAATTTATTATTTACAAATTATTATTTCACTTATCTTTATTGTACTATATTGAATGTTGTTTTTATTCCTGTGTATCTACCACTTACATAATAAAATTAATCATCATTTAAACATAATTTAAATATATATGGAGATGTATTTTCAATTGGGAAGTGAATGTAAAAGTCAGATTTACCAAGATTTAAACCCTGACTCTTCCATGCCCTAGATGTACAGTAGTCTTTTGTAAGTTGATTCACCTCACTATCTTAATGCAGCAGTCAATTCTTTGGAAAACTTCTTTGTTAAGTTCCTAGATTTTATAGAGTCATATCATTGCATTCTTAGAATAGTAGCATAATTGGGACATGATAAAGTTTCTCTTAGTTGAGTAAAATGATATTTTTTGAAGAAAATTTCTTTATCAATTTTTGAGATAACCTAAAATCTATGTTGAGTTTCATCCAGGTCCTCAGAGAAGGAGGTAACTGGATTGTGTTGATTTTGCTTTGGGGGAACACTATTAATGGAATTGGACTTTGGCCTTTGGCTTTTTATTTACATTTAGGAACACTATAATAAATGAGGTGAGGACATCGCTGATGTATCTACCATAGTGATATTAGCGAATATCTTGTTTAAATTTTCCTCTCTGGTGTCAATATCAGCAATACCTCAGGCCCTCCTGAATTATCAGTGGCATTTTTGTATAAGAGATTTGTTTCAATATTGCCATTGGCTAGTTTCTCTTTGCAATGGCTAGTAGAATGCTCAAAAACAAAATTTTGAGTTTCTTCTCTTATTTGGAAAGCAAATTTTGTATATGAATCTGAATCTTTGTTTATTTTACCTCTCTACATTGTTGCCCTTTACTTGGAATTTCTTGGTCCCTTTTTATCTTTTGTGGCTTTTTAAAAGCCACCTAAAATCAATTTTAATTCTAGAAAGGACATAAGTAAATACACACTTACATAATAAATGAAACAATCTTTCTTAGCATCAGTTGCTTCAATTAAAACATCCCTTCTCCTCTGCTTATTGAAGCCTCTGCATCATTAGCATCTCTGCTTATTGAGGCTTTTCTTGGTCACTTTCAAAGACAGCACCTGCCCTTGCATCATCTATCCATCTTTCCCACTTCTCTACTGTACTTACCACTATCTTGCTTGCTAAGTATATATTTTGCTTATCATTTTTGTTACTCCTTCAACTACAATGTGGTTTCGTATTGACTGCCTAATCTCCAGAGTGACTATCACAAATAGGTGTTCGAGTAAAATTTAATGAATGTCTGCCTCAAAGGTGTTCCAAACATAGTACATCATATAGTTTTGAGACAGTGTGTGGCTCTATTGTTCAGGCTGAAGTGCAGTGGCCTGATCAAGGCTCACTGCAGCCTCAGCTTCCTGAGCTCCAGCGATTCTCCTGCCTCAGCCTCCCAAGTAGCTGGAACTATAGGCACGCACCACCACACCAGGCTGACTTTTGATTTTTGGAGACATGGAGTCTCCTCATGTTGCCCAGGCTGGTCTCAAACTCCTGGGCTCAAGTGATCCTCCTGCCTTAGCCTCCCAAAGTGTTGGAACACTGTGCCTGACCCATAGGACATATTTTGAAATAAGTTGTACAGTGCCCGGTACATTGACCTTCCTTCCTCACGTTTAGAGCAGTCTCAGTCTGAGGGACTCTGGCTGTAACCTGCTGTGATGGGCATCCCCAGACTCGGGGCTCAGTGGTTGTTTTTCCTGTTTCAACCCAGATGACAGACAGGGAGGGCAATTTCTATTGAATATTCAAAGGTGAAATGTTTTAGAATAAAAATTAAGATAAACATATGTATTTTAGCTTTGTGATGGCAGGAAACAACTTTGGGTTACCCTTTCATAACTACTTTATAGTCATGAGTAGCACAAAGCTGAAGAACAATACCTATTTGTTGGTAATGAATGGATAATGATGACTAGCAGTAGCTGGCCGGGCTGGTGGCTCATGCCTGTAATCCCAGCACTTTGGGAGGCTGAGGCAGGTGGATCATGAGGTCAGATCAAGACCATTTTGGCCAACATGGTGAAACCCCATGTCTACTAAAAATACAAAAATTAGCTGGGTGTGGCAGCATGTGCCTGTAATTCTAGCTCAGGAGACTAAGGTAGGAGAATCACTAGAACCCAGGAGGTGGCCATTGCAGTGAGCTGAGGTTGCGCCACTGCATTCCAGTCTGGCGACAGAGCGAGACTGTGTCTCAAAAAAAACACAAAAAACAAAACAAAAACAAACAAACAAATATATATGTATATATGTATATCTGTTTCTTAATGTGTTATCACCGTTAAACTATTTTATGTAATACTTATTTTAATTCCTCCTATAATAATGTAAGTTGAATATTGTTACACAATCCCCTCATTGTAATACCCATTTTACATCTGAGAAAACGAAGTCTAAGAGAAATTGAATAATAATTTTTATAAACTAACACTGGTAATAAGGATAGAACTTGGACTTGAAACCAAAGATTTCTGACTCTAGAACCATATGCTTAAATTTTAGCATCATTATTCTTGACATGACCTCAATTCCTTTTATATGCCAGTTACATTTCTTTTGCATTTCCTCGTAATTGCCTGCACCCTCAGTAAAAGTTTTAACAGGTAAAAGTGTAAATAGCCCTATTTGAAGATATTAAAGCCAAATTCTAAAGCTGCAAGACTTTCTTTTCCAAGAAAAAAATAGTTGTAATAAAAATGACTTTTGAGCCCCTTAGATTGTCTGATAAGCCACATATAATGCCTGAGCTAATCTTTTCTGAAAGCTCTTAGGGCAAATTGCTGTTAACACTCAGGTCTGACAGTTTAATGCTATTACGCCACAAAATATATGTCCTTTCCCAAAATAAACATGTTTTATAATAGTAATACAGATGTCGTCAAGGGGCAAGGTTATCGGGAGATAATTAGACTCCAGAGAGATTACAGGCTCTTAGATCATGAGAGTAATATTGCGAGCCTGCCTTATTAAATAATTGTAAGAAAGTCAAAGTCAGCTATAAATACACACATTTCCCTGTAATTACTTTAAAAAGTACAAACCCAAGTTGCATGCCAATGTGCTGAGATGATAAGCCCTCTCTCTCTCCATTACCTTAAAATGTCTAAATATAACCTAGAAAATCAACTTTCAATTTGAATTTTAAATAAGAATGAAAAAGGAAAGACACCTCCTTTTTCTTTTGCTAATATTTTTAGGTTAGCTGTTTTCGGGACATTTTTAAAATCTGGCAAATGAGTGGCTGGGTTTCAAGAAGTAATCCACCCATGCAAGTTCATACTCCATTAAAAAAAAAAAAAAACCTAACGACGTGCAATTCTTCTGATACAAAGCTCTATTTATTTACACCTAATATACCCCTGTCCTGAAAGATCATCCTCTCTCTAGATACTAAATTTGCAAACAGAATTTAACATTTTCTTCCACAATAGTTTATTATAACCTTTGTGTCGTCTTCTCTTACTACCACTACCTACCCCATCTCCTCAATATTCAGACATCTAAATATTTCTTTTTTGGCACTTCAATAGCATCTTATGATAAGTTCTATTAACAATTATCTGATTACATTATATTGTCCACGAGCAGCTTTTTGTTCATATTAGATTAAGAAAAAAATGCATACATTTCCAGTTCCTGCTGTAGTGCTTAGCCCAATGCATTTGCTCAATAAACATTTACTGAATAAATAAATGAAGAAAAAAGAAGGTGAGGTTGTCCAAAGCGGGTTAATAAAAATCAACCATGCTATGCAAGAGAAATTATTTTCCATAGATGACAAGTTTTCTGTTCACTGCTTCTACTCTTCGTCCCAGAGTGAGGCTATTAACTCTCTTTTTCCAGGAGAAGATACATATTCAAGTGTAAGCTTTGCAACCTTGAGAGTCACATTCCTATATAAGCAGCTCAAATTTACATATAAGCTCCCTGAAAGACCTGAGGTGTTATGTTTGGTCCTGCATCCCCAACACCTAGAACATGGCACAAACTGGTTAATGCCTGATTCCAAACCTGCGGGAATTCATTTTCATCTTTTTCTCTTAAAAGTTTTCTAAAGTTTTTTAGGGTATTACAAATAATTAGTGACACAGCTGAAATTCCAATAATAAGATTTTATGTGTCCAAGTATGTGCATTCTCCCTGATATTATTTCCAGCTGGTAATCAGCCCCGCTTAATACAATAATCTTGTATTAGGGTTCTTCAGAGGCACAGAACTAATAGGGTGTATGTATATATGAAAGGGAGTTTATTAGGGAGAACTGGCTCACAGGATCACAAAGCAAAGTCCCCTGATAAGCTGTCTGCAAGCTGGGGAAGAAAAAAGTCAAATTCTGTTTGGCAAGTTTAATATAGGATGAGAGAATGATCTTTCGGGACAAGGATATATTAGGTGTAAATATATAGAGGTTTGTATTAGAAGAATTGCATGTAGTTAGCATTTTATTTTTTTAATGGAGTTTGAGCTTGGATGAGCAGAGTATTTCTTGGAACCCATCCGTTTATTTGCCAGGATTTAAAAATGTCCTGAAAACAGTGGCTCAGTCTGATTCCAAAAGCCTTCAAAGTAGGAAAGCCAACAGGTCAGACTTCGGTTTGTATCAGAAAACCCAAGAGCCACCAGCAAACCACTGGTGTAAGGCCAAGAGTCCAGTGGCCGAAGAACCTGTAGTCTGATGTCCAAGGGCAGGAGGAAGAGAAGGAGGCATTTAGCAAGGGAGAAAAATGAAAAGAGAGAAGTCTTAGCAAGCCAGCTTATCCCACTGTCTTCTCCTGCTTTGTTCTAGCCACGCTGGCAGCCAAACAGATGGTGCCCATCCACATTGAGGGTGGGTCTTCCTCTCCCAGTCCACTGACACAAGTGTTAATCTCCTCTGGCAACACCCTTCCAGACACACACAGGAACAATACTATACCAGTTATCTAGGTATTCCTCATTCCAGTCAACTTAACACCTAATATTAACCATCGTGCCACCCCAAAATTGTTCCTTATCTTTGTACTTGAAATTTTCTTGAATCTTAAAAGAAATATGAAGTATCTCCACCTCTTGGGGCATTGAAAACATTGCAGACATTCATTATTCTGAAATTCTGCCCTAATGAAAGATCTGGTTATTATTTTTTATTGATAATACAGCAGCAACCTAACAGAAGTCATTGAATATAAAGCCTTTTTAGGCTCCTGGTATCCATAAGCTGAGTCAACAGAGAATATAAAAGTCAGACTTATCCCATTCTTTTCTACTACCATATACTTTTTAGACTCTATATGTTTTGTGTGTGTGGTTCAAATGTGTACATTCAACTCTTCTCTACTGTGTTTCTTTTCAGTTCCACATTCAAGCAATAAAGGACTCCTTTCCATTTATATTTTCAGTGATTTCACTTCAATTTAAGCATCGATATAAAAAAAAAATCCTGCCATGGTGGTGAAGATTTCTTGCTGGCAATAGATATATCTGTATTTTGAAAATTGAAGTATTCAAATTGAATTTTTCATGGCTTTTCAAGCTACAGAAAAAAATAAGAAATATATTCCAAAATTAGATTTTCCCATGAATATTTATGTTAGTCAGGATAAGATAAGCTATGCTATAGGAACAAATAAGCCAATAAGTATTAATGTATTCACAATAAGAAAAAAGTATATTCTTTGCTTATGTTGTATATCAAAAAAGGGTCTTTTTTGGGTGAAAGTTTGGTTGAACAGTGGAATCTGCTCCATGTAATCACTCAGAGACTAAGGTTGAGGGAAGCCCCATACTTTTATAGCTTTGTGACATGGAACAAACATGAGGACTTTGGAGTGGCTTTAAGATGAGAATAGATGGCATAGAAGTGGTACACCAAATCCTAAGTGCTTCAGACTTAAAGTAACATTTACTGATTTGATTCACATTTCTGTGGCTCTTTGGCTAGAATTAGTCACATGGCCCCAAAATAACTGCAAGAAGTTTGAGAAATGTGAGGAAGGAAATTTATATTTATTGATCACAAAATGCCTTTTCTATAGTACAAAAGAGGGCTAATTTGAAGTAAGTGATCTAATTTAATATGCAAAACTAATTTTCATGACATGTGAATATTTACCAGTAATTTGGCTCCCAGGTCTTTATTGTACGAAAGTTTTAAAGTAAGTGATGTCATACATGGTTCTTACTAATAGTTGAATTACAAAAAACCACCACATTATAAAAGTTTTGAGACAGTATCTTAGAAACAATAAATGTTTGTATTATAGTACTGTCTTTTTTCTAGCTGAAATATTCAAACATTAAACGAGATGCTCTCTTTCCCTTTTTCCTCCCTTCAGCAAACATGATCTTAGCTGGATGAATTCACTGGAAATGAATGACTCCTATCCACATCATTTGTTTGACAGAATGGGATTTCAAAACACAAAGTTTATACTAATTAAAAAAAATAAGAATTTATTCCTGTAGCACCTTTTTTAAAAATAAGTAAATTGATTTTCGGAACAATGTAAACAAATTAGATTTATTTAGGATGGCTAAATAAGTTATGGTATATATTTACAACAGAATGTTATGCAGCTATTAAAAAATGAAGAAGGGAATTCACAATATATGGATGGAAAAAATCTCCATAATATATTAAGTGTGAAACCCATAGGCCCAGTACAGTATGCATAACAGCTACCTTTATGTGGGAGGGCTAGAAAAAAATATGTATGTGAATTATCTCTGGAAGAATATATGTGGTAACAAAGGAATTGGTATCAGTGGCTGCTTCACGAGAGGAAGACCCTCTACTATAAACGCTTTTATACTTTTGAAACTCATTCTGATATGAATGAAGATATAACCTGTTCAAAATACTAAAAATTACTAAAGAACATGGGAACTTAAACTATTCTTAAATTCCATCTTGTTGTGATAAGGAGGTCACATTATGTGTGAATGAATGAATGGCCATGATGAATCATGATAGTAGATGGCACCTTTATCTCCCCACTGGGTTCACCAATAGTTTTGGGGGGTGAATATTTTTCTTTCATTCATTTATTAATTCATTCAGCAATCAATTATTAGATGATTTCAATAGCCAGGCTTTGTTTTAACTCTGTGAACATAGCAGTATATATAAAAAAAACTTTTTGTTCATATTCATATGAAACATAAATTCTAACATGAAAGCATAAAAAACAGACAGAGAAATAATGGAAGTCCAAGAGTCATAAGGAGAAAATAGAAAGAAAATCCTTCAGTGAAACATACGGTGATTGGTGAACAGTGTTAAGAGATATTTTCAAAGTTATCCGATATGATAGGACAGAGCAGAATAAAGGCTGTTGAATTTGGCTTTTACTATTTTATTGGCACCTTTGTCAGTGGGAAGAAATCAGATTGAAACTTGTTGAGCGAAATATGAACAAGTGATGTCAATGAATAGTACTTATTCTTTCAAGGTTGATCGTGAAGAAGTCAGTCAGTTGCTTTAGGAGGAAGTAATTGTGAAGGCAAAGTATTTTTTGTTTCTTCATTGTAATGAAGAGGTGAACATTTGTTTATTTCTTATACTGCTTCTATTTTTATATACTTTTTGTAAGAAAAAAAGTCTTAGCTTAAATAGGTACATCATATTCATTGAGCACTCACTTTGGGTCTGGTAATATCACAATAATATTACAACAACATAATGAATTACTGATAACTCTTTTTTTCTCATGTGGCCAACAGACTCTTAAGGTAGTCCCATGATCTCTGCCTCATGGAGTTCATGTGATCCCCTCTTCTTGGGTGTAGTTGGGTGTGACTTGCTTTGAACCAATTGAAATAGCAAAGGGAATGGGATGTAGAAGATTAGGGATATGTGATTATATTGTATTAGATGGTAGCATCTTTCTGCCTAGAGTCCCAATGCCTCTCTCTCTCGCTGCCTTCAAAGAGGTTGAACCCACACTGGAAAGCCTCGTGTGTAAAAGAACTACAGGTGTCTTCTAGTATATGAAAGTGTTCTCTAACTAGTAGACAGGATAATACAGATCTTTGGTCCAACAACTGCAAAAAACTAAATTGTGCTAACTCCCTGAACAAGTGTAGATGTAGTTCTTTCCCTGGTCATTTATTAGATGAGAATGCAGATCAGGCTGCTTTGCATCCAACCTGGGAGACTTGAAGTAGAGGACCCAGCTAAGCCATGCCCAGAGTTCTAACCTGCAGAAACCATGAGTTCTTTTAAGAAATGTGTGTTGTTTTAAGCTCTTAAGCTTGTCGCAATTTGTTATACAGCAATAGATGAGGCAAATAATTAAAAAATTCAAGCACAGATAATTTATTTGACCAAAGATAAAACAGCTAGTGTTGGAACCAAGGGTTTGGAATGTAAAGAAAGTTATACAGACCTTGGATTTGCTAATTACAATTGTTTGGAGACAATTTACCAAACTCAGGCTTTGTGTTCTCATCTGTAAACACAACAATATCAATTTTAGCTGGCTTTGATGATCAAATGATGTATCAATTATACAAAGTCTAAAACCATATAGACACCTAATAAGTTGTTTTTCATCTCTTTAATTTCTGTACCATGTAATACTTTCTATATGAGCATCACAATAATTTAATCAGCAATTTCAATAATGTTCTAGACTCTGTTTTGTTTGTCCTAAGGAAAGTAGCACCTCTTTTATAATATGATGCCGGCTTCTTATATCTGTCATAGGTCAACGGTAGAATTATGTGCCCAAAGACTATACATTCACATGGCACCTTTATAACCAAGAAGGGTTTTCATCTTGGCCAGCTCTTTCCAAAAGCCCAGAGAGCTGGCAGGAGGCAGGCCTGAAGGAGTTAAAAGAGAGTGCTGCTGGCAAGTTTCCTTCAATCAAGTGCCTTTCACCAAAAATGGAGAAGCAGTAAATGGGGAGGAGGGCGAGAACAGGAGGAGGTGAAATAAACAGGCCTTCTCCCTGGTGCAGAACTCACTTCTATAGGCAAGAGAGGAAGGGCAGAGACAGTTATAAAGGGTCTTTTATGCAAAGCGTTTCAAAGGGCTATGATGAAAATACAATATAAAATACACTCTTAGCTTATTAGCCGACAGCTCAGCCTAGACAAATAAGAGCATTTTCAGTTTGTTCTTAAAAGTCTCCAAGGAGCTGGGAGTTCTTACAGCTGCAGAGGAAAAAAAAAAAAAAAGGTGAGTTTGAACGCAGCCTGAAGAAAATATTCTTGCCCTTATTGAATCAAGTTGAACAGGGTCACTAGTGGAAAGTAAATCCCTGAAGATGGATGGTATATAAGCAGCAATATTCTCTGAAAAGGAATTGAGGTCTTAGTTGTAGAAATCTCTGAAAACCAGGAATGAAGTATATAAATGGGCCCAAGGTCTGAAAGACATGAAAGATTACTCCATGAAATGCCGAGAACAAAGACAACTGGGTCTCAGGGAGGACCCTCACTAATTCCAGTGTCTCTAGAGTTAAATATCAATGCTGAGTGTGACGTGTGTACCGGCCATAAGCAACACACATTTATTATCTCACAGGTTTTGCAGGTCAGGATTTTGCAGTCCCATCTGAGGAATAACTAGGGAAAGATCTGCTTCTAAATTTGTTCAGGTACTTAGCACAATTTAGTTTCTTACAGCTGTAGGATTAAAGATTTCAGTTTTATCTTGACTGTTAGTCAAATGCCACCCTCATCTCCTGGAAGCCACCTGCATTTTCTTGCGGCGTGTCATTTCCTAGTGTAGGTTCCACCTTCTTGAAGCCAGTGGGGTGGGGGAAGAGAGAGAGAGAAAGAGGGAGAGAGAGACCTCAGCCAGACAGGTGCTACAGTCTAACAGAATATAATCGGGTAACCATAATCCTGTACCTTCCATTCCATTTCCTTTGCCATTTCTATTGGTTCAAAGCAAGTCACATGAAACATATCATGTGGACAACTGATATCTGTTATTAAATGAATGTATTTTCTAATTTATTAAATACAGCTGTGTTGTATCACTTATGTTGAATTAAAAGATTAAATCAATGACTATCTTTAACATTTTAAGGTGTCTAACCAGTTCTTTTCCTTGTCTAGCTGTTGTTTCTTTTTCATTTGCGTTCGACGTTTTCTTTATATGGATGCTTTTCCCTTACTTATCTTTTTGAGTAACCTAAACATACTTATCTCAAAACCTTTGTCAGCATGTTCTAAACAAATTAGTTTCACTAAACTGCATTCTTAACCTAATAATTAATATAATAATTAATTTTGATGTCTGTTTCTTAATGCTAATTTAAACGAAATTATTTGATATGGTTTGACTTCGTGTCCCCACCCAAATCTCATCTTGAATTGTAGCTCCCATAATTCCCATGTGTTGTGGGAGGGAGGCGGTTGGAGATAATTGAATCATGGGGGCAGTTTCCCCCATACTATTCTCATGTTAGAGAATAAGTCTCACAAAAACTAATGGTTTGATAACAGGAAACCTGTTTCCCTTGGCTCTTATTCTCTCTCTTGCCACCACCACGTGAGAAGTCCCTTCTACCTTCCACCGTGATTGTGAGGCCTCCCCAGTCATGTGGAACTGTAAGTCCAATAAACCTCTTTCATTTGTGAATTGCCCAGTCTCGAGTATGTCTTTATCAGTGGTATGAAAACGAACTAATACCTTATTCAAATAGAGATTTAAAATAGTAAACATTCATTACCTCACAGTGTCTGTGGGTCATAAATTCTGGAGCAGCATAGCTAGGTGGCTCTTGCTTATGGTTTCCCATGAACTTGTAATCAAAGTATCAGCCATATATATATTCATCTGAGGGCTTGACTAGAACTGTAGGATTCTTTTCAAGGATAGCTCATTCATGTGGCTCTTGGTAGAAGGCTTCCTTTTATCAGCAAATTGACCTCTCCATAGGGTTTCTTGAGACTCCTCTAACATGGCAACTGGCTTCCCCAGAGTGAGCGATGCAAAAGAGAGTAAGACGGAAGTCATGTATTTTGTACGACGTCACTCTCGTTTCCACAGTACCTCATTAGTGACAGAAGGCAGCTGTAATCAATATATGAGGACATGAACACCAGGAGGGAGATTGGGGCCCCACCTTGGACAGTGGCTACAACAATTATCTATTGGTTTTGCAAGATCTGTAATGTTGAGTCACAGGTCCTGCTCAAAATTGGTATGGGGACATCAACACAGTGGGTAGATGTGTCTAAATTTTTCTTGCTATGTACAACTTCAGCTTTGTACCTATAATTAACAATCAAGGGATGGAAGTGGTTTCTTTTCGTTTTTTTGTTTTTTGTTTTTTTTTGAGATGGAGTCTTGCTCTGTCGCCTGCGCTGGAGTGCAGTGGCGCGATCTCAGCTCACTGCAACCTCCGCCTCCCAGGTTCAAGTGATTCTCCTGCCTCAGCCTCCCCAGTAGCTGGGATTACAGGTACATATCACCGCGCTTGGCTGGGTTACACCGTGTTAGCCAGTATGGTCTTGATCTCCTGACCTAGTGATCTGCCCGCCTCAACCTCCCAAAGTGCTGGGATGATAGGCATGAGCCACTGTGCCTGGCCTGAAGTGGTTTCTAAAACAGCCGCTCAAGAATGTTACTCCAGCCTCTGGTTTCCATCAACAAACCTTTCCAGATGTTCTTCTCACTTGGGGAAAGTTTTAGTCTCCACTTTCTTCATACTTATGGATACAAATTCCATCAAATATGTTCTTGGGTTCCACACAATGCTTGTATTTCTGTTCTGATTCTGGTTGCCTTGATCCCCAAATATTACTTTAAAAAATTAAACATATAAATATAATGTGTATCCATCACTATCATGTATTTGCCACAGACAAATACATCAAACTGCAAAGTTCTTATTATAAATGGAAGTTTTCCTGTTACAAGCTCGGCAATTTTGTGCATGTTTTATGCTAGTATACTGCAGTATTAAAATCAGTTGATATACAGCTTCTGAGAGAAATGGATAGAAGTGGGCATCAAGAATCACTACTAATGTGCCAGAATTGGTCTCTGGGGAATCATGAAGGTGTGCAGAAAAAAATGTTTGGTTACTTGACCTATAAACAATTCAAGACATGGTACCAGGATAGCATATAATTGGTCATAAAGAATAAGCAGATCTTTGACCTCAGAAATGGTAAAGGTAAGAAAGTAGCTCTCCTGGCACACTGACAGCAATCACAAATTTTAATTTAATTATGGCTCTTTTGTAGTTAGAAAATCTAGATTGGGTACAAATACAGAATAGAGTAAAATCCTAGGCAACATGTTTTAATAGTTAATTCACTATTTTTTGGACAGGTGGACAATTATTGGAGCTGTGCTCATTTGTATAGTGGAAATGAATTTATTTCATTTGGCTTCTTTCTGATATTGTTTGGCATTTCTCCATTAGTGAATCTCTTTATATTAATTGCAATTCCACTGCTTGACTTCATCTGACACTTGGGATGCATATGATATCTTACTTACTTATTTATAAACTGTCCCATTGTAACAAACTGTGAAATCCATGTCCAAATGACTATAATCACTCAGTCTTGGAAGAAAAAAATGAATGCCATTAGAAACATCAGTGCCCAAGCAGAAAATTATTTTGACTAGTGAAGTGGAGGATTTATTGAGAATTATCCTTCCAGATATATCTCTACAAGGTCAATTTATCCACCCAATACAATGAGAGTATAGAGAAATTTAAGTACACATTGACTGTCAATTATAATTCTCTTAAAGAGTGAATAAACTTTTACATAAAACATTAAAAGTGTTTAGTTTGCTGAGAAATAGTGCTTATATTCACAAATGAAATAAGAACATGACACTAGAACACAAAAAACGTTGAAATTTCAGAGATGATTTAGGAGTCATCAAGAGAAAGAAAAATGTAAAGATTTCTAGAGAATACACTTTCAGACTGAATATCAGAAATAAATAGTCATATCCTTGACTTTTATGTTGAAATAGACACAGATTTTCAGGAAAGTGGATGAGGTTGAAGAGAATTTGATTTTGCAATCCTTAAGAAACTAGAGTGCTAGGAAAATAATTCAAAACAAAGAGCTATTTCAAAATTTAATAAGCATAAATGAACATACTAAAGATCAAGTACCTCAAAAGGAAAGAGCTCCATCTAAACTGAGTGACAGCTATAGTGCTTTGGCATAGAGGATGTCAGTAGATTTCAAAAATGAAGTCAGTCATTTAAACCTATTGCATAGGTGCCAATGAAGAATAAATCCTTTCCTAGATCCTTCATTCATTGCACAAACTGAGTTTCAAGATCGTGATGGCTTTTAGCTTCCTCAGTTTGCTTAAACAGTTTAGTAAGTTACCGAAAATAATATCAAAGGAGAAAGAATTACAACCAGGCTCACAAAGAAAGAAAAGATAATCTGCATAAGAAAAACTAACACACATCAAGATGGAAGGATGATGTTATGAACTTGGTATATTGTTTGGATTTCTCAAATTCTAACACTCAGATAATGATTTTCTTGAATCAAAGCAGAGCTAAAGTCTAATATCAAAGAAAACCAAACAGGGAATTATTTAGCAAGCATCTTGAAATCTCTGCAGCACAAATAAATGTATACTTGGGTCAATTGATAAAGTTACTAAATCATCAAAATTGGCCAAGCTCATTCATTATGAAATCATTGCTTATTCTGCCCAGTACTGAAATAATAGAAGGACCAGCTGCTAACTTAATATTACAACTGTAAGATAAATACTTAATTTTAAAAGTATGATGCTTATCTGTGTTGTGTGTTTTAAAAATAACAATATTTTTGAAATATTTGCATTATGATTTACATCTATAAACACCTTCTGTCCTGATAGAAGTTTTGCAAGTAGTTGAGGCAGGGAGAGTTATTTGCGTTTTATGGAAGCCACACTCTGCATTTTGAGATCACATTAAATTTACCCAAACCTGTGTGTTAACTTGGTGGAGGATGTTAAACTGAAACATAAATTTACTGATTCCTAAGGTAGTGCTCCCTCCATGAAATTCATCCTTCATAATGCAGCAGAAAATGCCCTCTCCTCTGCAGAAGGAACATTGGATGCTTCTTCTTTGGTGCTTGTCAATGCTTTAGGCATATTTCCAATACATCACTCAACATGTTGTTTTCAAATGCAAACAGAGGGATAGAACTGAAGCAGATAGTTATTAAATGGACATTGCAACAGATTAGGAGTTAGTGTTTCACACAGTTCTTTAGATTAGTTAAGACATGTAAAAAAAAAAAAGACAAGCAAAACCCCTACTAAATAAGAAGTAAATATTATAGGGGAACCGAGAAGTGATTAAAAATTTGTGAATATAAACACAGGGATTAGTTAGGGGCAGCCATTTTTAATTTTCTATACCAGTTGAGAAATCTATCTAGGGCACTTTATTTAACTCATTAACATATCTTAGAAAACCAAATGAATTATTTGTCAGAAAGAATTATCTGGAAAGAAATTACTGAGCTCAGTGTTGCATATCTTTGTGGATATTGCCACACCAAAATTAATTACAATTATTAATAATTGTATTCTCTGGGGATGCTTCTCCTGCCACCCAAATAAGTTATTCAGTGTTTAGGCTACTTATGGTCTGTATTTTCTTTGAATGCTATGGCATATTTTAAGAAGTCTGAAAATAATCGTTACTCTGGATCACATATTTTAGAAAAGTAAAAATGCATTAGTAATGTAGCTGCTCAAAAACTGAAATCCTGCAGAAATAGCTCTATAGGTTAGCAAGATCAAAGATACAACTATCCTCTGCAAGAGGTACTTGGCAATATTTCTCACCTAGAGATGTCTGTTGTTAATAATTTCATGAATGCTAATGGGAGCTTTCCGTTTACATGACAAAGAAAATAGTCTATTTGATGGAATTATTAAATGACCATCTATCATGGTTGAGCAAAACTGGTTGCCTTTACATAGATGCTGGCTGAAATGTTAGACTTCAAATAAATGAAACGAGTTATTTTTCTACAACCATTTTTTTCTTGTTTGCTAAGAGCTCCTTATATTTGAGCAAATCACATATGTGTTACACTTGATATTTTGAATGAATTTGTCAGAAAGCAGATCTTATCCAAGTCAGTCATTTTCTCAGAGGTTTAGGGAAGATAAGAGATTTGTGTGAGGTCACTTAGCCAGGGAACCTGGAGCTCTCTTCACTGAACAATTTCAGCAAGGTTTTTAGTCAGATCATGGGAAGGTCGATGATATTTAGTGCTATATTCCAGACCCCCATATTTTTTAAAGTTTATTCAGTTCTAAGCACTCAGGAAAAAACCTAGAAAAATGGTCGTTGTCTCTTTTGAACTTTCAACCACAAATTTTTGGAATTATATCTTGGAATTATATCTATCTATATAGATGTCATATCACAGTAATTTCATATATACATCTTAGACCAGAGATTTATTTACCAGTGATAGTAGCCTCGCTAATAAAACATTTTCTGACAATTTTGGAGATACTAGCTACTGTGTTTATAGTGTATAAATACATTATATAGTCACACTGTAAACTATGCTACATTTTGTTGTTTAGAAAGTCTCTTACAAGGTCTGGAATGGAACGTTTTCAGTTGTCTCTGAAATTTTGCTAAGGCCTGTTAGCTGCAGACAAAAGGTAAAAGAGCAGTGATAGCCACATCTAGGCTTTCCAAGGCAGCAAAACTGGTACAGACATTATCAGCCCATTACTCACTGCCAATCTTTAGAGAGATATTTAGAAATCTGCAATTTCAGATAGAGAATCAAAAAGTGAGGACGTTTTTGACTTAGGAGAGAAACATTTGGTATTTCCCTTGCACATCCAGTCTTGGGGGAAGAGAAAATGTCATTCTAACTTACCTCCAGGCAGGAGAAGAGGGTTCTGAGAAATGCATTCCTGAAGATTTAGTAGGTACTGACTGAATATGCACAGAGCTATGAAAACTAGGGCGCTCTTTCTGCCAACAGGCAAGGGCAAATGCGACAAGAAAGTTCTTGGAAGAACTTGAGTTATGTCTTCTGGAGTTTGGGGACACGTGTGACCGTAAAGATGAATATTTTGTTTCTCACGTACATAACTCTGAAGGCAGACAGTTACCAGGATCAGACTGCAATGGCCAGAAAGCAGAGTCTGAAGGAAAGGAATTTTGCAGTGACTATGAAAACGTATCATAGAGCCTGGACTTGGAGGCCCTCTCTAGTGAAAATATAATGGCCAAGAAAAAATGACTGTAACACCAGGATGTGAGATTTGTGCTCATTTTCTTCTAAAATAATCCCCTCCACTGACCCTGGCAGTGAAAGATCATACAACAGCCACTGGGTATTTCATTAGTAGGAAAGATTACACTTCAGTTGCAGAAAAAGGAGAATAATTAATTATATGTGAAATTGAAGTACAGATAAAAACCTAGGACAAAATTCTAAATTCAAAAAATTGAATAATAACATTTTCATTTATTTCTGTTTTTTTTGTAATCAATTTATGAGAGCCAAAATATCAGCCCAATTTATGACTGGGGGATGGGGAGGGAAATCCGACATAGTATAGATGGGTGGCATGATGGGAAAATGATAAAATTAAATCCTATTTGCACATCCATCAGATTTAACTTATTACATTCATTCTGTGTGTATCAGTTAATCTTTACAACAACCCTGTGAATAATATCACCAACGCTTTCTTTACAGATGAAGATTCTGAAGAATTCAGGGAGTCAGGACAGATCTGGCATTAAACCAGTTGTGTCTAAACCTAACACCTTAGCTTTAGTAACTACAATTTAGCATTGCTCACTAGAACTTCCCGCAGTGATAAAATATTCTTCATATGAAATATTCAGTATGGTATGTACTAAGATATTGTTGCTATTGTTGCTGCTGAGTACTCAAAATATGCCTAGTGTAACAGAGAAAGTGAATTTTTAATTGTATTTATTTTAAATTAACTTAAACAGAGTCATGTGAATAGTGCTTTCTATATTGGACAGTGATATTCAGGATTGTTCCATATGTCCAATGGTCTTATTTCTATGGATCATATATATGTGGACAATTGGTCTAGATCTTAGTGGAGCTTCACATTTCTCAGGCATTGACAGCATAAAGACACACACATACACACACATGCACACATATGCACAGATACAAGGACACACATTTAGAATCAGTTTAGAAGAGCACTGTTGGAGTGTGAAACTGTTGAAGCTACCACTCTGTGCCTCTGTGAGAGAAGTAATAATTGTGAGCACTTGAGGATGGGACAGTGGCCACAGGACCTTGTCCTTCACCTCTGATGAAACCTGACCAAATTTACTTGGTTAAGTCCTGTGCTGTATAAAAGATTTTATTTGAATTATATGAATATATAAATAAATAGATGTATACATAGACAAATAAATGAAACCTATTTCGAAATGCATTATGAATCCTGGAGAGCTTAGATTTTTCCAATGACTCTTTAAGTTATTAACGGTGTAACCATAGGCAACTTTGTCAACCTCTTGGGTTTCTAATATCTCATCTGTTAACTGAGGAGGATACTAGATCTGCTTCCCTCAGAACCTTTCCTGAGTTTTTGTTGATCATAAATGAGGTGCTGCATGAGAAAGGAATGTGTGAGCTGTGAAGTGTTACACAAGTGTGGATTATTATTCATTTGTTGCCACAGCAACTGAAGGGCATCTCTGTGACAACAGAACGGCTAACTGAAAAGCAATGATTAAAAAAAAAATGTATTGTCAGAGCTGAAGTACATGATACTTTAGCAGCCAGAAAGCCCTAATACTGGTATTTTTCTCATGTCCTTTATTGTTTTTCCAATCAAGAATGTATTACATATACATATTTATGATTCAGAAAATATGGAGAACTGTAAAAACAATGGCTGTTTTGATGTGTCCTCTCCATGTTTTCTTTTTGCTTGTAAATATGTCTATATCCATATACATAGATATATCAAATTTTTTTTTCTTGAGAGTCTACTGAATATGCATATTCTGCTGTATATATATATATATATATTCTGTTTATTATCTTTTGTCATGTTTGTTCATGCAAGTTATGAAATATTTTCCCAGAAAATCACATTTATAATTAATTGCATAATATACTATCATATGGCTATGTCATAATTTTTTAAATAAACTCTTTGTTAGATGTTTTAGAGTTTTTTTCTATTTCCCTCTTGTTTTTTCCTTTGTGGTTACTTAAGAATGCTACAGCAGATATCACTGGCTTCTAGAAATGCATAGACAAGAGCTCTCTCAAGGAGTGGCATTTGAGCTGAGTCTGAATGACCAAAAGAAGCCAGACATTAGGACAGAGCACTCAAGGCAGAAGAACCAGCAGGTACAAGGCCTTCGTAAAAGCTATGTTAGTTGATAAGGCACTGCATTACCTCTCCAAGGAAGATTTATACCTTACACCTTATTCTGACCATGTAGTGGATTAGATAAATGCTTAAGCCAAGAGCTTTATACATCTCACATTACCATTAGCTCTTAAAATACTTGCCATATATTGTCTTGTTAGGAAATATGCACTGAATGAAAGCAGACGGGTAAAATACTTGCAGTTTAGTCTACTTTTATAAAGTAATAACTTCAATACAGATTCCCACCATATAGAGCCTATTCAAGAAGAAAATATTTTATATGCTAATAGCTAATATTTAATTCATTTGCAGAAAATATGAGGAAGAGTAAAAAAGAAACTATATAGAATTCCAGATCAATTAATTTCTTCTAAATGTAAATGTCTGCTATCTTATACCCATATACAGAGTAAACACATAAAACAAAAAACAAGGAAAAATGTTTGGAAGAGAAACTATGCAGTGATATCAGTTATGAAAAAAGTGGTGAGTCTCATATATTTTATTTCTATTTTTGGTATTAATAATTCATAGTTTATGTGTTTATAGTCAAGTGTAACATATAGTATGTTTATTTCAAGATTAATGCAGTTAGCATAAGCATTACCATATGTTATAACTTATTTTCCAAACAGATTTTTCTCCCTTGGCCCGTAGAATGCATAGAAGGCTTAGGGCTTAGAAAATATATTGCAATATTACACTCTGATGGTGGGCAAGAGAGACACACTTAGCTTATAGGCATCACCACCTATACCCTCAACTTCTCCATCTCCTAGCTTAGTATTTATTCCAGTGCTCTGTTTTCCCAGTATGCTAGAAAACCAAGTTATTGATATACAAAAATGTGTATTAGTTGTGCTGAATAACAAATATAAAGCTATTTTAATACACCAAATTCATATTTAAACCAACTGCTAGAGAAAATAATGCTTAACCAGTTCATGTCTGATTAATGCAGATAAAAATGCCATCTAATCATTTGATGGCAGGGATAAAGACCAGGTGTGCTAATCAGTTCTCATGTATCCTCAAGAACGTCACTGCTAATAAAACAGTGATTTCAAAAAATCAAGGGACACTAGCACTTGCCATGGGCTGAATTTTGTTTCCCCCAAATTTATATGTTGAAGTCTTTACCTGCAATGTGATATTTGGAGATGAGGCTTTTTGGAAAGTAACTAGGGTTAGATGAGCTCATGAGGGTGGGTCTTCGTGATGGGATAGCTACCCTCATGAAAAAAAAAATACACCTAAGAGCTTGCTGACTCTCCATAAAAGCACAAAGAAGAGATCATGCGAACACGCAGTGAGATGGTGGCTTCTGTCACTCAAGGGAAAATCCCTAACAAACTGACAATGCTGAAAACCTGAGTTTGAACTTCCAGGATCCAGAACTGTGAAAAAACAAATTTCTGCTGTCCAAGCCACCCAATCTTGCAGTATTTTGTTATGGCAGCCTCAACTGACTAATACAGTTCTTCACTGAGGAAAAATTAAAAGGATGCTCTGAGAAGTTTATTTGTTATGGTATATTAGTGCATTCTCATGCTGGGTAATTTATAAAGGACTGGGTAATTTATAAAAGACAGCGGTGTAATTGACTCACAGGTCTGCATGGGCTGGGGTGGCCTCAGGAAACTTGCAATCATGGTGGAAGGGGAAGCACACATCCTTCTTTACATGGGGGAAGGAGACAGACGTGCCGAGTGAAGAGGGTGAAAAGCCCCTTATAAAACTATCAGATCTTGTGAGGACTCAATCACTATCATGAGAACAGTATGAGGGTAACTGCCCCCATGATTCAATTACCTCCCACTGGGTCCCTCCCTCAACACGTTGGGATTACAGGAACTAAAATTCAAGGTGAGATTTGGGTGCAGACACAGTCAAACCACATCATGTGGGTATCTCACTAAGAGACCTGCTCCACAAGAGAACTGGAGA
This sequence comes from Macaca fascicularis, assembly GCF_037993035.2. Lineage (NCBI taxonomy): Eukaryota > Metazoa > Chordata > Mammalia > Primates > Cercopithecidae > Macaca > Macaca fascicularis. The sequence continues at coordinate 18,972,141 of NC_088379.1, read as the reverse complement.
ATTCCAAGAAAGCCAAGTCATTCACAGTTGCTCTAAACAGAAATGCATATTTCCACTCATGCATATCTCCACAGAAATGCACATGCACTGTGGATTACAAAAAAAAATAAAACCTCATTCTAATTGTTTTACTGTGTACTCTATGGTCAAAGTAGGGGATATTCTGGGAAAATCAGTAAGTATATCTTTGGGCCACCCTGATCTAAAGACAGCTGAACTTAGTTGAGCTGAACATCATCCTTGTTGATTTCCTCATGCCTTAAGACAGTCTGGCTAGCAGACCAGGCAATGGGACACTCTCCCTCTCACCTCCACAGAGATCTATGTGGATATTTGAAAATTGCCTTGCTCCTCTCAGAACCTGAAGCCATCTGAGAGTCTCTTTTGTGACTTGTTTCCTTTAGAGTGTTATAGGAAAGGAGTCCATTGACCTCAGAGAGCCTCAAAGAAAAACATAACACTGAAATACAGTAAATAGAAATTTGAAAGTCTTCATTAAAAAGAACATTGGCAGAGAACTTGGCCCAGTTGTTTTCTAGTGTTTTGTGGAAAGCAGAACTTTTAAGTAATGATGAACCTGAATATTTAACTGAGGCAATATCTAAGCAGGGTTGAAGGCACAGTCTGGTTCTCCTTGCTGATTACAGTAAAATCAAGAGGAAGGAGGTGAACCAAAGAAGAAACTGTTAGGTAAAAAACATAACTTGATGACTGGGAAGACTCTCAGCGTACTGAGATAGTGTGTTCTGGAAATAGGACCAAGTGTGTGGATGAACAGTTGTTCACTAAACAGACTAGATACGTGATTTATGGATCCAATAAACTATCTTAGCAGAAGGCAAAAATGGAGATGCATTTATCTATGAGAGATCTGTTAAGGACTCTCTCTCTGATAGCTTTGACTTTCATGAATTCTTTCTTGACATCCATGTCAGGAACAAGGATTTTGAGAACTGTATACAAGCAAAATTACCATCAACCTGGATTGAAAAGGGTAGAAATAGGATGGAATGAAGAACATAGGACTTTGTGAGCAGTGCCACAGATACAGAGACAAGGAAGACTCTTACTGTCACCATAAACCCAGAGGGCATAGTCCCAAGGGGCAGAGCATCGCCTCCTGGCTACTGGAGAACAGAGCCACCTCTTAGGTTCTAGAAAGGATCCCAACTTCTGAGCTGTTGTTCAGGCTGCCACCTGTTGTTCAGGCTGGGTCTAGTGGCAGAGCACTAAGCCGAAAACAGTGTTTTTTTAAGCCTTAACATCTAATGGAATTTGTCCTGAAAATTTTCAGATTTGCTTGGGAACTGCAACCTCTTTTTACTATATGATTTCATCCTTTTGGAATGTGAATGTGTCTCCTGTGCCTGTCCTACCATTGTATTTTGAAAGCACAATAACTTGTCTGGTGTCACAGGCTCAGAGATGAAGAGAAATTTTGCCCCAGGATGAACCATACCTTGAGTCTTACCCATAACTGAGTTAGATGATGTTTGGAGGAGACTTTAGACTTAGAGATGATGCTGGAATGTGTTAAGATGTTGGATCTTACAAGTGAATATATTTTGCATATAAGAAGGACGTGACTTTTAGGGGAGTCACAGATCAGACTGTTATGAGTTGAATTGTGTCCCTGCTACCAAATTCATATGTTGAAATCCTAACCCCTAGTAGCTCAGAATGCAGCTTTGTTTGGATATAGGTCCTCACAGAGGTAATTAAGTTAAAATGATGTCGTTAGAGTAGAACCTAATCCACATGGCTGATGTCCACATACAAAAGGGGAAATGTGGACACAGAGACACACATGCATATGGGGATGATATGAAGAGACATAGGGAGATGATGGGTATCTGAAAACCAAGGAGACAGGCTTGAAACAAAATTTGTATTCGTGCCCCTCAGAAAGCACTAACCCTGCTGATACCTTGATTTTAGACGTCTAACATCCAGAACTGTGAGCAGTAAATTTCTGTGGTTTAAGCCATGCAGTTTGTGGCCCTTTTTTACAGCAACTCTAGCAAAGTAATATAATAAGACATGATTGAGATTCACTAGTTCTTTCACAACCTGTGATTAAACTTAGAAAATAGCCTCAGTGTTATCAATTCAATAAACAATTAAATGCCTACTCTGTGTAGTGCTTTGTAACAACAGCTAAAGAGAATAATAATACTAGAAAAACCACAGTCCATGCTCATGGGTTACGGTTTGGAATAATCAAATTCTAAAATGTCTGAAAAAATGTGAGTTGGCTGCTAACAAATGGATTCTTAGAGTAAGTCATACATTTCAATGGGAAACATTTTTTTTACATTTGAATTAGAAACATTTTTTGTTGTTTCTTCAAATGACCTGTCACCTTTAATAATACTCATAGCAGCACTGCTAGAAAGTATAAAGTTATTTCCAGTAGGGTGACAATAGAATGTCAATGAAAGCCATTGACATTCTCATAGTGAGTACAGTATATCACTGCCTGCTTCACAATTGTACACAGAGCTGTATCAGTTTTTTAACTCACATATATATGAAAAGTATAGTTCTTATTCATTTTATGCCTCTGGATAGGTATAACGTATATGCCAGTTACTTTGATGAGTTGTATTGCTACTGAACAAAACTACCTAGTGACACTCTGATCTCTTTGTTTTAAAGTATTTTTTTAAGTATTTTTTAATTTTTTAAAAAAGCATCACTTAAATGTAGTTGTTTTAAGAATTTGAACTCCAAATTGTTTCAGGTATGATTTGCACATGTTCTTCTATTTTATGTAGAGGCAGGTTTTACAAGTACGTTACTAAGCATGTTTTGATTTTTATCTATGGAGCTAGATAATTACCATTATGTTGTAGTACTATCATTTTTCCAGATAAATATGGTATTTGATGACAATACATCTGCCTAATATATTATAATATATCATGTTGTGAATCACAGGACAATTTGTTGATAAATTCTGCTCATAATTATGGCAATCATTCATAGACACAATTCATTAATCAGGACAAGACTACAACCTTTAGATTTATGGAACAATAAATTTAAGAATAGAGGTAGTTTAGGAAGAAATAATGGTGATGACAAAGCTTCGTACATTTATGAAAAGTTTAGTTGTAAAAACAAGAGTAGAGAATAAAATTTGTTAGTGTGGCATCTAGACCAATCAAGCAGTAGTGGATTTTTTATAATGAAATTTCTGGGCCATATATTGCTCCCAGGTATACTGGATTTTCATAGTGCAAGGAAATTCTAAAAGCTAAGAATGGAAAAGGATGAACTAGGTAACAACCTGGACACTTGGGTTATTAACTTTTTATGGGTGAGAGTGGTCACAGCTATGGAGGATTCATGTATGCAGGATTAATGTAGACTTTTCACCGCCGTTCTACCAGGATGGTTTAATCTGGCATGTAGGGCATAGCAAGCTCTTGACAAGTGCTAAATGATTTACCTTCTTTCACAATGTGGTGAAATATGAGGAAATAGGTTTGACTTTTAGGAGAAAGGGATATTTTTATAAATAAATCCTTGTGTTAGTGCTACCCAAATGGTTTGAAATTCAAGGCTAAGATTATGTTTCATGTAACATACTATATTAATCATTAAATTCATTTATAGATGTGGAATCTATTTCAAATGAGTAAACTCTCCAAAGGAAAGCATACTTTTTTTTTCGGTCACAGGAATCTTAAGTGACTTAATTAACAGGTGAGTTGCATTGCTCCTGAACAGAGCTACCTAGTCATAATCTGTGTTACCTTTGCTTTAAAACGTTCTCTTTACTCCATTTCCTTAGTTGATATGCTTGAGGCATCTTGTTCAATCAATCATTTATTCACCCACTCATTCATTTAACATGTATTTGCTGTTGCAAAGCAGGCAGTAGGAATAAAATTAGGATCAAAATAAAGTAGTAGTAACAAAATTTGCAGAGTGTGTTCTGAGAGAATAACTCAATATACATTTCTAAATAGATGACAACTCCATTTGGAAGTCTACTCCTCCTGTTATTTTGTAAATGTCCCTGCTCCTCATAATTGGGTAAGGTGTGATATGGTGAGAGTAGTAGGATTAACCCAGGAGGGGACTGCACAGCATTGCAATGGGAGGAAGGAACTTGCCACATACATGATTCTCTGTAATGATTGATAAAGTTCCTTTCAGGTGTGCTTGGTAATTGGTTTTAGTTACATTAAAAGGACGTAAAAGAAGTGAAGACTACTATGATAAGTCTGGTATGACAACATTTATCTCTCTTCCCTTACTTCGAGAGTAGCCAGATTTAGTAACAGAAAGTGGAGGGTACCCACATAAATTTGAATTTTAGATAACCAATGAATAAATAAATAAAGTCCTGTGGCGATCGTACATCCCACATAGAGCTCATTACTTCCTTCTACAACACAGACCCTTTAAGCAACATCTAGAATAGTGCCTTTCAGTTGGAGATATGACCTTCTCCATCAGTAGCAGTATATTAATTCTGACAGAGATTCTTAACCCAGGCAGTGGCACATTCCCTGAGGGACAAGTTTTACTTAGTGTGTGAGCAAGAGGGTAGTCATGTTTGTTTCTTAAAAAGAAGTCTTCTTCCATGTGATTGCTATGTAATATGTGGTCCCCAGAAAGATCATATCCAGCATCCATACTCATCTACTCTGAAAGGGATCACTGTGCTGTGGTAAAGACAGCAGTGTGTATTTTCTGTCATTCTGTGGATGGGCACATTGCTTGGAGCCTTACAGTAGTTATACAGTTATTATATTAAGTTGGATTACTGCCGTCACTACTCTTTTTACTGCTGCTGTTACTCCTGCTAATGCTATTACTAAAATTATCTAATGAGCCTTTAAACACATGACTGTATTTTAAATTCTCTTAACTCAGCAGCCCTGTAAGCTATGACTATCTGGTCATTATTAGCACTATTTTATAGACAGAAACATAAAGACTCGGAGAGATTAAGTAATTCACCTTCTGTCATATAGATAGGCAAAATCAGAAATGAAATTCATGGTCATAAGCTAAGTCTTCTAATTCAAAAACTAAATCTTTTTCTACTACATCACAGTACAGTTAGCATAGTCTTTTCCAAGAGATAACTAGAAAATTGATAAAGGAGGAGATATTCATGCTTTACATTTGTAATACACTCCTAATGCGTAAATGATAAATAGGCCTTTTCATATCCTTTTGTTTTTACAAATTTTTAAGTTATAAAATTAATTAAGAACACAACTATATCTGCTCATCTTCAAAGATGCTCTCTCATCAAAGAAGCAAGTTCAGAACCCCATACATGGAAAGGCACATACTAAGCCATAAGAGAATATTTTGCTCCATCATCCCTAATACCTTAACTGCTGTCAGCTAATAAAAACAAGTAAAAAGCATGTTGCTTTCTCTGAATATTTTAATTATGGATTGGATGATGTATTTATACAAGGATTATCTAGGAAATTACCTTAATAATTATACTACATATTACATTAATCAATGGAATGCAATAAACAAAACATATCCTTACAAATATCTAAATTAAAAAGCATCTTTCTGTGTCTTGATCATAATTCAGTTGGGGAGGCAAACTGTGAAAATATAAAATGTTAATTATAATAAAAACAAAAGTTCTGAAAAGTAATATAAGATAGATCACAAGGTAAATATGGCAGCATCGTATTGAAAATGATGCGGAGTGACTATGATCCCTGAACTTTATTTCTTATGGCCAACACCTAGAATATTACCTTATTCTAACTGTCCTCATAGTAGTTATAACAATCTAATATTTTTTCTATGTTTATTAGTTTATGGACTCCTCTCTTCCACTAATGTAAAGTCTTTATGAGAACAAGGACCCTGTCTGTATTTTTCACCATAGTATTTCCAGAACCTACAAGAGTATATAACACATAACAGGTGAATTAATGAGTAAACCAATGAATAAGAAAAATTTCTAATTACAGCTCCATGGTGTGGAGCTTTTCTGGGCTCTTGGTTTTTCCATTTGTAAAACAACATTAAATAATCACTTTCTCAAAATTTCTGGTGATTATTAAGCACAAAGTAAGCAAATCATACTCCACAGTGACACCCAGTATATAAGGGTTCAGTAAATGGTAGCTATTAAAATAAATGTGGTGATCGGGCATGGTGGCTCACACTTGTAATCCCCCCACTTCAGGAGGCCGAGGTGGGTGTATTACCTGAGATCAGGAGTTCGAGACCAGACTGACAAACATGATGAAACCCAGTCTCTACTAAAAACATAAAAATTAGCCAGGCATGGTGATATGTACCTGTAATCCCAACTACACGGAAGACTGAGGCAGGAGAGTTGCTTGAACCGGGGAGGCGGAGGTTGCAGTCAGCTGAGATAGTGCCACTGCACTCCAGCCTGGGCAACAAGAGCAAAACTCCATCTCAAAAAAATAATACAATAAAATAAAATGTGGTGCTCTCACCTTCATAATAGATGATTATACATCCCTGCCTCATCATTAGGTTTGCCAATTGTCATAGCCAATGCAATATGACATGTGCTACATCTGAGCAGAAGCTTGACTTCTCTCACTCTTCCCCCTTTCATGAGAATGTGCCTTTTCCAGATCAGGCCTGTACCTTAATCCTGGATCCAAGAATAAACATATATGAGGCAAACTCAAACCTAACTGCCTGCCTGAACCTGAGATTCAGGAATAATAAGTCAACTTGTTATATGAGAACAACTAGTTGTTGTTGAAAACCACTGATATCGTTTGGATGTGTGTCCCCTCTAAATCTCAGGTTGAAATGTAATCCTCAGTGTTGGAGGTGGGATCTGGTGGTAGGCTATTGGATCATGGGGACGTATCCCTCCTGAATAGCTTAGTACTATCTCTTGGTGATGAGTGAGTGCTCACTCTGAGTTCTCATGGGATAACCGTTTATTTAAAAGTTTGTGACATCTCCCTCCTTTCTCTCTTGCTCCTACTTTTGCTGTGTAATACACCAGCTCCCTCTTTGCCTTCTAGCATGATTGGAAGCTGCCTGAGACCTCACCAGAAGCAGATGCCAGCATGGTGCTTCCTGTACACCCTGCAGAACTGTAAGTCAATTAAACCTCTTTTCTTTATAAATTACCCAGCCTCAGGTACTTCTTTTTTTTTATTATTTTATTATTTTTTTTTTCTTAAAAATGGGATACATGTGCAGAACATGCAAGCTTTTTACATAGGTGTATGGGTGCCATGGTGGTTTGCTGCACCTATTGCCCTGTCCTCTAAGTTTCCTCCCCTCACACCGCATCCCCACAACAGGCCCTGGTGTGTGTTGTTCCCCTCTCTGTGTTCATGTGTTCTCAATGTTCAATGCCCACTTATGAGTTAGAACATGCAATATTTGGTTTTCTGTTCCTGTGTTAGTTTGCTGAGGATGATGGTTTCCAGCTTCACCCATGCCCCTGCAAAGAACGTGATCTCATTCCTTTTTATGGCTGCATAGTATTTCATGGTGTACATGTACCAACCAAGAACTAGCACAGCCACTAAGGCTTTAGAATTGTTATGCAGGATAAGCTATTGAATACTGACTATTGAAACGCTCTATGGAATCCCAAAACGTGAGCTGCCCAACTCTGCATAAAATATTTCTTCAAGAAAGAGTGTTTGGTAGTGGGACAACGAAGGTGGGTTTGAGTTGACAAATGAAAAGAAGCAATATCTTCCTGCCATGAAAGTATGACATAAAAATTGGCTGGCCCCTCTTTCAGCATGTCAGCATCTTATTTTGTTTGATTGTCTTAAGTCTTATGCTCTTTTTCTCACTCTCCCTCCATCTAATTCAGTCCATTAACCATGAATCTCACAAATCTGGTCACCTCATTATTGGCAGACCAAGCACATTGTGAACGTTGGTCACTTCCTCAGTCATTTCTATTCTGGAGTTTTGCTCCTGCTATACTGAATTACTTGAGTCAATTAGTTCCTTGTATACTGAATTACGTGAGTCAGTTAGTTCCTTGTAACTCTCCTGCTATTTTCTGCTTTACCTGCTTTGCATAAGCCTTCTCTTTGCCTGACATGTTCTCCTCCTCAGAAACACCATACTCCCAACTTCCATAAGTGAGGTTCTCCTTGTTTTAACAATCCAGTTCAAGAGCTGGTCAGTCTTTAATTATCATCATCACTGTAACATCTGTTGAAAAGGGTCATTATTGAATTGCCTTTATTATCCCTGGTTATTAACACAGAGCCTGGCCTGTAATATGTGCACAATAAATACATGTCGAAAAGAGATGATTCACAGGTCACTTCAAAGACCAAAAAAGTCTAAATACGTCATTCTGACTAAAATCTAGTCTGTTATAAATGTGATTCTAATCATCACACTTCAATGAATTACATTGGGGACAGATCTTTTTAATAGATAAAATGACATTTAGAAGAATTCTTAAGCCCAGAATGTAGATCTTTTTTCCAATTATTCCACCAGCAATCAACACTATGTTGTCTGGTCTTCATCAAGTCTCCAATTGGTAGGTTAACATCTTCATGACAGGACTGCATTGAAAACTAGACAAATATAACAAAAAGAAAAGAAGAAAGAAAGAAAAGAGAAAAACAAAGATCTCTGCTCATTTTCTTTCGTTTAAAATGACAATTATAACATTTTGCTACTATATCTCAAAGGGCTGATATTAGCCCATGAGAAATCATGATATAAGTTGTTATAATTATCATTAAAAAATGAATACCTCCTCACTTTTCACATATTCCCCAAGCAGATATGGGCAAGCAAAAGACACAAGAAAACCTGAGAGTTTGTATATATAGAAGAAGAGCAACCCAAGAGCCAGATACGAACCTGTGAGAGGTGGGAAGCCTTTATGCTGATTTTTCTGACATTACAATTGACCTTCAAGGTCAAGAGTTGCAAAGTCATAAAGAAGCAAACAAAAAACAATAAAGTTGTGTTTTCAAAGAGAAAATGATAAAGAGAAAATGTTAATCCCTAAAAGGCATGAAGAAAGAAAATCAGAGTTGTATTTTTCATGCTATATGAAGATTTATTGTAAAGGATCTTTTCAGCTAGGCTTACAAATGCTTAATCTTTTGACATATGACGCCTTGCTTATAGACTTTAGAAAACATATTAATTTCCCATTCGCTTTTACACGTCCTCAGTAGGAGAAACACATTTTATTTTAATGCCAACAAAAGCAAGTAACTAGGAAGACCTAGTTGGCTGCCACAAAGAAATAAAGTGTTGAATAGCATCATCAATAATTCACATGCTCTGTGTAGAAGGAACAGATTACTTGACTGTATAAAGATTATTTCTGCCTTGATGCAGAACCAATGAGTTTTTCCTCATGGGTCCTTTTGACTCCCTCTTTGACTGACAGTCACCTGATAAAATACTACATAGGAGAAAAATAAACTGTATAAAATGTAATGTCACTTAGATCACTTCCTGCTTAAATCCTATCCTCAATCTCTAAATTTAGAGATTGAGATAAGTCTTAAACTGGGTTGTATGATCTTGTGATTGCTGAATCAAAATATCAAGATTACTGGGTTTGATATACTTCCAATCAGTTTTTCCATATTTTTTCTTTATGTCACAAGGCTGTCATGGTTAGAATGAAACAAAACCCAACCAACATAAGTTTTGAAGAAAATTTACAGATCTAAAAGGCACATTGGCAAAATTCTTTGAAGTTTCTCAGCTCACCTATCCCTTCCCACAAAATTGCCTTGACTACATTAATGGTAGCTGGCAATCCACCATACCTTTCCTGCTTCAAGGGAGGATTGTTCTTATAAGTATGCCATGATCAAAAGGACAGTTGATACTTTAGGCAGTGAAAGAGGAAGTAAAATCTGCTGGATGAAGAAAAAGCCAAGAATTAAAATGTTCCCAGAAATTATGGCTGAGCCATAATCACGTATATAGGATTATTCCACAGAAGTAATTTTGTAGGATTTTTTTTTTTTTTTTTTTTTTTTTTTGTGGCAGACATAGAATGACAGGGGAACAGTGTGATGCATAGGATATTTCCATTATATTCCATAATTCTGCATTAGAAGTTCAAAGTAACTTAAATAATGCATGATAAGTTATATCAAAAGGATTTCTGGCTGGGGTAAATGCACACAGGAAGCTGCTTGTAAGGCCATATTTTAACAGCCCTGGATAATGACCTGGCTGGTCTCTTTTTACACCCATAGAAATTCTAGGGTTTGCAATTTGTCAAAGATTAATGGAGAAGCAAGATAAGTAAATTTGGTTGGAACTTTAAGCCGGTTTTTAATGTCAGGATACAAAACACCAGCATAGTACTGTTAGTACTTCCATCTCTCTATATAAAGAAAGTAACACAGCATTAACACTGATGTAAAGTTAAAGTAATGAACCCCCGATCCTGTGTTCCCTTCTCAATAACTGGACATGGAGAGAAGAAGGTTTGGCTACAGGAAAATGGCACACTACAGGCAAAGGTTGGTGAGGGACAATAAAGATTGAGAGCCATATTAGTCAAGGTTCTATATAGGGACAGAAAGTATATATGAAAGGATATACATATATATGAAAGGGAGTTTATTAGGGAGAATTGACTCATGTGAGTCACAAGGTAAAGTCCCCTGATAGGCCATCTGCAAGTTGAGGAGCAAGGCAGTGAGTCATGGATCAGTCTGAGTCCCAAAACCTCAAAAGTAGGGAAGCTGACAGTGCAGCCTTCAGTCTCCGGCCAAAGGCCCGAGAGACCCTGGCAAACCACTGATGTAAGTCCAAGAGTCCAAAAGCTGAAGAACTTGGAGTCTGATGCTTGAGGGCAGGAAGCATTCAGCATGGGAGAAAGATGGAGACCAGAAGTCTGCTCTTCCATCTTCTTCTGTCTGCTTCATTCCAGCCATGCTGGCAGCTGATTAGAAGGTGCCCATCCAGATTGAGGGTGGGTCTACCTCTCCCAGTCCACTGACTCAAATGCTAATCACTTTTGGCAACACCCTAACAGACAAACTCAGGAACAATACTATCCATCCTTCAATCCAATCAAGTTGACACTCAATATGAACCATCACAAGGGCTTCACTGTATGCCTGTACCCATCCCAACAAATTGATACATTATCTTGTAATTATCTCATTGACTTCATACAACAACACTAACACGGAGGGGTTATTCCTAACTAGCAGATACCTGCCTCAGAAGGGATCCAATAGTTACATTACAGAAAGTGTGTGCATCTGACATCATTTTCCATTTCCTCACCACTACATTATACTGCATAATGACAGAAGCAGTGAATTTTGAGGTCTTCTAGAGAAAAGCAACTCTGGAGAAACAGCCATGCATGAGCCAAAAGGAAAGAGACTCTTGGTGGCACTTAGCAATTAAACCTGCTTCAAATTGTGTAAGGCAAAGGAAAGAAATAAAAGTCAGCTGTTCAAGGACTGGGACTAGGGATGCAGAAAGAAGGTCTGCAGAACTGCCTGGACCAGTGAAAGATCCTGGGGAATGTCACGATTGGCTGGGCAAGCTGGGTTGTCTGCAGAAAACCGAAGCATTGGAAATATCTGCTCTTACGTATGACTTAAAGTTACCTTGATCCTTATCTTTCCAAGTGGAAAAAACAAAAGTCCATTAAAATTGCTGTACTCCCACCATATTTTTCTTCTCTTTTATCCATTTCTTCCAGTGGATGTACACTTTCTTATTTGTCGATGTTCTAATAAGCCATTATTTGCTCTTGCTAGATCCATTCTTCACCCTCCTCTACCCTGCGGTGTGCCAATGTGGGTGAAGGCAAGGCAGGCAAATTAGCCCTGTGGATGGCATAATGCTCTGGCTTCTTTTTGGCTTTGACCAATGACACCCACAACAGGAGATTGGGGCACAGGAGACAGTATGTCACAGTATTTATTTTCTTTGACTGTTTCTCACCTCCTTTCCTCCCACCGTGATCCCATTTCTCTGGAAGTAGCTATGTTTTTCCTACAGCTGTATCTCCCATGAGTGGCTCTTCTTCTAAGGCCCTGGTCTTTACTGTGTGCCAGACACACAATTTTCTTCTTGTCCCTTAAGCCTTTATGGTGGTAACAGCTTCCCACTGTTGCTAGTCTTTGGGTCGCCTCCCATCCTTTGTTTCCCAAACCCTAATCTCACCTCTACAAATAGTTCTGTCATTAAAATTCTTATGTGTGAGTTATCTGGAGTAGATTCTGCTTCCTTCCAGGGATCTGAGAAATATCAATAATCACTCTTTCCTGGTAGGAAGTGCCTACCTGCAGGGAGCATACTTTCTCTACTCGTAGTTCACACTTCAGTTGTAGTATCAGGTCCCAGTGAAGAAGAACCTTTATGGTCCAGCTCTTCCTACCATGGCACAGAACTTCAGTTTGAGAGTCCGCTCAAAGAATGGGATCCCATTTCTCCGCAGACCTAACAATTTAATATCTAACTTCTAAATCTATTTCTCAATTGATTCTGTGGTTTACATAAGAAAAAAGAGAGAAGTAAAGTTTTGAGTCCTTCAAACCCCAGCAGTTTTCATTTTTTCCTTTTTTAACTCCCTTCCCAATACTAAGGAGGCCGTGTGCAGAGGGGCTTTACTCACATAAAGGTATAAAGGACCAGTGGGTCCTTCTGGTCTTTGCAGAGATGGCCTCTTAATTCCAAGAGAGTTTTGACAGCACCTGTGGATACTGGAGTCTAGAACAAGAAAACAATTGAGGCTAGCATTCGACTCTTGATGTTCTTGTTTTTGAAAGAAGAAATCTGAGATGTTTGGGACTAATGGGCTTTTTATATCGCCCCCTTCCTGCAATTTCGGAACTGGTGAAATCCCTGCTAGACTAAAATAACAACTTGAGGAGTTGGAAACTGGTCTGTGGGTAAAGAGAGCAGAGGTGGTTGAAGAAACTGGTCTGTTGTTAATCATAAAGGCTGTCCTCAGTGCCTTATCACATGGGAGGTGAAAGAATACTATCTCTTCCTAACTTTCCCTTGGGAAAAATGACTTCGTATTAGTATTTTACAGGCCACGATACATAGCATGTTTTCGCATTTAGCCAAAACTGAGAGAGAGAGAGGTGAAGGTATTTGTAATATTCAGGAAACAAAACAAAACAAAAAAGGAAATGAAGTCTTCCTGACAAACTTGTCCTCCGTATTGCACTAGTCTCTCCTTCTGGGTGTCTGAAGGGGGTACACTAGCCTCTTAGAAACACCTCAATCATTGAATCTCTGCAGGAGGAAAAGTTATCTGAAACCATTCATTTCACAAGCATTTATTGTGTGTTTCCTGAGGTTTCACACGCTGCAACAGACGAAGGGCATTGGGGCAGGACAATGTTAAGGCCACTAGAGGCAGAGGTGAGCTGGAAGTATATAGAATAAAATCATCACTGGAAAGGTCTACCTGTTGTCCCTCAATCCTCAGTCCAGTGAGGGGAACAGAAAGGCATTTTTATTTTTTTCAAAAGCAATGTGATTAGCACGATTCGAGGAGTGTGCTGGAGCAGCGGTCCTCAACGTTTTAGGCACCAGGGACTGGTTTCGTGGAAGAAACTTTTGGGGGCGGAGGAATGGATTCAGGATAAAACTGTTCCACCTCAGATCTTCAGGCATTAGATTCTCATAAGGAGAGTGCAGCCTAGGTCCCTTGTGTGCACAGGTCACAATAGTGTTTGCGCTCCTGTGAGAATCTAACGCTGCAGCTGATCTGACAGGAGGTGGAGCTCAGCTCAGGCAGTAATGCTTGCTGGCCTGCCACTCACCTCCTGCTCTGTGGCCTGGTTCCTTTAATAGGCCATGGACTGACACTGGTCCACAGCCCAGGGAGTTGAGGACCCCTGTGCTGGAGAATCAGCAAGGAAACCCCATGTTATGGCTGGTTTAACCTCTTCATTTTAACAAGGAGGATTCTGAAACCAAGGAATGTTAAGAGACTTGTGTCAGACAGTTCCTGGGATGCCAACTCTGACTAAATCTCAGCTTCTGGGCTGTAGATGGCCAGAGATGATAATATAGAAGAAGAATATGTAAAGAGTGGAAGAAAGAGCTTTTTTTTTTTTTTCCTTTGGGTTTAGAGAGTTTGCCTGCTGTGTAGAGTTAAAATAGAGAGAGGCTGATTTGCAAAACTACCTAATCATGGCAGAAAATGTATGCAACCTAATCTTACATTTGAAATGAAATACTTTGAAGTGTTTTGAATCTGCACTATTGTATCTATGCTGCTAGTGTCCAAGTGAATTACTGAAAGCCAAACAATATATACAAGACAAAGGTACATTCATGCCACAGAGGTAAAACCTCGAACATTATTGCAAAATACAGAACACCAACTGCGTGTGCGCGTATGTGTGATTAAGCCTAGACCTCTGAATTTTCAGGATGTACTTAAAAACGCTGGATGCAGATGCTTCATATTCCACAGTCATTTACCAAAAAAGGAGGGCTAATAAAATCAAATTTCTCCCTGTGAAGGAGACTTAAATAAAACGTCACTAATTACAGGTATTGAACTGTTTCACCTGACATACTGAAGGCTTTTGTGTGCTAACCAAGTGCCATTTTTGGAAACATTTCCAACGAGAAAGAAATGAAGAAAGGTGGGAAAGATCGCATGAGAAAAGTGGGGTCTCTGTTCAAGTTCCCCAACCAACTAGAGAACCAGGCTGAGAAGAATAATAAGCATTGATTAGATAACAGGAAAAAAAAAAAGACTAATTCCATTTCCAAAGATAAATAATTGCTTTTTGTTTTACGTGGCTTGAGGGAAGTCTAAAGCCAAGAGTAATTTATAATCTTACTTTCAATCACTCCCCCACCCCCAATATTTTGTAAGCATTATGTCTGTGCTTTCAATCAGACGTGTTCCAGCAATAGCAAATTTGTCTCCAACTTAGAGAATTGTTAATTAGGGACCCAGATGTGTTTTGCAGAACAATGGAAGCTAAAATCAATGGCTGCCTAACCTGAAGGTTAGGCTCAGGCAATGCCAGAAGGAGCCAAATACATTCCCAGGCCTTGCTAATGAGACATTAAGTGAATGTTTAAAATGATGCTGTAGCAGGATTACATAAGGCCTTTATATACTAATCACATGGAAAAAACAAATATCAGGAAAAACATCTTTATATACACCTCCTCTCCATTTATTTTCTAACTCTGGAAAACATAACAATTTAATTCCTTTTGATAGTTCCCTCTGGGACCCAGTAGGTTTTTCTGGAAATTTTAAAAAATGAAAAGTCACATTCAAGCTTTATGCCTGAGGAGAAAAAAAGGGTGTTTCCTGGACATTAGTTAAGAAGGAGAATAGAATCCCCTAACTTTCCCATTCCTTTTCCATCCTGGCCCACCTACTTTCCGAGATTACATTGTCTGTTTAGCTGGGTTCTGGATTTATCTCAACCAGCGTTGTCTTGCATTCAAATAGTGACATGGAGGCATTATTTCCATAAATAATCTGACTCCTACAAAGCCACTGTGCACTGGTTTAATCAAGGAGTGGGGAAGGAAGCGAATACTTGATGCGGAGTAATTAGGTGCTGGGCACAGTGCTAGGCGCTTTCTATGTGCAGTCTAATCTATTCCTTAGAGCAATGTTTGTGCTCCATAATAGATCATATTCTACTCATTTTCAGAGAAAATTCAGGCTTAGAAGTTAAGGAACGTTATAAATTTTCAGCATTAATAAATGAAGACATAGGGTTTGATGCCAAGTTTGTCTGTCTTTGTACTACCATGGGTAAAGTCAGGATATATCCCCAGGCTGACTGATTAAAACCCTATAACCTTTTTTTCTATGCCAGGTTTTCTTGTTTAGAAAGAAATTCTTGGTTATGGTTTTAATGATCTTCTTGAAACGATGTAACTTCAGGCAATCTGTCTAACCTCTGAGAGACTTAATTTCTACATTAGTATGATTACAGAGTTGCGATAGGTGATACCAAGGATTACCCTGAGCCCTGATTGGATTTATTTTCCTGCTATATTGGCAATTTCTTCTTCTCAATCACATCACTTTGTTTTTCTCTTGCAATCTGATTTTGACAAAGTTAGGGAAAATGACAATTTCGTTGAAGGACATTTCAGCATAGCAAGAAACAAAGCTGAAGGGACAGACTCAGAAAATCAGGAGGCATTTCTTTTTTAACATTTATAACTCTAGTTCATTTTTGAAGGTGGCTGTATATTTAAGTGGTTCATTATGGAATAATATAAATATTTTACTGCTTTTTCTATTAGAAAATAAATATATCTGTGGACACAGATTGTAAAGATGCAAGCAAAAGATTGTAGGTATCTATATACACTACCTTTTACTACTTTATGGGTCTTTATTTATTTGAAGCAAGCTTGCCAAAGATAATCAAAATATAAAAACAATAAAGAAATGATTGAGAGCTATAAGAACTGTTTAATATTATCTGCAATGACTCCTTATGTTTCATGACTTGCTTAGGCTTAAATTATAAGGTAAAAGTTAAAGAATGAGGATTTTATACCAATATATTGGTGAATATACTTAAATTAGGTTAAAAATCTACCTATGCACTGTTTCCAACAGACACATCTGAAATGAATTGCCACATAAATCTTGCAAGTAAAAAAACCCTACAAGATAATATATTAGCAAGATGGAAGCACAGAAATAAAATATAAGAAGCAATGGCAATATTAAATAACACAAAATTTAAGACTTTGGTCAAAATAGAGAAGCATATTTTTCATCGGAAAAATATAAATAAAAGAGGATAATCCATGAATAATACAAGCAATATAAGTCAGAATTTGACAGATCAGATAGATTGTAAAACCATAAAGATATACAAGGTTACATTATAAAATTGACAAGGGTGACTTAATTTCTATTCATGAGAGTTTATACCCTATTTAAATGCATATTTTCTCAGTGACCCAGAAACAATCAGGAACCCAAAAATGATAAGTAAATAAATAACAACATATAACTGGCTATAAAATAAACATTTCAATAAATTCCCAAGTGTTGAAAATTTAGAAGTCATTTTTTTTTCTTTGCTACAATTCAAAAGGCAGAGTCCTGTGAAATAATAAACCACGTGTAAATGGTCTACAATAAAAATTAATTTATATGAATAAAATGGGTATAAAATAAAATTGTAATTCCAAATCGCTTAAAGTTTAGGAAAAATTAGTTCACATCATAAAATAAACATATGACGTGCATCTAAAACCATAGTCAGAAGAGAAATGAAAGCTTTTAATTATCTTTTTAATAAATAAGAAAGACTAATAGATAATAAGTTGACATTGAACTGAAAACAATTTAAATGTAAGAAAGGAAAAAATAATAGGGCTATTTAAATGTTTCTGTAAATAACAGCAAACCTATTATGAAAGAAATGTTAATAAAATTAAAAGGTGGTGAAATCAAGTAGATAATTATAATTTTGAAAAAAGAGAGAAACATGTACTACAGTAAAAATAAAGAGACACAAAATCCCACTAAGATATTATAAACAATTTTATGTAAACATTTATAAAAGTAAATATAAATAATTTAATGAGGGGAGCAATATTTTGGGACAATATAAACTTTTAAAATAAATTCAAAGATATTATAGAGCACAGATTGTCATAGAAGAAATATAAAGGGTTTCAACGACTAAACCTAAAAGTTTATTATCTCATGTGAACTTGTAGGTAAATCTTATCAAATCTTTTGGTAATAGACAATATATATGTTATAAAATTATTTCATAGCATAGACAAAGATAGATATCTTCCTAAGGTTACATATCTTCATTCCAAAATATGATAAATATGCCACTAAAAAGTTAAACTATGAAGAAGTAATCTTATATAAATTTAAAACTATGAAATAAGCAAATAGCAATCAGGGAACTATAAATACGACAACATAGAAGTAGAGCTTATCTCCAAGTGCAAGATAGTAACTTTAGGAAACCATTTAATAGACTCTAGTGATTTAGCATATTGTGATATCAATAGACAAAAAAGTTAATAATATTCAACATTTGTTACTAATTATGAAAGCTTAAAGAAATATAAGTGAAAGAAAATTTTTCTTAAAAATTGAGAAAAGGTTTTAGACATCAACAAATACCATAGTAAATGTATTGAGACATTCTAGCAAATTCACAATCAAAGAGAAATGCTGGGTCTCATCACTGTATCACTACTATTCAGCATCACTTTAGAGTGTCTAGCCAAAAAAGAGGAAATATTATATAAGCTTATGGTTGATGATAGACCTCAGAAGTCAGTAATAGACGTTATTTTGGAACAGACATTTGTTACCTGAAAGACTGCAGGCAATTATTTAATTATTTAACTCTTCTGAGCTTCCATTTCCTCATCTGTGGAGAAAGATATTGACCACTCTCTCATGAATGTTATGACGATGCAATCTAATAACACCAGTAAAGTGATTAGCAAAGTATCAGACACTTGAAAAATTTTAATTGATAATGACTGTTAGCCATATTAACCACTATCATCTCCATCAAAGCTATTGTTTTATTTTTTGATTTCAACCAAAAATTAAGGATATTCAATCAGATGACATGTTAGAAAAAATAAATACTTGAATTCAAGTTGTTTCATTTATGTTGGCAATGGCTAATTAGAATGTATGTAGGAAAAACAAATTGAATCTAAAAAATACAAAACAAAGCAAAAATCAAAGATAAAATTATAAAATATGAATATACATATTTAATGTAAACCTATATAAGACAATATTGAAAAATATATAAAATGTTAATAAAGTATTTAGAGAAGTTTTTAATAACTGCACAATTATCATCTAGATGGGATGATGTCTCTCCATCTTAAATAATAAATAAATTATAATTCAATTTAAATTGTAATTCTTTTTTTTATAATTTTGTAATTTCACATTTCAGCTGGAAAAATAAATGTAAGAGAGTGCTCACACAAATATGTAAAATTTTGACAAATGAAGCCTAACTTATACAATAAGCATAATTTATAAAACATTATCAAGAAAACAGTAATAGATAAGTATAGAAAAGTTTAGATAAATAAATTTTAGAAAGTAAATTTAATAATCCAAAAACATAGCAAAGTATATGAAAAGTTTGAAAGATAAAAATGTTTTATTAAAGTTGATAAATAATAGGATATTTAATAAGTTATTTTGGAACAAACTGCTGTACCTATTGAGGAAAATGACAGCTCTCTTCCATACAGCATGTACAAAAATTAATTTCAACTAAATTAAGGCTCTCAAAGTTTACTCAAAAGGGCAAAAATTTAGCATGAGCTACAGGAAAGTATTTTTATATGTTTTATGTTTTTTAAGCATGAGGTAGATTCCAAAATTTTTCACAAAAATGATTAACAGTTGGTCAGGAACAGTGGCTCACACCTTTAATCCCAGCACTTTGGGAGGCTGAGGCAGATGGATCACGAAGCCAGGAGTTCAAGACCAGCCTGACCAACATAGTGAATCCCTGTCTTTACTAAAAATACAAAAAACTAGCCAAGCATGGTGGCAGGTGCCTGTAATTCCAGCTACTTGGGAGGCTGAGGCAGGAGAATCGCTTGAACCCAGGAGGCAGAGGTTGCAGTGAGCAGACATCACACTACTGCACTGCAGCCTGGGCAACAGTGCAAGACTCCATCTCAAAAAAAAAAAAAAAAAAAAAAAAAAAAAAACGACAAAAGACTGATTAAGAGTTTTGACAAAGCAAAAAGTAGATATTTTGTGTGGCAGGAAATAATATAAGTTTAATATAAGTTTAAACCCCCCCAAAAAATTTAAATGATAGAATATACTTCCAGTGTATCATACAACATAGATCTATTATTGATAATATATTTTAAATCTGCAACTAATAAAGAAATACAAATGAAAAATCCCAGACAATTAGCATAAGAATAACCTAACAAACATGTAAAGAAATTAACTGATATGGTCTGGCTCTGTGTCCCCACCAAAATCTCATCTTCAATTATAATCCAACTTTTAATCCCTATATGTTGGGGGAGGAACCTCATCAGAGGTGACTGGATCATGGGGGTGGTTCCCCCATGCTATTCTCCTGATAGTGAGTGAGCTGTCATGAAAATTGATGGTTTTATAAGTAACTTTTTCTCCATTGCTTGGCACTTCTCTCTCCTGCTGCCATGTGAAGAAGTACCTGTTTGCTTCCCCTTCTGCCATAATTGTAGGGTTTCTGAGGCCTCCTTAGCCAGGCAGAACTATGAGTCAATTAAAGCACTTTTCTTTAAACTGCCTAGTCTCAGGACGTTCTTTACAGTAGTTTGAAAATTGACGAATACAGTAAATTGGTACCAAGGTAGTGAGGCACTGATATAAAGATAACAGAAAATGCAAAAGTGACTTTGGAACTGGGTAACAGGCAGAGGTTGGAACAGTTTGGAGGGCTCAGAATAAGACAGGAAGATGGGGGAAAGTTTGGAACTCCCTAGAGACTTGTTGAATGGTTTTGAGCAAAAAACAGAAAATGATATGGACAATAAAGCTCAGGCAGAGGTGGTCTCAGATGTGGATGAGTAACTTTTTGGGAATTGGAATAAAGGTAATTCTTGCTACACTTTAGTGAAGAGACTGGTAGCATTTCACCCCTGCCCTAGAGATCTGTGGAACTTTGAACTTGAAAGAGATAATTTAGGGTGTCTGGATAAAGAAATTTCTAAGCAGCAAAGTGTTCAAGAGGTGACTTGGGTGCTCTCAAAAGCATTCAGTTTTATGCATTCACAAAGAGATGGTTTGGAATTGGCACCTATGTTTAAAAGGGAAACAGGGAATAAAAACCTGGAAATGTATATCCTGACTATGTGATAGAAACGAAAAACCCATTTTCTGGGAAATTCAAGCCAGCTGCAAAAATTTCCATAAGTAACGAGGAGCCAAATGTTAATCACCAAGACAACAGGGAAAATGTCTCCAGGATATGTCAGAGGGCCTCATGGTGACCCCTCCCATCACAAGCCTAGAGGCCTACGAGGAAAAAATGGCTTCATGCGCCAGGCCCAGGGCCTTGATGCTTTGTGCAGTCTTGGGACTTGGTTCTGTCTTTCCCAGCCATAGCTAAAAGGGGACAACATACAGTTCAGGCCATTGCTTCAGAGGGTGTGAGCCCCAAGCCTTGGCAGCTTGTACATGGTGTTTGGAGTGCAGGTACACAGAAGTCAAGTATTGAGGTTAGGGAGCCTTTGTCTAGATTTCAGAGGATGTATGAGTATGCCTGGATGTCCAGGCAGAAGTTTGCTGCAGGTGCAAAGCTCTCATGGAGAACCTCTGCTGGGGCTGTGCAGAAGGGAAAGGTGGGGTTGGAGCCCCCACACAGAGTCTTCCCTGGGGCACTGCCTAGTGGAGCTGTGAAAAGAGTCCTTTCATCCTCTAGACCCCAGAATGGTAGATCCACTGACAGCTTGCACCCATGCACCTGGAAAAGGTACAGACACTCCATGTCAGCCTGTGAAAGCAGTTAGGAGGGAGACTGTACTCTGCAGTCACAGGGATAAATCTTCCCAAGACTATGGGAGCCCACCTCTTGCATCAGCATAACCTGGATGTGAGACATGGACTCAAAGCAGATCATTTTGGAACTTTAATGTTTAATGACTGCCCTATTGGATTTTGGACTTGCATGGGGTCTGTAGCTCCATTGTTTTGGCCAATTTCTCCCAATTTGAATGGGAGCATTTACCTAATGACTGTATCCTCACTGTATCTAAGATGTAAGTAACTTGCACTTGATTTTACAGACTCATAGGTGGAAGGTACTTGCCTTGTCTAAGATGAGATTCTGACTGTGGACTTTTTAGTTGATGCTGAAATGAGTTAAGACATTGGAGGACTCTTGGGAAGGCATGATTAGTTTTGAAATGTGAAAAGATGTGAGATTTGGGAGGGGTCAGGGGTGTCATGATATGGTCTACTCCTGTGTACCCACCCAAATCTCATCTTGAATTATCCAAATTGTAATCCCCAGGTGTTGGGGGACGGACCTCCTTGGAGGTGATTAGATTGTGGATGTGGTTCCCCAAAGCTATTCTCATGATAGTGAGTTCTCACGAGGTCTGATGGTTTTCCAAGGGGCTCTTCCTCCTTCACTCTGCACTTCCCTCTACTACTGCCTTGGAAAGGATGTCTTTGCTTCACCTTCTTCCATGACTGTGAGTTTCCTGAGGCCTCCCCAGCCATGCAGAAGTATGAGTCAATTAAACTCCTTTTCTTTATAAATTACCCAGTCTTGGGCAGTACTTATAGCAATATGAGAATAGACTAATGCACTAACACTCAATAACGATACAAGAAAGACAAAATAAAGAAATAATTAAAAAAAGATTGTCACATACTGGTGAAATAAAATACGAGTTTTTGTAGGAGGTTGAACTGTGTTCCCAAAAAGTATGTTCAAATTTTAACCCCTAGTACTGTGAATGTGACCTTATTTAGAAGTAGAATTTCTGCAGATATAATTAATTTAAGGATCTTGAGATGAGATCATCCTGGATTTAGGGCCTACACTAAGCCTAATGACATGGCAGATATCCTAATAAAAGACAGAAAGGGAAAAGACACAGACACAAGGGAAGAAATTCATGTGAAGGCAGAGGCAGAGGTTGGAATGATGGAGCTACAAGTCAAGATATGCCCAGGATTGCTCACAGCCACAAGAACTACAAGGGAGGCATGGAACACCTTCTCTCTCAGAACTTCTGGAAAGAGCCTATCCCATTGACATTTTGATTGCAGACTTGTGGCCTCCAGAACAGTGAGGGCATGCATTTCTATTGTTTAACGAAACAAATTTGTTGTAGTTTGTTAGGGCAGCACAAGAAACTAACACAGATGGGAAACATGCAGATTTTGCAAAGTTGAAAGAGAGCACTATATTTCATGTTTAAATGTACAAAATTTAATATCGGAGAATAATTATGAAGGATAGTACCATAAAAATCTGTATAAGCATGATACATGTACCCCAACATTCATAATGATATGTAAATGAGAATATATCATAGCTATGTATGTAATAGCACAAACTCAGAAACAACCTAAAAGTCTCTCAAGAGGATAATGGCTTAAAAATTATAAAAACTTATGAAGAATTTTGTATATCCAATAAAATAATAGAAATATAAATATATTAACTTGGAAAGATATCTACAATATATTATATTAATAGCAACTTACAGAACAATATACATGAAATGACCATTGTGTGAGACATACACATACAAATAATTATGTACTCATGTGTGTGATTCTGTATATATGTATATTTTTAATGAAACACATAAATATATGTGAATATATACGTGTATGTGCTTATGGTTCTGTGCTTTGTAGGAACAGAGGAATTTGAAAATTTGCACATGAAATTCTTAAAAGTGTTTATCTGTAGAGATGATCTTGTCTTATTTTATACACAAAATAAGTAAAAGTAATCAACAATCAGCTATCTTGCTCTGTGACTTGCAGTTGGGATGGGAGGCACTCAAAGGAAATAGGAAGAGTGAGTTCAGAGAACTTGTTTCAACATTTACTGCCCTGTCAGGTCATCATTGACTGACTGTGCCCCTCTATTAAAATTGGTTGACTGCACCCCCTCCTCTTCTCAAGCATCCCTTTCTA
The DNA here is from genome assembly GCF_037993035.2 of Macaca fascicularis. Classification (NCBI taxonomy): domain Eukaryota; kingdom Metazoa; phylum Chordata; class Mammalia; order Primates; family Cercopithecidae; genus Macaca; species Macaca fascicularis. The sequence continues at coordinate 18,948,503 of NC_088379.1, read as the reverse complement.
TATAGATCTCTCTCTGGATTCCAGAACTGCTTCATTATTGGCCTCTTTGGGTCTAAAAGTGGTAATGACTTTCTGAGACAATCCCTGAAACATGGCACTATTCTTTATTATTCTTCCTAACTACTAACCACACCTTTCCCAATAATCTTTGATCAAATTTCACTGATTCACCTGGTATATATCTCGGTTTTCTTTCTGTTAATTATCCCTGTCCAGTATTCATTAACTTTACTTTTCTGACTTTGACCCCATATGGCTTAGGTAGGGCTGACCAATTCCTAGAACCCCAGTTTGGCCAGTATGATTACTTTCTCCTCCAAACTACATTGATGGACTCAGAAGTCCTATATAAGTTATAAGGCCTGTAACTTATAAAGCTGGGTGAGTCAGAAGCAAGCACAGGAATTCTGTTGTAGTTAAAGGAAAGGCACAATCTCTTTCCATTGAGGTTGGTCTTTCTCCTGGTACACGGATTGCCTAACACTTATGGTGGCCCTTTTTATTTTTTGCTTTTTAATTTTTTTATATTTATGAAGTAGAGAGTGATATATGTATAAAATATGTAAATATCAACTCAGAGAAATTAACATATCCATCACCTCAAACATTTATTATTTCTTTGTGTTGGGAAGTTGCAAAATAATCTCTTCTAACTGTTTGAAAATATATACTAAATTATTGTTAACTGTAGTCACTCTATAATACTATAGAAATGAAAATTTATTCCTCCTATCTAGGTATAATTTTGTATCCATGAATTGTCCTTTCCCTGTTCCCCCTGCTCCATCCATTTCCCATTGTCTGGTGACAAGTACTCTATTCTCTATCTCTCTGAGCACAATAAAAGAAAAACCACCCAGTGAAGAGACAAGGTGACCAAATAGGAACAGCTCTGGTCTACAGCTCCCAGGGAGATTAATACAGAAGGTGGGTGATTTCTGCATTTCCAACTGAGGTACTCAGTTCATCTCACTGGGGCTGGTTGGAAAGTGGGTGCCATCCAAGGAGGGCGAGCGAAAGTTGTGGGGGACATTGCCTCACCTGGGAAGCACAAGGGATCGGGGAACTCCCTCTCCTAGTCAAAGGAAGTCATTAGAGACTGTACTGTGCAGTTTTTTCCAGATACTGTGCTTTTCCAATGGTCTTTGCAACCCACAGACCAGGAGATTCCCTCTAGTGCCTACACCACCAGGGCCCTGGGTTTCCAGCACAAAACTGGGTGGATGTTTGGGCACACACCGAGCTAGCTGCAGGAGTTTTTCTTTTTCCATACCCCAGTGGCGCCTAGAACACGAGTGAGATAGAATCATTCATTCCCCTGGAAATGGGGCTGAAGTCAAGTGGTCTGGCACAGGGAGGGGAACATCACACACCAGGGCCTGTCAGGGGTTCGGGGGCTAGGGGAGGGATAGCATTAGGAGAAATACCTAATGTTGATGATGGGTTGATGGGTACAGCAAACCACCATGATACGTGTATAACTATGTAACAAACCTGCACTTTCTGTACATGTACCCCAGAACTTAAATTATAATAAAAAAAAAGAAAGAAGACCCAAATAAGTAAAATCGGATATGAAAGAGAACACATTACAACTGATACTATAGAAATATAAAATATTATTAAAGACTATTATCAACAAGGATATATCACCAAAATGGAACTTCTAGAAGAAATAGATAAATTTATGGATACATATAACCTTCCAAGATTGAATCAAGAATAGTTAGAACACCAGAAGAGACCAATGAGTCATGAGGCTGAATCAGTAACAACAAATCTCTCAACCAAGGAAAATCTAGGACCAAATGGCTTCATTTCTGAATTCTACCAAACTTTTAAAGACAAACTAATACAAATTCTTCTCAAAGTATTCCAAAACACTGAATAGGAGAGAATTCTTCCAAACTCATTCTATGAGCCCAGTATCACCCTGATGCTAAAATGAGACAAGGACACAACAAAAAACTATGGGCGAATGTCTCTGATGAACACAGATGCAAAAATCCTTAACAAGATACTAGTAAATGGAATCCAATAATACTTTTACAAGATTATACAACATAATCAACTGTAATTAATTTCGGGGATGAAAGGATGGTTCAACATATGCAAATCAATAAACGTGATACTTCACAACAACATAATGAAGCACAAAAGCCATATGACTGTCTCAATAGATGCAGAAAAAGTACTTGATAAAATTTAACATCACTTCTGGACAAAAACTGTCAAATTAGATATAGTACATTCTCACTTAACATCATTTATTGGTTCTTGGAAACTGACTTTAAGTGAAATGACATACAGGGAAACCAATTTTTTTCTTATGAATGTTATAACAATGTTGAATGAAAGTACATAATTTGAGGACCTGCTGTATGCCATTTCACTTGAAGTTGCAGTTTCAAGAATCTTTCAATGATGTTAAGCACTTACTGTATAGAATGAATGTGCCTCAACACAATACAGGGCATATATGATAAACCCACTGCTAACATCATACGGAAAGGAGAAAAGTTGAATGTTTTTCCTCTAAGAACTGGAATAAGGCAAGGAAGCTCACTTTCAACACTCTTATTCAACGCAGAATTGGAAGTCTTAGAACACTTAGACAAAAGACAAATATAAAGGGCATATGCATTGGACAAAAGGAAGTCAAATTATCCCTGCTTACAGGCATAATGTTATGTATAGAAAAACCTAAAGACTCCACCAAAAAACTCTTAGAAATGATGGCTATTTTTGTTATTACATGGGAAAAGCCTAATTGGGAATAATGGCAAAGCAGATAAAGTCAGAACTGGGAAATGAAGATAAACATATTCCTAATAATATAATTTGACCACGTATAATTAGCCATACCTGCATCTTGACTATCCATGAACTATCAAGTTATATGAGCCAATAAAACCTCTTTCTCTTGTCTAATTTCAGTTGCAACAAAGGTACCATATGTAAATAATACAACTATCTTGTAACCTTGTTCTCTCAGCCCAGAGCAATGACGCATCCTCATGCTAGCCAGCTATGCATGTCATGAATTTGTGGGACAAACTCTGTTCTCACATTGAAGTAATAGTTAACATCTAAAACAATGAGATGTATCGATTATTCAGTTTCTTCCTCTCTTAGAAATGTAAGCTAGAAACATGGAAGGATTTCACAGCTGATTGTAAGAAAGAAAGAAGAAAAAAGACAGTGGGGTTTATAAGTAGCTCATATCTGTGTATTTTTGTGCCATATCACAGAACCTGTGTGCTAACATTCCAGAGCTGGTGAGAATCTCAACGACTCTCCACTTTCAATCTCCATGAGGACTGGACTTCCTTTAAAAATATATTGTTGAGTTTTCCTCTTTTCTTTCCTTTTCTTTTTTCTCTCTTTTTTCTTTTCTTTTTTCTTTTTTTTTTTTTTAATGGAGTCTTGCTCTGTTGCCAGGCTGGAGTTCAGTGGCGTGATCTCGGTTCACTGTAATCTCCGCCTCCCAGGTTCAAGCAATTCTCCTGTCTCAGCCTCCTGAGTAGCTGGGACTACAGGTGTGCACCACCACACTCAGCTTATTTTTGTATTTTTAGTAGAGACGGGGTTTCACCGTGTTAGCTAGGATGGTCTGGATCTCTTGACCTCATGATCTGCCTGCCTCAGCCTCCCAAAGTGCTGCGATTACAGGCGTGAACCACCACTCCCAGCCTCCTCTTTTATTTTCTTATGTGTGTTAATACAATGAAGTTTTGTTTAATTGAACTGGTTTGTGTGGATGTCTGATCATTTTATGAAAAAAAATCATAGTTGAAAGATTTATTAATATAAAATCATGTTTATTTTATATTCTCTGAGAAAAGTTCTTTTAAAATAATATGATGTGGTGTCAAATTTCCTTTTCTGTCTTTTGGTTTCCACCTGTAATTCTATCCAAGATCTACTTGTAATGATGTTAATACTTAAGTGAATACATATCTAGCTCTATACCACCTATAGTTATACCCGTGCCTGTACTTATGCTGTTTATTCTATATACACATTGATATCCACTTTTATATCATTAAAAAGTTGTTACCTCTGAGATCCAGTTTTGTCGCAGCAAGGGTTATGAATCCAAACTATTTGTCAATAAAATATAATCTGGCAACCAAAAAATAACTTACGAGGACTCAAATACTTTCCATATTTTTCTCCAATACCATACAGATATGTCATTCCACCTAACCATGCTTTTTTGAAAGCTCCCTTTCACTTTTATTTTCTTCCTGCACATTCCTCAGCTTTCTCTCACATCCATCTTCCAGAATATTCTCTTCAACATCTATCCTTCTCCAAACCAAAGCTTCTTCTGGTAGCCCTTCCACTTTTCTTAATTAGTAAAACCTAAGGCCCAAGGGGCTCATCTAGAGGTAGAAGGATTCTCTCTAGAAGGCTGAACACAAGAAATGGAAGAGAAACGTGTGTTTCCAGACAAAATTCTTTTTAACAGGAAAGGAAAATGTGAAGTCTGAGAATTCCTTTATTAATTTTTTCCTTGCCACATAAGTATCAATTTATCGGAAACTTTAGGAATATAAAGCAAAATTTAACGTGTTTGTTTTTGAATTGGGGTAATCTATATTTTTGATAACATATTTTCCACGTTTTGCAATAGGCATAGTTTTTCTTAAATTTTTTTAAAATATAAAGTCATTGAACAAATTAATGTAAAGGCATAAACCTCCAAGCAAAGCAATACCGAAATCCTGAACATCCTTTGGATGTACCATGAGAAATGCAGCAACCTTCCTTTAGATTATTTCCCCTCCAGGTACACATCACTTAGTGCTACTTCCCTTAGGATCCATTATTCTCCTAATCTCACCTGGATTTGCTATGCTTTGAAAATGGCATTGCATGAACTATGGCTTCTTCCTGATTTATTCTGTTCTTTGTAAAGGGTGAATGCAGAATCCACACATGCTCTGTTTCTCTCTGCATTCATGCTGTGCTTTGGTGTGACGCATTGAGTAGGGTCGTGGAGCATCTACCAGGTTGGTTATCCACAGCCTCAGCTGCAGGAGCCTCATGCCCTCAGGATTTCTGTAGAGCCTTTATTTTTACTATGCCTTCATAAATTGGAGTAAAGTACTCTTTTGTGCCTTCTTCTTGGCGGAGAGCCTAACAAATGAAGGTTAAGCTTCACTGCCTCCAAAGAAAAAAAGAAAGATATTTCCTCGGTGCTTGTGAAGGTCAGCGTGACTAGGTTCACATTAGTCACTATCAAGTAACAAGGAACTGTGAATAGATGCCCAGTTTCTGACTCACCCTCCCGCTTATTCATTATGCACTTAGAGACCATTTCAGCTCAGGTGCTGGGAATGGAAAGAGCAAGGCATCCTCACTTCCCAGGAGCCACTTTTAGAATAATGGGAAAGATAGGTATGAGGAGATGCAGTCCAAAATAACAATGCTTATGATTAAAATGGAAAAAGTAACACGTACTGATTTCTGTTTACCAGGTGCCAGGAACTGTTCTGTTCCTAACACTTTTCATATCTAATGTTACCTATCAAAATTATGCTGCTATAAAGACACATGCACACGTATGTTTATTGTAGCACTATTCACAATAGCAAAGACTTGGAATCAACCCAAATGTCCATCAGTGACAGATTGGATTAAGAAAATGTGGCACACATACACCATGGAATACTATGCAGCCATCAAAAAGGATGAGTTTGTGTCCTTTGTAGGGACATGGATGCAGCTGGAAACCATCATTCTTAGCAAACTATCACAAGAACAGAAAACCAAACACCGCATGTTCTCACTCATAGGTGGGAACTGAACAATGAGATCACTTGGACTCAGGAAGGGGAACATCACACACCGGGGCCTATCATGGGGAGGGGGGAGTGGGGAGGGATTGCATTGGGAGTTATACCTGATGTAAATGACGAGTTGATGGGTGCAGCACACCAACATGGCACAAGTATACATATGTAACAAACCTGCACGTTATGCACATGTACCCTGCAACTTAAAGTATAATAATAATAAATAAATTTAAAAAATAATAATAAAAATAAAAAGTAGCTGTAGTTCATCATCAAAAAAAAAAACTAATATGGCATCGTTATTATTGTTATTATTTTCTTTTGTTTTTTTTTAGATGGAATCTCGCTCTGTCACCCAGGCTGCAGTGTGGTGGCAGAATCTCGTCTCACTGCAACCTCCGCCTCCCGGGTTCAAACGATTCTCCTGTCTCTACCTTCCGAGTGCCTGGGACTACATGTGTGTGCCACCATGCCCAGCTAATTTTTTGTATTTTTAGTAGATATGGGATTTCACCATGTTAGCCAGGATGATCTTGATCTCCTGGCCTCATGATCCACCTGTCTTGGCCTCCCAAAGTTCTGGGATTTCAGGCGTAAGCTACTGTGCCTGGCCTATTTTCTTCATTTGATAGAGAAAAAAATGAAGTCCAAAGAGTTAATGATTCATTCAAGGTCACACAATAATAAGCAGTACAGAAAAACTTCAGACTCCAAAATTCTAATTCCAGTATCAGCGATAAAAGCTCCAATAACAGCATGCGGCCAGTGCTTCAGGATCTCAGAGAAGTTGGCCAGCCACCTGGAAAAGTTGAAGAAGTTTTGACCAAAGATGTGAATGTTCTAGTGGGGCTTGTAAATAAGCCATTTTCCACATAAAGATATTGTAGTAGAAGTGGAATTGTGACGAGCAGGAAAAGGGATCCAAACATTCATTTACTATCTACACCATAGACTGCAGACTGCCAGCCTGTGAGGTGAACCCTCTGAAAATATAATTTGTTTGACCACCAACCACACAACAAAATGTTTTTGTTGTTTATTCTGAGGATGCAGGAAGGTTGGGAATTTGTTCCAGCCCCTCTGCTGGTCTGTCGTATGGCTAAGTCCATGAGTTCTCTCTCTGGCCTTTATTTTCTCACCCAATTATTTGCTTTAGAATCAACTTAAGATACAATGTGCATAAAATAAACTGCAGCAATTGAAAGTTAAAATTTGTTTAGAATTGACAGACTGACCAAGAGACAGGACATTCCCATATTCTCCAGGGGGTTACTCCTGCCTTCCACTTTTGGCCCCTGGAAACCACTGATCTTCCTTTTTGTCACTATAGTTTAGTATGATTCTATATACTTCTAGATGAAGCACTTCATATGTAGTTCTATAGTTACAGTTCTATAATTTTACGTCAACGGAATCATGTAGCATGCCATCATTTATGTTCAGCTTTGGTCAGTCAGCATAATGTTTTTTAAGATTTATTCAGGTTGTGCCTATATCAGCAGTTAATTTCCATTTTCACGGGGGAAATTTTTCCACTACCACATTTGAGTTGCCTGTAGGTATTGGCTACTATAATAAAGCTGACATGAATATTGTGCACAAGTCTTGTGTGGACATACGTTGTCATTTGTTTTGAATGAACCTATTTCTTAATGTTTTTCCAGAAACCTTTTTGTAGTGTAGTTATACAATTTTCAATAGTGGTGTATGAGAGTGCCCTTCAGTCCACAGTGTTGCCCACCCTTGGTCTTGTGGTCTTGTCAGTCTTTTAAATTGTAGCCATTGTGGCAGAAATATTTAGTCAAACACAATGCTTTAAGTATTTTTTTAAACTTGTATTCCATTGCTCATGGCTTGCCACTATAGTATTTTTCCCTTTTTCCTTCCTTCCTTCCTTCCTTCCTTCCTTCCTTCCTTCCTTCCTTCCTTCCTTCCTTCCTTCTCTTTTGTTCATTTGTCTGTTCATTCTTTCTTTAGTTCTTTCTTTTGTTTTTCTTTTCCTTTTGTTCTCAACATTACCTACTGGCTGATGCTAAGGTGCCAAACCATTCTACTACCTGCCTGGCTGGCCCTGAAGCCATTTATAGCAGGAGTTTTATACATATTATATTATTTCAACTTTCCAGAAAATATTTTATTCTCATCAGTACTCTAAAAAGTAGGTATTAGCAAGCCCCACTCACAAATGTGGAGGTAAAGACTAAGAAAAGGTAGAGGCTCAGTCACACACTTAAAAATAGCAGTCAGCATATAAATCAAGTCAGTTTGATTTCAAAATTCAGCATTGGCCTTGAGAAAGCAGGAATGACAGATGCAAAGATAAAGCACTAGGGAGAGGACCAGCGTATCTGGAGGGTTGTATTGATTGTGTGAGTCTTTAGGTAGTACTTATGGCTAGTTAGAGTCAGTTGTATAATTGGGTAAGTACTAATGCAACATCCTTTGTTTAAGTAGCAGAAAAAGTTTAGCTAAATGTATTAGAATAGAGAACGTTTTTCTTTTTTCCACAATATCCCTCTCAACACGTATAGTATTTTATTTGCTACTTATTGTCATTCTAAATAAAGAAAAATACATTTAAAAATATTAGCATAGATTTTTTGTCATGTTATAGTGTATAGTGCCAATGTTAACTGAAATGTAATAACATTTACTTCACATGTGGAATCACTGATATTGCATAATATATATTTTGTAGGTCATACGTGCATATGTATGTCATTTTTATCAGAACAGTGGAAATGCTACACAAAACTAACTCAACTGTTTTTATTTCACTTTTTGACAAATATGCATTCTACCAACACTCTCTACCTTCATCATACTGATAAGTAAGAAAGACTTTCAAAAAAAGGAACTGTGGGTTGCCCTGTCTTTTCCTTTCTTTTTATGTCATAATTTTCATGGTAAGTTGTTGGCTAGTCTTATGAATGACATAAGAAAGAATATGATAATTTCTTGGTCCTTTGTGTTTCTTAGAATGTCGTTGATTTCTTTCTGATAGAAGAGAGTTCTAGTTTGAAGAGACAACATGGCCTCTTCAGGCTGTCAGTGACCCACTTACTCAGTATAAAAGTAACACACTCACTTCGTATTTGCTTTGAGACTTGAATGCCCCGACATCATGGGTCCATGGGAATTCTGTGCTCGAGGTTGCGAGGGTGCATGGCAAGCACTATATTCAAGTGGGCTTGCAAGTAGTGGTGGACAGTCATATTCATGTATACCCTCTGCTCATGCACACTCTCTATTGTCCCATAGTACTTCATTTACAAAACATACTTTCAAAGATAAACTTATTAAGAACATTAAGATAGTAATATTACAGCATTAAACCAAAAAGGGGACCCTTCTAAGCATCAGGCCTTGTGTAACTGCACTATTGAAATACCCATGAAACCAGCTTTGTGTATAGTAAAGAAACAAGAGATAAGAACAGTTTCCATAAATATTGTTTTTACTCAACTGGTCATTTAATTAATAGTTATTAAACACCTAAAATATGCCAAACATGGTTTCAGGTACTTAGGATACATCAGTGGACAAGAAAAAATTTTTCTTTGCTTTCTTGGGACTTACATTCTACATTTCTTTGATGAATCAAGCAGATATGAAAAATTCAAACCATCTATTCTTGCTGGGAGGATAATTACTAACTATAGCTCAACTAAAAAGAAACAGGCTCTTTTACAAAATAAATCTCATTATATTACTGGAATTTTCTTTTTCTTTTTCTCTTGGCTCACTGCAACCTTTGCCTCCCAGGTTCAAGCAATTATCCTGCCTCAGCCTCCTGAGTAGCTGGGACTACAGGTGTACCCCATCACACCTAGCTAATTTTTGTATTTTTAGTAGAGATGGGGTTCGCCATGTTAGCCAGGCTGGTCTTGAACTCCTGACCTAAGTGATCCACCTGCCTCAGCCTGCCAAAGTGCTGGGATTACAGGCATGAGATACAACAATACCTAAGATATATGCACCCAACACTGGAGCAACCCAATATATAAAGGAAATAGTACATCTAAAGTAGGAGATAGATTCCAATACAATCACAGTTGAAGACATTAGCACCCCACTCTCAACACTGGATAGATCATCTGGACAGAAGATCACCAAAGAAACTGCACTGTAGACCAAATGGACCTAACAGACATTTATGCAACATTTCATTCAACGGCTTTAGAATACACATTCTTCTCATTACCACATGAAACATTCTTCAAGACAGACCACAAATTGTGCCACAAAACAAGTCTCAACAAATTTTTAAAAATCAAAATATCAAGTATCTTTTCTTTTTTTTCTTTTTCTTTTTTTTGAGAGGGAGTCTCGCTCTGTCGCCCAGGCTGGAGTGCAGTGGCCGGATCTCAGCTCACTGCAAGCTCCGCCTCCCGGGTTTACGGGCCATTCTCCTGCCTCAGCCTCCCGAGTAGCTGGGACTACAGGTGCCTGCCACCTCGCCCGTCTAGTTTTTTGTATTTTTTTTAGTAGAGACGGGGTTTCACCGTGTTAGCCATCAAGTATCTTTTCTAACTACAATGGAATAAACCTAGAAATCAATAACAAGAGGAACATTGGAACTGTACAAACACATGGAAATTAACTGTACAAACATATTGGAACTAGCAAACACATGGAAATCCGGAATTGCCAATGAGTCAATGAGGAAATTAAGAAGAAAATTTAAAAATGTTTTGAAATAAAAATGAAAACACAACATATCAAAACCTATGGGCCACAGGAAAAATAATACGAAGAGGGGAATTTATGTAAACACATGCCCGCATCAAAAAAGGAGAAAGTTTTCACATAAACAAGTAATCAGTGTACCTCACAGAACTAGAAAAACAAGAACAAACCAAACACAGTTAGTTGAAGGAAAAAATTAATAAAGATGAGAACTTAAAGTTTTAAAATAAACTAACAAATATAAAAGATTAAGAAAAACAAAAGTTGCTTTTTGAAAAGATAAACAAAACTGAGAAATCACTAGCTATACCAACTTTAAAAAGTAAGAAAAAGTCCAAAATAAATAAAATAAAAAACAAAAAAAAAGACGCATTACAACTGATACCACCACAGAAATACAAAGGATAATTAGACACTATTGTGAACAACAACTATACATTAACAAAATGGAAAACAGAGGGAACGTAGAGGAAATGGATAAATTCCTGGACACACACAAGCTTCCAAGATTAAACGTGGAAACAATAGAAAACCTGAACAGACCAATGATGAGTAATGACATGGAAACAACAATAAATTGTGGCCCAGCCAAGAAAAGCCCAGGACTGAATAGCTTCACTGTTGAATTCTACCAAGCATTTAAAGAATAACTAAAACCAATTCTTCTCAAACTATTCACAAAAATTACATAGGAGTGAATTCTTCCACACTCATTCCACTAAACTAACATTACACTGATGCTAAAAACAGACAAGAACACAAAGAAAAAAGAAAACTTTAGGCCAACATCCTTGCTGAATATACATGCAAAAATCCTCAACAAAATGCTAGCAAACCTGGTCCAGTAGCACATCAAAAATACTATATTTCGTTATCCAGTGAGATTCATTCCATAGATATAAGGATGGTTCAACATATCTAAATCAATGAAAGTGAAACATCACATCAACAGAACGAAGGAAAAAAAAAAAAAACTATGTATTCATTTGTATAGATGCAAAAAAAGAAAAAAAGCATTTGATAACATTTGATAAAATTCAACATGTCTTAATTGCATGCAACACAAGAGGTGTTGAAGGAAATGTGCCTAAACACAATAAAGGCAAACTCATAACTAACATCATACTGAGCAGGAAAAGGCAGAAATAATTTTTGTCTAAGAAATGGAACAAGAAAAGGATGATCACTTTTCCACATTCATTCAACTTATTACTGGACATGCTTGCCAGAGCAACTAGACAAGAGAAAGACATTTTAAGGCATTCATATTGGAAAAGAGAAAGTCAAATTGCCCCTGCTTGCAGATGACATAATTTTACATATAGTCAAATCTAAAGATTCTACTAAAAATATTTAGAACTGATAAACGAAAACAGTAGAGTAACAAGATAGAAATAAACATGAAAATCTCTAGCATTTCTATATACCATTGATGATCTTGTTGAAAAAGAAATCAAGAAAGTTATCTCATTTATAATAGCCACAAAAACACAAAATATCTGGGAATAAATTTAACTAATAAGGTAAAATATCTCTAAATGAAAATTATAAAAGTCTGATGACAGTTGGGTGCGGTAGCTCACCCCTGTAATCCCAGCATTTTGGGAGGCTGAGGCAAGCAGATCACCTGGGGTCAGGAGTTGCAGACCAGCCGGGCCAACATACTGAAACCCCATCTCTACTTAAAATACAAAATTAGCTGGGCATGGTGGCATGTTCCTGTAATCCCAGCTACTCCAGAGGCTGAGACAGGAAAATCACTTGGACCCTGGAGTCGAGGGTTGCAGTGAGCTGAGATCATGACATTGCACTCTAGCCTGGACAAAAAGAGTGAAACTCTGTCTCAAAAAAAAAAAAAAAAAAAAAAATCTAATGAAAAAATTAAACAGTACACAAAAAATGAAACACACATATTCATTTATTTCAATAACTAATATTGTTAAAATGACCATAGTACTCCAAGCAATCTGTAGATTCAATGTAACCCCTATCAAAATACCAAAGACATTCTTTTCAGAAATAGAAAAAAAATCTTAAAATTTGTATGGAACCACAAAAGACCCCCAGAATAGCCACAGCAATGATGAGCAAAAGGAGAAAACCTGGAGTCATCCCACTACCTGTCATCAAATATACTAGAAAGCTATAGTAACCAAAACAGCATAGTGTTGGCATAAAAACAGTGGAATAGAATAGAGAACCCAGAAATATATCCACATTTACTGGCAACTAATTTTTAACAGAGGTATCAAGAACATCACTGGGGAAAGAACAGACATTTTAATTAATGATGCTGGGAAAAACTGTATATCCATAAACAGAAGAAGGAAGCTAGACATGTATCTCTCACCATATAAAACAGTCAAGTCAAAATGGATTAAACACATAATGTGAGACACACTGGAGAAATGTTTCAGGAGAAACATTGGAGAACACATTGGAGAAATGTTTCAGGACTGGTTTGGGAAAGGTTTTATGGATAAGATGTCAAAAGCACAAGCAACAAAAGCAAAAATAGACAGATTGGATTAAAGCAAACTAAAAGGCTTCTGCACAGCAAAGCAAAAATTGAATAGAGTGAAGAGACAAACTACAGAATGTGAAAAATATTTGCAAATGATTTATTTAACAAGAGCTTAGAATCTAGAATATACAAGGAATTCACAGAACTCAAAAGCAAAAAATACTCCAATTAAGAGAATGAGGTGGTAAAAGGAAAAAAATAATCTCACTAAAACTTGTTTGAAAGATATATGTAAAAAGGTATATCATTCATTTCATATAAGTGGTTCCATATTTCTACTGATATAAATCTCATTGGACTGAACGTTAACACTTTTATGAATAAAACTGCCTCAATAACTTCAGTTTGCTAAGCTGAAGGTTATCAATAAAGACAGGAGGGGCACCCAAGCCTCTGGCTTCCAGTCTTCATTTTCCATATCTCATGCTGCCCGAGTTCTTGAGATCTTTCTCTTTTTCCTCTCCTTAGCCTATTTTCTTTCTATCAAAGTCACTTCAATGATTTTATTTTAATTAACCTGATGGATTTAAAGGATGAGGTACATTATGTGCATCTCCTTTAGGAAAATATTTGATGACTCTAAAACCCATATTCCTTGAAAATTTGCTATCACCAAATCTTAGAATCTTATGGCTGCTGAATATTAATTTTTTTGCAGATAAGGATTACAGATGAGAAAGAATATCAGCGCAGCAAATTGCCAAAAGCTCTTTTTGAGATCACGATGAATAATGCATACTAAATTCATTTTGCATATTTCTAGGAATTATGCAAATTATATTGAGTAAATAGCCTATGAAGTGAGGTGTTTTGATAAAAACAGTTAATTCTCTTTTTGTTACAGCATGTAAGTGGTGTTTAAGCTAACCATATGCAAATCTTTTTGGTTTCCCATTAAATTATCTAAACCTGAATTATTTAATAATAATGCACTCTTTACTCAAAACATCAAGGCTTTGTGCCTTTAACCCTAATTCTCTTTATTCTATTCTTAATTCCACTGAACTAATAATGCATTATTTTATAGACCTTCTGAAGTTATTTTTCCTATCAGATGGTGATTTGAGCAGATTTAGAGGAAGTTATCTTCATATTAACTATTCCTTTGACTAGTAGAGTCAATTATTGTTATAATTGGGTGGTTAAAGGTGTGTATTCAGCAAGCATCCACTGGAATGCAGAGTTTAAGTGACTCAATTCTACCTTCAAGAGGTTTAAAGTCTTCTAGGGGAGAAAAGGCATGTACCCCAGCAAGTTAGACATAGACAACACGCATGGGAACACAGGGGAAGGAGAAGTCACTTCTAGATTTAGGGAGTGAGTGGGTATTCAGTAGAAATATCACGAGGCATGTCAGGAAAATTTAATTATCGAGAAATTTTGTACATAAGTAGATAATAAAAGGAGAGAGTCTGATACTCTCTATTGGCTATTGTAAGAACAGGATGAATGAAGCTTAGAGGTGCGAAAATAGACTGCTTTGAGAAAGAAGCAGTTACTCTGATTTATCAGGCAGTTAAATCAGCTATGTGAGGAGATGCAGTGAAATCTAACATAACAGTACTACTCCCGTGACTACTAACAACAATAATAACAAAGAATGGTAATAAATTCAATGGAAATAAAAAAACCAACCATGTCTTAAGCACTTACTGTGTTCAAGGCCTTTTGTTTAGTGTCATATATGTATTTTACACACTAGAAAATTATTTTAAGTGGACCTTTTAAAAAAGTATTAATTTCACCATATCCGGAATACTGGCAGTGTAAAAGTCTCAAATTAACTATTTATTTATTTATTTATTTATTTATTTATTTATCTAAGTTCCCTCCTCTCACCCCCAACCCTCAACCCTCAACAGGCTCTGGTGTATGTTGTTCCCCTCCCTGTGTCCATGTGTTCTCATTGTTTAACTCCCACTTATGAGTGAGAACATGTGCTGTTTGGTTTTCTGTTCCTGCATTCGTTTGCTGAGGATGATGGCTTCCAGCTCCATCCATGTCCCTGCAAATGACATGATCCTTTTTATGGTTGCATAGTATTCCATGGTGTATATGCACCATATTTTCTTTAACCAGTCTATCATTGATGGACATTTGGGTTGGTTCCATGATTTT
Organism: Macaca fascicularis; assembly: GCF_037993035.2. NCBI lineage: Eukaryota > Metazoa > Chordata > Mammalia > Primates > Cercopithecidae > Macaca > Macaca fascicularis. Next base: position 18,933,368 of record NC_088379.1, on the reverse strand, counting down.
TAGTGCTTTATATTTTATTACTGAACACAGCCCATAACCCTTGCAGGCCAGTAAGTAAGCTACTTGTTCCAGATGAGGAAACCAAGGTATAGATACAGAAATTTCTCCAAATTCTGCCAAGTGGTAGAAGGTTTTTTGTTTTGTTTTGTTTTGTTTTATAGGGTCTTGCTTTTTCATCTAGGCTGGAGTGCAGTGGCATGATCATAGGTCACTGCATCCTCAATCTCCTTGCTTAAGTAATCCTCCCCCCTCAGCCTTCTGAGTAGCTAGAACCACAGGCATGAATCACCACACCCGGAAAAGTTTTTTGATTCCCTTTTGTAGAGATGAGGTCTCACTATGTTGTCCAGGCTGGTCTCAAACTCTTAGACTCAAGTGATGCTCCCACCTAAGTGCTAGGATTACAAGCATGAGCCACTGTGCCTGGCATTAGATTCTTAAATGTCAAATTGAAGAACTGGTCTTGAATTCTGTAAGTACAGTGCTTCACTGAGGATTCTGATGTCAGGATGCAATGTGGCTTTTTCCCATACTGAAAAGTGCTACAAAATGTGTTTGGTCAACACATATTAATTGAAAATTGAATATTCTCTATGAGCCAGGCATATTCTTGGTGCTCAGGATGTATCAATGTGCAAACCCCAAAAATATCTGTCCTTATGGATCTTATATTCTAGTGAAAAGAGACAAAAAGTTAAAGAACAATGTGCGTGCACAATGAAGGAAAATATATTTTAGAAAGGACAAGTGCTACAGGGTAAAAATAGAACACACTGAACAGGATAGGGAGAGCAAGTAGGGTTCTAGTTGCAAAGTTTAATAGAATGGTCAGCATGAGCTGCCTTAAGAATGTAATATTTGAGCAAAAACCTAATGAAAGTGAGAGAGGTAGCCAAACAGACAGGTGAAGAAGCACATTCCAGGCAGTGGGGAGGGTTACTATGGATACTCTAAGGCTAGTGTGCCTGGATAATGTGAGGAACAGCAAAGAGGACACTGTGGCTTGAAGGGACAGAAAACAAGGAGAAAGTGGTAAGAGATGAGGTCAAAGAGTATCATGGGGGAAAAGTCATGTATAATCTTTTAGGACATGTGAAGATGTTGTTTTAAGCAAAATAAGGAACCATTCATTGCAGGACTGTGATTCAAGGAGTGAAATCTGCCTTACTTTTAGAAATAGTAAGTCTATCGAGAAAGGGCAGGCAGAAGAGGTGCCTATTTTTTCCATACATTTGCTTTTACATTTTAGTTCCTACAAACCATACCTTCTGTCTTATATATCTCATGTCTCCCCTCTCCCCGCCCCCACACTGTAATGCACAGTTTGAAGGGGGCTTCTACCTATAGCACCTTGTATATCCTTAAGTCCTTTTTTTTTTTTTTTTTTTTTTTTTGAGACAGAGTTTTGCTCTTGTTGCCCAGGCTGGAGTGCAATGGTGTGATCTTGGCCCACCGCAAGTTCCGCCTCATGGGTTCAAGCAATTCTCCAGCCTCAGCCTCCTGAGTAGCTGGGATTACAGGCATGTGTCACCATGTCTTTCTAATTTTTGTGTGTCTGTTTTTTAGCAGAGACAGGGTTTCTCCATGTTGGTCAGGACTCGAACTCCTGACCTCAGGTGATCCACCCCCCTCGGCCTCTCAAAGTGCTAGAATTACAGGCATGAGCCACCGCGCTTGGCCAAGTCTTATTTATGACAGGCATTTTAATTGCTTAAGTAGTTATTTATAAGCTCTGAGATGGCAAGATCTATATTTGCTACATTTTACATTGTATCATGGAGGGACTATATATAGAGATATTTGTTGTATCAATAATAAATCAATCTGTTATATATAATTCCTCAAAACTAATACATTTCTAAAATCTCAGTCCTGCAACTAAAAAACTCTACTAAATATGTCTGCATGGTAGCTTAACTAACATCCCAAACCTAAAATATGCATAATAAATTTACTCTTTTTTATCTGATATTTCTTCTCTTAACTCCTTTATTTTTGTTCATGATTTCACTGTTGGGCTAATTACCAAAAGCTCAAATCTGTGGGGAGGACCTTGACTTTTTGTCTTTTCACTAACCCCACTCTGCTCTGTGCCCAACTGTAGCATAAGTGACTGATCAGATTATAAAGATTCTATCTGTAGAATATAATATACCTTTACTTTCTCCTTTCTCATCTCAGTATCACTTAACCTGAATAAAGATCTCTTTTCCACTCATCTGAGCTACACCGATAATCTGTTATTAAATTGCTTTGCTCTATTCCTCACTTAAATACTCTCATATGTGCCTTTTGCAAAATAGAAAGCTATATGTTATAAAATGTGTCCCTTTTAAAGTCGAATGCTTAATTAAAGACTCCAGTAGTCCCTAGTCATAAAACTACTTAATGTATAATTCAAAGCCTTACATCAGCATTAATACATTGCACATTACAAGGTGGTATATATAAAAGAGAAAAGTTAAATGATTACATTAGTTTTGGAACTAACTAATGTATCTAAACTAACAGATTACAAAACGTGGTTGCAAGTTCCTCTCATCCTTGTATACTTGCTTGTTTACAATTAAAGTTGCCACTCCAATTGGGGCTGACCTTGTGACTTATTTTGACCAATACAATGTGGCAGAAGTGACGCCATGTGACGTCAGGGCCTAGATCTCAAGAAACCTTGGGACTTCTACTCTCACTTGTTTTGGAATACGTCTGCCATCATGTGAACAAACCTGAGAAATCAAACAAACAAAAGGAAAACACAAGAACAGCAACAACAAGAAGGAAACAAAAACAAACAAAAAATCCTACATGTGGAAAAGAAAAAGAAAAAAAAAAAGAAACCCTACTTGTGGAAAGAAACCCAGCCATCTAGGTGAGCTCAGCCTCCAGCCCATGCATCAGCCAAAAGCAGGTGCATGAGTTAAGCCCAGAACAGCAGCCAGCACACAGAGTTATGAGAAGTAATAAAGCATGATTTAAAGCTATTGTTTTGAAATAGGTCATTATTGAGCAATAGGTAACTGATACAGACATGTTATCCTTTACTTAGAAAGCTTAAGGCACATTAGCCTAGTGAAGCCTAAAACATCCTACGCTGAAAAGACCTGCTTAACTTTGTTTAATACAGTCAAATTTATGTGAGTAAAGAATGATTTGTTGTTGCTACTTACAAACTTCATTGAGCTTTCTAGTGCTGAAACCCAGTTTTAGAAATCAGAATTCTTATGATTTCTCTGCAACCCACTCTTTGGCCCTATATTTTATTATTGCAGTTTTCATACACAATACTGTTTTTCAAATTCAATTATAAACAGTTTCTAAGCATACTCTCTTCTTCTTGGCCTTTGGCAATAATTTTAAATGGTATCTCTTCTAAGAAGCTTTGGCTGATCATCCCTTCTGTAAGTTATTAAACTATTACAAATACAGCAGTCAATTCAACAAAGTTCCCAGTTTCTTTGTGTGGACCTATCATATGCCAGGGACTGTGCTGAGACCTGGAGTTGCAACTGTGAGTTAAGGCAGAGTTCAGAACTTAAGGCTCTTGGGTGTTATATTTTGGTTTTTTGTCTTTTGCTGGCTTGAATGTTTCATCTGGGCAGAAGGAGTTTATTAAGTACATTTTTCCATTTTGAATATTTTGTTTCTTTGGGAAATTCCCAACCAGTATTTGTGGAATGGTAAGGGAATGAATAATGCAAATAATTATAGTTTAATACGCATTATGTAAGCTATTGCATAACACAGTTCTTTAGAATTTACTAATTTTGCAACCAATCGTTAATGCACACCATAAGAGAAAGAACTTGAAATGGTCATTGAACAAGTCTTCCTTCTAAGAACTCAAGCAATTGCTCATTTGAAGAGTCAAACTAGATAAAAATATAGTTAATGAACCTTTTGTGAGCTTTAAGTGCTTGACCTCATTGTTTTGTCCATATGATTAAGCAGCATTTACATAAGACCAGATCAAACATTTATTAACCACAAATCAGTAGCTTAAAACAACACAAATACATTGTCTTACAGTCAGAATCCAACAGGCACCTCACCAGTTTGAAATCAAGACATCAGCAGGACTATACTTTTTTTCTGGAGGATCTAGGGGAGAATCAGCATCTTTGCCTTTTCCAGCTTCTAGAGGCCACATTTTCTCCATCATTAAAGCCTGCAATGTGATGTTTCTCTGGCCATTCTTCTGTTATTACATCTCTTTTCACTACAGCCAAAAGGATGTCCTCTTTTAAGAACTTCTGTAATTAGATCAGAGTCGCCCAGATTATCCAGGATCTTCATCCTATTGGAAGGTTCTTAACCATACTCGCATCAGTAAAGTCCCTTTTGTGGAGGCAACAAAATCACAGGTTCTAGAGATTGGCATGTAGACATCTTGGAGGGGCCGTTACTCTATACAACGGGGGTGTTGTTTCAAAATTTATTGTTTTTTCAAATTTATTCTCATATGTGAGACATTCAAAAACTGTGCTTGTGGGCAATATTGATCCTGTTTCATAGGTGAAAAAACGGAAGCGGGCCATTTATTTTGTCTAGGATCATGCCATCAGCTTCTACCCTAGAATATTTGACTTCATGGCCTTACTTATGCAACTCATCAGCTTGCTTTTACTTTTTTTTATTTTTTATTATTTACTTTTTTACTTTTACTAGAAAGTAAAAGAAATGGATTTTCAAACAGCATTCATAAGCCATCAGAAAGGAACACCAACAAGAATAGTCAATTTAACTGTTTTGACTGAATAGAGAAGTATGGTATACAATTCAAAGAGTGAACTCAATACCTGGAATACGAGTTTTTTTGCTCAGACAGGTCTTACGCTAAATCCCAAAGGCAGAGACTGTAACTGTAATGTCTTTCTTTAGTAGATTTCAAATTCAGAGGACTGTTTAACTGGTAATTCGTCCAGGCAAATATCTGTTAGGTATCACTCTGCCAGAGAAGTTGGGTACAAGATGAGCAAGGTAAAGACTGATCAAAAAGAATGACATAGAGACCAAACACTGCCGAATGTAATGCAGTGACTACTCTACTAGCATGACGTACTATGTTAAAGAGAGAAATATGTGGCCACTTGGTCTCAATGTGCAGGGATAATGGTAAAAGAAAGCTTCAAAGAAAGGTAATGTTTGAGTTTCACTTTCAAGACTTTCACTGTGAAGATTAAGTGGCAGAGACACAGAGGTAACAAATGTGCTACAGGTATGAAAGTGATTGCAGTGGATGTTTCTGAAAGCATAAATGAGATGTGAGACCACATCTGCAAAGCCCTAGCTGTCATGACTGTGGGCATATCACTTCACCTCACTGAATGTCGTTCTTCGTTTGTGGATGTTTGCATGGTCAGTGCCAAGCACATTTCCTCACATATGGTAAGCATTAACAAAATATACAGTTGAATTTAACATTTACAATGTGAATATGTATTAAAAGGGTGTAGGTGATTGCTTACATAGATACATTTATATTCACTTACTGTATGCTAATGGATATTGGAACTATCCAATGACTTTGAAATATAGCACTTATAAAGCATTCATATTTCATCTATAATACACCAAATTATGATATTCAGAAAATAATTTGGAAACACAGATATCCATGGGAAGGAGGAATATGGAAGGGAATGACTTAGGAAAGAATCTAAAGATATGAAGGGAAACCTAGGCATAAAGTAGATGTTTGAAAATTGATTACTAAAGGAGAGAAGGTGCATATTAAGACATGAGATGCATATAAAAACTGTATTCACAAATTGTATGTGAGTGTCATTCATGGGGTGTGCCCGAATAACTCAGTCAAAAAGAGAAAGGCAACCCACTGGTCAACCCCAGGTGATAAATAGGTGGGTAGGTGGGAGGGAGGGAGCTGGGAAATGTAGCTCTATCATGATGGAGAAGAGAAATAGTGGAGGAACAAGAAGAAAAAACCTACTACTTATGTATTTGGCCAAGAGAAAGAATCTGAAAGACAAATTTAGAAGAAAGAATATTTTGAAGTTCAACCAATTAAAAAAAAAAAAAACCCAAAAAACAGAAAACAGATCTCAGACCCACATAGTTTCTCTGCATGTGTCAGCTTGTACAAAATCTGCACCTAAAAATGCTCTCACAGAATGGTGGTGGTTTCTTATTCTCGGGACAATTGATCCCACGTTATTGAGAATGGTTTCCTTAAACATGATGGAAATGAAAGACAGCTCCACGTCTCCAAGGCTGTAGCCTTAAATGAATGCCGTACTTCAAATCCCTCTCCAGTGTGAAGTTTTCGAAGTGAAAATTCACGTGCATTTCCTTAGGTCTCTGAGTGACTGTAAATGAGATTGGGTAATATCTACAGCGCCAGGCCTACAAAGGAGATCTAGTGTAGCTTGATAGACTATGATGATGAATTAGTAGTCACACTTAGAAGCAGATTAGAGTGAAGGAAGATAAATTAATTCTTTTATCTATATAATTCCATTCAGTAGGTTCTTATATGTGGGATTAGAAATATTATAAACATGAAGGGCAGTGTTGAGTTTAGAAACAATTGGTTAGGGATCATACAAATGAGTGTTTAAATAAGATTCTTTACTTAGTAATCTGTTTACATGGTCAGTTTACCTAATACTCTCAGATGCTCAGCATCCTTATCTACGCAACGAGATAATACTTTAGAACTGTTATAAGGGCTAGAAACAAAATGTACAATAAAGAGGCAAAGATAGCACAGTGTCAAGGAGGATACAGTAAGTTTTCACTAAATGAGTACTGAATGGTATATGTAGTATACATATACATATACTGAATGGTATGCTGTAGTCAATATAAGCTGAAATTGAATTTTTCTTTTGCTATACCTTTGTGGGAAGTGGGAATCACTCATATAGCTCTCTTTGGCACATTCTGTCACGTTCTACCTGAAAAGAGGATTTTCTGACTCATAGATTGTGAACCAAATAAAAAATAAACATGAACAGGTCTATTTCTGTAACAGGGCCTTTGTGTATTCTCTGCCCCCCACCTATATTTGCACATGTAGAGATAACTTCACAGTTGGATGCCTAGTCTCTGGTTTATGTTAATAAATCACTGTTCCATGACCCTTTTATACTGTGGACTATGGAGAGGCCATAGTTTATTATTTCTGTTTTATGGATTATATCACTGAAATCCTAAACCTTAAATGGCTTCATTTTGACCTCAACATTTTAGTTCATGGAATCTATCCCAAGTAAATAATCAGAGAAGGGACTAAAGATTTATGTACAGGAATGTTCATCATGGTGTTATTTATTATAGCAAAACATAGAGAAAAAATTTCAAATATCCAACTTCAGGAGATTTATTAAATAAATTATGGTGTATTCATGTGAGGGAATTTGTTCAATAGTAAAATGACATTTTTAGAAGGCTATTTCATGATATAATGTTAAGTAAAGAAAGCATGATTCAAAACTGTTTTTGTAAGTATAATTTTTTTAAATTCTGCAAATTACAGAGTAAAGCAAATAAACTAAAATGCTTTCATTCTTTTTCAATAGTTGGATTATAGAATTTAAAAAATGTTTTCTATTTGAGTAATGACTATCTGTAGTAAGCCTGTTTTTTTCATTATAAGAACAAGAAAAAAGACATAACTTTTAAAGAAATAAAAAGTTTTGTCTGTTGATACAGCAGAACTGTATAAATATCACCTTTACTCACATCATTAAAAAACAAACACTGCCTGGGCACGGTGGTTCATGCCTGTAATCCCAACATTTTGGGAGGCCAAGGCAGGCGGATTAGTTGAGGTCAGGAGTTCAAGGTCAGCCTGGTCAACATGGTGAAACCCCATCTCTACTAAAAATACAAAAATTAGCTGTGCATGGTGGTGAACACCTGTAATCCAAGTTACTTGGGAGGCTGAGGCAGGAGAACTGCTTAAACCCAGGAGGCAGAAGTTGCAATGAGCCGAGATTGTGCCACTTTACTTCAGCCTGGGTTACAGAGCGAGACTCTGTCTTAAAAAAAATAAAAATAAAAATAAAAAAAATAAGAAAACCCCACACACTATATGGTTTGGTTTATCCATATATATAATATATGTATATACATATATTTATATGCATAAAATCTGTATTTTTTTTAAATGCATTTGTGGAATTTTCTGTTAACATTTAATTTCTTATAATAGAGTTAATTAAAATATGTATGTGACAACCTTTGCTTTAGCTACTTGTCAGTTTACATTAGAGTTTCTCAACATTCATACTACTGACACCTTGGGCTGGATGACTTTTTGTGGTGGATGTGCTGTTCTGTGCATTGTAGGATATTCAGCAGCATCCCTCATCTCTACCCCGCTTATGACAGCTAAAACCGTCTCCAGACATTGTCAACTGACTCCTGGTGCAAAATTATCCCCATTGAGAACCTCTGGATTAAATAATAGGTGTGTGGTTGTGATTTATAAATATGTTAACTAGAAAATCTCAATGTCTCATTTTCTAAATTATCTCATTTAGTTCCTGTGAAAATAACATTTATTTTAATTTTCTGTTGTTTTGGTTGTACTAGTTATATCTAGGCAGTCAATCTTGTTTGAAGATGTCTAATTCAAACAAATAGCTATTCCAAAATTTAATTGAGTGGAAGGGCTGGTAATTAACTGCTTATCTGATTTTAATCATTTTCCTCCCTAAATCAATTTGTGTATAGAAAAATACTCAATCTAACACATCACAGAATATTCCAGCCAATGATTTACTCAGTTTTCATGGTGAAATAAGCACAGTTTAGTAATCAGAAAAACATCTGTGTGTAGTCTGGTTGTTTAACTTTGGGCAGATCACTAAGTTTCTCTTGGATGTATTCTCTTCATGGATTAAAAAAAATTGGAGTTAATGTTGACATCCTCCAAAGATTTTGAGGATTCAACAGAAAAGAGCAAAACGTTATTACAATATGAAATCGACTATTTAGTTCACTATTTTGCAAACATTGAACTAAATTTTAGGGCTACAAAGATACATTAAACTTCTAAGAGACTTTAAGCATCTCACAGTCTGGTGGATGAAACAGACATAGAGTGACCACATAGTGTGTCAAGGGTGACTGCTGACCCTTCTGGTTTGCTTGGGCCCACATGATTTCCTGGTTACAGGACTTAGGATCATAAAACAGAGAAAGCATCCTGAAAACAGGGATGGTTGGTTACCTTAATAATATATGCTTTTACTAGATTCCTCAAAAGCACAGAGGAGGAGCATACTTTTAGTCTGGGTTTAAGGATTCAGAAAAGATGTCACTCTCAACTGAGTTTTGGAAGATGGATTTGAAGGAGGCAAAGTAAGGAGCAAGTGCTGAGCATCAAGAATTGAAGAGCATGTCATATGCTATGCAAATAATTTATCACTGGAACCCAGGATTAATCACATTGGCAGACAGCACTGTTGAAGATAGAGTATAAAACTGGAGAATGACAGTCTTAGGAGTTTAGGAGTTTAACATTTGTGGTATAGACAATATTAATTAACTTTAATTTGAAACTGACATAATCAGATGGGTTTAAGGAAATAATCCTGATGTTAAAATATAGGATGGATTAGTAAGAGGCAATTTAGAAGACTCGGGGTCATGTTAGGAATCTGGTTTTGGTGCATCGTGAGCTGTTAGGAATCTGTGTTCGGTACATTGTGAGCATAAAGGTAGGGTGAATTTGGGAAAAGCATAGGGGTGGGGGTACAGAATTAAAAGAGCCTGGTATCATATTGAATGTAGGACACAGGAGACAAGAAGCAGTTGAAAGAATTAATAAGTTATCAGCAGTGATTGGAATAGTAGAACGGTGGTACCATTTACAAAATTAAAAATGAGAAAGAAATGGGATTGGGTATGGGGTGGGAGTGGGTCAGGACAATCAACTTATTATTGGCCACATGAAAATTGGGATGCATGTGTCACCACCATCTAGTCAATGATTTATATCTAGTTGGTAGTCAGAAGTGTGGATGCAACTTTAAGCATTATCTACACAAAAGTCATTGTTGACTTCTGTCAGATCAACCAAGGAGGCTATGAGGGTTAGACAGGAAAAGTGCTGAGCTTGGGGTTGCTAAGGAAAGGATTCTCTCACTCATTAACTTAGTGTCCAGTCATATTGATTTGTGCCTCAAAGCATTGAAAGAATTTGACATATCTGGTTTTAAGGAAGTTTTCTTTGATACTAATTGCACTCTATCTGCTATTTTATTTTTTAAGGAAAAAACCTTATGAGATCTTGTATCCACTAATACCCATGAAGAAGTAAAAAAGGAATCTTTGATTAAAGTTAGTGCAGCCAGAAAAGAAAAAAAAATTGCCAGCGACCAATTACCTCACACTTTCCTAAAGGATCTCTCAGTTCATTTCTTGTTATTTTGGGTATGGGTGAAAAGAGACAGCAACTGATATCACCTTTATGTTGCTGGGCCAAAAACTCAGTCTCCTAAGTGTAACTGAAGTAAGCATAACTCCTTTCTGAGCCAAGAATTAAGGCAGTGAATGCAGCCATCAATTCCCATTGCATGTGATGTGTAATCTAACAAATTTTCAAACAGGCACTCTGGAAACAATTAAAAGTAAGCAAGCTGCCCTGATCAAAGGCTTCTGATGTTTTAAATTGCACTCTGGTCACCCACAAGTAGTCTTCCAGAATGTGCCTTGCCCTGTTGGGGCCTGAAGCATAAAAAAAGAAAGTTTATGCTGTCCCGCTCAGTGTGAGTTTAAGGCTGTGGGTCATTAGGAAGCAAACACATTAGGGCTAAAAAAATAATTGTTTGGTTTATAGTCACTTGGGGTTTTAGCTTGAATCAGACCTCAGCTGTGGTGTGTTAGAAGTGTGTGCAATGCTCTATAAAAATTGTTTGCTGATATGTCACTGTCAAAAGCATATGTGAAATTATTAACTTCCCAAACAAACATTTGTAATTTGTGCCAATTTCAGGAAGATAAATACCATCATATTTGCAAACAGTACTTTGCGTTTCCATACAAACCTGAGTGATATAAATAAGCATGTTTTGTGTATTCATTACAGCTTTGCAAACCCTCTCCGTTCTCAACACAATTTGCACAATTTGCAATTTGGTATCATGGGTGATCTTTAACTCATGGCCAGAGATCCTCCACATTGACAGTGTGTGGCCAGGAAACGAAGGGCCTGCTTAACTCTGGTTCATCTGAAAAACATTTAAATGCTGTCCACGACTTTAGATAAGATTCGCACTTTGGTTCGCACATGTATTTTTGGTACTGGGAACTCTTAATATGATGCAACAATTTTTTTTTTGAATAAAAAGAAGGAAATGAGGCAAGCCCTATCGGCCAACTTACATGTCAGTAAATACAAGCTCATGCAGTTGTAGTGATCGAAGGAAATGTAACTAACCAGCCCAAACCCTTACAGAAGAGGAGAACATGGCCAAGATAAGTTGAGATAATTGGCTGATTGTCTCAGAGCTAATTAGTGGTAAATCTAGGACTAGAATCTGGGTATTTGAAATCCCACTAACATTCTTCCCACGGAGCCATACTGCTTCCATAATAAAGATAAAAGTTCAAAAACAAAGGTTCCAATATATTAGGCCATGCTAAAAAAAAATAAAGCTATACCTCTGTTTCTTATAAGCAAATTATAAGCACCTAGGATTTACAAGATTCACTGTGTTATGAATTATATTTAGTTTTTAATAGTCCTTAACTATTGAACATAAGCATTGCAGTTCTTCAAATAATGCTTTCAAATGCAATGGAATGTGTGGTAGGTTGGATTATAAATCCCAATTCTTCATTTTCCTGGAGTATTATTACCTATCCATACCCTCACAATGGTTTTTCAATGAGTAGAGTTTACCTTCCTGCACCTTTCTTTGGAATCAACTGTTTTGGACAATTCACAATTTCACAAAGGATTGGATAATGGCAGATGTGTTGGCAGAGCTTGAAATGCCCTTGCCCTCATGTGCTACTGCCTTTTCCTGTGAACATACCTAAGGTAATCACTGTTATGACCCACAGTCAGAATCAAGTGCAGTGAAGATGAGTTTAGATTAACTGAACTCCAACTGACCACTGATGTGTGAGTGAGAAATCATTGCTTATTGTGAATGCCTTTAATATTTGATAGTAGTTGGTAAAGCAGCATTATTAAGACAATAATGACTGATGAACATTATTTTCTGTGTAAGTCCACCTCTGTGAGACTTCTTTTACTGTCTAAAGTAAATAATAAATAAAGCCTTGAGTTCAAAGCCTCAGAATTGGATAGTAAATATTGCCCAGTTGAGCCATGCTAAGAGTTTTACTTATTTAATTTTTGCTCATTTTACATTCAGAAAAGTTTAGAAGTGGTCCATCTTATAATTATTCTCATTTACAGTTCTGTGTACAAGGAAGTTTATTAGGGATTGAATGTTTACACCTGCTCTGAATCTATATGTTCAAGCCCTAGCCCCCAAGGTAATGGTACTTGGAGATGGGGCCTGTGGAAGATAATTAGATTTAAATAAAGTCAGGAGAGTTGGGCTCTCATAATGAGATCTGTGTTCTTATGAAAAGAAGAAGGGAAAATAGAGTCTCTGTCTCTCTCCCTTCTGCCATCCAAGGACACAGGGAGAAGCTAATAGTCTCCAAGAGAGAAAGAAAGCCTTCACCAGATACGGAGACCTGCCAGAGCCATGATCATGGACTTTGCATCTTCCAGACTGTGAGAAATAAAAGCCTATTGCTTAAGCCCCCCAGTTTATGATCTTTTATCATAAAAGCCCAAATGGACTAACATGTGGTATGATGATGATCAAGTATTAGGAAGTATGACCCTCGAGGATATAACCCTCACCTCTTTACAGCTTGTAGAATTCGTCTGCCTCACCATACAAATGGAAATGAATTGGAGATTTTCTCTATCAAGGTGCATTTTCAGAAAGCTTTTGTACCCCATTGTAGATTGGTGACCTGGCTATTCAATTCCTTAGTGCTCTTCTGGATAGTTCTCTCAAGAAAGTAAGTAGAACTCAGTGATGAGGAATCCAGATGTGTTCGGCGAGAGTGAGAAAGGCTGGCAGTGGGCGTACCTGGAAATTATTGTCAGCCTTGAAAAAAAAAGACACTAGAGAAAATTATCTCTAAATATGTTGGGTTTATTCTGGAAAAGAAATAAGGATTATAATCTAGAATGCATGGGATCGCAAACCACGAGTGCATTCAGTGAGAAAAGGGTAAAGGGGAGTTTAATTTTAAAATATAAATTTATGTAAGTTGCTTAGAAACAGAGTTCATCAGAGGTTCAAAGCCAGCATTGTTGCCAGTTTATTGGTGGAGATGCCCTTACTGGGCAAGTGTTCTGAAAACTTCTGATCTGAATCAGTACCGTCCTAAGAATGTCTAATGATAAAATTTATCAAAGCAGGAGACACATGAAGGGTTTTTAGAAAGTTCCTGGAAACAGTTCATATCTCCTACATGTAAATATGGACCTCCTCTCCTTCCAGCTTTCCTGGCCCTATTTTGGCTGGGTCTGAAAAAAATGTGATTTTACTCTGGTGTATGCAACTTCCACAGTACACAAATATGAGATAGGGCCTGGCCCTTGAAGGGTAACATGGCTGTGACCAGCAGAATAGCAGAGGAGTTCACAAACACGTGTTGAGCACATAGTACATTCTCTACCCTGAGCTAAGTTCCAGGGATAAGATTATGAGTAGATATGACCCTCTCCTTCAGGGAACTTAAGTTGTGATTGTGGAAAAAGGAGCAGGAAGGCCTTTCTTCTTCTTTCAATATTTTATTGAGTATCTGATTGGAAAGAAGTCATTAATTTATCTACTTGCTTTTGTCATAAACCCAGATAAGGAAGAAGTATCCAAAAATAAGACCAAATATGGCTTCATGTCACAATATCACCATGGGTCACCGGTGCTGGGCTGCTTGCGACCATACACCCCATCCCATCATAGGCCCACTTACTTAAACTTCAAGCCTTAGCTTAGGCTTTGCGACATTACTTAGCTTAGGCTTTGTGACATTACTGTGACGTAGTTGGTGATAAGACAGGGATATGCAGCGCCCACACTTCACTGCCTTCTGGTCTTTACTGCAATGCCACCTTAATCACTGAGACCTTCCAGGACACTCTAAATAAAATTATATCTCCATGGGGCATCTATCTCTGTACCTTGTTTTACCTTTCTGCTCAGAAACTATGCAAAACATTTTTTATTTTATTTATCTTTCTACTTTATTGTCTTTTTCTCCTATCATAATGTAGATTTCTGAAGATAAAATTTTTTGCCTGTTTTGTCATCCTTGTTGTTGTGTTTCATTACCATATAACTGATGTCTAAAAGAGCACCCCAGAGGCCAAGCGCAGTGGCTCACGCCTGTAATCCCAGCACTTTGGGAGGCTGAGGAGGGCAGATCATGAGGGCAGGAGATTGAGACTATCCTGGCCAAGATGGTGAAACCCCGTCTCTACTAAAGTACAAAAAATTAGCTGGACGTGGTGGTGTGCACCCATAATCCCAGCTCTCAGGAGGCTGCAGCAGGGCAATCGCTTGAACCCAGGAGGCGGAAATTGCAGTGAGCTGAGATCGCGCCACTGCACTCTATCCTGGAAACAGAGCAAGACTGTCTCAAAACAAACAAACAAACAAAAATCAGAGCATCCCAGTATATGTAGGTTCTGACAAAAAATGTTTGTTGAATGAAAGAATTCATAAGAAGTTCTGGATATGTACAATTGGTTTCTACTTGGCTTATAATATTTGAGACTTTGAATTTTTCACAAAGAGACTAATGCCCAACCTAAGGCTTGAAGTGTAGGTAAGTGTGGCCTATGATGGGATGGAGTGTACAGTCACAAGCAGCTCAGCACCAGTGACCCATGTTGACACTGTAAACATGAAGCCGTACTTGGTCTTATTTTTGGATACTTGTTCTTCATCTGGGTTTATGACAAAAGCAAGTAGATAAATTAATGACTTCTTTCCAGTCAGATATTCAATAAAACTCATTCCAACTGACTTGGCATCAAAGAAGAAATCTTATGCAATGAGAATGGAAATTCAGAAATTCAAAGTAAGAACCTCCATTATCAGAAAGGTGGCCCTGTTGAGTGGGGAATGGCTAGGGTCTTGGGAAGTGAATTGGAGAGCCCAGGGAGAGTGACATTCCAAGTCTTGTTTTCATGGGCTGAGGTTGAGTAGAATTCTAGCTTCAGTTTTGTGGTAGTGGAGCATGATGGCTTGGAAGCAAGGCCATACTTTACTGCAGGGTTAAAAAACATCGAAGCAGAGTGATTGGACCAAAGCTTGTACTTATATTTTAAGTATAAATGGAGAAAATTTTGATAATAAATCCTTAACTGTTTATCGAAAGTTTACTCTCCCTGGGCCTATCTGGCCTCATTTGATCCTTGCAATAAAACCATGTGGCAAATAGTATTCTTAAATTGTTCCTGATGAAAAACGTAGTTAAAGAGGTTAAGTAACTTATCTGACATCACCCAGCTAGAAAGAAGAAAAGTAGAAAGCACTTACTCATTCATGCATTTTTTTCTCATTTGGTAATAAAGAATTATTGAGCAGAGGCTAGCTCTCTGCTAGTCCCAGGAAAATAAATTGTGAACAAAAAATGACAATGATTGCCTTCATGGACCTACAGGTAAATGAAGTCTAAATTCAAACACAGGCTGCTGGACACTTGAGCCTGGGTTTTTAGCAATTAAATTATGGGAAGAGGGAGAAGAAAGGGGATGGAAGGAATGAGAGGAGGAGAGAGGAAGGAGACATTGGTAACTGATGTTCACGAGAGAAAAATGGCATGAGTAAGTAATTATTTGCTTTGTCCCAGCAGCCAGTGGGAATTCATTAATTCATCAACTAGACCATTCATTCAACACATATTTTTTGAAAACTAACTATGATTCTGACCCTGTTCAAGGTACTGGGAATACAGTAGTGAGCAAGACAATCCAGACGTTGAATCCATTAATTTCAAATAGTGATATGATAAACAAAGTCTGGGGCTTTTGACAGCAACATTCGAAGTGGGGTTAGGGGAAGACCTGAGACCTGTTTTAGGGCTGAGATCTGAATACAAGAAGAAGGCATCCATGGAACTTATTCCCAGCAAAGGGGAAAGTCAATAAAAGGCTGTAGGCAAAAAAATTAAGCTTTTTTTCAGGAATAAAGCTGGAGTTTAGAGTTAAGGGGGCATTTAAGGGGCAAGGGGCTGGACTGGTGTGAGAGGGAGGTAGTAGCCTGATCATATAATGTCTTGGTGGCTATAGCAGGGAATTTCTTTGGAGGAGAGATGATGGAATATTTTTCCTTTTAAATTATTGTAGTTTAGCTCTTTGAAGGCTCACACCCCACAGGAACTATAATAGGCTGCATCTGACCTTCAGTAGATTAATAGAAGCATCCCCTGTTAAGCCCAGGAGGAGAGTGCCCTCAGAGGCATTATTTTTCTGCTATTGAAATACTCTGTTTGGTCATTACTGGGAAAGCCCACAGCACTAGCTGAGGTTGTGTGTTGTATTTTATGTGTTGGGCAAGATTTTGCAATTGGAGACTGCATAGCACTTTGTTGATAAGATCATTAATGGTTTTTCTAGTTGTTATTAATTGTTTTTCATCCATTTATAAATTGTGCCTCTGCAAACTGGCCCCAGGGTATAAGTGCAAAAATTGAACTTTGATTATAATAAGTAAAGTATTATTAACAAAAGCAATTACAGTTAATAGCTTCAACTAAGGAAAACAAAATGATAGCCTTTAGTGCTTTCCCACTGGGTAAACCAGATTAAATCACTTGCAGAAAAGAAAAATCTTATTCTTGATCCCACCAAATGCTATAACTAGATGTTGCCTTTGGATGTTTCTATGCCCTTCATTCAGAAGCAGAAATCAAGGCTTGAGCTACACAAAGTTATTGCTAATATTTTGCTGAGATGAGGCTAGGTCATGAAATTCAAGATTTTAATATATGCATTATTTGTCTAAAGTTACAGATGAGAGAACTGAGTTTCAGAGAGTTTGTCTAACTTAACCCAGTTTCATAGCTTAAAAGTAGCCCAGTGGTGATTCTTCCTAAATCATTTTTCCTTCATTCAGGATTTTTTTTTAATGTTTTCCCTGATGTCCATGATCTGACCTAGTGTTATTATATGATATTGAAATGATTTCTAAAAGAATCAAAATAAAGATTCAAGTTTAGTAGATTTTCTGTTTATTCTAATTTCCTATCAAAAAGTGTTCACCTTTATCATGCTCACTAGCATGGTCATGGAAGGCAGAGAGCGATAATGCAGTTCAAATACTCTCTAGGAATGAGAGGCTCAGAGAATTTAAGGGATTTACATCTGATCACATCACTTTTAATAGGAGACATGTTATTTAAAGTCAGAGCTCTGTCTCCAAAATCCACACTCTTTGTAAGAGACCTCAAGACCACTTTAAATAGGGTCTCCCTTTTCACATAACAAGTTAATCACACTGAAGGAATAGAACGGCTTAGAGTATCAGTCATTAAATCTGTTCTCAGCTTGCTTCTGACTTTCACACACTCTGCATTTCTCCAGGCCTGACCACTCTTTGGCTATTTATGAGATATTAATCTCGGCACTACAACTCATATCTTGCTGACTTTGGCCCTTGCTTGCTCACATAGTACCCAGCAAAGTCTTCTCACTTGTGTTTGAGAGTCCAGTTCATGAGCTTCTGAAAGGTGTCTGTCATCAGGCTCACCTACCAGAGTTTCTGTACTTAGTTCCCTTCTTTGCTGCAGCTCCCTTGTGAACACTCACTGCAGTGTGGATATGAAGGCCCAGCACACTGTTACAGAGGCGCTCTCAGCTGATGTTCCTTGTGGCTTCCCACATGCCGTGGGACCCCTATCCCTCCTTCCAGGTTCTATTCTATAGGGAGAATACCCACGAGGGGCCAAACAGGAAACACATCATGAACTTGTTAATACTTTGATTGAAACATGCAGTTTTTACCCAAGACTGAAGCAGTGGTCTCATCCATCATTCTGTTACTTCAAATATGCTGGATCTCCCAATGAAAGGCTGATTTTATTATGTGTTGAACTTTAGGTGGAGAAGTTTGAACAGAGAGAGCAGACCAGCAGGAAGCCATGGTCAGTCTGCTTAACACATTGAAAATGACTTCACAATGACCACACCCTTCACTAAGAATGTGCAGGTCAAGACACACACACACACACACACACACACACACACACACACACACACAGAAAAACAAAGAATACACAAGAAGGTGTGGTCCATTGCATTTGTGGTATAGAAATTGTACATAGTGGTAAACACAAACCAAGTGACGCCAGGCTCTCACCATTCCTATCCAGCAGATAACAGCCTTTTACTAAGGAAGACTTGTAAGAAACAGGTTGATGAAGAAACAGAGAGAATCTTGAAATAGTCCTTCCTAAAGAGGGTACAGTTGCTGCTGAAAGGTTCTTCTTCGGGGAAACGTGAGGACATTGCCACTGCCTCCAATGTACACATTGCCACATGTCCTGCAGGTCTTAATTGGCAGATGTAAAACTCTAATTTTCAACTAAATGGGGAGAATAGTCTTCTGTCCAGTTGAGTGGTTCTTTATCGCCCCTGCCCTGAAGCAGCATATGTTTGTATTAAATATCTCAAAGTGTCCTCTGTAAAAGGACTATTGGAGCCTCCTCTCCTTATGGTTTGGACATAGTCCTCATGGCCAGGCAGAAGTCTGATGCAGTCATCAGTGTTTCCTCGCCTCCCCCAAGGGAGAGAATCATTGGTCTTCTCCTTCAAGCCAAACGACCATGCACTACCCTGCAAATCAGCTCATTCAAACAAAACCTTTCCAGTACTTCCCTTTGCCTGAAACCTGTGGTTATCAGAGCCTAGCATCAGACAGAGATGAGCCTATAGCCAGTGCTGGGATACTCTCTGTCTTCTCCATGCTAGCAGTGTGCTCCAGTCTTTCTCTGAATCTGGGAGTCTCTCCTTACTCTTCTTAGATCACCACTATTTTCCATTTCTCTTTGCTCCCTCCTTAATTCTGTTATGTCATTTACCATGCCCTCTGCCTTACTTGGGGAAAAATACATGCACAAACACAAAATTGGAACAGTTTTCAAATCAGAAAATGTTATTTCTAGGGTGATTTATCATCTTTAATTCTTTACTTCACAACCTATATAATACTCCTACTCTTGCTTGCTTTGCTGGTTTACTGATTATTTATTACCCAGTACCTGCTATGTGCAGTCCCTGCAAAAGATGTTCAACATACACATAATATAGCTCAGACTCTGCCCTCAAGACACTCACACTTAACTGCAGACAATAGTCAACAAATATTTGAAATCAAGTATGATGGAATATACGATTGGGATAGAAACCAAAGAACAGGTTAGTCAACATACACTGAGTCCAAATTCCAGCTCTATTTTGTACATGTGATGCAATTTTTGGAAATTTATTTATACTCTCTGTGCCTCAGTCTCCTTACCTGTAAAATGGAGATAGTGTTAGTACCTCCTCCATAGGGCTGTTGCTAGGATTAAGTGAGTTAATATATTAAAAGACTCTTGTAATTTTGCATGGTCCAAAGTAAATGCAAAAGAAGCTTTACTTTTATTAAATGGTGAAAACAGTGGAGGTATGATAAAATGAAATGGAGTAGGAGCTGCCCATGGATGTCTTTCCATAAACAGGGACTATTCAAGTTGTGCTTTGAGAGAAGAGAGGATTTTGCCAAGTGGGTGAGGTGTGGAATGCATGCCACTCAAGGTAAGAATGTGCCAAAGGAGAAAATGTGAAAAGACTCCCTTGAGCACTCTGCATAGAGGGATGTGACTGAAGTGTAGGGGAGATGGAAGTACATTTTGGAAGGAAAGAAGTATGGGAAAGAGGCTGGGGCCAGATCTTAGAGGATTCACAGATGTCCTGGAAAGATGCTGGTATCTCACTCTATAGAAAACAGTTTGAAGAATGTTAAGCAGATTTCCTTTGTCAAATCATGACTGTGGTCTCAGGTAATGGTTTTTCCCCTTTAAAAATAATGGGATGGTAAAGAAGGTCACATATACATTTTCTTTTAAGGATTTTTTTTTCCCTTGAGATGTGTCCATTTACTTGTTTGAGGATTGACTTGTGAAAGCCAGCAAATATCTGCCAATCATCCTGGGTTACATAAATGAACTGATTTTCTGGATATACTCATGTTTCAGATTGTTTTTCCTCTCCTCTCTCCAAAAATTCTGAGGGTTTCTCATCGAACTCTTTGCCTTGGTCATGTTTATTCTTCTACTTCCTTCCTGGCAAACGTCCAAACCTCAGGGTAACCAGGAAGAGGCTACGAGGTTTAGACATTATCCCTTCTGAAAAATGACTCACAGATGAAAAGTATTTTTCCTCTATTGGAATTATTATTCGACTAACATCTGATCCAGGATTTGGACTATTGAAAGTTACTAGAACTCTGTGGAAAACTGAGTGTGTGCAAGCCCTCTTTACCTTGCACAAAGTGGAGGTGTATTTGTGCCTGCAATGAGAACTTTCTCCCTCCCCAGTTCTCTGTTACTTGATCTTGTTTTTTTTTTTTTTTTTCTTACTGTACAGAGACTGAGCACAAATTTGTGGGGCATGACTCATCATACACAATGCATCTCTCTGCTGTAATGCACCAGTGCTTCCAGAACAACCAGGTCTTAGTGATATCAAATGCCATTACACAATCAATGAAGTGTCAGAGAAACACAGTGGGATGACCTCATTGTTCACAGGCAGATGGATCCCTGTTTTACATAGCAGCCTCAGTCCTCAGGCCCAGGTGAAAGTGTTTCTGTGCCCTCCTTCATGCACACACGTGTTTGGCAGCAGAATTGTGGATGTCACATTCTTAATACGTTTTCTTCTCTTTTTCCACTTGGCATTGAGTTCATATCTTTAAGGATTCATAGTTCTTTTTCTGTTTTGAACTAGACTCATTTAATTTCTGTGAAACTTATCTCCTCCCACCTAACTCTGCTAAAAAAAAAGTTAACACAATAATTTATTTATTTTTGTTAGATGTTTAAGGGCATGCACAAATCAGGGAGAAAAATTTTAGTGTCACTAGATATTGTATTTATAATGATGGTGAGATCTCCTAAAAAGGGCCACATCTTATTTTTCTACTAAGGAAAATATAGAACTGAATACATAGGTACTCAATAAAGGTTTGATGAATGAGGACATTTATTATTTCCCTGACTTTCTGGTTCATAAGGCAATCTGCAGATTAGTTGGCTAAACAGCCTATCCAGCTCTGGATCTGTAATACTCTTATCGAAGGGTCATCTAGCCTAACTTGCATACTCTTAGAGACTTTGGCTCATTAACTCCCAGACACTAACCAGGATCTGGATAAATATGGTCATTATATAGTTCTTGCTTATATTAAAGTTCCAGTGTCTCTGGTTTTTAATTATCAATCCAGACTATGTCTGTACTTTAGATAAATGATTAGCCTAAAAATCCAAGAGAGTTCTAAAATCCAGTTTTCTATCAATGAAACAACCAAAGTGATCGACACTGTAGCAACCCAACGTCAGTATTTCATTTAGTGAGCACTTATTTTCATACCTTTTCATTTGTGATTACCTATTATCTGTTAACAATTTGGAATTTATCTCTTCAGAATGTGAAATGTCTTTCTCTTGTTCTCAAATTTTTTCTTCTGGATATTACATAAATGTATTATAATGTCTTAGCTTTCTTTTGAGAATAGCAGTTTTATATTTTCTACATAAGGAAAGCGATTCATGTTTTTCAGCATCTAACATCTCTATGAGAGCATGATGGTACATCCATTTTTCTAGATATTTTGTATTGATTTTAATTGGATTGGCAAGCAAAGAGAAGGAGCAGAGTGTAGGTGTTAAAGCCTGGTTCCATCTCTCTAGGTCAGAGGCGTGGTTCTGTGGTTCTGCCTCTATCTGTGAGAACTTAAGTAATTCCTTTTACTTCTCTATGCCTGCATTCCCTAATTTATGAAATCATTGATCTAAATAATGAAGAACGAGAATTTCTCAAAGAAAACGTTTATTTGGGAATAGGTGTTGCAACAGGAACACTGGTGTCATAGTAAACTATGTGTGTATTCAGTGAGGCAAAGGAAAGCAAAGGCTTTTCAAGGAAAAATAGAGTATTACCTAATTGTTTTGAGATAATTATCCTTGGTGACAAGGAACAAAAAAAAAAAAGGTGGCATCAGTCCAAGGTTGGGCTGGCACTTGCTGAGCAGTTTTTTTGGTGTAAGGTAGTGATGGCCTTTGTGCAAGATTGTGGTTTTTGTAGTCTTTTGTGATTGTTTTTGTTACTAGGCATTCATGCATGATAATCCTTCATGGCCTTCTCTGGTTCTGTTTTTCGGGTTTTTGTTTTGTTTTGTTGTTAACACAAGTGAATTTATTTTGACTCTGACAACTTCCACAAAATGTTTAAAACACTAAAACTCACTACCAGGGCCATGTTGTGAGTATGAAACAATTTAATTGCCATAAAGTGCTTTTAAGAGTAACTATTTCAAACTAAGCAGTTGATAATGGTAAGCTGTTCTTTAGGGCCTTGGCTAAAATCTCTTTCTGTCATCCATAATTTGTATTTCTCTCCATAATTCTGCAATGTCCAGATGAGTATTACTAGTAGGCATCGCAAGATAACAATCTTTTTCTGAAAATCTCTATTCGGATCCAAACATCAACAGATCTTCTCGCTTCCAGTCACAGGATCCAGGGTGTGTGTGTGTGTGTGTGTGTGTGTGTGTTTGTGTGTGTGTATATATAAAAATTATATATATATGTGTATACACATTATACTTTATATATATACTTTATATATAAAGAAGACAGCTTTGTAGAGGACTAGCAAAGGGTCTTTACTCCAAATTATCTCCTCTAATGACTAAGTTGGAGGCCCTGGTAAAAATGTCCATTGTAATAAGTTATAAAACTAACATTTATCGATCATTTACTATTTTCACAGTACTAAAGCATGATTCTAAGTATTTTACATGTGCTAACTTACTCTCTAATTTTTTTTTTTTTTTTTTAGATAAGGTCTCATTCTGTCACCCAGGCTGGAGTGCAGTGGTGCCATCAAGGCTCACTGTAGCCTCTACCTCCCATGCTTAAGTGATCCTCCCTCCTTAACCTCCTGAGTAGCTAGGACAACAGACATGCACCACCATACCTAGCTAAATTTTTTATTTTTTAGTAGAGACAGGGTGTATTAGTTTGTTCTTACACTTCTAATAAAGACCTACCTGAGACTTGGTAATTTATAAAGAAAAGAAGTTTAATTTACTCACAGTTCCATATGGCTTGGGAGGCCTCACGATCATGGCTGAAGGCAAATGAGGAGCAAAGTCACGTCTTACATGGCAGCAGACAAGACAGCTTGTGTAGGGGAACTCCCCTTTGTAAAACCATCAGATCCTGTGAGACTTATTGACTATCACTAGGACAGCACAGGAAAGATCCACCCCCATGATTCAATTACCTCTCACCAGGTGCCTCCCAGAACACATGGGAATTATTGGAGCTACAATTCAAGATTTGGGTAGGGACACAGCCAAATCATATCACAGGTTTTCATCATGTTGCCCAGACTAATCTAGAACTCTTGGGCTCAAGGGATCTGCTCACCTCAGCCTCCCAAACTGCTAGGACTACAGGCGTGTTCAGGTGTGTAATTTCACCACTCCCAAGCCTACTTCTTTTTTTTTTTTTTTTTTGAGACAGAGTCTCGCTGTGCTGTGTCACCTAGGCTGGAGTGCAGTGGTGCGAACTTGGCTCACTGCAACCTCTGCCACCCAGGTTCAACTGATTCTCATGCCTCAGTGTCCCAGGTAGCTGTGCTTACAGGCATACATCACCATGCCTGGCTAATTTTTGTACTTTTAGTAGAGACAGAGTCTTGGAGTTTCACCATGGTGGCCAGGCTGGTATCAAACTTCTAGCCTCAAGTGATCCTCCCACCTCAGCCTCCCAAAGTGCTGGGATTACAGGCATAAGCCACTGTGTCTCGTCTCAAATTGTATTCTTCAACAACCCAGTGAGTTAGCTAATATTATTCCCACTTAATAAATACACAGAATATTTATAGAGAGGCTAAGTAGGTTACCTAAAGTTTACTGTTGGTAAAAGTTGGAGATTGGATTTGAACTAGGCAGGCTGATTTTAGAGCTTGAGTTCTTAAACACTCAATTTTTTTCTGCTTCCTTCTCACATCCTTATCATCCAATGAAAATAAAAACACATTTGCCTGTTTCACAACTGTATGCCCTAGGATTTTTCCAGTGTCTGGCACTTAGCAGATTCTCTGTAAATGCTTAATGAATTAACGAGCATGCCACACATCAAGCTCTTTGAATTATTTTATCAGATTGGGTACTTGATAGGTAGAATGGAGGAAAATAATTGAATAAATTTTGAAATTGATCTAATAAAGATCAGAGAGAAGGATAAAATCTTGAATTTATTGAAATCCTATGGTGGTGTAATGACACTTGACACTTTTCTATTTGTTATTTTTTAATCCTTAGCAATTTATGAAATAAAGAATAGTGTCTTCTATTTATGCTATGTCAATTATTTATTTGCCTTGACTTGTTTTTCTCCCTAATAAGAATAAGAGTAAAACAAAACTGTGTACTCTGGTTTAAGCCTGAGAATTACAACAGGGCCAGTTGCATCATACTGTTGATGCCTGAGAATTACAACAGGGTCAGTTGTCATCATGACTGGATAACAAGAAAAACAGAAGCACTAATAAGCCAGGCAGCTATCAAATGTCACAAACCAATTTAACAACAATGCTAAAGTGAACATGAGTTTTCCCCAGGTCACTGATAGTTACAGCATGCAAAAACATACAGTTAGTTATCTAAAATATTATGCAAAGTTCCTGAATCCCCTTCTATCTTATTATACATCTCCTTTCACTTTCTCCTTTTCCTCTCCAGTCCTGATGGGTAACTCACCCCTAACTTGGATAAGAGCTTTGGAAGCCTGTGAGTTACATGAAGGAGGAGACCCAGAGTCAATGGTGAGTCTCTTATATTCTCCCTTTTTTATTTCATTTTATTTTTAAAATCTTCTTTTGATATTTCAATGAATAAGAAAACCTTCTTCATTTAGCAAGTATGGGCATATTTTATATTAGTCATTCAGATTTTTTAAAATGCTATTTATATCTTTAATTAGAAAAATAATACTTCTAACTAAGAGGGGTTAGTGTAGTGATTTGGTCTGGCTCTGTGTCCCCACCCAAATCTCACCTTGAATTGTAATCCCTATATTCCCTACTTGTCAAGGGAGGGACCAGGTGGAAGTAATTGAATCATGGGGTTGGTTTCCCCCATGCTCTTCTTGTGATGATAAGTGAGTGTCAAGAGATCTGATGGTTTTATAAACGTCTGGCATTTCTCTCACTAGCTCTTCTCCTTCCTGTCATCTTGTGAAGAAGGTGCCTTGCTTCCCCTTTACCTTCCACCATGACTATAAATTGCCAGGGCCTTCCCAGCCACACTGAACTGTGAGTCAATTAAACCTCTTTCCTTTATAAATTACCCCATCTCGGGTATGCTTTATTAGCAGCATGAGAACGGACTAATACATATAGTATAACTGTCAATGATACAAGAGTAGGCAACCGAAGTCAGATTGCCTAGATCTCAACTCTCTTTCCTACTAACTGAATGCTACCACATGCATATGCGTGCATACATGCATCTATTTATCTATGTATCTATCTATGGATCAATCTATGGATCAATGCTCTTTTTTTTTTTTTTTTTTTTTTTTTTTTTTTTGAGATGGAGTCTCGCTCTGTCGCCCAGGCTGGAGTGCAGTGGTGCGATCTCGGCTCACTGCAAGCTCCGCCTCCTGGGTTCACGCTATTCTCCTGCCTCAGCCTCCCCAGTAGCTGGGACTACAGGCGCCTGCCACCACGCCCGGCTAATTTTTTGTATTTTTAGTAGAGACGGGGTTTCATCGTGTTAGCCAGGATGGTCTCGATCTCCTGACCTCGTGATCCACCCGCCTCGGCCTCCCAAAGTGCTGGGATTACAGGCGTGAGCCGCCGCGCCCGGCAGGATCAATGCATTTTTAACTGAGAGTTATCCATTTCCTCCCCTGTACAATCATATGGTTGCTTTAAGGTTTAAATAAGTTAATTCATTCGAAGCACTTACACTGAGACTTGGCCTCACCTGTTGTAAGTTTAGCTATTATCTTTTTCGCTCCTGTTGTTTCTATATTATTATTTACAATAAACAAAATAATAAAAAATGCTTCCCAATTAATGCAAATTTTGAGTTCTCTTAATGAATCTCTTCTTATTCAAATACCCTAGCTAACTAATATGAATCTGCATGTCTGTTTGGAATTCGTTGCACTTAAACACATAACAATTTTTATCTGCTTTTTTATTTGCAAAATAAAATTTGCAAACTTTATGCTGCATAAGCTAATCTATTTATTCCTGAGTTATATTCTCATGAAAAGATTCTTTTCCTTTTTCTTTGTCCATCCATAAATGTCTCCTGTCTCTGCCATAGCCCCTCTCATGATTCATTACACCCACCAGGCTATATTAAAAAGACCCTATACCGGTAACATTTTATGAGAAGAATCTTCCTGCTTTTGTAAACTTAGCTCCCCTCCACATATGTATTTACACATACAATATTGGAATTACTTTATATACAGTTTTATATCCCCCGAAAGGAAATTATTGTTAACATTTTAAGTATTCTGTTTATTTTACCTAGTTTCTGAAGATATCATTTATATTAGCTATGTAATATTTCATCACACCAATCCTAAAAATAATTTGACCAATTTCTATTGGGATATTTAAGTTGACTATAGTTTTGTTTGTTATTAATAATGTTGTGACAAATAACTTTGTGTATAATTCTTTTTGGATCAACTAAGCAAAGGGATATGAGTTATTTTAAGGCTCCTAATCTAGAATGCCAATGTATCCATTATTAAAATATGTACTTAATAACTATTTGTTATTTCCATTGTTACCTCATTTCTACCCTTGCATACATCTTCTGGGTTTATTGTGAAGCAGAAGTGGGGGACCTCATTACAAACCAGCAAATATGCCTCATACAGGATTAAAAGATGGACCTTAAAAGCATCATTTTTAGGCACTTTAGGCAAATTATCTTGAATTCTGATTCAATTTGTTGTAGGTTATCTGAAGCTAGGGAATAAGAAAATAGACTAAGTTCAATCTACAGAAGAATTATTCATAATATCACAAGATATATTGAAATAAATTATTTCTTGTCCTTTAGTAATTCTAATAAGTGGAAGGTGTCCTTTAACTTTAAATAAATTAGTCCTCTATTGCAGGTGCTCAATTTAGGATTCTATTCCCTTGTCTGACATGTGTTTTGAGGTAGCTTTTTTCTTGTTTCTGGCTGGATTCTGAGAAATGCTGGCATAGCCATATACATTTAGGAAAACCCTCAAATGAATTTTAACTATCCATTATAGGACCATAACGAAACAGTACAAACACCAGTTGTCTGGGCAGCCATGAAACTTACTTGATCTAACTCCAGATGTTTCCTGTATCCCATGAAACAACCTCTTAGAGAAGAGTGCGTTTCCAAAAATCATTCTGTGTTTAAAATTTAGGTGCTAAACATAGACATTCAGTGAAAATGTAGAAATCAAAGTTCAATTACTCATCCCAGTTGCCCCCTGCAGATGTGTCTCTTTGCCAGATGTCAAACAGATTACTGATTACTATGGTGGCTTTTCAAAGCCTCCCTTCCTCTTCTGCTTTTCTTAGACTCCGATACACTTCCTTTCTCTTTATTTCTGGCAGCTGCATTTATGACATCTTGAACTAGGTTTTGAGAGGTTAAGAGATGGGTCTCCTTTACTTTTATTTCTGCCTTTCTCTATACCCAATTCCTTGCGGCTGACCTGAGGGAGGAAAAATAAAAGGCCAACGACCAGTTTGTCTTCTTGCCTTTGCCTAAGTCCCATCAACATTCCCAAGCCTGGGAAAACATAACCCTGGCTTGAGACACAATGATTTCCCTTCCGCTGTCTGGAAGCCACAGAACCCACACCCACTTCCTCTCCAGGCACAATCATCTCATTTTCAAACCTCATATCACTTTGGGAAATAGCAAATCAGATTTTTGGAAAGGCCAAACTTTTAAGGTTCAGTTTCAGTTGATGACTAATGACAGCCCTTTTTTCCCTTTACTTTTCTGTCGCAGGAACCAGGATAAGCACTCTTTATTCTTATCTAACACCACAGACTACAGACTATAACCACTCATCTCCTCTTTCATCCTAGATCTGCTTTATATACTATTTATAGTTTGCATTGAAACACTATGCCTGAAATCAATAGGTTATCAATATGCTTTTTCTCAGAATAGTACATTGCAATGCATGATTGGCTTCAAAATGTAGAAAAATAACATATATCCAAAGTAGTAAAGGTCATGCCATGCCACTTATAATTTTAGGTTTTGTGAAGCAGCAACCTACTATACACCTTTTTATCTTATTTTAATTTATTTTTATTTTTATTTTATTATTTTTGAGATGGAGTCTCACTCCGTCACCAGGCTGAATGCAGTGGCACAATCTCGGCTCACCGCAACCTCTGTTCCCTGAGTCTAAGCTATTCTCCTGCCTCAGCCTCCCAAGTAGCTGGGACTACAGACGGGTACCACCATGCTCAGCTAATCCTTGTATTTTCAGTAGAGACAGGTTTTCACCATGTTGGCCAGGATGGTCTCCATCTGTTGACCTCGTGATCCGCCTGCCTTAGCCTCCCAAAGTGCTGGGATTACAGGTATGAGTCACCATGCCCAGCCTATACTTATATTTTTATTATTTAAATTTATTCACCCTTTTGGTTTTACTTGCTTTTTACTTAACCTGTATTATGGTGGCAACAGAGAAAAAGGTGGATCCCAAACATTTACAGAAGTTTCTTCAAAAGTGGAATCTGAAGGTATTAGCCATCGTGTTTATGGAATTTAGAAATTTCTGCTCAAGTTCTCTCATCATTTCTTTCTTAAGCAGATTAACATTCAACTAATTTTTAGCAAAGTAAAGATCAGGACTGGCTTTAAACAAACATAGATAGATGTGAGCTGTGAGATTGGTCACAGTACTTAGGGAATCAAATTTCCTGAAATATTTTTCACTCCCACTTCTGGGGAGCTCACCACATACATTAGAAAAGAAGAATGATACCATAAATACTTCTGACTCTTGCTGTTTAAAGAGCTCTGAGATTTTCCTTAGGCATTTTTCTACCTTTAGTAAAACAGGGCTGGGTAGTGAAGTCATCATTTGATGATAATGATCAATGCAGATATTCTGTCGAGTGTTTCTAGTTTCCCAATAACTATTCCCAGATTTGATGCTTGTATTGATAAAATTAAATGGGAAATGTTTATTCATTTAATTTGTTTTTGATCTTGACTTTATAATATGAGATTTCCTGGGTGAATGGAGTGAATTCAGGGACATCTATTTAGCTTCTAAATTTCATTTTTCACCAGTCATCTAACCCAACTATGTTCTCCTTCTACCCATTACTTGAAAGTCTGTTCACACACTGAATTTTCTCCTGCTCTGTTTTGTTACAAACACTTCCTTCTGTAATTACTACCCTTCTCTGTTTATGTTCATATATTTTCCCGTACTTAGAGGGTGAAGGAAACAATTTTTTTACTTAAAATAAATGAGTAGATTATATTTGGGACTGTGATGTTTTATTCTCTGCAGATTCATTTCACAAAAACATTGATATCTGAGTAAGGAAATAATCCATTGGCTATTTCTTCCTACCTGAGCCCTGTTTGTTAGCTGATGTAAAATGTTACTGTGGTCAATTCAATTTTAATTGGTTCAGGCAACTGGGTTTCCAGTGTTTTCCATAAGAGATTAATCTCTGTGCTCAGTGGTTCAGTGATTTTTTTTGCAAGAAATGTTTTCATAATATGTATGTGTTCAGTATTCATGAATAATACCTTTTAACTTCTCTCCTGTGGTATTTACATATCATATGCTTCAGATGATGTTAGGTGGTTTTCTTAATCTCTTTCCTCATTGGCTTACAAGCTATGTATACCTAGCTGTTTCTCTATTTGGAAGTCAATTCCTGAAGATATTTCAGTTGTTATTGTTTAGCTTCTTTCTGACTCAATAACATGGTTCTCCAAAAACGTATTTTAGTAGAAATACTCCATTTCTTACAATAGGCTTTAAGTCTGACTTGAATTGCTGTAGTAAGTGACCACATGCTGTAGATTTATGTACTCTTTACTAGAAATACAACTTGATTTTTGCTACTCTAATGAAATTTAAAATGTGTAAGAAGCCCAATGAGCAGATTGCCTAGTGGTAAAAATTTAGATGTAGAAATGAACAAATGGACTATTAGTGTGGATGAATTCCATCTTTCAAATTAACCACTTCTCACTAAGGTTCTTGTGAAGATTTGCTAAGCTAAATATTTCTTATCAAATAAGACTGTGATTTAAATTATACGTGGCTTGAGGTGGAAAGTCTTAGTTTTATTTGTTTGTTTTTTGATGGAGTCTCACTCTGTCGCCCAGGTTGGAGTGCAGTTGTGCCATCTCAGCTCACTGCCAACCTCTGCCACTCAGGTTCAAGTGATTCTCTTGCCTTAGCCTCCCATGTAGCTGGGACTACAAGTGTGCGTCACCATGTCTGGATAATTGTTTTGTATTTTTAGTAGAGATGGGGTTTCACCCTATTGGCCACACTATTCTTGAACTCCTGACCTCAGGTGATCCTCCTGCCTCAGCCTCCAAAAGTGCTGGAATTACAGGTGTGAGCCACCACGCCTGGCTGGAAAGTCTTAGTTTTCCCTTGCATCTTACATCAGAAATAGATTCTAAAATGAATGTTTAGAGAGGTAACCCAAAATTTCCATTGAAAGTGACAAAGATTATCTATAACTTGCAAACATTATTAAGAATCAGGAAATGGTCTTTTTAGATTTGCTAAAATGCATTGAATGTATCTATTGTGTGATTGCTATATAATGTAATTCCTATTCTTAAATGACTTCCAACCAAGAACACATGACTTAATTTTTGTGTTAGATATGCATATTATATTACATAACTCTACTTATTTTGTAACCCACATAACAATCAGCATAGGCAGAAGATTTAAAAGTCAGTGCACAGTGAACACATTCCCTTTTCACTGTGTCAGTGTGTTTATAGTAATGTGTTAAGATAGATTCTCTGTAGACCTTGGTCTTTGAATGACTACAGTAAGAAGGATCTCTTGCTAACATATGCTGTACGTTTAACATGACTGAGAAATACATTATGTATTAAGCCACTGAAACTTGTTTGTTACTTTAGCATCATATGGTGTATCCTGATTGAAAAAATATTGTATTAAATCTCTTCTTTCTTATCAAATTTTCCACTTCTTAGCCTCAAATGTTGGCCTGCTTCTTATTTCGTTGAGAAAATAGTAGCACTTAGAAGATCACTAATTCTACAAACCCACCTTCAAATATATTCATATATTCTGTATTATTTTCTTTTAAAATGGGAGAGCTATCATTACATGTGTAAAGAAGAACTATCATTTCATGTTCTCTGACTTACTCTATGTCTTGATTCTTCATACTAATCCCTTCTTCCTCTTTTATCATCAAATTCACCTTCTCCGTGGGATTTCCTGTTACACATGAGCTATGATATTGTCTATTTTTAAAATCCTCCTCAGACAAGCTGCCTCTTCAACTACAACTTCATTTCTCAGTGGACTGTATGTACACTTTTAACATTAGTTTTCTGTGCTTACTTCCTTCCATTGCTTACCTCCAGTTATCTTCAATTATTCTTTAATCCACATCCATCTACTGAATTCACAAAGTTCCCAACTACTGCCATCTCCCCAGATCCAATGGTCAATTCTCATTCCTTTTCTTTATCCATCTCTTACACGAATGTAAATCCTAGTTGATAAAGCTTCTCATCTTGAGCCTTACACATAGTTGATGTTTAATAATTATTTGGGGAATAAATAAATAGAGGTTTAATATTTAGGAACTTTCATGATGTTATTAATAGCTAGTATGTTGGCTAGGGTGTATTTTACCTACTAAAGGAAAGGTTCTATATATATACACATATACCTTTCAAGTATAGTATCACTAAAACATTTATCAACCGTATTGTGATCAGTAATTTACTTATTAAACCCTTCAACACATTTTAAGCTCTTGGGGTGTCTTGTTTTTTGTGTGCCTATGTCCATTATCTAACATGAGGCTTGCATAAATGAATGAATGAATGAATGAATGAATGAATGAATGTACATTTGACTTACATTGAGTTTTAAAGTAGCCAAATAACATATGTAATTTTCACATCAACTGCTGTTGAACTGTAACATCTAGCTGCATTGTTTAAGTGCTTGTTTAATGGACCTAATTCTAAAGCTTATATTTTTTCCAATATTTTGTTTCATCTGCTATATTTTAGGTTATTTTTCTAGCCAAAATATTTTTAGAGTCTCAATTATTTGAAGCAAGGTATCAACTATATAATATGTGATTCACTTGCATTATCGTATGTATGTTTTCTTTGTCTTTAGCCAAAAAACTTAGAAAAGAAGGTTGACAAAAAGAATGACAAAAGCAAATTATTTTAGGCATTCTCTTAGAAACCTCCTTTCCTGTTGTACATGAGACATTACTCAAACCTTATTGGCCAACTTAGAATGACTCTTCCATGTGGGATTTTGGAACCATTTATGTCATATTCACTTTGATAACTACTACTTTAATTTAAATATGTCACCAACTAAACCCATTGCCACTTGCCATTTCTGTTTGTTTTAGGACAGTGCTTTTATAAAGTGTTACACTTATTGTGACAGGAAAGATTGTAGTTACATATAGTAGAATATTGTATAAGAGTGCCTAGAAAAATCCAAATAATCATAAATTCAAAACAAAACAGTGTCGTGGGAGTGTGAATTAGTTCAACCATTATGGAAGACAGTGTGGCGATTCCTCGAAGATCTAGAAACAGAAATACCATTTGACCCAGACTCCCATTACTGGGTATATACCCAAAGGATTATAAATCATTGTACTATAAAGATACATGAACACATATGTTTATTGCAGTGCTATTTACAATAGCAAAGACTTGGAACCAAACCAAATGCTTATCAATGACAGACTGGATAAAGAAAATGTGGCACATATACACCATGGAATACTACGCAGTCATAAAAATGTGAGTTCAAATCCTTTGCAGAGACATGGATGAAGCTGGAAACCATCATCCTCAGCAAACTAACACAGGAACAGAAAACCAAACACTGCACGTTCTCACTCAGGAGTGGGAGCTGAACAATGAGAACACATAGACACAGGGAAGGGAACATCGCACACTGTGGCCTGTCGGGGGAGGGGGGCAGGGGAGCGATAGCATTAGGACAAATACCTAATGCATGCAAAGTTTAAAACCTAGATGATGGGTTGATAGGTGTGACAAACCACCGTGGCACATGTATACCCTATGTAACAAACTTGCATGATCTGCACATATACCCGAAAACTTAAAGTAGAAGGAAACAACAAAAACAAACAAACAAAAAACAGTGGCCTGTAATTACAGGGCTGGTTCAGGATCTCAGGCATTTCCCCCATCGTTTTGCTCAGCTATTGTGATCATACTGCCTCTTTTTCTTTTTTTTTTTTTGAGACGGAGTCTCACTCTGTCCCCCTTGCTGGAGTGCAGTGGCCGGATCTCAGCTCACTGCAAGCTCCGCCTCCCGGGTTCAGGCCATTCTCCTGCCTCAGCCTCCGGAGTAGCTGGGACTACAGGCGCCCGCCACCTCGCCCGGCTAGTTTTTTTGTATTTTTTAGTAGAGACGGGGTTTCACTGTGTTAGCCAGGATGGTCTCGATCTCCTGACCTCGTGATCCACCCGTCTCGGCCTCCCAAAGTGCTGGGATTACAGGCTTGAGCCACCGCGCCCGGCCGCCTCTTTTTCTTTATTCAAGTCACTACACCCAGCCACAAGAAAAGGTCTAAGAATCATGTTCTTAGACTATGCTTCAATATTCAAGGTAGGAACACACGATATGTATTTTTATCAGAAAGAACTACACTCATACCTCCATCCCCACCATATTTCTGAAAATATCTCTTTGGCTATATGTAGTTCCACACAGTTTCTTCTAGCTTCAAGCGAAGCTGGATATATCAGGCAAAGGAAATGAAATTGTTTTGATTGATTGTCTCAGGTGTATCACATTTTCATCTCTGGGGCTGGCCCCATTATATTCCCAAATAAACTGGAATTTCGTTAGCAAGTCTACTGGTTTAGGCAACTAACAATGCCTGCTACATTCTCCATCATTTTCTCTACAATCCCCCTGATACTCTCCTGTTTTAGGAAGTCACAGAACCACCAATGGATTTACTACAAAAAATAGAGACTCTGTCTACTCTCTGAATTCCAGTTTCTTCTGCCACCAACGAATGCCCCATTTGTGTCACAGTTTTTCTTCTTTTTCACCTACCCTTAGTCTTGCTGTTGTTTGTCTGCATGTGCATCTCTTGCATCTTATTCACACTTTTATTCTTTCTCAGCATCTGGCATATAGAGGGTGACTAACATATTTCTGCAACAAATGAATGACTGGCTACATAGTTGTCAAAAATCCTTCTGAAATGTTGCATTTATCATAGCCCTTCCCTATGCAATCCACCAGTGCTCCTTTTCTCTGCCATGAGAAGGACTAATCTTTTCATCTACTTTGTGGGGTATCTAGAACACAGACTTACTCAGTTTTAGTTTTCATCACTCTTCAATAAGGCCTCTGAGATTTGGTCTCCTCTATTAGTCCTCTCATAATAGCATATCAAGTACTCAATTTAATATTTCATATGTGAAAGCAATTTGTACATTATAAAATGATATAAGATAGGGCGATTATTTGGAGTCACTTTACCTTCATGTGCATACTTAAATTTCTATCATTTAAAAATACCTGTCTTTTCCTCTTCTTTTTCCAGACTCTCTCTCTCTCTCTCTCTCTCTCTCTCTCTCTCTCTCTCTCTCTGTTTTTTGCTCCCACCTATTGCTGACTATCAGTGACCCACTCACATCCTCATAGCACTCATCTCTGCATCTCTGAATGAAAAACACAGCCACGTTGAAATCTTCTCTGTCTAGCAGAGCAAATTGCATCTGTGTACAGGTGACCAACAGCATTGAAGAGTTAATACCACTTGGAGTAGCCCTTAGTCAATGGCAGATTTGTCTTTCTCATTCCTCAGTTGGGGCAACTCTGATGTATATTGTATATGGTCTGCCAGAATTCCCAGTGGTATTAAATTCCAATTGTCTACAGTAGTAACATGCTTAGTTTTCCACATACTAAATGGCTTGCTATTTTTTTTTCTTTTCCTGATTCTTTTCTTTCCCTGTCCCCCTTTTGCACTTTTTAATCATTATATTGTGGGATTATATCTCAAACAAATCACTTGAAGTCAAGTCCTTGTCTCACTGTCTGCTTCCGAGGAGACCCAGGCTAATAATTTAATAATAGATTAACCGAGACTTACTATCCACAGACTAACGTACCTCCTCTGAGTCACCTCATTCATGTGACTTTCATTGATATTCTGGCCAATATTTATTTCTTTCTCCAATTGTGTTGTTGAGAGTCACTAATGCATTTTCCCTTCCAATTATTTTAGCACCAGATTATGATCTACAATTCTGAAAATGTTTCTTGTACCATTGTTCATTCTCTTCAATAAGATTCTCAGCTTCCCAAGGTCAGCTTCTACATGTTACAAAAATTCTCTATAACCTCAGAGTGGCTGGCATAGACCTGGCCACTGTGGATTTATGCCACAGTACTTTACACCGGTTAATTGGCTGTTGCAAGTTCATGAGATACTGTGAGCATCTGATAATTCAACAAAAGCTCCAGATTTTCATACAGAGCCTGTTGATTTTTAATATTGTAGCTCATTCATATTTTAAAATTATATCTGAGTTCGGATACTGACTTTGGCAGCTAACTGGTGACTTTGGACATTCAACTTAACCTCTCTCAGCCTAAGATTCTGCACTGAGGATGTGAAGCTAATAATCTCCATCTTGTAGTATCATAATACCACCAGAGTACACATTAAAAATAGAGAATAATAGGTATAATAGTGGATGGAAAGACAGACCACAGCAAGATGTTAGACTTGAGTGTTGCACACAAGGTCATCAGTGTAATCAGCAACACTACAGAAATATGCGATCAATGAGATAACTGAAAATATTTCACCAAGAGTGAGATTCTTTACCAGACTAGAAAGTCTCAAACTTCTTGTTGAGGTTGATGATCGAAGGAGAAATGCTATCCTGAGAGAAGTTCCAGAGGACAGCACAGTGAGGAAGTTTGGTTTAAAGTGGCACCATGCTATTGCACACCTCACAGAGGGCAAGAGAAACAGAGGAGCAGCAGCCACAGTGGGAGAGGAAAGATTATGGTCTGGATAACAAGACCTTTACTCTGATCTGTCTTTGGGCAAAGCCTGAGTCGGAGAGTCCCCCTAGCTAAGGGAATTCCAGTGAACTGAAGACAAAAAGAGAGAGACGAGGAGGAGAATGAGCATTAAGACCAAGACTTTCCTTCCAGCCACCTGTCTCTGGAGTGAAGGAAATTGGTTACATAAGATTTCAAGTGATTAAAGCTGTGTATGAATTATTGTAAGTATGGCCACATGAACTTTTATAAAAAAATTTACCTCCAGGGCATTTTGAGTCTTTTCTCTTTTGTTCTATATTTTTGTTTATTTCACAAGTACTTATAGTAAAGAAACATTTTAAGGAAAACAGATAACAGAATTTATCATTTGGAATATACTCCTACAAAGGAATTCTGATCATTTTGTTGGGCCTTGACCACTAAATCTTAAATCAAGGTCATTGTTTCAGACTCTTTATTGTTATCTAGAGAGGCTTAGCCTTTTTGGGAGGAAATCTATAGGGACTGTCTCTTTTACTACTTTTCTACAATTATTATGAGAATTATCTCAGTGTCGAATGAGACAAAGTATTTGCTAAGAATAAAAATAAAATCCTACCAAATATGAAATTGCAGTAACTATTTTCTGATGATTTTGGCACAAATTGATCAGGGAATAGCAATTCCAACTCATTTGCTATTTGAAATCAATAGAAAATTTTGTGAACATTTATGATTGAAATTCTATTTTTCTTAATAGTTATCTTGAAAACCACCTTCCACCTGAGAACTATTTGTGAGTTATTATAATGCTTTGTGTTAATTCTTTGTTCAGAAAAATTTATTTGGGTAATTCTCTACAAAAGGACATCTGCTCTCTCTGTATTCGGTTGGTGCTAAATTCTGATGACCTTCAGGGCCAGCAAGTTTCTGATAAATGGTGGCTGAGATGGGAGTAGACTTTAATTGCATATCTAGAGGAGGACTGCTGGATTACATTAGTGAATCTATTAGCATTTTATGGAAATGCAAAATATCCAAATGATTTAATTCACAGAACTGGCAAAAACAAACCTTTCATTTGAAAATCACCCTGGTCATTTGTGTTAATAGAGCCAGTTGACTGTTATGGTCTCTGAAGCAAACTAGTATAAAACAATCTTGACATTCTTGATGAGACCTGTGATTCCAGAATAATGTTAACTTACAATTAAACTCTGACGTATCCAAAGAGGAGAAATGCATATTTCAAGTGAGGAATCTGCAATCTATTTCACATTGATGCCCTTCCTGGCCCAGTTGAATCTTAATTTGCCCTGCGATATGCAAGATACACTGCAAAGTATGTGAGATATACAGAAGTCAGTGTGACACAGGTCTTGGCCTCAAATTACTCAGAGCCTGTTAGAAGAAGAAATGTTGCAATTGAGGTACTATGATAATTGCAGTGCAGGATAGGATAGGAGTGATCAGCTCTGTGGGGTGAGGGTAGAAAGGCACTCTTTAAAGTCTTCTCAGCACAGTGACATGAACTGCGACTTGATAAGTTAAGGGTTCTGTCAGTCAAAAGATGACTTTAAGGACAATCTAGATGCAAGGAACAGAAAGTAAGGGTCACAGCAGTGATTAGGAAACTTTTTCTGAAAAAAAAAATACAGATAGAAAATATGTTAGGCTTTGTGGGTAACTATTCACATCTTCCATTGTCACATGAAGGCAGTGGCAGGTAATACAAATGAGTGTAGCTGGGCTTGCAAAAACTATATGTAAAAACAGGCATTCAGTTCATGGACCACAATTTGCTGAACACTGCTCTAGCGAGTCCCTTCCCAGAAATCATCTGGGAAGTCCTTTCAATAGCTTTAACTCAATGTTGAGCTGGACTACAGGAAGCACCATCAAATCTTCCAACGTGGTAACAATTAGTACCTGGTCCACACAGGTACCCACTGAAGTTCCTGTCACCTCTAAGGTATTGGGTTTTTGTATATCCACAAACCCCCATGTTCTTTTGTACCCGCGATATCCAAACAAGTCTTGGAGGGTCATTCCCTTCCCTAATCATAAAGCACTGTGGCCTCTTCACTTACCAGCTCAGATACTCTGATTTAATTTCCCGATGATTGGAGATTTTGTGAACCAGAGGCTGGTTACAGATTGTCTTTTTAACACAACTCCTGTCTCACCTTAAACACACAGCTTCGTTCTTGTCTTTGGGCCAGATTTCTCTTTTCATGTTATTGGCCTGGCTAAAATATTTTAGCCCTCAGAAATCAGCTGGAAGTCCCCTATATTAGAAAGGTCATTCTAGACTAGACCCCAACAAATTTATGTCTCCCGTGCTTTCCTCTTACATAACATAGTCTAGATTTTTTTTTCAGAATCATAACCTATCTGATTTTTATTAATTTGCTTATATGTATTGGCTTGCAGTCTCTTCTGCATTCATAAATTTAGTGAGGGCACATATCTTGTGCCCATTTTGTTCCAGATTGCCAACTCAGTGGATAACGCATTAGCCCATAATAAACATTCAACAGATAGTTTGAGTAGGAAATGATGTATCTGAGAAGCCAACATGAAAGAAAGAAGAAACTATGATTTTGTTTGTTTTAAATTTTAGTGATTAAAGCCCAGTCAATGGAGAAGATCAGATAAGGTAAGTAGAAAATAAGGTAAGAAGATCAGATAAGGTAAGTAGAAGGCTTACGATAGAACACTGGAAAAACACAGAGCATTCAAGAAGGGACAGAGAAGGAAATGTCAGGGAAACAAGTCCAAGAACAACAGAAGAGAATAGCACATTTAGCTAAGGAAGGAAAACACATTACGGGAAAGTGAGCAGGCTCCTGAACCAAGTGCCTCAGAAACTTCACGTCAGCATGGACAATCATTAATCTTCATCGCTTCTGTCAATGTTTTTTGGAGTACAGAAAAACATTTCTTCTTTTAAAAGTGAACTGATGTTGCACCTGAATATACATATGTTATGTTAACTTACAATTAAACTCTGACATATCCAAAGAGGAGAAATGCATATTTCAAGTGAGGAATCTGCAATCTATTTCACATGGATGCCTTTCCTTGCCCAGTCGAATCTCAATTTGCCTTGGAATTTTATATACACACACACACACACACACACACACACACACACACACACACACACACGTGTGTGTGTGTATAATCATATATATATGAGAGTCATTCCATATATATATAAGATTATATATGTGTGTGTGTGTGTGTGTATAATCTTATATATATATGGAATGACTCTCAGTTCTGCTTGTAAGTTCCTGCTACTTTCCATGGTCACCCTCTTTGGGAGTCATTATTATTACCTAATATTGGCCCTAAGATTATGATGATGTGCCTCCAAAGACTATCCTTTACCTGTTTTTATGTGTTATCTTCCCTGTAAAAGTGATCCTTCTCATTCAAAACGTCCATTTTTCCTAATATTATAGGCATAAAGGGTCTTTCATTTATTTGAAAACATATATTTGGTGCTAATTATGTGTAGGTGATACAATGGCTTGCCAAGGAAGTAAGAAATTAACAAAAAGATGTGTTCTCTTCCCTTTCAAAGCTTGCATTCTTCTGCATCAGAGATGAAAACAAATTAATTGTCCAAGGACTGTTGACATGCAGTTATTCTAAATGCGAGTAAGAAGGAATATATGGTTTAAAAAGTGTCTAATGAGATTTGGGACAAGGAAGAATAGAATATTCTAGGGGCAGGGAGAAGGAATAAGTATAGAGATCTTTCTTCTGTAGGAAAATATCTGTAAGTGATGAAGAGACAAGAAATATTCAAGGAACTACAAAAAGAAAAAGACTAATACGGTGGAACACAGAAATTGAGGGGAGAGTGATATGAAATTAAGCTGATAGAGTAGGCAGGGCACAGATCACACAAGGATATATCATGACCATAAAAATATCCATCTCTTTGCTGCATAGAGAAATGATTAAGGTATAAGAATGGAAACAGGGAGAGCTACCTGGATGTTACTAAAATACTTTAAGCGAGAGACGATGTTGGCTGGTGTTTTTAGCAGAAATGGACTAACATGGGTAGATTAATATGCATTAGAAAAATAATTAAAGGGCCTCCTGGTGCTGTTTTAGGATTAGTGACATAATTCTTCATTCAGCTGATTGTTATAGCACAGAGTAAGCTCTCAATAAAAGCTAACAGAATTGGAATTATTGTAATCAATGCAGGATTCTGAAACATGTTGACCTACTGAATATGAAACAGTTTCTGGAATCTGCTGCAAAGTGAATAATCATCTCCTAATACCAGGAGAAGCAACTGGCTAGAAGTTACTGGACATCCTTCAATACAATTTTAAATGACATTTTTTGCAGTGTCACCCTTCTTCCTGCCAAACTTGCCCTCTGCCTCTTTGCATCTGCAAGAGCATCACTTTAACCTTTCACAGATGGAGCAGGGGCTGCTGTCCTATGCTGATCTTCAGATAAAATGTGGGACGCATTTCCTGGCTTCAGCTGACCCTGCTGCAAAGAGCCCAGTGACTTTGTCTTCAATACCATATTTATATTAGAAGCTTCCCCTCTAGTTCATTTGACACATAGTGCTGAGGTCTCACTGACAGGGCTCAAATGTTGTTCAGGCAAAAGTGTCTTTGGAAAACTTCATTGCATGTTTCGTATACAAGCTATACCAACAGTATTTTTCCTAATGTTTCAAACTATGGTGTGTGGAGAGCATAGTCCTGAAAAATAATCAGCAACAATCACAATAAAATGTGAATTAATTAATTGTGAACTTCATAATGTTTAATAATGACTCATACTCATGATAAAAATAGTACTTTTGAAAGTTCAAGAATTTCCTTATATCTTGTAGTTTTAAATGAAACTGAGCTTGTGGTGAGAAATCTTAGGAGGGCTTCATACATGAAGGCCCAGAGTGAATGCTTACATGTAAATGCTCTATGTGTTTCCTGGGAGCAAAACGGTTCGATGAACAGAGAACTGAACTAAAGATCAAGAGAAACAAAAAGCGTTCAATGGATGGCTTCTCAGCTTATAATATTCATTGAATTTAGCATGATTTCCATCTATGTACATAAAAAGCTTAGGAAATAGGTTTGTAAACCTCAAAACCTTAACACACTATAAAGTAGTTAATTTAGTTATTTGGATTCTTCAAATTCCAAAGTGGTGTGAAAGAGTTAATTGAGCTTCCACTGCCACCTTTGCTCCCTAATGAGGCACCATCTTTGCAGGGTTAATAGTTCAGTTGTCTGTCTTAAGATTTAGAAGATCACTCTTTTAATGCTGGATGTATCTGGAGTTGTTCTCTGAGTGTGATCAAGTATTTGGGCAATAAGCACCCCTTCCACAAATAGATTTTTTTTTCTTTTTTATTTTCTTTCTTTTCTTGTGAACTCAAAGTGAGTCAAGTGGGAAAAATCCTTAATTGTTGCAGTTAAATGGAATAAATCTACTGCTAGGAATTAAAGAAACGCAGTATGTTTCTTCATTCCAAAAGTATATTTATTGAGCTTGTTTAATGTTCCAAGCACTATTCTAGACACCACAAATGCAGAAGTAAATAAAATTGTGAGAATTCCCTGCACTTTGCGTCTTCCTTTCTATTGATAAGAGTCAGACAACAAATATATGTGTGTGTATATATATATATATATATACACACACACACACACACATACACACACACACACACACACACACACACACATTCGGTTGTCAGAGAAGGCTTCCCTGAGAAGGTTACATTTAAACAGACATTAAAAGAAGGATCAAGCCATGTGGATATATAAACACCTGAGGGAAAGGGATTCTAGAAAGAGGAAATAACAAACACTAAAGCTTTGCAGCTTTGAGGAGTAGCTAGAATGAAGTAAGAAAGGGGAGGTTAGTAGAAGATGAGATCAGAGAGGTATATTGAGTCCTTATACAATGGGCTTTGAAGATGACTGCAATAATGTTGCCTTTTACTATGAATAATATGGGAACTATGGCAGATTAAGCACGGTCTCAACAGGTTTGACATTTCTTCCATTGAGAGGCAGGGTATGTGTCTCCTTTCCTTGAACTTTAGTAGAATTTGTGCCTACTTTGACCAACAGAATGCAAAAGAAGTAGCACTGTGACAGTTTCTG
Organism: Macaca fascicularis; assembly: GCF_037993035.2. Taxonomy (NCBI): domain Eukaryota; kingdom Metazoa; phylum Chordata; class Mammalia; order Primates; family Cercopithecidae; genus Macaca; species Macaca fascicularis. Next base: position 18,890,595 of record NC_088379.1, on the reverse strand, counting down.
GGTCCCAGTTTGTAGAATGTCAGCTTCTACTTCCCGTTATGTGAAAGACTCATTCTTGAAACTTAGGCATCATGCTCTTAGAAACCAAACTCACATGGAGAGAAGCATAGACAATCTCACAGCTAGCTGAACTTCCAGTCAAATGCCATGAGGATGAGTTATCTAGGACATCCTTCCACTCAGTCCTTCAGATGACTCCAGTCCCAGACACTATCTGTTAGCATCCAAAACCCACAAGAGAGGCCTCAAGCTAGAGCCACTCAGCTAACACCAGTCAACACAGAGAGATATAATAACTTGTTTAAAACTATTACGTTTTAGCATTATTTGTTATGCAGCAATAGATAGCCATAACAGTATTTACTGCAACTTTCTGATTGGAATCGTGATTTAAGTTTTGAGAGGATTAATCTTCTTGCTTTATTAATAATAGATTGTGTTTGATAAGAGTAGAAGTGGAGATACTAGTTAGGAGGCTACTACACGAATGCTGATGGGACAGTACAGCAGCTTGGACCAGTGGGGTGAATGTGAAAGTAATATCAAGGAGTCAGATTGTGGAAATACTTTTTTTGTTATTGTTGTTGTTGTTGTTGAGATGGAGTCTCACTCTGTCGCCCAGGCTGGAGTACAGAGGCGCAATCTCAGCTCACTGCAACCTCCGCCTCCCAGGTTCAAGCAATTCTCTGCCTCAGCCTCCCTAGTAACTGAGATTACAGGTGCCCGCCACCATGCCCAGCTAATTTTTGTATTTTTAATAGAGACGGGTTTCACTATGTTAGCCAGGATGGTCTTGAACTCCTGACCTTGTGATCCAACTGCCTCAGCCTCCCAAAGTGCTAGGATTATAAGTGTGAGCCATCACGCCCAGTCCTGGGAATGTTTTTAAGGCACAGATAACACAATTTGTTAGTGACTTAACTGCAGTGTATCTGGGAAATAGAAAATTCAAGGATGGTCCCAGAATTTTTTGTCCAAGAAACTGAAAAAGCAAGTTTGGCACCGGGCAGGAATGGTATATTTTTAGATGGTTGTTTGGGGGTACTAATTTTGAGATGTTGATTACAGATCTACATAGAAATATTAAATGGGCAGCTATTATATAATGTGGGCTGGAATTAGGAGAGAACATGATGCCAAAGATGGGCATTCTGTAGTCATCAGTGATCAGATGAGATCACCAAGAGAAAGTCAGATAAGTAAGAGAAGAAGCCAGGAAATTTATCTTTGGTATACTCCTAAAATTGAAGTGATTGGAGAGAAAAGAACAAACCAGAAAAGGAGATTAAATCAGAAAAGCCAAAAGAAGTGATACAAAGGGAGTGAAGTCAGAAAAACAAGGTGAACAAAAGAGGAAAGAGGAATTGACTCTCAAATGACGCAGACAGGTACAGTTAGATGAGGACAGAATTGATCTGCAGACTAAACAATATGAAACTCATGGTGACCTTGACCCAGTAACTTCAGTGGAGAGGTGGGGAGCAAAAACTTACTTGCAATGGGTTCAAAAGCAAATGGAGAAGATAAATAGGGTTGCAAATGTAGGCAACATTTATTAGGAATTTTGCTATTGTAAGACAAAGAGGGGCTGCAGTTGAAGGAATTAGGTTAAGAGATGTAGAGAGATTTTTGTTTTCCTTTTGTTTGTCAATTTTGTTTTTTCGGTTGGGAAAAGTAACGGCATGTCTGTATGCTGCTGGGAGTGATTCAGTGGAGAGAAAATTGCTGGGTCAATGTTTTTGCAGGGAAATTCATCAAAGGCATTAGGAGAGAAGGTAGAATGTGTTGAACTGATACCATTAGGTGAGGAGATGTGAGATAGTGAAACGATTTCTATTTTTTAAGTGAAATAGGAAACAAGGTCATCAGCAGAAATGGAGAATGGAAGTAGAGGGGCTAGATGCTTGAAGAGAGAAAAGAAAGATGGCGTAGTTGTTGTCTAGGAGCCAGAGAAACTAATTAGAATAGAATAAGTTCTGGTGGCTGGAGAGCATTCAGAGCCTACTTGTGATTGGGTGATCTTGAATTCAAAATGAGACCAGCTGGCATAGCTCTGGTCTCCAACCATTTTTAGCTGTGTGGATATAGATGCAAAGTAGAATTTAACCAGGGCTGGCATTGAAAAGTGAGTGGGATGATGAAAGAAAAGAGAAAAAAATTGAGACCGTATGCAGGAGAATGGTTTCCATGAGTGTCCCTGAAACTGAACCTGCAATTTTACTAGTATGGTGATAGCGTTATAGCATTGAAACAAAACAAAGAAACAAACAAACAAACAAAAACACCTTTTTCAATATGATAATAGAGCTGGAAATATTGGTTCTACTAAACCTTTTTCCTGAGGCATTTTATTTCAACAAAACTCTCAAATTAATTCAATCAACATTGTCTGAGTACCTGGTCTGTGGATGATAAAGGATTATGGGCAGAGCTTCTGGGAACCACTTTGATACAAAGGGAGGAAGGTTGATTTTTGACATTGGTTACAAAGACACGATCTTATTCTGAGAATTCTTTACTACTCATTAGAGAGGCATTTTCATGACTCAGATTTAGCATCCACTTAGCATTCATAGTGAGCTGAGACCTTTATGGAAAATATAAACAACATTCTCCTTGCTTTTATGGCACTTTATAGGCTAGTCTGTGTTTTTGTCAAGTACCTAATAAAGGCAGGAAGAACTTGTTCTAAACTGCCATTGTAACAATGCAAGAATTGGGATTTTGTTACTAGAAAGTTTAGAAAGTACTTTGCAGATAAATTTGAATGTAACCAAAAAGTTCACTTCTTAAATTACCTTGCCTCAATAAAGGTTACTTTGTCTTGAAACACATGCCTTCCTAGAATCCCCATAATGCTAATGGCTTCTCCATTCATCATCCCTAATTCCTTATCAGAGGCATATTGCATTTTCATCTTATAAATCTTTATTCTGATCAAAGAGTCAATTAAAGAGAGATTAATCTTCTTCCCAGGTAGGAACATTTCTCATTCTTCAAGTTGAATTGCAATTGCAGTTTTACTTTCAAATCCACTAGTAAGATGCTAGGGAAAATATGTATGTAACCTACATTTTACCATTATGAGCACAGCCATTTTGCAGTTGCATTTGCATTTACCTTAGTAACACTGCCATAAATAACTCATATATTCTCTCTTTCTCTGTTTATGTAATTTGAATCTCAGTAGGAGTTTTTTCCCAAAAGATTTATATTCATTGAAAAAAGAGTGGCTGAGGGTTCTTACTAAACTTATACATGTATTTTTCTTCTCTGAATTTGACTCTTTGCATTATATTGTATCCTCGAATAGTTTTACTTGCAATCCTTCCTAAATTGCGCTGTGACAGTTCCCAGACTTTGGTATTATTTTGAAGACCTATGTTCTCTTGCGTAGATAGAAATATAATTTGAAAGCAATGATAAATCTTGTTTCCACCTACAAGCCTTGAAGTAAAAAATTGAAAAGTGCATTGTCTGAGGGTGGGGCTGACAAGGTTCCTCTTTTTCGCTATTCTCACACAGATCATGCAAATGGATGCGTCAGTGTTAAACTACGGAACCTACATTCTGTTGATAAGCTCCTTCTCACTGTTCCCCCAAAACAGGGTCCCCTCAAAATGTTTTCATTTAGAACTAACTGAAAGGAACCTTGTGTTTTAGTCTGTTCAAGTTGCAATAAAAAAAGTGGGTGGCTTATAAACAACACATATTTATGTCTCACAGTTCTGGATGCCAGGAGATTCAAAATTAAGGCTCCAGCAGATTCAGTACCTGATGAGTACATGCTTTCTAGTGTTTAGGTACTGTCTTCTCACTATGTCCTCCCATGGCAGATGGGATGAGAGCGCTCTCTGGAGCCTCTTTTGTAAGGGCACTAATCCTATTCATGAGGGCTCTATTATCATGACCTAATCACATCTCAAAGGCCTCACTTCCAAATACCATCACATGGGGGATTAGGTTTCAACATATGGATTTGGAGGGTCAAAAACATTTAATCCATAGCACCTTGGAAGAAAACTTAGAGACTGAGTTACTCCCTAAGTTTTAAATGAGCTAGGAATTGTGAGAATTTTGCAAGCTTATAAAACTAATTCTGGAATAAACAGGAAGGGCCTAATCCATCTCTTGATTTTCAGTTCAACATTCTTTCTTGTACACTGCACCAGAATTAATAAATAACTACATTACATCACTCTTATCTGTGCATTTTAGCACTCAAATTACATCGATGCAGTTCAAGATTTTACTGATAGCTGGACATTTGATTACTTCTAATTTATGCAACCACGGCTTAATTTTAGGAACATCTATAATGGATATATGCTAGAGGCCCCCTAGTAATCAGAAATGTCTAGTATGCTAGCTGGGCAGGATTGGTGATGGTGAAGGTGGCAGTGAGAAAGCTGTGTAGAAGAGGTGTTAAGAAACTCCCAAGGAATCACCCGTTCTTTAAAAAGGGAAAGTCAAGAAGTATAAAAAAGTTCTAAAACTTGTGTGTCAGATTTAGATAGGGGTTCTGAAAACTGCAAATTGACCAGCATTTAAATGAGCCCCTGGACCAATTGTTACAGTGGTTTCTAATAAAAGAATCTTGCCTCCGCAATCTTGGAGATATGTTGGGGATGCAAGGCACCACCAGCTTTGCCAACTTTGACAGGGCAGTGGTGCCTTAGTCATATTCTCTTCTGTTATCCATGATGGGGTCCTCTCTCAAAGACAAGAGTTGGAATAACAGAGAAAGAATGGAACAAATAGACTTAGTAATTGCAAGGACTCTCAGAGCATAGAACGAAATGCATAGGATGCTCAAGAAGTATTTAGAACAGCAAAGAAGGCTTAGACTTTTTGTTTTGTGGGAAGCCTGGATCGACAAAATTTTGGCCTGTAATCTCAGCACTTTGGGAGGCCGAGGTGGGCGGATTATGAGATCAGGAGTTCAAGAGACCAGCCTGACCAAGATGGTGAAACCCCATCTCTACTAAAAATACAAACAATTAGCCAGCCTGGTGGCATGTGCCTGTAGTCCCAGCTACTCAGAAGGCTGAGACAGGAGAATCGCTTGAACCTGGGAAGCGCAGGTTGAAGTCAGCAGAGATTGTGCCACTGTACTCTGGCCTGGGTGACAGAATGAGATTCTGTCTCAAAAAACAAAATAAAATAAAACAAATTGGTATTTTGAATGTCCAGGATGGTATGTCCTAAAAGAATGTGAGTTATCGATATGATTTGGAACACTTAAGGAGGGTAAATAAAGATTAATAATAGCTGGTGAATTTGAAATCCTCTGAAGGGCATAAGGTAATTGTCAACAGGCTACACAGTTCTTACCTATTTAGGAGAAGAAAGGGTGTGTGTAGAAGAGGCCCAGTGCTTTGGGTATATGGCGAGGTTTCCACCCAGAGGCCTGATACTTGAGATATTTGTCCTAGCTTCCAGGTGGAGGTGTACTGATTCTTATAGAGGTGCTATAAAATTAAAATACATTTTAAAAATACAATGAGTAAATCTATCAAATAGCTTGTTTCCGTCTTAAATAACATATGTTTGCTGGTTATGAAAGTGATTTAGCCAACTGAGGAAAAGTTGGCAGATCCTGAACTGTGGAACAACTTAAATGTTAGACCTAATACCATAAAAATCCTAGAGGAAAACCTAGGTAGTACCATTCAGGACATAGGCATGGGCAAAGACTTCATGTCTAAAACACCAAAAGCAACGGCAGCAAAAGCCAAAATTGACAAATGGGATCTAATTAAACTAAAGAGTTTCTGCACAGAAAAAGAAACTACCATCAGAGTGAACAGGCAACCTACAGAATGGGAGAAAATTTTTGCAATCTACTCATCTGACAAAGGGCTAATATCCAGAACCTACAAAGAACTCAAACAAATTTACAAGAAAAAAACAAACAACCCCATCAAAAAGTGGGCAAAGGATATGAACAGACATATCTCAAAAGAAGACATTCATACAGCCAACAGACACATGAAAAAATGCTCATCATCACTGGCCATCAGAGAAATGCAAATCAAAACCACAATGAGATACCATCTCACACCAGTTAGAATGGCGATCATTAAAAAGTCAGGAAACAACAGGTGCTGGAGAGGATGTGGAGATTAAGGAACACTTTTACACTGTTGGAGGGATTGTAAACTAGTTCAACCATTATGGAAAACAGTATGGCGATTCCTCAAGGATCTAGAACTAGATGTACCATATGACCCAGCCATCCCATTACTGGGGATATACCCAAAGGATTATAAATTATGCTGCTATAAAGACACATGCACACGTATGTTTATTGCGGCACTATTCACAATAGCAAGGACTTGGAATCAACCCAAATGTCCATCAGTGACAGATTGGATTAAGAAAATGTGGCACATATACACCATGGAATACTATGCAGCCATAAAAAAGGATGAGTTTGTGTCCTTTGTAGGGACATGGATGCAGCTGGAAACCATCATTCTTAGCAAACTATCACAAGAACAGAAAACCAAACACCGCATGTTCTCACTCATAGGTGGGAACTGAACAATGAGATCACTTGGACTCAGGAAGGGGAACATCAGACACTGGGGCTTATCATGGGGAGGGGGGAGGGGGAGGGATTGCATTGGGAGTTATACCTGATGTAAATGACGAGTTGATGGGTGCTGACAAGTTGATGGGTGCAGCACACCAACATGGCACAAGTATACATATGTAACAAACCTGCACGTTATGCACATGTACCCTAGAACTTAAAGTATAATAATAATAAATAAATTAAAAAGAAAAAAAAAGAAAAATAAATATAACTTGGGCATGCAGAGACAAGCATGCACACATTTTTTTCTAATTATGCATGTATGTATGCATACATCAATCTATTTATATCTGTCATGTTATTTCACTTTTGAGAAAAGTAGTTTAAGCATTTAGTTAAAAATATTATGTACTATTTTTCTACACATATTATAGAATACATCTTCCTCCCTGAATATTTCATAAGGAATTCATCCAGCATCACTCAGGAACTATCAGTCTTCATCTCAGGTTTAAATTCTGCAATAGAATAAAACTGAGAGGAGGAAAAAAAAGGCATCTACCCATCTCTTTGGCACACCCTGAACTGAAAGACCCTATTCCTGTGCCAACTTGAAAATTATTTTATTACCACCTCCACCCAACTGCTCTACAAAATACCTTTATTTAAAAGTATTTTGGACATATTTAAGATGTAGAACCTGATGTTTTCATATACATACACATAATGAAATTACTACTACAGTCAAGCAGATTAAGCTATTCATTATCTTCCATACTTCTTTTGTGGTAAGAGCACCTAAAATGTGCTCCCTTTGTAAAATTTCAGTATACAGTATTAATAACTATTGTCCTAACTCTGAACATTAGATCTCTAGAATTATTCATTCTACACAAATGCAAGTTTGCACACTTTGACCTATTTCCCCCTCCTTCTTGCCCATAGTGATCACCATTCTATTCTGTTTCTATGTATTCTGCTCTTTGTTCAGATTCCATGCACAAGTGAGTTTATGTAGTATTTGTCTTTTTATGTCTGGCTTATTTCACTTAGCATAATATTCTCCAGCTTCAACCATGTTGTCACAAATGACAGAATTTCTGGGTTTTTTTTTTCAAGGCTGAATGATATCACTATATCACTACGTCTTTATTTATCCATAAAGGAACAGTCAGGCTGTTTTCATATCTTGTCCACTGTGAGTGATGCTGCAACGAACACAGGAGTGCAGATATCTCTAGGAGGTGATGATTTCATTTTCCTTGGATGTATAACCAGCAGAGGCATTGCTGGAACATATAGGAGTTCTATTTCTAATTTTTTTAGAAACTTCCATGCTGATATTCATAATTGCTGTACCAAGTTACATCCCCACCAACATTATACCAAGGATCCCTTTTCTCCACACCTTCACCAACACTTGTTATCTCTTGTCTTTTTGATGGTAGCTATCTAACAGGTGTGAAGTTTTGCTGTGATTTTGATTGGCATTTTCTTGATTAGTCATACTGAAAACCTTTTCATATACCTGTTGGCCATTTGTATGTCTTCTTTGAGAAAATCTCTGTTCAGGTCCTTTGCCCATTTTTAAATTGGATTATTTCTTTTTGTTTTGTTTTGCTTTGTTTTGTTTTTGCTACTGAGTTGTAGAAGTTTCTTATGTATTTTGGATAATAACACACATCAGATTTATAGTTTGCAAATATTTTCTCCCAATCTCTTGCTTATCTTTTCATTTTATGATTGTTTTTATTGCTGCACAAAAGCTATAGAAGGTCCTTAAATATCCACTCTCATAAATTGTGCTCCTCACATCTAATGGGCTAGATAGTCAATTGTGCATACCCCACACACACCACTCTTGTACTGGTTAAATTCCTTTTGTATCCAGAAAAGCATGTATTAGAATTGCAACTGTCCTCAATCCAAATATGGGGGAAAGAATTATATTAGCATCCAAGTAAAAATGAAGGTGATCTACATACCGGGTGAACAGAAAACAATAATCCTCATGAGATTTCTCCAATTCTCTTATTCTGAGTTTGTTCAGAATGAAGAATTAGGGGGAATGAAGAATAAATAGAGAATTGAAAACCTCTTAGAACAACTGGATCCTCAGTGGAAACAAATCTAGACACAGACCTTACACCCTTCAGAAAAGTAACCCACAGTGATTCACAGACCTAAATTTAAAGCACAAAACTATAAAACCTATGGAAGATAACATAGGAGAAAATCTATATAATGTTGGGTTTGTCAATGACTTTTTAGATACAACAGCAAAGGCAAAATTCAAATAAGAAAGAATTGATAAGCAGGACTTAATTAGAATTAATAATTTCCACTCTGTGAAGGACACTGTCAAGAGAATAAAAAGAAAAGCTGCAGACTGGAGAAAATATTTGCAAAAGAGATATCTATCTGGTAAAAGACTTCCATCCAAAATACGCAGATGGGTCCCCAACGTAATGATGGCTTGACTTATTTATTTTTCTTTTTACTTTACCCTGGCACAAAAGCTTCACACATTCTGTAGAAACCCTATTTTGAGTCCAAAATTTGAATCTTTTCCAGAATTAGTCATATGAGATAGGATATTCTCTTGTGAAGTTGGACAGTGGCAATAAGCCACAGCTCCTAGTCAGCCACAGCTCCTAGTCAGCCACATGATCGTAAGGGTAAATAACTGATACAGTACTCTACCGTGCACTGTATTCAATAGATGACTTGCCAAACTGTAGGAGAATGTAAGTGTTTTAAGTACAGGAAAGGTAGGTTAGGCTAAGCCATGGTGTTCTGTAGGTTAGGTGTATTAAATGAATTTTTGACTTATGATATTATCAACTTACAATGGGTTTTACAAGATGTAACCACATCTTAAGTTGAGGAGCATCTGTACAAAGACCACTTAAAACTCACTGATGAGAAAACAAACAACTAGATTAAAAAATGGGCCAAAGACCTTATCAGAAACCACACCAAAGAGGATATACAGGTAACAAATAAGCATATGAAAGGATGCCCTCCGTCATATGTCATCAGGAAGTGAAAACTGAAACAATAATGATATAACTATATATCTGTTAGAATGGCAAAAATTCAGCACACTAACACCACAAATGCTGGTGAAGATGTGGAAAACAGGCACTGTCATTCGCTGCTAGTGAGAGTGCAACATAATAAAGTCACTTTTGAAGACATTTTGGTGGCTTCTTACAAAACTAAATATATTCTTACCATACAACCCAGCAATTGCACTCTTGGTATTTGCTTAAAGGAGTTGAAAACGTATGTCCATAGGAAAATCTATACACAAAGTTTTATAGCCTCTTTACCCATAATTGTATTTAACTTGGAAGCAAGAAAAATTTTCTTCAATAGGTGAGTGGATAAACAAACTATGGTATATACAGACAATAGTATTTTATTCAGCATCAAAAATAAAATAAGAGCTATTAAGCCATGAAAAGCCATGGAGAAAACGTAAATGCATATTACTAAATGAAAGAAGTCAGTCTGAGGAAGGCCATATACCATACAATTCCAACTATTTGACCCTCTGGAAAAGGCAAAACTAAAGAGACAGAAAAAGATCAGTTGTTGCCAGACATTATGGGGAGTGAGGATGAGAAGGATGAACAGGATAAATGGAGCAGGGGAGATTTTCAGGGCATGTGGCTATTCTGCATGGTATTGCAATGTTAGATACCTGTCATACGTTTGTCAAAATCCAGAGAATGTACGACACAAAGAATGAAACCTTATGTAAACTGTGGACTTCAGTTGATAATTACATGTCAATGTTGGTGCATCAACTGTCGCAAATATATCACAGATATGTGGAATGTTGTGGGAGGCTGTGTGTGTGAGTCGGTGGGGTGTGTGTGAACTCTGTACTTTCTGCTCAATTTTACTGTGAATCTAAAATTACTCCTTAAAAACTTAAAAGGATGTTTTGACCGAAAGATAAAGGAAAAAAAGCATTATATCAATATGAGAATGCTGACAATGAATTATCATTGAGATTGTTTGTAGTATATGGATGCTGTGGATAAATGGGCGCAAGTACAAATCTCACAGGAAGACCCAACTCTTCTTGTTCTTGGGGTGTTTTCTTTTCACCTAAAATATGAAGCTGTTCACATTGTTCCTTTATGGATTGACTAAGTAACTAATATATACATGGATATTATTAGAATTTGTTATTACTCTCACTGATATAGTATTTTCTGGGAATGTATTAACTCTTTAAAGGCCAAATAAAGTTATGTTTCCAGATTAGAGGAGATTATCCCAGTTATCAGGGAAAAGAGATATATAGTTTAGTTTAAGGAAGACTCAGTTTATAGTTTAGTATATAGTTTAGTTTAAGGAAGACTTAACAGGCTATGCTGGGATGTCGTCCTATCTTCACACAGTTGCAGGAAACTTAAGGCATCAGAAAATTTGAGGAAGATCCATGAGAGCCCTCATCTAATTAATTATTAGCATGAAAATTTTACCTTGAATTGGGATTATCAAAATGTGTTACAATCAAGTTAATTTGTTATCAAATGCCTTTTCACATTAGCTTGCTGAAACATCCTGTGTAGCAGATGGCCGAGGGCTATAAGGTCAAACATGGAATATTAAATGCCTAGCTCCTGAACATCTGGATGGTTTAAAAAGAAGAAGAAGAAGAAAGAAAAGTAAATGTATGTAGTGTCATTAGCTCTTTTTCATATTAACATGACAAAGTATACTTCCTGGCAAGTCAGCCATGGGGATTTTGATTTTGATAGAATGTATCACAAAATAAGACATTCCTCTGAGCATCAATCCTCCTTTCCCAATTACACCTGCACAGACAATTTATTTGCTGCACCCTCTGGCAATGAGCACCCTGATGGTGATGGAAGTCATCAGCATGCCCACAAACACCATCTGTGCAGGAGCTAGACTAATGAGCAAAGTGAGTAGGGGCAGGCCAGGGACTGGAGGAATGAGGAGAGAAGGCAAAAGAGTTGGATTTAACTCCAAGCAATCCAGAGGTGCGCCTTTATATAAAACGCTGAATCTCAGCCATGGGTGTTCCTTAGCCTATCAAGGATAGCGATTTCAGTCTTCCAGTGCTTATAACTCTACTCCTTATCAGCTGATTCTAGTGATGGGGACCAGAAAAAAGATATATATCTATATATATTGAGAGAGAGAGAGAGAACTTTCCAGATTATTTCTATGGACATCCAATTATGAGAGTATGAGACTCACTGGTACAGGAGGGAATTTGCTGAATTCACTCTGTTCTCTGCATCTAGGTTTGGATTCAGGGCTTAGGACTCAATACTACTGTAAGGGTATTCCATGGTCCACCAGTATCATCCTCATTTCTAGTTATTTGAATTGAGGGATTTTAAACTCCATCTTAGACCATTTCAGTTTAAAAAAGATTCTCAGGTGATTCATATACACATTAAAGTTTGAAAATTACTGAATTAGAGTGTTTCTTTTCAAATTGTGGAAAATCTACGAGAGAGATGATAGATGAAAAATGTCATATAATGAATTCTTTCAATCATTTAGTAAAGACTTATGGAATGCTATGGACTGGTCATTCTGTTGGACTCCAGGAACACCATGGTGAACCATTACAGGGAGTCTCTATTCTTCTGACGCATTATTTGATTTACATAGTAAATGATGATCAACAATGAAAGGTACCAAAAAAGGGCACTCCCTTCTCCAGCATCCCTTTGTCTAGCTTGAATTCCTTCAATGAATTGTCAAATAGCTTAAGATAAAGAAAGTACTGAAGCCTAACACACCGGCATCAGGTCTTCATGACTGGGTGGTTACGGCCATTAATGATTTTTTCTGTTCTTGAGCCACACTAGACTTACTACCATTTTTTTGGTCTTGTACTGCTGTTTGCCTACACATGGCAAATCATTTGAAATGCTTGTTCCTTTGCTCGGTGGTCCCTGCCTCCTTAGCTTCAGTAACTCCTCCTCATCTTCCAGGATTGACACAAGCACCTAGTTTTCCCTCTTCCACTGGGTAGATCAGCCTCCTTGATTATAAGATTTTTCTTATCTTGAACTGAAGCATCCCTCTGCTGAGCTAAAGTCAAACTCATTCAGCCAGCTTAGGCTCTGTGAAATGGTGAATGATGGCTGTTTGTGCTCACTGTTTTATTTCTTAAGTGACTGCATAGGCCTAACACATGTGATGTGATTCATAAAAGTTACTGGAATAATTAACACACACTTAGGTGAAGGGATGAAATAAGATGCCTTAGGAAAAGAGGTCAACCATGTCAAATAAACCAAGGAAGTCAAACAATACAAGGACTGAAAAATATATGTTGGATTTAGTGACCTGTGGGTAAAACAATTATCAGGAATGCTATATATGTATCTTCCTTCTGTAACTTCACAAGTTTTATTAGAATTCTAAGAGTACTAGGCCGGGCACGGTGGCCCACGCCTATAATCCCAGCACTTTGGGAGGATGAGATGGGTGGATCACAAGGTCAGGAGGTTGAGATCATCCTGGCTAACACAGTGAAACCGCATCTCTACTAAGGAAAACAAAAAATAGTTGGATGTGGTGGCAGGTACCTGTAGTCTCAGCTACTCTACTCGGGAGGCTGAGGCAGGAGAATCACTTGAACCCAGGAGGCGGAGCTTGCAGTGAGACGAGATTGGGCCACTGCAGTCCAGCCTGGGTCACAGTGAGAGAATTCATTAAAAAAAAAAAAAAGAATTCTAAGAGTACTAGGAAATAGTTTAGTAGAGGTACACATTTGACCTCTTTGACACAGTAATTAGGGCATTTATTTGGTCTAAAAATTATTTTGCCCAAAATACTAATTAGTATCATGGGCAGCTATTATTCCAATGAACAGTAGTTGGGAATCCCTGTATTGCCATGTGAACTCCTAATCTTGGTGAATGGGAACACTGGATGTTCCCCCAGCATGCTGGGTCCTAAAGATTTTATTTCCATGTGTCACTTCTCATATTTCACAAGACTGGAGTTCACCAGTGGGAAATACAGTCCTATGAGTTCCCAAAGGACTAGCGTCAACCAAATATTAGTAAACTTCCCTAGAGACTTCCAAATCTCTCAATCAGCTCAGACACACTTACTCATCCTTTAAGGTGTCATTAAAATGTCACCTATCCTTATCTCTGCTTCCACATGTGTGGAAGGTAAACCATGCTCACCTCTAATGGATCCCCTTGTACTGAGTTAAGAGTCTCAATTGACTGCACACTCTGTAAAAACAGGACCTACCCCTCTCCCCATCTCCCCAAACCAATCCAATTTTAGCATGAAGAGACCTTTAAGAATTATTTATTTATTTAATGAATGCCGTAAGTGACCCTCTGTTTACCTGTCTTTCAGAGCATTGAGTCTGCAATGCCAAGCACAGTCCAAGCACAGAGAAAATAATAAGTGGTAACTGAATTTGTACATCAATGGGAGGAATTATGTTACCAAACTGTGCCTCAGTTATGTTTTCTCAGAAGAAACGTTTTTGATGATAAAACACCATCTGTAAAGGCAAGAAGCCTATCCACAGGAAAGCAAAATAAGCAGTATTTCCCTATCTTTTAAGAAATAAAAACAAATAGGGCTTGACATAAGTATGACACAATCACTTTCCCCAGTTAATAAGGAAACTTTACTTTTGTTATTTCACTAGTGATCAGCTTCAAAAAAGAAAATGAGAACAGAATTATCACAAATTAAATTTAATTTAAAGAAAATACTAGAAAAACTTGCATAGAATATATAAGATTATTTAGGATAATTTGATGGTTTTACACTAATTAATAATTACTATATAGAGTATATATTTTCTGTATGAGTCTTCATATAAACAGCTGATCAATTACACATGAGGAAAGCTAGATGTTAATAGGAGAGAATTTTAAAAGTAAAAGTCTTAAGAAATAAATGTCTTTTACCCAGGAAGGAGTAGGCTGAAACAAGGTGTCAATAATACTTAGTAATCTTCTTTTCCTGACCAATTCCAATCTCTCCTTCCCCTGCTACTAATAATTGCATCTATTTCCCTTAGGGGGCCATCCTGAATTGACTGAATCATCCATGTTGCTTACAGGGAACTGATATCGGTTCCTTTGTGTCTAAGAGTGAGTAGGTGACTCAGAACTTGGTCAATCAGAGCCATAAGGCTTTCAGCACACCTTCATTATTCATGGCTTTTATATTTGTGAATGGGTACTGATATAAATTCTTCTAAATTCTTCTAAAATGTATTTGCAATCCCCAAATCCTGATTATTCAAAGACACAAACACAGCAGAAAAAAATTGGGTCACCCCATGTTCATGTTCCCAGCTGAGGCTGAACAAGGTAAAGCTCTGACTTTTAGTTTCAGCTCTCATACAGTAAACATGTTCTTTTGAAGTCTATTCCGGGCCATGTTTTTCACATTTTTGTAGGGTTTTGTTTTTTTTTGTGTGTGATTTTACCGTTTAAAATGACTGCAAGAATAGTGCTAAAAAGTGCTGTCTAGTATTCCAAAGAGCAAGGAGGATTTGACATACATTTTGAATAAAATATACATGTTATATAAGCTTTGTTCAAGCATGAGCTATAGTGCTGTTTGTCATGAGTTTAATGTAAATAAATCAACTATATAACTTTATGTGTGTGTGCATATACATGTGTATATATAAACTATATATATATAGTGTCATATATATAGTTTTATATATTAACTATATACATATAGTATACATATAAAATGCATAATCTTGTTTTATGTGTGTTTCCATAAATGGTTTTTAAACAAAAGCACACATAAAACAAGATTATGTAATGATTGATGAGAATGGTTTGATTAGGCTCAGATTCACAGGGACCTAGTCCCATATTCTTGTATTTTACCTTGGGGCAATGGTTCAGTGTTTTCTAACTCAGCATTTATGGCAACTTTCTAGAATATAACTAACATGAGTAAAGAGAATGTATTTCCACAGACTTTGTTTGAGCTAACTGGATAGAGACCTTTTATTCTCAATTGTATTACTGATTGTATTAGATTTAACTCTAGAGTTGTGAGTAGCCATCTTGCTAAATTCAGAGAAAGCCTGTTTGAAAATGCAACAAACATAGAGGAAAGCAAATTTAAGATATAAAGAGAATGATAGAAATGAACAGAAGAAGATAGAGAGGGAAGAAGAAGATATGATTAAGAAACAAAGGGACTAAGACTTGATACATTTGAACGCCTAGTTTTAGCGGTGCCTGAAACCAATTTATCTCAGATTTGTTTTCAGTTCCATAAGCCAATAAAGCACCTTTTTTTTTGCATTACTTTATTTTGCTTAGACAGAGTTGATTTTCTGTTATTTGTAAATAAAAGGCACTAAAACGAAAGACGAATGTTGAAGAACATTGACCACAGAGAATAGTGAGCACATCTTTCTTAGTTGTAAGAAGATATTGAATAATAGCTTACTTAAAATTTAGAAGTCATTGTATGAAAGGCAAAACTCAGCAACTGAACAAAATTAGAAACATTTTTGTTTGTTTGTTTTTTTCGAGAAGGAGTCTCGCTCTGCGGCCCAGGCTGGAGTACAGTGGTGTGATCTCTGCTCACTGCAAGCTTCGCCTCCCGGGTTCACGCCATTCTCCTGCCTCAGCCTCCTGAGTAGCTGGGACTACAGGCGTCTGCCACCGCGCCTGGCTAATTTTCTTTTGTACTTTTAGTAGAGACGGGGTTTCACCGTGTTAGCTAGGATGGTCTCGATCTCCTGACCTCAAGATCCACCTGCCTCGGCCTCCCAAAGTGCTGGGATTACAGACATGAGCCACCGTGCCCGGCCA
The DNA here is from genome assembly GCF_037993035.2 of Macaca fascicularis. NCBI lineage: Eukaryota > Metazoa > Chordata > Mammalia > Primates > Cercopithecidae > Macaca > Macaca fascicularis. The sequence continues at coordinate 18,874,212 of NC_088379.1, read as the reverse complement.
GAAACATTTTTGAATGATATTTTGGAAGAGTTTTTCCTTAATAGCCTTAGAAAAGAAATACAAATCAATGTGCTTGTGATGAACTAAGAATACATTTAGAAGACATCTTTTCATTGCTTTGTTACATTAAGAACAGTTCATTTCTTTTCGCTAAGGACTGCTTTGGCTACTAGGGCTCCCTTTTGGTTCTATAAGAATTTTACAATAGATTTTTTTCTAATTCTGTGAAGAATGACATTACTAGTTTGATAGGAATAGCGTTGAATCTGTAAATTGCTTTGGGCAATATAACCCTTTTAACAATATTGATTCTTCCAATCCATGAGCATGGAATATTTTTCCATTTATTTGTGTCATCTCTGAGTTCCTTCAGCTGTGTTTTATAGTTCTGGTAGAGATCTTTCACTTCTTTGGTTAGCTGTATTTCTAGGTATTTCATTTTCTTTGTGGTTGTTGTAAATGCAATTGTGTTCTTTATTTGACTGTCAGCCAGGACATTGTTGGTGTATAGAAATGCTACTGATTTGTGTACATTGATTTTGTATCTTGCAACTTTACTTAAGTCATGTGTTAGTTCCAGGAGCATTTTTGTGGAGTCTTTAGGAATTTCTAGGTATAGAATCATGTCATCAGTGAAGAGAAATAGCATGACTTCTTCTTTTTCTATTTGGCGGCCTTTTATGTCTTTCTCTTGCCTGATTGCTCTGGCTAGGACTTCTGGTATTATGTTTAACAGGAGTGGTGACAGCAAGCATCCTTATCTGTTTCAGTTCTCAAGGGTTTTTTTCTCACTCAGTACGATGTTGGCTATGGGTTTATCAGAGATGGCTCTTATTATTTTGAGGTATGTTTCTTCAATGCCCAGTGTACTGAAGGTTTTTATCATGACAGGATGTTGGATTTTATCAAAAGCTTCTTCTACATCTGTTGAGATGATCATATGGTTTTTGCATTTAATTCCATTAACATGTTGAATCACAATTATTGATTTGTACATATTAAACCAACCTTGCATCCCAGGGATAAAGCCTGCTTGATTGTGGTGAATTAACTTCAAAAGGTGCTCCTATATTTGGTTTGCTAGTATTCTGTTAAAGATTTTTGCATCTGTTCATCAGGGATACTGGTGTGAAGATTTTTTGTTTTGTTTTGTTTTGTTTTTCATTGTGTCTCTGCCAGATTTTGGTATTCAGCTATGCTGGCTTCACAGAATAAGCGGGAGGAGTCACTCCTCCTCAGTTTTTTTTGGAAAAGCTTCAGTAAGACTGGTACCAGTTTTTCTTTATATACCTGATAGAGTTTGGCTGTGAATCCATCTGGCCCAGGGCTTTTTCTGATTGTTAGGTTTTCTACTACTGATTTGATTTCAGAGCTCAACATTGGTCTATTCAGGGTTTCAGTATATTCCTTATGCAATCTTGGAAGACTGTCAGTTTCCAGGAATTTATTCATTTCTTCTAACTCATTATTTCTAATTTGTGTGCATAGAGTGGTACATAGTCTTTGTGGATATTTTGTATTTCTGTGACATCAGTTGTAATATCATCTTTGTCATTTCTGATGATACCTTCTTGGATCGTCTTGGAGGCATCACATTACTCAACTCCAAACTATAATATAAGGCTACAGTAATCAAAACAGCATGGCACCAGTGGTATGGTAAGAAAAACATGGGCCAATGGAATAGAACAGAAAACTCAGAGATAAAGTTGCATACCTATAGTCACCTGATCTTTCACAAGGCTGAACCAAAACAAGTGATGGGGAAAGGATTTCAATAAATAGTGCTGGGATAACTGACTAGACATATGCAGAAGAATGAAACTGGATCCTTATCTTTCACCATATACAAAAATTAACTCAAGATGTATTAAAGATTTAAATATAAGACCTCAAACTATGAAAATCCTCAAAGAAAATCTAGGAAGTGCTCTTCTTGACATCCACTTTCACAAAGAATTTTTGGCTATGTCCCCAAAAACAATTGTAATAAGGACAAAAATTGGCATATGAGATCTTATTAAATTAATGAGTTTCTGCACAGTGAAAGAAACTATCAAAAGAATAAAAAGACAACCTACAAAATGAGAGAAAAATATTTGCAACCTATGCCTCCAACAAAGGTCTAATATCCAGTATCTACAAGGAACTTAAATCAACAGGCAAAGAGCAAAAAATCCCATTTAAAAAATGGACAAAAGACATGAACAGGCACTTCTGAAAGAAGACATATAAGTGGCCAACAAACATATGAGAACATCTAATTATAAATAATCATCAGAGAAATGCAAATCAATGACAAAATGTGATACCATTTCAGAGCAGTCAGAATGGCTTTTATTTTAAAAAGTCAAAGAACAACAGATGCTGGCAAGGCTAAGGAGAAAAGGGAACTCTTATGCACTGTTGGTGGGAATGTAAATTAGTTCAGCCATTATGAAAGCATTTTGAAGATTTCTCAAAGAAGTTAAAACAGCTACCATTCGATCCAGCAATCCCATTACTGGGTATATTCTGAAAGAAAAGTAGATCATTATACCAAAAATACGTATGTACTTATACGTTCGTTGCCATGCTATTCACAATAGCTAAGGCATGGAATCAACTGAGGTACCCATTAATGGTGGATTGGATAAAGAGAATGTGGTACATATACACTATGGAATAGAATGCATTCATTAAAAAGAAAGCAATCATGTTCTTTGCAGCAAAATTGATGAACCTGGAGGCCATTATTCTAAGCGAATTAACACAGGAATGGGAAATCAAATACCACATTTTCTCATTTATAAGTGGGAGCTAAACATTAAGCACACATGGATATAAACATGGGAACAATAGTCACTGTAGACTATTAGATGGAGAAAATAGAAAGGAGAGTGTCAGTTTTTAATAGTTTATTTTGAATTATATCCTTTAATTAAAAAGTTGGGATATTGGCATCAAAATATAATGAAATTTGAATACTGGTTCTTCTGTTGATTAGCTCTGTGACCTTTAATTTTCTAAGCATCATTTTCCTCATAAGCAAAATGAACATGAATATGTACTTAAATTTGCATATAGTAAATATTCATACTTTTCTTCAAACATGAAAAATTGTTGTAAGAATTAGATGAGGTAATATGAATAAAGAGATTGCCATTGAGCCTTGAAGTTAGTGGATTCAAAAAAATGGCTGTCACCAATAGTTTCTCCTTTTCTATCAGTTATTTTATGATTATAAATAAATACGCAATTGCATCAAGGAAAACCAAAACCAAAATCTACAAACTTACTAGTTTTCAATAAATATTTATATTTTGTCATTTGTGCTCTAGGCACTGTAGGATTTACTTGAGATAATACAAGATAAAAATGACACAATTCATCTTTTCGAGGAGTTTGAAAACCAACAGAAGGTATATATATATATGTAGATAAATATGATTCATGGTATTTTTTTAAGTGTCATCCTTGAAATTCATTGTTGTAATTTGTATTGAGTTTCTAAGAAAGGAGAGCTGTCTACATGGAAGAAGTGTGGGGGCTGAAAAAGTGGATCAGGATTCATCAGATAAGAATGCAACAGGGAGTGCAGCTGAAACTGTGGGGTCTACTTGGGCACCTAAGAGTAGCTACACAGGACTGAAATCAAGGAATCAGTGTGATGACAAGGCAGATAAAATTTTTTCTGGTTTATTAAGAAATCAATGAAATAGTGAAAACGATTAAGCTTCAATGTATAAGCTGATCTAAGGCATGGTCTCCAAGTCTCACTCAAAGTTGTATATTATCATTTTCTTCAATGATGATTAAAAAGTAGGTGGCTGGGTGTGGTGGCTCACGCTTGTAATCCCAGCAGTTTGTGAGGCCAAGGTGGGTGGATCACCTGAGGTTGGGAGTTTGAGACCAGCCTGACCAACATGGAGAAACCCTGTCTCTACTAAAAGTACAAAATTAGTCAGGCCTGGTGGTGCATGCCTGTAATCCCAGCTACTCGGGAGGCTGAGGCAGGAGAACTGCTTGAATTCGGGAGGTGGAGGTTGTGGTGAACTGAGATCGCGCCACTGTACTCCAGCCTGGGCAACAAGAGCAAAACTCTGCCTCAAAAAAAAAAAAAAAAAAAAAAAAGGTGTAGTTTTATTTCAAACAATGTTTCAGAATCATTTTCTAATAAACTCCACCTCACTGGATTCCTCTCCTCTGGAAATCAGCATCAATCTCCAATTCGCACATCTTTTCGGACAAGAAACATTTGCGTTACAATGCATATATCTATTCTCATCAACATCATTTCTTCTAAAATATTCCCCCCACGCATGTTAAAAATTAGGAATCAAAATAGTTAATAGCACTTTCTGGCACTTCCTCAATGACTGAATTTTAAAAAATCATAATATCTACTATCTATATGTTTATCTGATGTTTTCTATCAGATGTTCTGCTATCTGTAGGTTTCCCACTAGCGTTTCCTCCCCAACTTCTCAGTATATATTTAAAATATTTATCTAAATAAAAAAAAAATTACATTACAGTTTCTCCTTTTTGCTGCCCTCCCCATTTGGTGGCTAACTCAAACATCACGAAGGACCAAATAGCATTAGGCTAAAATAGTTATTCTAGAGTTTTGCTTTGCTGTTTTTCCTTTCCAAAAACCCTAAGAGTAAATAATCGGTTTTATAGAAATGCATGAGGCACTCTGTATTGTTTGTCAGCTTTTCCAGTTCCACACTATTTCCCGCTTCCTCTTTCACATGCACACATCAGAACAACAGGATAGCACAAAGCATGCCAAGTTTGGAGCTAACCAAACCGTTTAGGAGTAAGTTACAAAAGTTGCTGGAGAATGCTGTATTCACTCTCAGAATGAAAGTATTTGATGAGGGGAGAGGGGACTAGAAAAACTAATGGAGAAAAATCTAAAAGAAACACAAATTACTGTTGTACTTCTTAGCACCTTGGGTTCACACTGGCCAGGACCGTAAGTGTCATTACCAATTTGATGGTGACTAAAATGCAGCATAGTAGCATGTTTCATCTTTCCTATTCCTTAGGACTTTATTTTTATAATGAAAACAGTGAAAATCTATTAGGAGAAACTGATACATAAAATATGTCTCTGCATTAACATCCCCTAGTTGAGCTCTGTGAAGGAGAGATTGTTTTTATTTTTTGAGGATCCCAAATGAGTTGCAGAAAGATCTAAACAAGAAGTAGAGGAGGGACAACTTACATGCCTGAAAGCTTCTTTGACAAACAACAACTCGAAAACGTGCACTTTTGTGCACATCAGAAACAGATAAGAAAGACAGATGTTGAGCTGGCCTTCCCCTTCCTGCTGGAGTGAGGCGAAGGGGAGGGGGAGGGTATGTTCCTGCAGCTGTTCCCCACTGGTCAGGTGGGAAGTTGGGCTGTGCAGGCAACACAGTAGGCACGGCAGTAAATCAGATAGTACCTCTGCTGGAAGAAGGCCAAGCTGCCCTTAAAGATGTTAGGTACAGCTCCCTGGTAGCTCAGGGAGAAGGCATCCATTTCAATCATTTTCATGAACATCCCCAAAGTCAGCTGTTTTGGCAGAAAGTGTCGTGTGTGGTAGTAACTTCCTGTTGAAGCTATAAAGGAGAAATAAAAGCCCTGCACTCATTCCACAAGACTCTAACACTGCTGGACAAAAGACTCCTGGACACAATTCATACAGGAGGTCTGTCTTGGCTTTCACTTTCTTACTTTCTTCTCCTTTCTGCTCTACGTCCCTGCCTTCTCTTGCAAAGCAGGTAACTTCCAAATTTGTAGTTGAGTGAAGGAAAATTTGTAAATTAAACTATTCTGGGTAATCCACATAATCTATGTATGAAAACAATGGCCTATGGAGCAGAATGGACTCCTAGATAACACAGAAGCATGAGTAAGCTATCAAGTTGACATTGATGGTAAGGGATAAATCTAGATAATATTATTGGTTGCATAGCCCTATGAAAAAAAATCATGGTCTTTGCTGGCTGAAAAATCTTTATTTAGGGCCTACTTCCACTATTGCTTGACAGTGTGAACTTGGGTGGGCCTCACCAAGCAATGGGTGCCACTGTAAAATGGAGACATTACTTCTCCTTCATACTATTATGAATCCTTCACGAGATAATACAAAGATGCTTCCTTATTTTCTTATTGCTGCTGTAACAAATTATCACAAACACAAATTTAATTTCTTACAAATCTGGCAGTCAGAATTCCTAAGGTGAGTTTTACAGGGCTATAATTAAGGGGTCTGCAGAGATTTTTCCTTCTAGACACTCCAAGAGAGAGTTGATTCTTCGCCTCTCCCAGCTTTTAAAGCTGTTGTTCATCATTCCTTGTGGCGGACAAAGAAGCAACTTTCTAAAGTTTGTGGACACATCACTCCAATCTGTGCTTCAGTCATCACATTGCCTTCTTTCCTCTCTACTATCCTACCTCCCTCTTATAAGAACCCTTGTGATTATATAGGGTCTAACGAGATAACCCACCCAATTCAATATCATTAACTTAATCACATATACCATATATGTTCATTTATCATATAAGGTAACATATTCACAGTTTGTAGGAATTAGGATGCCATATAAGGTAATATATTTTCCACGAAAGGTAATGCATTCACAGTTTCCAGGGATTAGGATGTGGACATCTTTGAGGGGGTCATCATGCATATATTGCAGGTTTTAGCACAAAAAGGTGTGAAACAAATTTCAGCTCTTCTTTACCCTTCTGCTATCAGGATTTGAGTAACATGGACTCGTTTGCTCTTTTGTTCAATATATCATCATCTGATCACTCTTCTCAGAGGTAAAAAAATAAATGCTGAAGGAATTAAGATTAAAATGAACAAGTCTTCAAAGCCATAAGAAAGCAGAAATATACTAACGGTATGGATTTGTTTCCTTCTTTGGTGAGTGTTTAAAGAACTGGTATTTTATTTATCTCAATTAAGTTTGAAAAGCATCTGGAAGAAAATCAAATTATGTAGACAATTGTAAATGTAAGACCATGATGAACGAAGGGGAGTTTTTTCCACTCAATGTGTCAAGTAACTAGCTGCAAACAAACTATTTGTTTTTTTGAGAATGATAATGAGAATGAAAGAATCATCTTAGTTTTTCGAGTTCGTGAAAATACTAGCCTTATGATATGAGGGAGTTGGAACTGCTAGGTGTTTTCAGCTTCTGATTTAATATTCTTTCAAATTGCACTGACATCATAATCATTTATCTTCAAGGATAGCAGAGGGAGGCCAAACTAGTTTCAGTTTCACTCTGTTTTAATGGTAAATTCTTATCCTTTTGCTGATGTCCACTATAAAATGATAATTCATTCTGCCATCATGTGAAATGAACCAATAAAATAAAAATATTTTTCATAGGGGAGTAGCCTAGAGAAGTGAAGGAAACAGCATGATGAACTTGTCATGCTGAGCTATTTTTGGATGGCCTTCTTCAAGGATCAGTATAAAGCTAACATTTACAACAAAGCTTTTTTCAATGAGGCAGAAAAATATGTAGAACCCCACACATACTTAACAAAAGTAGCCAGCTCACTGCACCTGACTTAACTGTAAAAAATATAGATGTTTTTCTCCATGTCATAGTATGTACTAGGAAGAGTAATTAGGGGAAATAATACTTGATTCATTAACTCATTTATTCATTTATTCTTTATCTCATTAAAAATCTTAGAAGAACCTACAATTTATTTTCTACTTATTCATTTAATCATTCATTTTTCTATATTTTCAACAATTGATACATTAATTTATTAACTCACTCACTCATTCAACAAAACTCCATTGAATATCTCATCTCTGCTTTTATCATGTTGAGGATTGGACATGCAAAGATAAATCAAGTCCATACATGATCTAGCATGGTCCATGGATTGGACCAACCCACCTCTTGGTCCAATCTGTAGTTAGAACAGAAGACTCTGTCTAGAGGACACAGAAACAGAAGTAGGATGTTTGTTGCTGCACTATGGATCAGTTTCAATACCATAGGCAGGAAAGTTGTAATAAGAGAGAGATTATCTGACTTCAGGCCACCGAAATGTGTGAACACATCCTTAATCCTTGCATCTTCATTGATGAGCACAACTTTTGGGGGAGTTTGTGCTCAAAGTTTGTGCTACATGTATTAGTCTGTGACCAATTTTTAATTATGTCATAAGACCCAGAAAATTGTGTATTCTTTCCAGCCAAGTTGATTTTTATCCTAGTCAACATCACTGTGGAAAATATTGTATTTTGCCATCTCATACTGTTTTGGCTGCCGAAGTGTAAGGGCTAAATTTGGTTTGAAATGGATTGGCTAGACTTTTCTACATTTCTGAGTAAGGTCAGAGTAGCTGTCACTAGAATGGAAGGCTCTGGTTTTGTGCTCTCAAAAACAATATTCACCACAATGACACATCTAAGAGAGCCCGGTCTTTGTCTAATGTATTTATCAAATATATTTGGACATATAGCTAAGAAAGACCTGGCCTTCTAATCTGTCGACCTTCCTAATGTGCCAGTTGCACTTTTGAGACTTCATTCATTCCCATCCCAACCTGCAATATCTCTTCATCTACTGTCTTTTCTGCTATTTCTCTATACTCATATTGGTCCATAAAATTTCTTTATTCTTCAGATATTTTCAATGTCCTTTCCTTGCTCTTACTGTCACCTATTTTAGGTGAAAAAATTTTGTTCCTGCCACTCTCATTCTTTCAGTATTCCTTGAAGGACGCAAAACTAATAATGTAATTTTTAAATAGTTCATTTATCATTCTCTCCTCTGCGTCTCATATATACACAGTCATCTAAAAACTTGTTAGAGTCAAGAAAATTATATTTCATGTTTTCATGTCTCGCATTGCTCTTACCCTCATGTTGAATTGGTGGATCTATGAACAGACTGTTTGAAAGTCTTTTTGATACCTCGTCAGATACCTCTATGACAATAAGCAATGCATTACATCACAGAGTTCTTTGTCCTCTGGAAAGCCCCTTGCAACTCTAATGCTGGAGATTCCAACCCTCCCTTTCCTCCTCAGTCTCCCTCACATGCAGGAAATACTTGAACTTCTGTGTGAAGCTATCAGTGGCCTTCAACAAAGGAGCAAAATAAGAGAACACACATAATAATAATACATCATGTTATGTATGTTATTAAGAATGAAAGGCTGTAATCCTAGTTTTAGAAGCAAGAAAGCAGACAGGGGCACTAAGAAGGAAAATGAGAATCCAGAAAACAAAACAAAACAACAGAAAAAAAACCTAACTGAATTCCTAGGAATATTGCATTGATTAAATATTAATAGTGTTCCAGGCACTTCTAAATACTTTACATATACTAACTAAATTAATTATCATAAAAACATAATGTTGGCATCATGTTTCCATCAGAATACTGAGATACAAAAGTTAAGTAACTGTTTAGGTCACATAGAAAACAAGAGGTGGAGACAGAAATAGGCCCCAGGTATTTCACTGTAGACATCTTATTCTAAACCACTAGTTAATATAGCAATAAAGACAGGAAGTAGAAAAACATGCTTATTATGACGGTGCATGGAAGATTTAATGGGTCTGGGTGCTTGCGTGAGTTTTGGGAGGAAAGTTGTAAGAAGAATTGTCACTGATAAAAATTTTGCTTTCATTATTTTAGTCAAGACAGCATAGAAAAAAACTTAGCTTTAAATATTTAAATATATGTTTCATCGAAAAACAAAAATAAAAAATTGACTTCCAATAATCTTGGTTTTGAGACTCTGACATCAAAAATAACTTTATGGTTGATATGATAATGAAAAGATCAGTTTCATTTGGAAAGCCATCCATAGATTACAAAGAACCGATTGTTCACTTATAATTCCAGATTTTAAGTATTATTTTGGCCAATATTAGATCTTAAATGATTGGCTTTTAAGTCTGGATAAATATATTTGCCTTGAAAAGCCTGCAGTTCTTTTCAGTGAGGTACAGAATGAGAGATAACAAACTGAAAAAAAAAATTGCTAAGACGTTTGTCACCAGTCCTCTCTGCAAATTGTGTGTGTATGTGTCATTCATTGAGAACAATTGTCTAGGCTTTTGGTTCTGCTTTGGAAGCTAAGGAATGTATTGCACTTAGGAATTTCTTTCACATGGAAGGAATCCAGTTCCTGAAGACTGTTGACAATGGACAAATACTCTGCAAGAAAGACCATAAGGAATACTTCCATTTTCAGTTTGCTTAAATCACACTTGATAGAAGCACCAAATGCAGATCTTTCTCTATGACTAAGACAAAAACTTTTTGGGTCAAAATACAAAGACTTGAAACTAATTTCATTTTAATTAGGGTATTTTTTCCAGGACACAGGATTTGCTGAACAATCTTCAGGGTTTTCTGCTGTGGAATATCAGATGGTGTTTTTCCTCCTTTGTGTTCCAATAGCAATTTCGAAAGAAAGAAAAAAAGAAAGAGAAAGAAAGAAAGAAAGAGAGAGAGAGAGGGAGGGAGGGAGGGAGGGAGGGAGGAAGGAAGGAAGGAAGGAAGGAAGGAAGGAAGGAAGGAAGGAAGGAAGGAAGGAGAGAAAAGAGGGAAAGAGAGGGAGGGAGGGAGGAAGGAAGGAGAGAGAGAGAGAAAGAAAGGAAGAAAGGAAGAAAGAAAGAGAGAGAAAAGAAAGAAAGAGAAAAAAGAAAGAAAGAAAGAAAGAAGGAAAGAAGGAAAGGAAAGAGAAATTACTGTGTGTCATAGGAATGTCATGCAAGGAAAAACTGTGTCACACTCATTTTTATGATATTGGTTTATTGATATCTAGAGCTCAATGGAAAAATTGCTGAGTGAATGGATGCTTGAATTAATGACACATGAATAAAAGGCTTTTGTCTATTTTTGGAGTTAAATCTGTATTAGTTTATGAGATTCTGCAACTCCCAAATATTTTATTTCCATTTTAGATGTATACTAATCTTGTAAACATAGTGTACACATATTATTGGAGATTAAAGAAAGGCGAATATTTTATTTCATAAATTAACAGCATAGAAGATGAAGAGAGTTGCTAAGTAGGATCTGCTGTGAAGATACTGAAGGTGGGTTATAGTAGATGTAGTCAGAAGAAATTGAAGACGGATTCCATTTTCTTGTTTTTTTTTCTTGCGTTCCATGTTTTCTTTTTCATTTATTTATTTTAGTTTAAGATTCTGTAACTCTCCTACTCAAAACCTTTGAATGACTTCCCATCAGAACCATAATAAGCTCCTAACTCTAACCTGGCATAACGCCACTTTATCTGGCCTCTGTCCGAATCATTGGCTTTATCTCATCCCCCATCCTACCAGGCTTTGCATTTTCTCCACAGAACATTTGCACTAGCTCTGCCTAGAATTATCCTTCATCATCTTTATTTGACTGGATCCTTTTCCCTCTTCAGCTCTTCATCATTTCTTCAGAGATGCTTCCTTGAACATGCTCCAAATTAATCCTCTAGTCACTCAGTATCATCACATCTCCTATTTTAATTCTACAGATATCTTGACATGTTGGAGATGCCACATGTTCACATTCTTGACATGTTGGAGATGCCACATGTTCACATTCTCGCTGAGCCGGGGTGAGTTTGAGCCATCTCAGTCCTGGTACTCTATACGTAGGCAATGAAGCCCTCTTGGAAACACATTCTCCAGCCCCGGTTGTTCTACCTTTCAGGTACTCAAATCATTCCATTGAGCAAAGAACCATCTCCACTGTGCCTTTTCAGAATCCCTTTATTTATTGTTGTATTGTTACACAGCAACAGATAAGGAAAGCATTCACTCACTGATCATTCTTTGTAATTATCCTGTTACTTGTATGTTTTAAAAAATCTGTATCTCTCTACAATTTTTCCAGTTCTATGATGGTATAAACTTTGTTCTGTTTGCTACTGGATACCTCTTACCAGTGGTTGACACATTGCAGGTGCTCCAAATATATTTGCTAAAACATAAATTTTTATCTCATCAAACCCATTTGATGATTCTGTATAATATTATCCCCATTTTACAGGTGAAAAAACTGAATATTAAGAGGATTAAACATTTTCCAAGATTAAAGAAGTAATAAATGACACAATTAGAATTTGACCTAATTTTACTTGGGATTCTTTTTCATTATAGTATTATAAAAAAAATTGCTGGATTATCTTGGTCTCCAAGTATACCTTCAGTGTTAAAACGTAGAGTGTTTAAGAGCACTGAATATGGAGCCAGATTGCCTTGATTTAAATTCTAATTCTGCCACATTTTACCTGTATAGTCGTGACTCAATTTTCTAATTTGTAAAATAAAAGCTATAATTTTGTCTAACATCGAGGACGATTTGAGGATTAAATGAGTGATTATATCTCAAGCATTTTGCCAGTGGTGGCCCATAAGAAGTGCTCAGCAAATACTGCTTACCATCGTCATCATTGTTATCATTGTATTATAGGATATTTAGAAATGGTTCAATATTTAACAACTAGGTATTATTCATAAACTATTTGCTATCATTTTATATGTAAAATATTTACCAAAACATAGGTCAGCATATATGTATTCATATTATAAAGTAAAGAATTATAACCATGAGTATGAGTGTTCCATTCTGCCATATGTGGCCTACTCGAATGTTACGAATTATTGTTATTCGTGTTTTTTGCTGCAAAAAAGTTATCTCTAAAATTTAAAATTATGTAATTTATACTTGGCAACTGCTTTGGAAGTGATCTCAGTCAACTCTGTCTTATGTAGAAAACAAAAATAAAGCCTAATGAAAATATAGGTGCAGGACCCCTTTCAAGATCACACAGGCAATTAATACTTGAGTGAAAAGAAGAGCTGAAGTGTCCCGAGTCCTATTCTGGTGCTTTCCAGCCTAACCACACTCTCCAGTGCCAATATGTCCTTGTTAATGGAGAAAGGTTCTTCCAATTAACTGACTACCAAAATGTGTGCAACATTTGCTTGGAACTCTATGTGGGGTAAAAACTCACCAAGCAGTCATCAAGAGCACTGCATTTGACTCCCCATTAGTAAAAAGGGTAATAAAGACTCCATGGAAAGGTAGTGACATATCAGATCCTTCTAGGTCTATCTGAGGTCGTGAGAAGCAGTCCACACTTAGAAGAAATTAGGGATTTTGAAGGATGTGAGACAAATTTTAAAGAATTTGGCTTCTCTGATGCCTCCGAAACTGTAATTAGTGGCCTGAAGCGCCTGGCCACAGTAGTCTGGGCCTTCCTTCAGCAAACAGCTGTCTTCCTTTTTTAGGAAGAGCTATATAAGGCATGCAAACCACATGGATTTCCTCTGAAACAGCTAGAACTTTTTTCAATACCATCTTTTGTCTCTCTCTCTCTTTCTCTTCAGAAGCACTGAGAAGAGATCTTATCAAATAAATAATCCAAGGAAGCTTCTGATATTACTATTTCCCAGACAACTTTCTGGATTTCTTAGACATGGAGCCAGATTCTTGACAATCATGATGTGGTTTGCATTGGTGTTTTCTCCCTGACAACCTCTCCATAATATTGTCAGACTGTGTGGGCAAAAGTCAAACAGAGCTTCCACCTTTGCCCTGTGTTTTCAGGAGTCGAAGATCCAGTCGTCCTTGTGAATTTATAAGTATTGTTTGCTCTTCTTCCTCTCAGGCAAATATGAGGACATATAGGTTAAAACAAACACACAAACTACCTCTCTTTCCCTACTTTCAGCAGAACTCTAACACTGATTCTACTTTAACAGAACTTCAGAAGTTCTAGTAGCAGACTGTGGATCACCCTTCAATTATATCGCATGAAAACATGTGAGAAAAATGCTTATAAACTAGCTCATTATTTTGTATCACTTGTTCCAGATTCAAATCTTGGCTGTATGTATGGGGTCCTATCATGTCTCATGTCCATGTCCTGTCTTTGAGGAAGTTAGGAAGCAAGTCTCTGGCCTGTGATGGTAAGACTCACACAATAACAAATTTCTCAAAACTAGGAATTGGGTTCAAACGCTTAGCAGCTCCCCAAAAAATAGTCATTGCTCTCTCTTACAGTAACTACTAATAACCTTGGATGAAAAAAATCTAAGTTCTGCTAAAGCCTACCATGCAATTTAGGAAAATTGCAACTGTGGACACCATTAATTGACTACAAATGTAAATGACTTTGCTTCTAAAATATACCATTTTGAATTCTATCCCAAGCATGAACAATTTATAATCAGTAAAACAAATAAATAAATTAATAAAAACTGTAGAGAATAATTGAATGGTTTGAATGAGTTCTTGACAATCTATTGAAAACTATTACTGCGGGACTTTGACTCTAATTCATAGAAATTTCTCCCAATATAAACTTGAACGTTAGATAATGTTAGAAGTGAATCGACCGAAAAGGGGTTGAGAAAAAGAGAGAGTAAATGCGATGTCTATTGTAGAATGCTTTTGACATGGTCCAGTTACTGCATCACGACTTCATGTTTCTTACTCTTGGCAATAGAATAAAGTCCTCAGCAGAAGGACTTTTTTCAAGTCCAAAAACATGACACTTCAGAGCTCTAACCGTAACTTCTCTTTTCATGTCGACAGGATTTATAGTGTTTGCAGATGGAAGTAATTTAATACCGTGGTGATCTTTCATCTGGCCTGTTTCCTTTCAGTGACCTTATGTTTACTATAAGAAAACACCAACAAGGTGTCTGATTTCTTCATGGAAAAGTGGCAACTATTTAAAACAAAAGGATTTTGTCTCGCAGAATCATAAATCTTTCACTGTTTCTGTAATTTAACAAAAAAGGCTCATCTGTTCTGTGAGGAGTGTTTGCCTGTGAGACAAGGCCAGTTTGACTTTCTCATAAAAAATGCGTTTTTTGAGGTGGGGGAGGATAGCTGTAGAATAAAAAGTCACTGTTCTATCTATGGCAGGAAAATCAAATCATTTAATTTCCATAGCTTTTCCTCAAACTGTCCATAAGTTATCATTTTGAAAGAAAATTCCAGACTCTTTCCTGGAATTTCCCAGGATGCCATGAAAGTAATCATAGGTTCTTTGTGCCCCTCACTCATCTCTGCTTCAACATGTGTGGTTCCTGCTGATTTTAAAGCCCGTTCCATAGCCCAGAAAGCAGATTCTTCTTGGGATGAGAGAAGTTTCTGGTAACCACAGTAACACACCTTTCCAGGGAATCTTCCCATCAACATTTAATAGGTTGAATCATAAATAATGGAATGAAATCTTTCAGCAGAAGACCAGAAGCTACGACTGGAACACTCAGGAAATGGATAACAGCTGTCTTGAAGGTGATGAGATGCAAGATGCCTTCCTATATTGGAGGCAATTTTTCTAATGAGAGAGAGAACTTAAATCCAGAGTGACCATTCTGTTTACACCATAAAGCAGGAGAGGAAAATGCCAAATACTTTTACAACTGCAATGCTACATCCAAAGATATACTGTAGACCTTCATCTAGAGTGCAGATTTTGGCCTCTGTGTATGAATAATTCACTCAGGAATTATTCACAAGTGTGTGTTTTTACAGTCCTGAGTGGGTCCGTGAACAGGGTGAAATATGTTATTTTAAACAGCAATTATGTGTTGAGTACCTCATGCATGCCAAAGTGTTCTGGTTCTTGGAAATGGAATAGGAAACAAAGCACATGAGAGACACAAAGAAGTAGCAATGTGTAAACAGGTATCTGAGGTACCTGTAGTTAGTAAAGTTGAAAGTGTAGAAGTAAGAAGAGAGTTGCAGGCAGAGGCAAATAGTTCAGGCAAGGACCTAGGTGCAAAGACATCACTATGTATTTTGCAACTGAAGTTCCTTCAGCATATTGGTCTCCAGCCAGAAAAAAGAAAAAACAAAACAAAACGTTTACATTACAAAATTTTGGAGAGGCCAGATGGAGTGGCTCACTCCTGTAATCCCAGCACTTTGGGAGGCTGAGGCGGGTGGGTCACTTGAGGTCAAGAGTTCTAGACCAGCCTGGCCAACATGGTGAAGCCACATCTCTACTAAAAATACAAAAATTAGCCAGGCGTAGTGGAGGGCTCCTGTAATTCCAGTTCCTGGGGAAGCTGAGGAATGAGAATCGCTGGAACCTGGGAGGCAGAGGCTGTAGTGAGCCGAGATAGCACTGCCCTCCAGCCTGGGTGATGGAGGGAGAGACCCTCTCGAAAGAACAAAAAATTGGTTTGATGTGGCAGGAAGTGCTCCAGGTGTTTGGGGCACAATCATCAGCAAAGTAGAGAAAAAGTTTCTTGTCTTAATGAAGCATCTTCTGTGATCCATCCTCGTTGTCCCCTCTTCCACCTCCCAAATTCTTATTATAAAGGAAGGAGGGAGTTAACATGCGCCGCTAATTCAAACCTATTACAATTTGGGGGTAATAGAAAATTCCCCACCTTTAATTTGTCTCAATGAATGTCTGCTTCAGTAAAAATTAAAGAGGCTCCTAAAATGTGCTATTTACTGTGCTGGGTCCAGGCAATGAAAAGATTAACTTGACCTATAGATTCAATGCAATCATGGTCAAAATCCAAGCAAGTTATTTTGCAGAAATTGACAAACTGATTTTGGAGTTTATGTGGAAAGGCAAAAGACCCAGAACAGCCAACCACAATACTGAACGAGAAGAAGAAAATTGGAGGACTGATTCTACCCGACATCGAGACTTCCTATGAGGCTACAATCATCAAGAAAGTGTGGTGTTTGTGGAAGAAAATATGTAGAAATCAATGGAACAAAATGAACAGCCCAGATATAGACCCACGGGAACATAGTCAACTGGTCTTTGATGCAGGAGCAAAGTCAATCCAATGGAGAAAGGATAGTCTCTTCAATAAAAGGTGCTGGCACAATTGGACATCCACATGCAACAAATGAGTCTAGACAGACTTTATACCTTTCACAAAATTATCTCAAGTGTAGACCTGAACTTAAAATACAAAATTATAAAACTCCTAGATGATATCATAGGAGAAAATCCTTTCACTCTCATCGTTGAAAATGGGCAAGGCAGTTGTTCATCTCATATAGCGGTATTGGCATCTTCTTATTATAGAAATAGTGAGCATTTGATAAGTATTTTCTACATGCCACACATTTCTGTTTAATTTCTATAATTCAGTGATGCGAGACAAAGCTGAGATTTCAAGAAGATCGGAAATTTCCCACAGGTGATTCTACTAGTAAGTAATAGCAACAAGATAGCCATAAATTCCATTAGCTCAAAGTCTTAGTCACTCTTAGACACTAACCTGATATTGCCTGGTTTGCTTCTTAGGCAAGTTAGAGGTATTTTGGTGTTTGACCTATTTTGCTAAATATTTAATCTGGTATTAGTTATTTCAGCATGTTTCTTTAAAATTATTGCAATTATAGGTTTCTTTAATTGCTGTATCTATATGTGTGCATGCACACACACATTTTATCAATAATTCAGAAAACATTTTCTTGAATTCAAATAATATGAAATGCTTGCCTCTCCCCCTGAGTTGTGAGTTTCAAGAGTGTGAACACAATGTATAAATAGCATGTAGTGTGTCATCTGGTATATATTAATGCTTAATAAATATTCATTGCATAAATTAGACTTCTCTTATAAGACAGATTTTTAGAAACTACATAGATGTCAGGAAATAGCCTATGGTTACTGTCTCTTTATATCAGTGGAGATGAGACCACAAAAAAGAAGATGTAGCAGTTAAAATCTGTCACTCTGTCAGACAGCACTTGAGCACCCTGATGCTAGTCTTATCCCTTGTCCCAACCGGCTGCCTTTCTCTCATCTGGCTTCTGTCCCTTCCTGTTCCCCTGGTAATTTATTTTTTTATAGTTTCTCATAGTTTGCCGTTGCATCAGCTATAGCTAGCCTTTACAAACCACCTCTAACCTTCACTTCTAGTATTCTTTCTTGCTTATTCTCCTCATGGTTCAATGCACCTGGCTCTAGCAGGCTTCCCCAAGATCGCAGGCCCTTCTCTTGTCAACTGGTAACTTATAAGTTTGATAGTATATAAAGATGAACCTCCTGGCACCATTGTGTGGGGTTGAATAATAAAAATACAGAACACTCGAGTGTGATCCTTTGATTTGTAAATACATTGTTTAGTTACTAAGAGCAACAGAAAGAAAATATTTGTGCAGTTGTGTTACCTATTTAACAAAAGATAATATGTCCACTTAAAATGAGTTCTTTAAGGAAGCACATCTGATTCTTGGTTTTTAAATGTTTTCGGTAAACTCAGTTTTTGTGGCAATCGTGGCTCATATTAATTTTAAAGTTAATTTTGAAAACAAGGAAAAATGATGTAGATTTTATGAAAATGGTTTTAAAGTTGCTCATAATTTGTAACGAAAGTCTAATTTTATTTATCATGCAATTATTCAGATAACGAAATGAACTCAGGAAACAACAGATGCTGAAGAGGATGTGGAGAAATAGGAATGCTTTTACACTGTTGGCGGGAGTGTAAATGAGTTCAACCACTGTGGAAGACAGTGTGGCAATTCCTCGAGGATCTAGAACCACAAATACAATTTGACCCAGCCATCCCATTACTAGATACATACCCAAAGGATAAGAAATCATTCTGCTATAAAGATACATGTACACATAAGTTTTTTGCAGCAATGTTTACAATAGCAAAGATTTGGAACCATCCCAAATGCCCATCAGTGATAGACTAGATAAGCAAATTAACACAATAACAGAAAACCAAACACTGCATGTTGTCACTCATAAGTGGGAGCTGAACAATGAGTATGCATGGACACAGGAGGGGAACATCACACACTGAGGCCTGTCAGGGGGTGGCGGAAGGGGGAGGGATAGCATTAGGATAAATACCTAATAGAGATGACGGGTTGATGAGTGCAGCAAATCACATGGTACGTGTATGCCTATGTGACAAACCTGCACGTTCTGCACATGTATCCCAGAACTTAAAGTACAATAATTAAAAAAAAAAAAAAAATGAAGTGCATAGATGTAATCAATGGGGGAATTTATGAGAGCTGTTTCTTTTTGTGAAATTGCCACAAATACAAAGTTTAGTCCATTAATGCTTTAACAAACATCTTCTAACATTATAAATTCTTTGGGTAAGATAATATGCATTAAGATTTTACCCCCCACAAGGCCGGGTGCGGTGGCTCACGCCTGTAATCCCAACACTTTGGGAGGCTGAGGTGGGTGGATCACGAGGTCAGGAGATCGAGAATATCCTGGCTAACACGAAGAAACACCGTCTCTACTGAAAATACAAAACATTAGCCAGGCGTGGCGGCAGGCGCCTCTAGTCCCAGCTACTAGGGAGGCTGAGGCAGGAGAATCGCTTGAACCTGGGCGGAGGTTGCAGTGAGCCAAGATCACGCCACTGCACTCTAGCCTGGGAGACAGAGTGCGACTCCGTCTCAAAAAATAAAAAAAAAGATTTTTCCCCTCACTGTGGGAAGCCAGGCCACTATGCGCAGAACACAGATTCTGTGGCCATCATCCTACAGAAACTCAGTGGGCCTCTCTGGCAGGGCATGAAGGAGTTTGGTCCTTGGTCTAATGAGGCGTCCTCCCTCTGGGACTCTGCTTAGAAGTCTAAGTTAAGGCTTGCCTTGTTTCCTTGCAGTGATAGGTAAATCCATTTCAATACGGCAGCATTCCCTTGATTGGAACACATTTGAGGATTTGGAAGCATAGCAGAGGAAGGTCAAGGGTTAGAGTCTGGAGCTGCCAGTTAACAGAATTGGCAGTCACCCATCCCAAGCTTTTTGGTCTAAGGAGGCCGCTTTCCTCTCATGAGGAAGAAGTCAGAGCCATATAGCCCAAACCCCAGGTGGCTCTCCTCCACGGCTTGTGGTTTCCCTGAACTTTATTCTCCAAGCCTGAGGCCTGCTAACAATTCTGGGATGACATATACATACAGTCACGGTTATGTAAGTGGGGGTGAAGATAAACACGCAAGTCAATCCCACAAATACAGGTGATGTGTCTCCTATGTGTCAGGCATCATCCTATGCAACAGGAAATGGAGATGCCATGGTTTCTTTATCTAAGTAGCTTATTGTTTTATGCTAATTCTATGTTGCTATCAATTTACCCCTCTCCATATACAGAGAAGGACAATTAGGGGCCAAGGTACTCTATTATGAGAGTATTATGGAGAATTGGACAGAGCACTGAATTTGGAGTCATATGACTATTTGATCCCTGGTTCAATCACTTACAAGTAATGTCCTTGTGCAAAATTAACTAATTCAATATTTCATAAACACTGTGTACATTTTGTTTACATTGTTAAGTTTCAAGGATACTAATATAAGTGAGACATGATCACTGTCTTCAAGGTATTTATTTTTACACCATCTAAGTTTAATTTATAATCTATTAAAATATCATTATAATAATCACTCTTCTTTCTAACTTATTGAGCTATCGTAAGAATCCAATCTGTTAAGACATATGGAAAATATTAATTGCAAAAGATTGTATAATTATATCTGGTAGATTTATATAGATTATTACTTTCAAGTAATTTTCAAAGGCTGAGGTATCCAAAGTAGAACTTCTATATAAAAGAAATAACAACAAAACACCTCTCAGAACTTTCAGCTCATTGTTTTGCCCCTTACAACAGTGATTCTTCAAGGGTGTTCCCTGGACCAGCAGCGCTGGTATCTCCTGACAACTTACTAGAAATGCAAATTATCAGAAATGTGAATTCTCTGGCCCCACCCAGACCTAACTAATCAAGAACTCTGACGATGTGAACGAGCAATCTGTGTTTTAGGAAGTCCTGCTCCTGGTTATAGGCAAGTTACAGAGGACTAGTATTGTAGCCAGCCAAACCATCATGCCTTTCTGAGGTTAGTATAATTTTGGGCAGCAATATTTCAAAGGTAACTTCAGGTGCAGAGTTTGGGTCTGAGATGATATGAATATTTAAGGAAAGTCTGATTTATGCAAATGGTAACTGTACATGGCTTCGTCTTTCATTGGTTAACAATTTCATTCACCAGACATTTACTAAACACATATTATGTACCAAACATTATACTTAATTTTTTTTCTTAGCTCTCTATTTCTTATGTGGCTCTGCTCTTTACAAATGACATGACACATTTTAAAAAATATTTTAAAAAGGAATATTCTGATGTTGCTCTTCAGACCTAGAAGATAACTTTGTTTTCAAAGATGCATTTTCTTTTTCCTCTCTCTTATTTTATTTCATTGTCTTTTTCCTTCAATAAAGAGCCAGAGAAGACAATGGAGGCTAATATGTTGATGCATTTTCCTTGTATACAAGAAGGTCTTATTGAAAACTCTCCATGAAAAGCAAGTCTTTGTTTTACTGCAATCCCACAATAACCTGGCAATCTCGAAGAGGCAATTCTAGCTTGAAAGCTGAAACATCTTACTGCTTGCCAAAAGCAAGAAGGACCTGCACTTTGGGATTTGGGGAAATGTTATATATTAGGAGGAACACTCCCTTGATTATATCTTCTTCAGAGACCAGAACCAAGGCATTTAGAAATAGCTGTGCAATGGAAGCTATTGAGGTAGATCCTTCAGGTTCCTTTCATTGGTCCCACACAAACTTTTCTGAGAGGAAGACTTCAGAGCATTGCTTAGAACATCTGAGTTGAGCTGCAAGTGTTTCTTTAGTTTACATCACAGTCATTTCTCCATGCTCTCTGATAGAGAGTTGATTTGGGGGAAATAAATTGAAGAACTTTTGTGCAGCATCTTCTTTCTCTGTATCCCTATATTATTTCTGCTTCCTCTCTCTGAAAATCTCAGTGCTTTTAAGAAGAAGAAGAAAAAAATAATAACCCAACGAAGTTGATACATTCTATGGTGAACCTCATCTACTATATTTCCCTCCCAGGCTGCCAGCCTCATTTATTGAAATACTTTAACATTGTGGTTATTTATTAAATTAATTTAATGAGTTTTACAAGAAAAAATTTTAATAGGGAAATTTTCATTTTATAAGGCAATTACCTAGGGAACATAATAATTAACACAGAAAAGCATAAAAATAATCAACATCTGATATCACCATTGATGGATGCAGAAAGTATTTTGATTTTAGAGTGAGGGGATGGTAGTTTTCTGGCTCTCCCCAAAGTCACATTAAAGAGAATGACAATACAAGGAAAAATACAGATCTGATAGTTCATATGTTATTACTAAACAACACATCATTTTATTTCTCTAGATATCAATTTCTTCAGAAAATAATATTAACTTTAAGAAATCCTTATTATGCACTGTTCTAAGCATTTATCAAATGTGAAGTAATTAAGTTTATGTTACAACCCTATAACGATTAATGTATCAACTTGACTGGGCCACAGGGTGCCCAGACATATGACCAAACATTATTTTGGGTGTGTCTGTGAGGGTGTTTCTGGATGAGATTAACATTTGAATCACTAGACTGAATAAAGCAGATTGCAATCCTTGATATGGGTGGACCTAATCCAGGACTTGAAGACCCAGATACTAAAGGCTGAATGAGGTAGAATTTTTTTTCTGTTTAACTACCTTGAGCTGGGACATTTGTATTTTACCAGGCTTCTGACTAGGATTGAAACATCCACTCTTCTTGACTTTCAAGCCTGCTGGCTTTTGGACTGGAACTCACACCATTGACTTTCCTGGTTCTCAGGCCTTCAAACTCAAACTGGTACTACACATTGGATCTCCTGGGTTTTTAGCTTGATGATTGCCAATCTCAGGCAATTCTACTTGTGTAAGGCAATTCTTTATAATAAATATTGTGCATATACGTATACACAAAGACACACAACACATTCTGTTGGTTCTGTTTCTCTGGAGAACTCTGACTGATACTAACCCTATGTTGTAGATACTATTGATATCTTCATTTTAAAGATAGAGAAACACATACTAAGAAGTTAAATAATTTTTCTTTGGTGGTATAAATGTATGTTCATAGATTATTTGATATTCTGAAGAGGTCAAGCTTAATTCTTCTCCTTGATTTCGGGCTGGGCATAATAATTAAATTCTAATGAATGATATAGGGCAGCGGTGATAGTTGTACTTCTTAAGACTAAGTTGTAAAAACATAATGGCTTTTGTCTTGAGCACCCTCTTTCCATTTCTCTCTGCCTTTTTCTCTCTTTCTCAGGTCCCTTGCACCACGGAAAGCCAGCTACTATGTCTGTAAGCAGCTCTACGAAAACAACTACGCAGTGAGGAACTGAAACCTCCTGCCAACAGGCACAGCAGTTAGCTTGGATTCTCAGGCCTGATCCTGAGCCAAAACCAGCTAGCTAAGCCTCTTCTAGATTCCTCACTTTCAGATGTGGTGTATGATAAATGTTTGTTGTTTTAAGCTGCCAACTTCAGGATAATTTGTTACATAGCAATAGATAACAAATGCATTTGCCAAAGGTTACACGGGAACCAGGACCCAAGCCCAGGCCCAAGCAGTGTTCTGCAAAGTCAATGATTTTACCCAGTACCTCTTATTGTCTCTCTTGATGACACAGTGTCACAGACCACAAACCAACCATAACTATCCCCATCCCAAAGCAACCCTGATATCACAGGAAGCCATGACCTTCATAGCTCCACAGCTAGGTTTTATGGATCTTTAGGAATAAAATAAATAAATAAAAGAAATGGCATTTCTTGTCTTTGGCTTCCTAAAGCGCTGGGATTACAGGCATGAGCCACCGTGCCTGGCCCCCAGTAGGTAGTTTTTTGATCCTCTCTCTCCTCCCTCCATCTACCTTCAAGTAGGTTCCAGTGTCTGTTACTCCCTTTCCTGTGTCCATGTGTTCTCAATGCTTAGCTCCTACTTACAAGCGAGAACATATGGTGTTTGGTCTTCTGTTCCTATGTCAGCTCATTTAGGATAATGGCCTCCAGCTCTATCCCAGTTTCTGCAAAATAACATGATCTCATTCTTTCTTATGGTTATATAGTATTCCATAGTGTATATGTACCACATTTTCTTTATCCAGTCTAGTATTGATGGACATTCAGGTTGATTTCATGTCTTTGCTATTGTGAATAGTGCTGCAATGAACATATGTGTGTATGTGTCTTTATGATAGTGTGATTTTATATTCCTTTGGGTATATATCCAGTAATGGGGTTGCTGGGTCAAATGGTAAATCTGTCTTAATTTATTTGAAAAATGACCAAATTGCAGCCGGGCATGGTGGTTCAAGCCTGTAATCGCAGCCAGCACTTTGGGAGGCTGAGGTGGGTGGATCATGAGATCAGGAGATAGAGACCATCCTGGCCAACATGTTGAAACCCCATCTCTACTAAAAATACAAATATTAGCTGGGTGTGGTGGCATGCGCCTGTTATCCTGGCTACTCGGGACGCTGAGGCAGGAGAATCGCTTGAACCCAGGAGGCAGAGGTTGCAGTGAACCGAGATCATGCCACTGCACTCCAGTCTGACAACAGAGCGAGACTCTGTCTCAAAAAAAAAAAAAAAAAAAAAAATTAACCAAACTGCTTTTCATAATGGCTGACCTAATTCACATTTTCACCAGTAGTGTATAAATGTTCCCTATGACAATCTGATCTTGGAAGAAGTTGACAAAAACAAGCAATTGAGAAAGGACTCCTTAATCAATAAATGATGCTGGAATAACTGGCTAGCCATATGCAGAAGACTGAAACTGGACCTTTTCCTTAGAGCATATACAAAAATCAATTCAGGATGAATTAAAGACTTAAATGAAAAACCTAAAGCTATAAAAACTCTGCATGATAACCTAGAAAATACCATTCACTTTTTCTTCTTGGTTGATGGACCTCAGAGATGTTCTCATCAAACCTCACTTAACACATGAGAGATTTAGGATCTGTTCTGCCTCAGCCCAAGAGACTGACTGACAGTTGAATGCTTGTCATTTTTCTTTCCTTATTAAAAATAATATTGTGGGAGACACATTTTAACTAATTGAAGTCTCTGCTTAATTGAGATCTGATTTAATAATTTTCTAATATTTTCAAAGAGTAATGACAATGTGACATAACAGTGCCCACTTCCCCAGAGGCACTGCTTATGACAGTATAATAAGGTTCATGATGAATTGCTATTCCCCAAATGTGCCTTGCTTCTCACTTCCAGACTTTTCATAGGCAGCTTCCACTGCCTGGAAAGCCACTTCTCCCCTGGCATTCTCTCTCACTCTATCTTAAATTTAGCCACCTCCATTTTCTTCTTTAAGACTCAGCTACATGGTCAATAAGGAAGGTTCTTGCTGTCATTTTACCAACAGTTATCCCTTGGGTTTCAACAGCAATTTACATAGCATAATGTGGACTAATGAATGTGTTTTGGAAACAAGTAAACCTTGATTTCAGTCAAACTTGTGATATATACTAGATTTGTGTTCTTGGGTAATTTTTTTCAACTCTTCTCTCTATACCTTGATCTTCTGTCAAATGAAGATAATGTAATTGTGAGGATTAAATGATTATATTATTGAGAATGATTCCTGCATAGGTCTTAAGTATATATTAGCTATCATTTATAATGTTTTCAGTACATATCACAGTCAATTCAAAACTCTCAAAATACTCTCTGTTTTAGAATAAATACTTTTTGAATGAACAAATGTATTTATGTTATTTTTGTCTTCACAGCAGTGATGGCTGATTGTGAAAGAATGAGAGAAATACTCATTTCTCCCTATTGGCTCTCCATTTAAAATATAGCCCCAAACAAATTAGCTACACTTGTTTTTATCCAAATCATCTTGCCAATTTTTTCTAAATTGTAACTGTTTTTTATTGTAAATACATTTTGTTATATTTATATATTTATTTTTAAATTATATTTTAAGTTCTGGATACATGTGCAGAACTGGCAGGTTTGTTACATAGGTATACATGTGCCATAGTGGTTTGCTGCACCTATCAACCTGTCATCTACTTTAGGTATTTCTCCTAATGCTATCCCTCCCCCTTCCACCCACGCCCGACAGGCCCTGGTGTGTAATGTTTCCATCCCTGTGTCCATGTGTTCTCATTGTTCAGTTCCCACTTACGAGTGAGAACATGTGGTGTTTAGTTTTCTGTTCTCGTGTTAGTTTGCTGAGAATGACGGTTTCCAGCTTCATCCATGTTCCTGCAAAGGACGTGAACTCATCCTCATCCTCTTTTATGGCTGCATAGTATTTCCTCTGTGTATATGTGCCACATTTTCTTTATCCAGTCTATCATTGATGGGCATTTGGGTTGGTTCCATATCTTTGCTATTGTGAACAGTGCTGCAATAAACATGCATGTGAATGTGTCTTTATAGTAGAATGATTTATAATCCTTTGGGTATATACACAGTAATGGGATTGCTGGGTCAAATAGTATTTCTAGTTCTAGATCCTTGAGGAATCACCACACTGTCATCCACAATGGTTGAATTAATTTACACTCCCACCAACAGTGTAAAATCGTTGCTAATTCTCCACATCTTCTCTAGCATCTGTTGTTTCCTGACTTTTTAATGATCGCCATTCTAACGGGTGTGAGATGGTATTTAATTGTGGTTTTGATTTGCATTTCTCTAATGACCAGTGATGATGAGAATTTTTTCATATGCTTGTTGGCTGCATAAATGTCTTATTTTGAGAAGTGTCTGTTCATATCCTTTGCCCACTTTTTGATGGGGTTGTTTGTTTTTTTCTAGTAAATTTGTTTATGTTCCTTGTAGATTCTGGATAATAGCCCTTTGCCAGATGGATAGATTGCAAAATTTTTCTTCCATTCTGTAGGTTGCCTCTTCACACTGATGATAGTTTCTTTTGCTGCACATCTGCTCTTTATTTTAATTATGTCCCACTTGTCTATTTTGGCTTTTGCTGCCATTGCTTTGGGGGTTTAGTCATGAAGTCTTTGCCCATGCCTATGTCCTGAATGGTATTGTCCAAGTTTTCTTCTAGAGTTTTATAGTTTTTTATAGTCTTCTGCTTAAGTCTTTAATCCATCTTGAGTTAATTTTTGTATAAGGTGTAAGGAAGGGATCCAGTTTCAGCTTTCTGCATATGGCTGACCATTTTTCCCAACACCATTTATTAAATAGGGAATCCTTTCCCCATTGCTTATTTTTGTCACGTTTGTCAAAGATCAGATGGTTGTAGATGTGTGGTGTTTTTTTCTGAGGCCTCTGTTCTGTTCCATTGGTCTATATATCTGTTTTGGTAACAGTACCATTCTGTTTTGTTTACTGTAGCCTTGTAGTATGGTTTGAAGTCAGGTAACATGATGCCTCCAGCTTTGCTCTTTTTGTTTAGGATTATCTTGGCTATGCAGGCTCTTTTTTGGTTCCATGTGAAATTTAAAGTAATTTTTTTCTACTTCTGTGAAGAAAGTCAGTGGTAGGTTGATGGGGAAGGCATTGAATCTATAAATTACTTTGGGCAGTATGGCCATTTTCATGATATTGGTTCTTCCTATCCATGAGCATGGAATGTTTTTCCATTTATTTGTGTCCTCTTACTTCCTTGAGCAGTGGTTTGTAGTTATCCTTGAAGAATTCCTTCACACCCCTTGTTAAGTTGTATTCCTAGGTAATGTGTTTTTGTAGCAATTGTGAATGGGAGTTCACTCATGATTTGGTTCCCTGTTTGTCTATTATTGGTGTACAGGAATTAGCTGTCTAATATTGATAGTGTGGTGTTAAAATCTCCCACTATTATTGTGTAGGGGTCTATGTCTCTTTGTAGGTCTTTAAGAGCTTGCTTTATGAATCGGGTCCACCTGTATTGGGTGCAT
Source organism: Macaca fascicularis (assembly GCF_037993035.2). Classification (NCBI taxonomy): domain Eukaryota; kingdom Metazoa; phylum Chordata; class Mammalia; order Primates; family Cercopithecidae; genus Macaca; species Macaca fascicularis. The sequence continues at coordinate 18,846,451 of NC_088379.1, read as the reverse complement.
ATATATTTAGGATAGTTAGCTCTTCTTGTTGCATTGATCCCTTTACCATTATGTAATGCCTATCTTTTTCTCTTTTGATCATTGTTGGTTTAAAGTCTGTTTTATCAGAGACTAGGATTGCAACCCCTGCTTATTTTTTATTTTTATTTTTATTTTGCTTTACATTTGCTTGGTAAATCTTCCTCAATCCCTTTATGTTGAGCCTATGTGTGTCTTTGCATATGAAATGGGTATCCTGAATACAGCACACCAATGGGGTCTTGACTCTTTATCCAATTTGCAAGTCTGTGTCTTTTAATTTGGGGCATTTAGCCCATTTATATTTAAGTTCCGTATTGTTATAGGTGAATTTGATCCTGTCATTATGATGCTAGCTGGTTATTTTGCCTGTTAGTCGATGCAGTTTCTTCATAGCATCAATGGTCTTTACAATTTGGTATGTTTTTGCAGTGGCTGGTACTGGTTGCTCCTTTCCATGTTCAGTGCTTCCTTCAGGAGCTCTTGTAAGGTATGCCTCATGGTGACAAAGTCTCTCCACATTTGCCTGCCTGTAAAGGGTTTTATTTCTCCTTTGCTTATGAAACTTAGTTAGGCTGGATATGAAATTCTGAGTTGAAAATTCTTTTATTTAAGAATGTTGAATATTGGCCCTCATTGTCTTCTGGTTTGTAGGGTTTCTGCCAAGAGATCTGCTGTTAGTCTGATGGGCTTCCCTTTGTGAGTAACCTGACCTTTCTCTCTGGCTGCCCTTAACATTTTTCCTTCATTTCAAGAACATAAATGGCCTGATGGAGCTGAAAAACACAGCACGAGAGCTTCTGACGCATACACAAGTATCAATAGCCAAATCGATCAAGTGGAAGAAAGGATACCAGATATTGGTGAATCTGACGATTATGTGTCCTGTGTTGCTCTTCTCGAGGAATATCTTTCTGGTGTTCTCTGTATTTCCTGAATTTATATGTTGGCCTGCCTTGCTAGGTTGGGGAAGTTTTCCTGGATAATATCCTGAAGAGTGTTTTCCAACTTGGTTCCATTTTCCCCATCACTTTCAGGTACACCAATCAAACGTAGATTTGGTCTTTTCACATAGTCCCATAATTCTTGGAGGCTTTGTTCATTTCTTTTCACTCTTTTTTCTCTAATCTTGTCTTCTCGCTTTATTTCATTGAGTTTATCTTCAATATCTGGTATCCTTTCTTCCACTTGATCGATTTGGCTATTGATACTTGTGTATGCGTCAGAAGTTCTCGTGCTGTGTTTTTCAGCTCCATCAGGCCATTTATGTTCTTCTCTAAGCTGTTTATTCTACTTTGCAATTTGTCAAACCTTTTTTCCAGGTTTTTAGCTTCCTTTCATTGGGTTAGAACATGCTTCTTTAGCTCGGAGGAGTTTGTGGTTATCCACCTTCTGAAGCCTACAGAAGTCAATTCATCAAACTCATTCTCCGTCTAGTTTTGTTTCCTTGCTGGTGAGGAGTTGTGATCTTTTGGAGGAGAAGAGGCACTCTGGGTTTTGGAATTTTCAGTCTTTTTGCGCTGGTTTCTCCCCATCTTCACGGATTGATGTACCTTTGGTCTTTGATGTTGGTAGTGTTGATACTACTCCTTTCTGTTTGTTAGTTTTCCTTCTAACAGTCAGGTCTCTGTCCTGCAGGTCTGCTGGAGTTTGCTGGAGGTCCATTCCAGACCCTGTTTGCCTGGGTATCACCAGCAGAGGCTGCAGAACAGCAAAGATTGCTGCCTGTTCCTACCTCTGGAAGCTTTGTCCCAGAAGGGCACCCACCAGATGCCAGCCAGACTTCTCCTGTATGAGGTGTCTGTCGACTCCTGCCAGGAGGTGTCTCCCAGTCAGGATACAAGACGGTCAGGGACCCACTTGAGGAAGCTGGCGGTCTGCCCTTATCAGAGCTTGTACACTGTGCTGGGAGAGCCGCTGCTCTCTTCAGAGCTGTCAGGCAAGGACGTTTAAGTCTGCTGAAGTCAGCTGCCCCTTCCCCCAAGGGCTCTGTCCCAGGGAGATGCTATGGGCTCCACCCAGTTCCACCTTCCTGGTGGCTTTGTTTACCCTATGAGGGTAAAACCTCCTATTCAAGCCTCAGCAATACCGGATGCCCCTCCCCTGACACCTTCCCAGGTCGACCTCAGACTGCTGTACTAGCAAGGAGAATTTCAAGCCAGTGGATCTTAGCTTGCTGGGCTCCGTGGGGGTGGGACCAGTTGAGCCAGCCGAGCCAGGCGCCAAAGAGAACCTCCTGGTTTGCTGGTTGTGAAGACCCTGTGAAAAACACAGTATCTGGGCCAGAATGCACAGTTCCTCCTGGTACAGTTTCTTGTGGCTTCTCTTGGCTAGGAGAGGCAACTCCCCCAACCCCTTGCACTTCCTGGGTGAGGTGACATCCCACCCTGCTTCAGTTCCATCTTGCCAAATTTTTAAACTTTAAGTTATAAGAACTTCCTTCTTCTCTCTCTTTTACCGTCTTAAGCATTTTGTGAGTTTTTCATATTATGCCTTTTATGTAATTCAAATATGAATTTCAATAATTCACAATACTCCCCTTCTGCCATCCCAAGGGCTTGAGAGTTAATCTGTCATTCATTTTCTCTAATTCTCTTGCTTCAGTCATCGCTAGTGATTCACAACTCCTCCTACCTCTGCCCCTACCACCTTCACTCTACTAATCTCCATGGAGACATATTCCTAGTATTCTGTGCTAAAAATACGTTATTGGCTGCCCAGGTCTTGAAAATAGGAAATTTCACATATTCGTCACAGTTTGAGTGGAGAAACATTGTCTATTTTTACCTTGTTCATTTTCTCTCCTCCTTTGAAACCGTATGGTTTGTACTTTCACAACATATCCCCAAGGTCTTCCATCTCCAGGCTTTAACCATGCTCTTTTCACTTCCCAGAAAGCCCTCTTTTCTCAACTTTGCTTATGGAAATAATGTTGGCTCACAAAGACCTTCTCAAGCATTATGTTCTCCATGAAATCTTTCCTCATCACCTCTCCCTTTCCTCGGGTCCATATGCTCTTGTTTCTCCTGCTAATATCCCCAAGGCCCTGTGAATTTCATTTGTAGAATTTCTCTTAGGCCTTATGCTCTGGAATTTTGTCTCCTTCTTTTGCAAATTTCAAGTTCTGTGTACTTTAACCACCTTGATAATACTTTCTCTTCTGAAGTTTAACACAGTACTTTGCATCTAATAAACACTCAAATCATCAATTGAATAGTATTATATAACCAGTTAAAATGCCTGGCAATGCAAGTATAATTAGAATTATTTATATGCAGTTTAGAATAAAATTGTTTCATTATCCTCAGATTTTTTGCAAGTAACGAACACAAGTTGCTGTTTAGGCCTTTCTAACACAAGTACTTTCAACTAAACATCATCACAATATGGAGAAATTGCATTTGTATATGTTTGGGATTGAAATTGCTGTCTGCCTCCAAATTACTAGAAGACCAAAACTAGCTAACTCAAGATGGACTTTTAACAAGATACTTCCTTGTAATGATAATTGCTTTGGGTCCAAACTTACTTATTTACTAGCTTTTCGATTTCGAAGTCATTTCTTTTTAGGACCTGAAGGGTTTTTGCAGTGCCTTGGGAATTGGGCAGCCACCTTTAATTAGAAAAAGGCCAAGATATTCAACATATACTAAGATTTGTGACATTTGTGATGGGGTTGTGTTAGGTGAGGAAAGAATATGGGTTGGGGAAGAATACATTTATTCATTTTTTTACCTTTTGTTATTATTTTTTCCTGAGTTACTGGGGGAAAAGAAAAACAAATAATTCTGATTTGTATGTGTCAAACACAGTACAACTGGCTAAACTCATTGGGTATGCTACCATGATTGGTGACCAGCATATAATTTGCTCTCTGCACAACTACAGGAAATTTAAAACTCTTCAAATAAAGAACAAATGGTACTTGAGAAATAAAATAAATGTTTTTCAAGTATGTATTGTTAATTATTTTTTTAAATGAGGGTTTATGTCCACATTTGATCCAATAATTCTTATCCTTAATAAAAACGGCATGTTGCAAAACTCCCACCAGAAAGCTGAGAGGTATCTGGAACACAGAAGACAGGTTTGGCTCACAACACAAAAGGCCCTTGACTCCCAGAGGCAATATTTTTCTTTGAAAATTATTAAGCCCTTCAAATTTTGTTAATAAATCTGTTTGAAGTAAAAATGTGAGTTGCGGAGTATATGCCATTGTTTGCTACAAACGAAAAATGGGGCTTAATTTTGTGCACATATTTTATGTTTGTTCTATAGTATTCTCAGGGTATTTACTCCATTTATACCAAAGGAAACAAGGGAGAAATGTAATGACATGGAAATCTCAAATTATCTTTGAAATGCAAGTCTTTTTTTTTTTTTTAAATATCAAAACTTCAGGGATTGTGAAATCAACAATACAATTTCACTTAGAAGGGAACATTACTCCAAACACAGATGTTAAAAAAAAAAAAAAAAAGGAAGAAGAAAAGGAAATAGACTTTTCCCCACTTCTCTCTAGAGACTTATGAAAATTACCAAGGACTGAAATAATTAATTGCCACTAAAGGACACATTTCTCAAATATCATTTACATCAAATTTGCAGTTTCTTTCTCCCCAAATATTTAATAGCCAATTAAGATGTAAAAATGTGCCTGTTACATAATATTACAGGCGGGTTAATAGTGAAGCAACAACTTTATGAAATCTAGAAGCTCATTCTGATTTATTTTTTCAGCAAAAGGATATTAGCATTGATAACCATCTTTCTGACTGCAGAAGAAAATTAAATATATAATTTCCATATGAGTCTATGACACATACAAATATATTTAACTTTTAAGAACACCTTAAAATAACAATTCAGCTTTACAAAATTGTCACATCAGAAGAAAATTGGTTGCCTTAGAAAATAAAAAAACACTTCATCATTTGCTACTATAAAGGCCCCTAAATAGTGCGTTCCTGACTGCATTTAATAATTTTGTTTTAAGATAAAAAGTTATGGAGGCCAAAGAATGCATAACTGAAAATAATGTAATGCAATAATTATTTTTGTGATTTTAATTGTTTTCAATTCTATGGGCATTTTTTGTTTTCTTATTTTGGGTGGTGAGTTGTAGTATTGGACATTCTAGAATAATTTGTTCCTAAAAAAAAATCTTTCTTTAGGGCACACTGACAAAGTTTTCATTTCTTTCTTTCTGAAAAACTATACACACACACACACACACACACACATCAAGTCATATGCATTATATATATTTAAGCATATATATACATAAATATGCATGTATAACTTGGTTGAGATATAATTTTTATTCGATGAAATGTATCCATTTAAGCATACAAGTTGATGAATTTTGAAAAATGTATCTACCACCATTATCAAAAGAGCCAACACTTCATCATCCTATTGAGTTTCTTGTTCTCTTTTATATCAGTCTCCATAATCTCATTACAGATGAAGCAAACACAGGTCTGCTTTCTACCACTAGCAATTAGTTTAACCTGTTCTAATATTTCTGTATATAGGAAAATACAGCAGGCCCCTTTTGTATCTTTCTGCATTCACCCATCATAAAGCCTTTAAGATCCATACATGCTATTTCTTTTTTGGTCATTAGTAATTTGATTGAATGAATTCAAGTTTGTTTATCTATTCACCTATTGATGGACAATTGAGTTGTTTCCAACCTGTAACTATTATGAAAAAAGCTGCAACAACCATTGTTGTATAGATATTTGTGTCCATATATGTTTGCCTTTCTATTAATAGGTATCTAGGAGGGAAATTTCTATCATTCCAAAATTGTACGTTTAAATTTATGAAAAACACCCAAAGTAGTTCTTAAGTTCTCCAATGTCTTTTTCACATTTTATACTTCCCTTGCAATACATAATCATTTAAGTGTCTTTGTATCTCTGGCAAAATTTGCTAGTGTCAGTCTTTTTTAATTTTAGCTCTTTGAGTGAATATTGATGCATCCTGTAGTTTTAATTTTCATTTCTTTGATAACTAATGTTGAGTACTTTTTCATGTGCTGATTAGCTATTTGTGTTTCTTTTTTTGCTGGAGTGTTCACATTTTTGCCCATTTTAAAAATTGTGTTGTCTTCTCTTTTTATTATGAATTGTTTACGTAATCTGGATAAAGTATATTCTTAGAAAAAATATTTTACAAATATTTTCACGCAGTGTGTTTGTCTTATAAGCTTGTCATTTCATTTTCTTCATATTGTTTCTTTAAAAGCAGAATTTTTAAAAATTTTGATGAAATACAAGTTACTATTTTTTTTTCTTTACAGTTATGGGTTTAGAATCTCTGTCTTAAAGAAAAACACAAACTTTGCTTACCACATGATTATAAAGGTTTCCTTTGATGTTTACTTTTGTTTCTATGCTTCATTTCACATTATTTTTTTTCATTTGGTAGGTGGTAAAGATGAAGGTTACTAATTTTTAAAAATGTGGTTATGTAGTTCCAGTACCATTTATTGAAAATAATTTTATTTCTTCATTAAAAGACTTTGGTACTTTTGACAAAAATGAATTGACTTTATATGTGTGCTCTATGTGTAGAATCTATTCTGTTTTATTATTCTGTACATTTCTCCTAGTGCCAATATTGCACAGATAATTTTTCAATCCTACACTTTTTCTTTTCTTTCTGGGACTTTGATTACATTAATGTTCGTTCCTTTGTTATTGTTCCTGAGCTCTCTGTTGTCTGCAATGTTCTGTAAATTTTTGCTTCCATCTACCTTCTATTTTTCAGATTGGACAATTTATTTTGATAGATTTTCCAATTTATTACATTTTCTCCTCTCATCTCCATTCTGTTATTGAGCACAAGTGTGAGGGTTTTTTTTTTTTTTGTAGTTTTTTTAATTGCATTTTTTAGTTTAAAATTCTAATTTAGTTCTACCTTATACCTTCTATTTTTTTAACCAAGACTACCCATTTTAAAAAGCTTGTTGCAAGAGGATTTGTAATTGCTTTCCAGAACATTTGTAAGCTAGTTGCTTGTCTTAGTCACAACGGGCTACCATAAGAGAACACCATGAACTGAATGGCTTAAACAATGGAAATTTATTTTTCATGGTTGTGGAGGCTGGGAGTTTGAGCTCAGGATGCCAGTCTGGTCGGGTTCTAAAGAGGGCTTTCTTACTCCCTTGTAGGTGTCCGCCTTCTGGCTATATCGTCACAGGGCAGAGAGAAAGAGAGGAGCTCTCTGGTGTCTCTTTTTATAAGGACACTAATTCTGTCATAGCAAGACCTCATCCTCATGATATCTTCTGTTGCTAATTACCTCCCAAAGGCCCCATCTCCAAATACCATCACATTAGGGGTTCGTTATGGCTTAAAACAATAAATTTGTGTGACACAATCATGAAGTCCACAACATTGCTATAACATCATTGTCAGATAATTTTATGTAACTTATGTCACCTCAGTTTTAGTATCTACTAATTGTCTTTTAAGTTGATATTAATATTATATTGGCTCTTGCTAAAATGAATAATTTTGAATTATGCTATACATTATAACAATTATGTTACCACACTGTGGCTCTGATTTGCATCTTCTATTTAGCAGGCAGTAAGCCTATTTAGTTCCAAAATGCATACGCTTACCTACTTTTGTGGGTTGTGGTCCAAATGTCAGTTTGATTTTCAAAGCCTTTGCAGTCTAATTTGGACTGCCTCATTTGTGTTTGCCAGAAGCTTACCTGAATCCTGGGTGACGTTCCAGACCAGGGCTCAGTTCTCCACTCTTGCTTTGCTGTTTGCTTTGCTGTTTCTTTTGCTTTGCTGTTTCATTTTTATGCTTGGGTCACTCAGAGGTCTGCTGGGGAATTCAGGCCCATACAGAGTTTGACAATCCTTTCCTGCAACTTTATCCTCTCTGAATTCATCCCCCAACTCTATTGTTATGAGGGGGTGCATTTCCTTGTTATTGCAGAATTGTCAATAAAGACTGGGTATTGCCCATAGCATCTGCAGCTGCAGAACAGAAATTCCATCATGTTGTTCCTCAAGTCCTGCGACTCCTAGGCAGACTTCCTTTTCTCCAACTATTATAGCATTTGGTGAGTTGTTTTAGTAAATAGTCTATGGTTTTTGTTGTTGTTTGTGAAATGATGGTGTTGGAATGTACTTATTATGTCAAAGCTGGAAGTTCTATAGCAGTCTTTTCATCCTATGACTTGAGGTCTTTGAAAGCTTGTCAATTTTTCTGTTATAATTTCCTAATATATTCTTTTTTTTCTCGCCTCTCCTTCTAGGACTGTAATTAAACATGTGCTTTTTTTTCTACTTTATTCACTATGTCCTTTAGTCTCTCTTTTGCATTTCTCCATCATTTCAGAATTTTTTTCTGACCTATTACCTAATGTATTGTAACTTCTTCAGTGCCAAGTACTCCGTTAAGTCAGTCCATTGAATTATTGGTTTCTGATATTATATATTTCAGCTCCAGGATTGCTATTTGATTCTTTTATGCCTTAAACAATTTCAGTTCTATGCCCAAATAATCCATCTTATCTTTTATTACTTAATGTACTGAGCATAGTTACTTTAACCTCTATGCCAAATAATTCCATTACCTGGAATCCCCGTCTGTATTTTTCTGGGGTATATATGTGTCTGGTGATTTTTTTATTGACTGCTGTGCATTGTATGTGAATAAATTGTACAAATAATTTGAAACTTAAGACGATGTTACATTTCTCCAGAATAGATGCATTTCCCCTCTCTTCTGCAAGGAGGCTAGGGGTACTGGTGATACCATATGACCTAAGCCCAATTTTAGGGACTGGTAAGAGTTAAAGCTGGTTTCATCCATGCTAGAATTTTTCTACTTGCTGTTCATCCCTTCTTTAAAAACACAGTCTTTCAGGGCCCCAACCTAACATGTGTGGGTTTTATCATGCACCTACCTATGGTTGGCCTTGGACTCCACATTTTAGATCTCTTAGCTCATAAGACTATCAAGATCTCTGTTAGGTTCTTAGTAGTTTCTTCTGCAATTGGTAAGTACCACTAGGACAAGCATGGAACAACCTTTTCCTGAATCCTGGCCCTGTTATCCTTACTGCCTTGTTAGCCTCTGGATGTCTTTGAGCAGAAATGACACTCATTTGCCTGTCTAAAAAAAATTCTCAACAAGAGGCTTAATCTGAATTTCCTATTTTGTCACTGACAATGCTTGAAAATTACATTGAGAATACTTATCTCTTTCTAGTTGGAAGAAAGATGTGGGAATTATAAACAGATAATTTTGAACTGACTAAGCATCTCATTATTAACAATAACCATCATATGACTTGGCTTTTCCTTCTATTAAGATAGATTATATACAATTTCTATCCTTTTTTTGAACCTTTATTCTCAACCTCCTCCCACGCTACATTTTTCCGTCAAAGAAAAAAGCAAAGTTCTCCTCTAGCAGATCTCAAATACTCTACTGTAGCAAAATCTTCCTCAACATTTGAAAGGGAGATGTTTCATTTTTTAAAACCATGTAAATAATATGCCCCTTCCACCTTATGAATTCTGGTGCCATGTGTTAGAATAAGCTGTATTTTACCACTTCGAACTTTATAAATGTTTGTTTTCTCTCCCAGGTGGATTATCAGCTCCTGGAAGCGAAAGAATTGCACCTTACACTCTTCATTATGGTTCCACCTGTTACATGGGCTCAGCTTTAGAAGGATCTCAACATGTGCTGCCTGGCTACCCCTACTTGGAATTTCCAACACTATTTTTTTTTCCTTTTCAATATCTATTAATGCACAAAAAAACTGAGACAACATACATTAAAAATAAAATGCATATCTACAATATTTACATATATGGATTTCCTGGGAAACATTTTTATAATCACAAACAAGTTAGTATGTGATCATAACATCACTAAAACTAGATTTGGTGCTTATTGACTATTCTTTGGAGATTTCTTCAAAATATCACCCATAATCTGATGACTGCCACATATTTAGTTTTAGATGATGATTCTAACCTTCAGTTTCCGACTGTGTACTGGATATATTGGTGCTGCCATCTTGTCTTCTAGTTATCTTTATTTTAGCACTTATCCAAAGCATATTTTCCTCTACTGTTCCGATACACAATCCTATACATATTTTCCTCTACTATTTCTATACATGTTTTCCTCTACTATTTTCTACAAACTACTGAATGGCTTGTCTCTATCTCTATGGTACTTGAGTTCTTGAGGCATATATCTGATGTTGTATTAATTAAATATAATAAATTACCATATTAAGAAAAACCAAACTTCAGGGAAAGATACTAGAACATGTTTCCTTTGTGCTTTGATTATAATATTTGCTTTATGTACGCATTTATAAACTGCATCCTAATGCCTCATACTTCTACATTAGCATGGCTCATGTTCCCTTGATCTAAATGAGAAGGACGGAAACAAATTCATTGCCTCCACCTGTATAACATCCCCCCAGAACATCAAGATATATTAAGCACCCTTTCCTCCTCATTTCTCCTTGGCTTCTCTAGTTTTTCTTTATGATCTACTTCCCAACTCTTTAATCACTTCCATCGCCTTCTCTTGGGCCTTTTCCAGGCTATTCAGATGTCTATATCTACAATAATCAGAGTAACAAATCCCCCAAGTGCTTTCCAAATAATCCAGTTGGTTAAAACAGACGAAGAGTAAGAAGACTTAACGTTGAGGTTAAGTTTAAGATGATTTACAAAGCTTTACCCACATGTCCTGGTTTCTGATAAATAGATGATTAGCTAGAGATTCCAAGAAACTCACCCAGAGCTTGTCTCCTGCCTGCCCGCCTGCCATGGCACTGAGTGCTAGTGAATTTCCCATTGGCTCCTGTAACTAGTCAAGGTCCACAAGTAAAAACAGACCTGGCCCTGAAACTATGGCATTTCACTTCTGCTCAATATTATTTAAATATTCCATGATATCCATAGATAAAGCCACTGAACAGTAGTGTCGTATAAATAAATGAATATCACAGGAGAAATGAGGGTATCTCTTTGATGACCCAGTGAAAAAATGATGAGAGAAGTTGGTAAGAAAAGCACTTTTCTTGGCCTGTGGTCAAAAACTGAAGCTTTAAACAATTGTAGGAAACTTTCTTCGTCGTGTTCTAGGAACGAAATTCAGCTAAATATAAATCAAAAGAGTTATCTTTATTGTAATTCAAAGATACTACACTATTGGAGGCAAGGGAGATTGCCAGAGGAAGAAACAAATATTTTCTTCCTAATAAAGAAATCTCTGTAAATCATGGGCTTGCACTTCTAATTTTACACTTCTTTCATGCTGTGCTGTGACCTATGGAGAGGCATCAAGGAGCTGCAGCTAAGCGGATTAGTGAGAACACTGCAATGGTGTCAGGTGGCACTGAGGTTAAGCTCCACCTTCACCATTACCTGTGTACTGCTGAGTTAATTATTCTCTCTATGACTCTGTTTCCTCATGTTTAGCAGAAGTGTAGTAATAGTGGTGATCTCAGAGGATTCAGTGGTTAGTACAGTATTTGGCTCAAAGAAAACACACGGTAAATGTTATCTTAGTAATTAATTTTATGATTAGAATTTTTTTTCAAAATCATTCCCATGATACCTGTGGTCTCTGGTTGGTTCAAGTTTATTTTATTAGCTCATTACTAGTTATCTCCTTCTAAGCCTTTGGTTCAGCTGGTCTGGGTAATTCCAGACATTTCCCTGGTCTTAATGGGCCTTCTCTTATGTATTTGCATATGTGCATTTTCAACATATTTGGTCTGATCAACTCCCACTTTTTATTTCAGATGGAGTTCTAACTTTATTTCTTTGCTTGCATCCTCAAACATGACTGGATAGATATAAGTTCTCTCTATTTTCTGTTCTCCTAGGGCTCTATTTTTATTATTTTTACAATGATATCTGTTATATTCTTTGCATGTTTTTCCTCTAGCTGAGATGTAAATTTTTCAAACACAGCCACTATATACTCATCACCAGATATCCCAGAACCTAACACTACCAGGAACATTGAAAGCTAGAAAGTGCCCAATAAATATCTGATGCAGAAATAAATTGCGTATAATATAATATGGCAATGCTAAAATGGAAAATAATTAAAAGGAATTTAGAAATAATAAGGTGATAATTTAGAATCGTAGAAAGTAAATTAGGAAAAAATGATGTAAGGGTAAGTTTCTTTAGTGCCGAGAAAGATACTTAAAAAGATATTTAAAAGAACATTGATGTGCTGAAAATATTTAAGATATTTTTGCTGAATTTGATACTAAACATTTATATTGTAATCCAAAGTACACAAAAATACAAAATACAGAACAGAAGTGTACCACTATAATACAGATTGTCACAGATCATAGAATTATAAGTGAGTTATACTTGTGGTTTTTCTAGGTTCAAAATCTGTCAAAAATAATGTATTATTTTTGTAAGTAGAGAACACTTATATACTTTTTTTATACTTAGACAATGCTATACAATTTGAAATGCATTGGTCATTGTGTGAATAATTAGAGATTTAAATGTTTTCAGGAAATTTTTTCAAACCTAAAACAATATACATCCATCTCCTTTATACTATCTATACACTCTCCTGAGTATGATCTCTTTTCTTATGTCATTATGAACGAGGCAAATGCCAGATGCTCAACCTATAAACCCACACATTTGATGGGCGAGAGGTCTGAGAAAACAGGCAGCACAAAGTAATCTTGCCAGTATACAAACAATATAATGCAGAAAGCCTTATCCTTTTTCTGGTCATTAAATGGAATTTTAATCTGCAAGGGAAATTGCAAGTCATAGTCCTTCATGTGTGTAGAGAAAATGACTTGAGCTCAGAAAGGAAGGAGTTAGGGAATAAAGTCACACAATTAGTTCGTGGCACAATTAGGGCCAGCTTGACAATCCGTGGCTCCTCTCACTTATGAAACATCATGGAATTATGGAAACAAAGGGATTTTAGAAAGACTTTCCTATTACTGCCTCATTATACAGAGGGATAACTGAGGGCTTACAGCTATCCAATATTTTCTCCTAGATTACATTGCTTGCTGGAATTTGTCTCAAATTGGCATTCAGGACTGCCATATCCCAGTCAGTGTTTTTCTTTTTTTTCCTGCAAAAGCAAGACTTTGGTCTTACTCTCACCTACACCACATTTATCACAAATAGCATTGAAGAAAAACTTGCCCCAATGCTTACAGATTACTCAAATGCCAAACTGAAGTCCACTTTTGTTACAACCATGGCAAAAGAACAATCATATATCAAATATAATAGCATATCATTTATTAATTGGGCTTAACAATTTCTCCAGAATTTATCTGAGATTCTTATCCTTTTTATTTCTTTTTCCATGAAACAATGATCTATGACAAATTCATTGAAAGATTTGAAAATGCTAATTCACATATAGCATTGAATATATGTGTGTGTGTGTGTGTGTGTACCACACAAAATATTTTCCTAAGCTCTTTAGAGTTACAAAAGTTACAGTATTTTATGCCTGTTTTAAATCTCGATAGATAGGCTATACATAGCTAAGGATACATAGGCTAAGGTAGCCATTTGACTCATTCTTCACATTAATAAGAAAAGACAATGTGCCACTTGTCTGTGTCAAGCTCTGACAAGTGGATGTGCCTGGGCTTCCAAAAATATAAAGCAATAGACCTCTTGGTGTAACAGAAAGTATGTGCTACAAGAAATAGAGAATTTGGGTTCTAGTTATGTTCCTGTTTCATGTGTTCAATAAAGGATTTCGTAGGAAGTTATTTTTTAACTCCTAATAATATAGCCAAACTCCCACTGGGGCTCTTTCTTTTTTTTTTTTTTTTTTTTGCTGCAGGGTCTAGCTCTGTTGCCAAGGCTGGAGTCAGTGGCGGGATCTTGGCTAACTGAAAGCTCTGCCTCCCGGGTTCACGCCATTCTCCTGTCTCAGACTCCTGAGTAGCTGGGAATACAGGTGCCCACCATCACGCCCGGCTAATTTTTTGTATTTTAAATAGAGATAGGGTTTCACCGTGTTAGCCAGGATGGTCTTGATCTTCTGACCTTGTGATCCGCCAGACTCGGCCTCCCAAAGTGCTGGGATTATAGGCGTGAGCCACCGCGCCTGGCCGGGGCTCTTTTGAATAGCTAAATGCTTATCAAAGGCCTTTGAATCTTAAAAAAGTGATGCAAAGGCCGGGCGCGGAGAATGGCGTGAACCTGGAAGGCGGGGTTTGCAGTGAGCCCAAAAAGTGATGCAAAGGAGAATGGCGTGAACCCGGGAGGCGGAGCTCGCAGTGAGCCCAGGTCGCGCCACTGCACTCCAGCCTGGGCTACAGAGGGACACTTCGTCTCAAAAAAAAAAAAAAAAAAAAAAAAAAAAAAAAAAAAAAAAAAAAAAAAGTGATGCAAAGACAGCAAGTAAGGTTGGAAGCCAAACTCATCAAGGAGGCAGTGTAAATAGAAAATAAGCCTATAGTGAGACTTTAGGCACAGTTTTTGCCCAATATCGGAAAACCCCGATCTTTGCCATATTCTAACACCCCATTTGTATTGACCGCCTTGAAGATCCTTACTGGGAAACTTCCCTTTTTCATCAGAGACAGAGTGGTTAGGATAGATGATTATCACAGTATATGACTGAGTGTCTGTAATTGAAGAGATATTTTTGAAAAATCAATGAGCTTCACAAAAACGAGTATTAGACAAATTATATGCATATTAATACAATATCAAAATCCTTTTTTTGGTAGATGTTAGAGGTGTTTTGTTGAAAAACAAAGATGAGGAAAACATTTGATTTGCTTTCAAAATCTACTCCTGTGTATATTCCATCAATTATTTCTGCCATTATCAATCTGAAAAATCTTTGCTCTTAGGAATGTGTTAATTTCAGATGCCACTGACCTGCTTAACACTGTCAATCACTTTCCACCGCAATCTGAAACAAACCCTTCCTATGGCCTATGAGGCACTTTGACATCTGGTCCTTGATCTACAGCTCCAATTTTGTCATTCTCCACTTCATTGCTCACTATAAGGGGAGTCCACCGGTCTCTCTTCATCCCTCAAACAACTTAAATGCCTTTCCACATTAGAGGCGGTGTCCTTGCACCTCAGCCCAGAATATTGTTCTGTCAGGATTTTGCCTAGCTAATTCCTTCTAGTTGTCCAGGTTCTGTACAAATGTGACATCCTCAGAGAATCTCCCACTGTTTATTCCATCTAAATTAACATTTCTTTCCCATCCCCTCTTGATTCTCTATCACATTGTCCTTTTTTTCCTTTGCAATTCTTACTACCAAATTAGCATTACCTGAATTACGTGTGCATTCACTTACTTTCATGTCTGCTATCCTCCACTCAGCGCACCATAAGCTCCCTGAAGCCAAGGCCATATCTTTCTTGACATCTCTGTATCTGCAGCACTTACAACAGTGCCTTTGTAGGAGTTCAGTAATTAATGTCGGACAAACAAATGAGTTACTAAATACATGAACGAGTCCGGGGGCAGTGGCTCACGCCTGTAATTCCAGCACTTTGGGAGGCCAAGGTGGGTGGATCACCTGAGGTCAGGAGTTCGAGACCAGCCTGGCTAACATGATGAAACCCCATCTCTACTAAAAATACAAAAATTAGCCAGGTGTGGTGGCGCATGCCTGTAATCCCAGTTAATTGGGAGGCTGAGGCAGAAGAATCACTTGAACCCGGGAGGTGGAGGTTGCAGTGAGCAGAGATTGTCCCACTGCATTCCAGCCTGGGCCACAGAATGAGACATGGTCTACAATTATAAAAAATACATGAACGAATGAATAAATGGATGATTTAATGCCATTGATATAGATCTGTTAACTGGAAATGCAAAATGGGATAAATTAATTATTTTACTTCAGTCTTTTTCAGATGTATCAAAATATTTATAATTAAAGCCAGTAATTTCAGGAAAAGGAACTAATGCATGTGACGTTGTCCATGATATCGATGGTTTGCATGTCATTGGGCCCTTGATGCATTTACAAAAAACAAATAACTAGAAGTAGCAAATGACAGAAGGTGAGGAAAGGCGAGGGAAGAAAGAAGCATCGAGTTCTCCTACATCCTCTTCGAAGACTCTTCTAGCTTCTTTCCCCTTTCAATGACCTTTCTCTCAAATTTATGCTCACAATGTCAGATTTTGTTTGTTTTATGTTTCTCACTGAAGTCTAACATCCCTTTTCTTTTCTGAAATATGCCAAGCCACTAATTTTGAATTACTTTTTCCACTCTGTAGCTGGCTGTTTTGCATCATGTAAGGAAGCTTAATTAAACAGTACAATGTAAGAACTACTCACAGATTCAGGAAAAAAACCTACTTTCTTCATTAAAATAAAATAAGGACAATTTTGTTATTCTTTGCCTTCACACACATCTTATACCCCAATGCACAACAAAGCTGAATTTTCAAGTTTGTGACACTTCAGGTCTCTGGATTTTATTAATAATAATTGTCAGTCCATTAAAATGGATTATGATGATTCCCAAGGAATTGGTGGTTAACGTAATTAACAGCTGGCTTTAGTTTCAAGGCATTAATCAAAAGAGCAAGTGTCTGGAAATGACCAGGTTCTCACAAATGTTGCTAATTAGCAAAGGCATTGAAGTTGTATGACACTGATTCTTGCCACTGTTATCTGCATGATTGTATCACAACTTTAAATACCCATAATGTGACATGTTTTCTCAAGTGTTATTAAACCAATGGCATTTCAATGAACTTACTTTAAAGGAAACAAAATCTACATTTTTACTGTTTACTTTTGGATGGAAGAGAGTGTAAAATATTCGTGAAATGACGGCAATACACAATATATAATATTTTATTTTCACAAATGGTGAATATACGGAACGTATGCTAATTTTTCTTTTATTAAACCAATGTAGGCTAACTAGCTCGGTCATAAAAACAGTATTACTCTGAGAAGCAGGATAAACACTACCATTATCTACTCATAGGACATATTATATTTTTAGACAATGAATGCTATACATTAAAGAAATTAAGGGAAAAATACAAAAAAGGGAATTGATATCCCAATTTCCTTGATTTGATCATTACACATTTTATGTTTTTATCAATATTTCCATGTTCCTATAAATATGTACAATTATTATGTAACATTAAAAAAATAAATTTTAAAATAATCACCCCTGTTCCCATCAAGAAAGACCAAACTCTCCACATGTTGAAGTATTTGCTTCTATTATTATTATTATTATTATTTTATTTTATTTTTTTGGAGACAGAGTTTTGCTCTTGTTGCCCAGGCTGGAGTGCAATGCGCGATCTTAGTTCACAGCAACCTCCACCTCCTGGGTTCAAGCAATTCTCCTGCCTCAGCCTACTGAGTAGCTGGGAATTCAGGCATGTGCCACGACGCCTGGCTAATTTTGTACTTTTAGTAGAGACAGGGTTTCTCCATGTTGCTCAGGCTGCTATCGAACTCCCTACCTTAGGTGATCCGCCCACCTTGGCCTCCCAAAGTGCTGTGATTACAGGCATGAGCCACCACACCCGGCCGATTTGCTTCTATTATCTTTATGGGCCTAACCTCTTTTGCTTATGTTGCTATAATTATACTATGCTGGGCGCGATGGCTCACGCCTATAATCCAAGCACTTTGGGAGGCTGAGGTGGGCAGACCACAAGGTCAGGAGTTCGAGACCAGCCTGGCCAATATGGCGAAACCCTGTCTCTACTAAAAATACAAACATTAGCCGGGCATGGTGGTGGGTGCCGGTAGTCCCAGCTACTCGGGAGGCTGAGGCAGGAGAATTGCTTGAACCCCGTGAGGCGGAGGTTGCAGGGAGCAGAGATCATGCCACTGAACTCCAGTCTGGTGACAGAGTGAGACTCTGTCTCAAAAAAAAAAAAAAAAAAAAAAAAAAATATATATATATATATATATATATATGTGTATATATATATGTATATATGTGTGTGTATATATATACACTTAGTGTGTTATTGTGTATCTTGCTTTCTCATAACATTAAGTCAAATGATTTTTTTTCTGTCAACAGAATTAATAAAATAACATTTTGGGCACATATTATTTCATGAAAAAGATTTTTTACATTTTATTAACAATCCCCACAGGGGTGGATTCATAAATTTTACTTTTAAATACAACAGTGTAGTAAGTATCAAAAGCAGTCAAGAAACTGTTTTAGGTCCTTTTGTGTCTGGATTATAGTCCAAGATTACTTCACTTATTCCTGGTACAATTGCTAGAATTTAATGAGTAAAAATACAAAACACCCAGTTAAATTTGAATTTTAGATAAATGACAAATAATTTTTTCATATTCACATATTTAAATATCTCATATTTAAGATCTACTAATACTACATTGGACATAATTACACTGAAAATACTATTTATCAGAAATTCAAATTTATTTGGGTATCCTGTGTCTGGTAGCTTTCAACCAAGATGTTTCTCATATGTTATGGTAAGCAGAATAATAGCTGTGGAAGATGTTGATGTCTTAACCATCAGAACCTGGGTTACATGGCAAAGGAAAATAATGTTGCAGATTAAATCAAGTTTGTTACTGCACTGATGCTGATAGGGGAAGATCATCCTCGATAATCTAGGTGGGCCCAGTGTGATCACCAGAGATTTTTAAATGAGAGACGGAGGCAGAAGAGCAAACTAGAGAGATGGTGGTGTAGGAAGCACTCAGCCCAACACTGCCGGCTTTGAAGATGGAGGAGGGTGCTGTGAGCCAAGGAAATGACTGGCCTCTAGAAGCTGGAAAAGACCAGAAAATGAATTCTCCCCTTGAACCTCTAGTAAGGAATGCATCACTTCTGACATCTTGGTTTAAGCTTAAGGAGACCATTGTTGGACTTCTGACCTCTAGAACTATGATGTAACACATTGTGTTGTTAAGATAATAAATTTATGGTAATTTTTATGTTATCTATAGGAAACATACAGATATTTTTATAAATGTATTGAAGGTCATTGAGCTGTAAGGGTAGACTGGATTTCCTGAATCACACATTTTTGATAATTTTATAAAAGACATTCAAAAATATAAACCAAGACCTAGAAATCACCCTTCGTGGATGCATGCTGAGATTAGGTACCTTTCTACCACACTTTCCGTCGTTTCTTATTTAGCCTACCTGGAAACACTGTACAGCGTGCTTTTGAATCTTGGAAAGCTCACATTGTTTTGTTCTTTTGTTAGTGATTGCATGTAAGCAGCTGTAGGAGCAAAGAGGATTTAATTCAAGCAATCAGCATTTTACAGCATTAGTCATGAAATAAACTCAAATCAGAAGATTCCATTTGAAAGTCAAGCTACAGAGTAAATCAAAGACAGCTGAGATAAGCAAATGTTCTTCACAACAAACTTTCTACATCTAAGAAGATGGTCAGGAAAATCCCATGTACAGCTTTGTGGGTATTCAAAATGAAGACCCAATTGTTAAATGCCATTTTACATATATCTCTTATATGGCAGGAGGTACACACGAAAAAATGTTGGTTTACTACACCACTGTGAAATATAAGGGAGGCATCTCTTTAAGTGCTGTAGTCACTCTGCTTTTCTGGGAATGTCTCACAGCTCACAAGTTTGTAATTAGGGAAGGGAGGATTTTACAGTCCATGTAAAATGTGCATGTTTCACAGAAAGTTCTCATCAATTTAAACTTAGAGATGTAGTGGTGGTGAAGACAAAGCCCTCATATTCTAGAAGTTCCGAGCATACAGAAGGGGACTGCCTCATAAACAAACAATAGCTGTACAACATGATAAATGTTCTTACAGAGGAATGTACCAGAAGCTGGAGGAGCCTTCAGTGGGAAGGAATCAATGTTCAGAGGCTTATCTGAGAAAGCAATGGTTGGCATGCAATCTTAAGAATGAGCAGGGATTTTTCAGACACAACTACAGCCTGTGTTAGGAAGTAGAAAGGGTTTTGTGCTAAGGAAGTGGAGATTTTCTTTTAATGAAACACTGCAAAAATGAGATGGAATGACCTTGATCCTATTTATCTGAGTGAAAGGTGGATATTAGGTACGTCACAATTTCTTAAAATAGGGCTGTTCTTAAAATGGATGTTTATACTAAGAGTGACAGTAAAAAGACTTATTTATTAAAATGTGTAATATTCTCTTTATTGTTTCAGAGCATGTTTTTTGCATTCATGCTCTTAATTGAGCATGTTAGGCTAGGATAACTGTTAGGTAATTTCTATGTTATTTTCAGTCTCCGAACAGCCCTTAAGTTAAATTGCCATTTAAATGCCAGTGTCTGGCTTGAAACACAGGTGGTCTGTAGTACTCTTTAATGAGATGGGGAACTCAGGATGGAGATACAGAAAGAATATGATGAGCTCAGTTTTGCACCTATTGCATTTAAGGTCCTGTTGAAGTATAGAAAATATTTAAAGCCTTAATATGTATGTGTGTCTGGTTCTTTGAGTTCAGGTTAGTGGCAGGAAATGTTGATTTTTGTGTTCATGAAGAATATGTGGCAATTGGAACCCTAAGAAATCTTGAGACAGTCTAGAGAGAAGGAACCACAGATAAGAGATACAAAAACAGCACCACAGAAACACCAAATATGTAAGAGACATAAATGTGAACAATAACCAGGAGAGAGAGTCAGTAGAGAGGTAAGTGGAAAACCAAGTCAGGACTGATGCCTTCACCAGCAATAGCACAAAATATTTCTGTATTTCACATCAAGTGGAGCAAGATCTGAGTGGTCTTCATTCAATATTGCAACAAGGTCATTAGTAATAATTTTGTTACAAATTATTTCAGAGTTCTGTGGTGGGAACAGAAATCAGACTGAAAAATGACTAGTTAATAAAATAAGAAATAAAATGGTGAAGTAAGGGAATAGAGACATTAAGGGCATACAACTTTATTAAGTACTTAGTGTAAAAGAAGAAAAAGAGGGAGAGTGAGAGAATGAGAGAGAGAGAAACAGTATCTGGATAAGAACATGGTGTCAGAAAAGGTAATTTATTTTGCTTTTAACAGGAAAGGACTGAGCATATCTACATAATGGAAAGAAGAAATCAGAGCAGTGGACACATATTCAGGATTCTTCTGGTTGCAGAGACTTATATCAAATAATTAAAGAAAATGAAAAAATAAGTACTGATTCAAAAATCAGCGGTATTCAGGAATGGGACTGACTGAAAATCTAGGGCTCCAAATGATGTTGTTTCACGTTCCATAGAAATAAGAAAATATCACTCTCACAGCATCAGCACGTATAAAAATAATCTTAGAGAACTTTGATCAGATTAGGCTCATCTGTCCATCTCTGAGACATCAGCTATGAGTAGAGGACTATAAAATATAATTGGTCAGGCTCGTAGTAGACACCATCCTACTACAATCCAAAGGGGGCGGAAAACTATGACTTAGAATGCCGTAGAAACAATTAGAGATGGTGGCGGGATTGTTCTCTTTAGAATGGCTGATGTTTCCAGTAAAAGGGAAAAAGGAGGCCTAAAAGCAAAAATACATTGGTGTTCAGTACAGAGGAGGAGTTGAAAGATACCAGTCAGAGAAATAATAAATTAATAGATTAAGATTTCCAAGAAAACTGAATGAGATTCAGAGAACTGGCAGAAGGGTCAGTTTTAGACAGGAAGCTGCACATCCCTTCTGTCACTTCAGAGAGAAGCCCTTCCTGTTTACCCACCTGACATCATCACATCTCTGAAGAAACTTGCCATTCTCTACTCTCTTGAGTTCTTTTCCTAACACCTATTATTCTCCTTCTTTATCTTTCCTACAAATTTTCTTACTTAATAGCCCAGCTTGTTGGTCTTTCAAATATAAGATCCAACATATAAGAAACTGCCTTCTTTCTGATTCAAACCCCACCATTTGAAGTCTACAATAGCACCTAGCACATACTTAATATTGAAAAATTTGTCAAGTTAAAGGAGAAAGAGAGAGAGAGAGAGAAACATGAGAATGCATAAGACATCTTCTTCCGGCTATAACTACAGACCTTTTTTTTTTTTTTTTTTTTTTTTTTTTTTTTTTTTTTAATGACAAACAGGTACCACAATGACAAGCGTGTATATACCTGGACCATTTTTTGATTTAAAATATGTAAATTTTTTGTATCATCAGATACAAAGTATCAAGGGTGCCTCTATCCAAAACCAAATCTCAACTTGAATTGTAACAATCCCCATGTGTTATGGGAGGTATCCAGTAGGATGTACTTGAATCATGGGGGTGGGTTTTTCCTGTGCTGTTCTCGTGACAGTGAATGTGTCACTTGAGATCTGAAGGTATTATAAAGGGGAGTTCCCCTGCACATGCTCTCTTGCCTGCCACCATGGAAGACATGCCTTTGCTCTTCTTTTGCCTTCCACCATGATTGTGAGGCCTCCCCCACCATGTGGAACTGTGAGTCCATTAAACATTGTCTCCTTTATAAATTACCCAGTCTCAGGTATGTCTTTATTAGCAGTGTGAGAACTGACTAATACAGTAATTTGGAACCATGACTGGGTGCTGCTGTAAAGATACCTTAAAATGTGGAAGGGACTTTGGAACTGGGTAAGAGGTAGAGGTTGGAAGAGTTTGGAGGGCTCTAAAGACAGGAAAATGTGGGAAACTTCCTAGAGACTTGTTGAATGGCTTTTACAAAAATGCTGATTGTGACATGGACAAATAAGTCCAGGTTGAGGTGGTCTCAGATGGAGATAAGGAACTTGTTGGGAACTGGAGCAATGGTGACTCTTATCATGCTTTAGCAAAGAGATTGGCAGCATTTTGCCCCTCTCCTAGTGATCTATGGAATTTTGAACTTGAGAGAGATGATTTAGAGTATCTGGTGGAAGGAATTTTTAAGCAGTAAAGCATTCAAGAGATGACTTGGGTGCTGTTAAAAGCATTACGTTTTGTGTATTCACAACAATGTGGTTGGGAATTGGACCTTATATTTAAAAGGGAAGCAGAGCATAAAAGTTCAGAAAATTTGCAACCTGACGATATGTTAGAAAAGAAAAACCAATTTTTTGAGGAGATGTTTATGGGTTCAAGTTGACACAGGGTAGACTTGTGATGGTTAATGTTGTCAACTTGATTGGATTGAAGGATGCAAAGTATTATTCCTGGGTGTGTCTGTGGGAGGTGTTGCCAAAGAAGATTAACACTTGAGTCAGTGGACTGGGAAAGGCAGACTCACCCTCAATCTGGGTAGACACAATCTAACAAGCTGCTAGCACAGCCAGAATAAAAGCAGGCAGAAGAACATGGACAGACTAGATTGGCTAAGTCTTCTGGCCTCCATCTTTCTCCTGTGCTGGATGCTTTCTGCCCTTGAACAATAGACTCCAAGTTCTTCAGCTTTTGGACTCCTGGACTTACACTAGTAATTTGCTAGGAGCTCTTGGGCCTTTGAACACAGACTAAAGATTGCCCTCTTAGCTTCCTTATTTTTGAGATTTGGGGACTTGGACTGGCTTCTTGGCTTCTCAGCTTGCCGACGGCCTATTGTGGGACTTCACCTTGTGATCGTGTGAGTCAATTATCCCAATAAACTCCCATTTATATATAAATCTATCCTATTAGTTCTGTCCCTCTAGAAAACCCTGACTAATACAGGTGATGAGCGAAACAGTAAAATTTTTTCACTGAGTAGGCAACACACAAGCATGTACTGGATTTTATGCTGTGTGTATTCACCTAGTTTTTTTGTCTGTGACCAAACTGAAAGATGTAGAAGTCTGTAAATTTTATTGAGAAATGAAGATAAAGAATGTGCTCTAAAATTTCATCACAAGCACAGACATGAAATATCTAGAGTTTATTTAGTGGAAAGATTCTCTAATGTTAAACTACAAAACTGCATAAAGTTACCTTGTATAATTTGTTGAATAAAAATGTTTCCCAAACATCACCATAGTAAAATGAATTGAACAGCCTATTATTGAAAGCTTTGGCAACCAGATACCCTCTTGTCTCCAAGTTAGCAGTAAGCTATAAGTTTAACACATGTGGAAACAATATATTAGGTGAACTTGCAAGAGGACTTTTGACAACTGCTTTCTTTGAATATCTAAGAAGAAAACTTTTCTAAAATGCAGACAAAATTTGCCTGGTATCATTTAATTCTCTTGAGAAGCCCTATTGATAATACAGGACATGCACAGACATACACAGAAAGGCTTTCCATTATGAATATTCCTAGTATTTCTTCATCATAGGGACTTGTGTACTTGTGTGTTTCATATACGTTTGCATAGAAAATCACTGATCTTTTTCAAAAAAATTCAAAATGTTGTTGAGATAGATACTGCAGTAGTTCCAATGTCCATCTTAAATTAAAATTGCAAGCCCTCTAGTAGTCTTGCAGTACATGTTTGAGCTGTAAACATAAAAAAAACAAAAACGATATTTTTCTATAAAATAATAAACAGATTTTAAGCAATAAGATTACATATAGGTAGAAAAAGGAGAATGTCTTAATATTTATGGATGGAAATAGAATGTGAAAGATGTGCTAGCCCAAACCAAGAAAATATTTTTTTCTTGTCATTACTGAGTGAAGATGGATAAAAAAAAAATCACATTTTTACTTTTCAATGTCAATGATGTAAATTATAACAACTGGGAACTAAATAGGAAAGATATGATGCTTTAGAGATTTAAAGTCCTAGAAGAAATCTTTCTAAGTCTCTATGGAAGTTAGATGGTACTTACCACAATAATATTAACCTACTAATTCAATTATTCATTTATTTTTTAAAGCATTTGTATTAAGTGAGTTCTTGTAGCAGGCACTGTACTTGTTACTTAACAAAAATGAAAAATTTCAGTCTCTGCCTTCAATGGGCTGACTTTTGTTTGGAATTAAATATTCAGGCAATTCATAAAGACTTTTACAGTATACACGGTGATGCAGATTTAGTATCGTGAAGGTAAGAAGGGTCTTTTCCAACAGTCCCTTGCTTCAGAGGACTTCACACAGGGAAAAAGTGAATAAATGTATTAAACAATTCATGGATGCCTCTGTGACTTGAGGTACAGTGTTCATTAGTATTGCAGCACAAAACAGTAACCTTAAATATGTGATCTCATGACTTACTTCTCAGTGCTTATGTCCTTGAAACAAAAGATAAGTGCATCTGAGTTCTCTAAACGTTTGTGGTTGCTCTGCTTCTGATATTGGAGAAGAATGCTATTTTGGAGTTGAGAAAGAATTTGACAGTGCAGTGCATAAATAAAAGCAAAGACAACTTGGCCAAATTGTCAGTTTCTTTATCTGACATAGCATGGATACAATATATTCTTACATATCAAAATATGTCTAATTTCTTACATAGTTCTAGGGTTCCAATGTGTGGTTGATGTATTAAAATATATACATATATACTACAAAATATAATATGAATATAACCATATTCTATCTATATTAGGTGTAATATGCTATATGGCAAATTATTTCAAATTAAAAATTAAATGAAATGTCAGCCTTGTTTTATTCAATTTAAAAATTTCTACTAATTTATTATTCTTTGTACTTAATTTTTAATTTTAATGTTATTTAATATTTGAGAAGAAAATTATGTTTTCAAAAACATGAAATCTTAATGTTTTATTTTTAAGCTGCTTTTTATTTTGTGAATGTATATTCAGATTGTGAATAGTTTTAATACAATTACATTTTACATTAATTCATTTGATTATCATTATTTGAATAAATATATGAATATCTTAATTTTAGTACATAACATAATTTTGCAAGAACAAAATAATGAGCTATTATATACATATATATTTATTTAGTTCATTTTCACACTGCTGATAAAGACATACCTGAGACTGGGCAATTTACAGAAGAAAGAAGCTTAATAGATTTAAGTTCCAAGGAGCTGGGGAGGCCTCACAATCATGGTGGAAGTCAAGGAGGAGCTAGTCACATCTTACATGGGTGGCAGCAAGCAAAGAGAGTTTGTGAAAAAAGCTTCCCCTTTTAAAGCCATCAGATCTCCTGATACTTATTCACTATCATGAGAACAGCATGGGAAAGACCTGCCCCCACAATTCAATTACCTCTCAGTAGTTCCCTCTCATACCATGTGGGAATTCAAGAAGAAATTTGGATGGGGACACAACAAAACCATGTCATATATTTCCACTCTTTTTAAAAATTACTCTTCCAGATATCTCCAGACCATCAGTAGAACTACCAGACACTTGCAATACTTTGATTTATTCATTTTTAAAATTTTTTCTAAATTTTAGTTATATAAAAATCATAGCCCTAAGCATATTGAAATAAGATAATAGATATTACTAATAATGAGTAGTGTGATTGAACCAGTAATAAATAAAAATCTCTCAATGGAAAACACATAGAACCAGATGAATTCACAGCCAAATTCTACTAAACACACAATGATGAACTGATACAAATCCTCTCGAAACTGTTCCCCCCAAAATAAGGAGAAGATAATTCTCCTTAACTCATTCTACAAAGACAGTATCACCCTGATACCAAAACCAAACAAAACTCAACAAAAAGTAAAACTACACACCAATTTCCCTGATAAATATACATGCAAAAATCTTCAACAAAATACTAGCAAACAAAATCCAACAGCACATCGATAATACACCATGATCAAGTGAATTTTATACCAGGGATGCAAGAATGGTTCATATATACAAATCAATATATTTGATTCATCACAAAAACCCAAGTACAAAAATAACATGATCATCTTAATACATGCAGAAAAAGCATTTGATAAAATTTAGCATTCTTTCATGATAAAAAGCCTCAACAAAGTAGGCATGGAAGGAAAATATCTCAACCTGATAAAGGCCACATACAACAAACCCACAGCCAACATTATGCTGAATGAGAAAAAGTTAAAAATATTCCCTGTAAGAACTGGAACAAGGAAAGAATGCCCACTTTCACATTTCAACATTAGTACATGAAGTGATAGCCAGAGCAATCAGGAAAGAGAAAAAAAAAAAGGCACACAAATTGGAAGAGAGGCAGACAAATTATCTCTCTCACTGATGACATAATCTTATATTTAGAAAACCCTAAAATTCTACCAAAAAAGCTCAGATTTGATAAATAAATTCAGTATAGTTTTGGAATATAAAATCAATATACAAGAATCAGTTGCATTTCTATACACCAATGATGATCTATCAGAGAATCTAATAAAGAATAAAAAAAAGAATTCAATTCCATTTGCAAAGGCTCTAAAAAATTAAAATACCTAGGAATATATTTAATTAAAAAGGTGAAAGATCTCTACATGAAAAACTACAAAACGCTAATGAAAGAAATTTTAGATGAAACAAACAAATTGAAAAACATCTCATGGCCATGGATAAGAATAATTCATATTGTTTAAATGACCATATTGTCCAAAGCAATCTACAGATACTATGCAAACCCTATCAAAATACCAACATCATTTTTCACAGAATCAGGGAAAAAAAAATCCCTAAAATTTGTATGGAATCAAAACAGGAATTTGAATAGCCAAAGAAATCCTAAGCACAAAGAAGAAAGCTGGAGGCATCACATTACTTGACCTCAAATTATACTACAATGCTATAGTAACCAACACAACATGGTAACAGAATAAAAATAGACATATAGATTCATAGAGAACCCACAAATAAAGCCACATATCTTTAGCAAAAAGATCTTGGACAAAGTCGACAAGAATATACATTAAAGAAAGTGCAACCATTTCAATAAATGGTGCTGGGAAAATAAGATTGTCATCTGCAGAAGAATGCAAGTGGACCCCCTATCTCTCACCAGATAAAAAAAATAAACTTAAGGTGAATTAAAGACTTAGATGATAGACCTGATTTTATAAAATCCTAGGAAAAACCTAGAAAAATTCTTTTGGACGTTGGTCTAGGCACATAATTTATGACTAAGACATCAAAAGCACACGCCACAAAACCAAAAATAGACAAGTTGGACTCAATTAAACTAAAAAGCTCTGCACAGCAAAACACATAATCAACAAAGTGAACAGACAACTTGCAAAATGGGAGAAATATTTGCAAACTGTGCATCTGACAGGGTACTAATAACTGAAGTACATGAGGAAGTAAAACAAGTCAACAACAACAACAGCAAAAACAAGAAATAACCCCTTAAAAAGTGGGCAAAGGACATGAATAAACATTTTTCAAAAGAAGACATAAAATTGGCCGATAAACACATGGTAAACATGTTCAGCATCACTAATCATCAGAGAAATGCAAATTAAAACCACAATGAGCTATCATCTTATACCAGTCAGAATGGCTATTATTAAAAAGACAAAAAATAACAGATGTTGTTGGTAAGGATGCAGGGAAAAGGGAACACGTATACACTGTTTGTGGGATTGTAAATTAGTATATTCTTTATGGAAAACAGTATGGAGATTTACATTTCCTACTGTTTGTGGGGTTGTAAATTAGTATAATCTTTGCAGAAAACAGTATGGTACCACCTACCATTCAATCCAACAATTCCACTACTGAGAATCTACACAAAGGAAAAAAAAATCATCATATCCAAAAGATACCTGCATTTGTATGTTTATTGTAGCACTATTCACAATAGCAAAGATTTGGAAGCAACTTAACTGTCCATCAACAGATGATTGAATAAAGAAAATTTGATATATATACACAACAGAATACAAATCATCCATAAAATGAATACAATCATGTCTTTTGTAGAAACATGGATGGAATTGGAGGACATTTTCTTAAGTGAAACAACTCAGAAACAGAAACAAAAACACTGTATGTTTTCAGGTACAATGGGAGCAAAATAATATGTTTACTGTTAGGCAGGGATCTAGACCCGACATGGCGGCGCCACCCGGCGTAGCAGGCCCTTTGTTCAAGACTTCCGTTCCTCTTTGAACACACCCGCAGACTTGCATACGTCAAAGATTCTGGCTGGGCAACCACACTCCCCCATGACCTGCAGCTCACCTGTATTCCACAAGTTCATAAACAGCAGTTTCGGTTAACAGTTTCCAAAGACCCCTTCCTCGTGACCCTTACTCGACTCCTGCCCTAGTAGTTTCAAGACCCCCCCAGGCCCTGTTTGTACAACCAGTTTCCCTACCTCTCGGGCTATAAAAAAGCCCCTACCCTCCTCCCTCAGCTCGACTTCATCGGCCCGCACCTTTGGACCGAGGAACCTTGCCCGCGAGTCCTAATAAAAGCTATTCTCACTGCCATTTGCCTTGTGTCTTCGTTCCCGGTTCGGCTCCAGCCTCAGTTCACCTTTACATATACATGGACATAGAGTGTGTAATGATAGACATTGAAGACTCAAAAGAGCATTGGGATCAGGGGGTTGGACGATGAGAAATTACTTAATAGGTACAACATACATTATTTGGGTGATGGATACACTGAAAGCCCAGACTTCGCCACTATACACTTTATCAGTGTAACTAAATTGCAGTTGTACCCCTTAAATTTATTTTAAAAAAACAAAAAACAAAACAAAACTTGTTAAAGTGGCATATAACTTTTAAATATTTGGACATCTGTTAATTTGGGCTTCAATGTACACTTTTGCCCCAAGCCATGCAAATGTTACATGCTGGTCTGTGCAGATTCATCTGCTTGTTAATTAAACTGATAAATATGAAGACAATATATTATGCCATACCAGGCAACTGATTATGTTGCTGAGGATATAATGAGGAAAAAATAAATATGGTCCCTGCCATCAAGGAGGTTATTATTTTGCAAGAAAAGGTAGTAATTGCACAGGCAATTGTAAGTCAATGTGGTGTAAGTCAATGGGGAATAAAATACAGCACATCACTGGAGTACATGAGAGTCTACTCTTAGAGGAGGTTCAGGGAAGGCTTTCTAGTGTAGCTGTCTAAATGGAGACCTGAAGGATGAGTACAAAGAGGCAAGAGAGGAGTAATATATAGCCACTGGACAAGAGGGAAATCATGGCAAAGCCCTGGATGCAGAAAATAGTTTTCTCTTTAAGAGAAAAAACAAAAATATTCACTTATATGTAGGTAGAAGATAATATGTTCCATTCTTTTCATCCACTAATGCTTTCTTTGGCAATGCCACAGACTCCAATTTGGTAGGGAAAGATGAAAAACACAAAAAGCAACTATCTGTAGTGAACAGAAGATAGACCAGGCATGGTGGCTCACACCTGTAATCCCAGCAATTTGGGAGGCCAAGGCAAGTGGATCACTTGAGCCCAGGAGTTCGAGACCAGCATAGGCAATGTAGGGATACCACCCCCACCTCTACAAAAAATACAAAAAATTAGCCAGACATGGTCAGATGTGCCTGTAGTCCCAGCTACTCAGGAGGCTGAGGCAGGAGAATCACTTGAGCCTGGGAGGTTGAGGATACAGTGAGCTATGATGGCACCACTGCACTCCAGCATGGATGACAGCAGACTGAGACCCTGTCTCAAAAAAATAAGAAAAAAAAGTAAGGGAAGGGAAGGGAAGAGAAGGGAAGGGAAGGAAGAAAGATGGAAATAAAAGAAAGAGAAAGAAAGAAAAGGAAAGAAGGAAGGAAGGAAGGAAAACATAATAACACTGACTTTTAGGTAGCTGGCTGTGTCTGTGTGCAAGTTCTTTATATCTGAGTATTTTTCATACCCTAATTCAATAAATCCTTAAAATCAATTTTAAGAGGTAAGTGCTCTGTTATTCCCATTTTACAGATGAACATCTAAGTCACAAAATGATTCTCACTTGTTCTAGATGCCATAACTAATAAAGCTGGGATGATTTAGAATTAAGAAGTTTGACTTCAAATAAAAACAATGATACTAATATTATAATATTATATTTAGTATAAGATTATACTATATTACAAATATATTATACATTTATAATTAGTAGCAGAATATAATTAATAACATTTATAAAAATAATAACATATATTTATATATTAATATGTATTTTATGTTATTATTTTTATTATTATTGACCCTACATGTACTTAGTACTGTGCTAAGTACTTTATACTCTTTATCATGTTCAATCTTTAAAACTGTTGTCACCTTACTACAGATGACGACATTGAGCTTTAGAGAGATTAAGTAATTTCTCCACAATGACATAAGAGGTGAGGTAGCTGAGAATCAAACCTACTTATTGTGATCAAGAAAAATTATATTTTGCCAGGATAGCCTGTAATCTTAAGTGAGAATAGTTTGCAAATATTCTTCAGAGTATTGTTGGGTAGACTTACAGAAGTTTCTCAGAAAATTCTTAAGGGCCTTCTAATTTACTAATAAGGAGGAACATGACTCTTTTTGTTCTTTTTTTCGAAAGAGAATACTAATTTCAAAACAAAGTAAGCCCAAGTTTAGTTCTTTCATGGGTTTTCCTTTTCATTCCATATTTCAGAGTTCCAAGGCAAAATCAAGCCTGATGATGCATTTTCTTAAGAATGAAGAAACTAGTTGTTCTCATTTTTAATATGGCCACCATATGTTTTATTTGTAATGACAATGTTTCTAAGCCTGATAGTCAGAAAAAAATCCCAATGATTTAAAGCTCTTCATTATAAAATGCAGATAAAGCTAAATTGGTTCAAGTCTTTCATTTCTCATATTTCCATATATTTTCATCATTTGAACTTTGGTATCTTTTCGTTTCCCAAAAGCATGTTACAGACTGTTCTGACTTTTGTGGCAAAGAAATAACAAAAACTATTTTTGGTCAGGGAACTGAATTGCTTGGTGTCTTGCAGGCCAAGTTTCAGAATATATACCATTACTTCTTCAGAATTGTTGCTGTTGTTGTTGTTTGGCTAAAAAACAATCTTCTCCAAAAACAGCTCCCTACTGTTATGTTATGAAGTTTATAAGGCTCCACCCAACCTAATTTTTCTCTGTCCTCTGTCAAATGTGGATTGCATTAGGCTGGGTGATCCAAAATGAGGAGATTATAAACATATGCATACAGAAAAATACATGTTATGGATTTATGTTCTATTCTAGTTCATTTATAATGTATTAATAGATTAATTGCACAAATGCACATTAATGAGCAGTTGCAGTCTTATTCATTATGGAAGTTATTATGAAAATAAACATTTATTGAGATATTTTTAGGTATTAAGTACTACGAAAATTGCCTTAAATCTACCACTTTACTTTCATTTTTCAAAAATGTATTATGTAAAGAACTATTATCTCATAATACAGATAGGAGAAAGGCTGGCAAGTTTAAAAAATGGGGAAAAGTTTACCTGTCTAGTAAGTGGCAGTAGCAATGGTTAGAAGTGAAGTCAAAGTCTGAGCCATCAGATTGATGAAGAAAGTTTCTGATGTTTATAACAAACTTATTTTTGTATAACTATTCTAGGGACAATATCAACAATTTTTTTTTCTTAGAACTGTCTAGTCTACCCACCAGTCTTCCACAAATTGACTATTTTGCTAATTCAATAAATTTTTTTAATTAGTGTTTAAGACACATAAATTAGATGTAAAAACTAAATCTTAGTCTTTATCAGATGCTGAAATAGGTAGCATCTGTTCAAATATTTTTCAACCAATATATGCACCAATTTGTAGTATCTATTAGAGTATGGCCAGATTCCCAACACTCTGACAAAATTAATGTCTGATAAATATTTATTATAAACTTGATAGGTATATTTTACTATAAAGCCTATTAAAATCCATCAAGCATAATTTTACAAAATGTTTAAGTGTTGCTAAAGGCTGGTGTTTATGCAAATATTTTCTCTAATTTCCAAAGGAAAGAAGGTATATATTTTAAAAACTAAACTAGGGAAACAATGAATGAATTCCACAAACTTCTGGGAAAGCAATGCTAACTTAATAATATTTTAGGACTCAGAAATAAAGGTGGTATCACAGGAATTCAAAATACTTTTATTAAAAATAAACTATGCCAAATGATCCTCATTTTCATCTTGATCACATGAATGGATTATTTAATCAATGGTTCTCTTTCCCATTTCCTCTGTTTCTCTAAGTTTCAGTCTCACTTTGTCTGCATCCCATCATTTGAGAAATTTCCTCAAGCCACTTTTGGAAACAGAAAGAATAAAGTAGAGTTGGATTACAATTCTGAGGAAGAATACTATAAATGTAGTTGATTTTGAGACTCATGCCTATAAGATAAAAGGTCACTTGGGCCCTCAGTGTTCTATAGTGGGCTTCATTGGGCAATATTTTTATCAATGCCTTGTATGAAGGCAAATTTGTTGCTTCTATAAATCTGGGAAAGAGAGCTCGTATTTTGGAATATCCAAAATGATCTCAACAGGCTGGATTCCTACATTATCAAATGTAAACGAAAATTTAACAAAGATAAATGACAATAAAATTGCACTGTTATTAAAAATATCAATAATAAAAGTTGCTTGGAGGACACTTATTAACAGAACATTTGGAATCACTGCACTCTGCAATAGATCACATTAGGAATCATGTATTTATGCTGGGTAATGCACATAAAGAAAGATATTAACAAATTAAATTTGTTTAGACAGGCATTTACTTAATAGATATCAACAGGATTCTCTTTCATTTATAATGCTAGGAATTGGAAATTGTGATGAAAAAATATAGATACACACTTAATGCTTTCATGAACCATCATTTCTATATAATATAAAATTCATAAATAAGGTGTTTTTACCATATTGTAAATATTTATATTTATTGGCTAGCGTATGGGGACACTAAATATATAGTGTAGCCAATAAATATATAAAAAATACAATGTAAATATATGTATGCAAAATTGTTTGCATGTATGTTGCCACATTTTTTAAAAAGTTGACTAAAAATGATCACGAAATTCAAGGATATATATAAGAAGGTATGATTATAAGCTACACAGCACGTAATAAATTTGCTTTTTGAGATTCTGTGTATGTGGTGGGAAATGTTAAAGAAAAACATTTTCCAGAGCTGCAAAGTATAAAGTGTAATAAGAGGCCTGTGAGAAACATTTAACAGATACTCGATTGCCATGAATAGAGAAAATGAGGGGTGGTTTCTAATGAGATCTCCAAAATTGCTACTGATTGAGATATGGGTAACACTTCTCACATGGGCAACTCTACACAACATAGGCAGAGTGAATAAAACAAGAATTTGTTTTCATAAGGAACAGTAGTTGGTTTAAAGAGTGATCACAGAGGATCTTGTCTCAAAATTTGACATGTTAGACCCAGAAATGAGCTATCAGATACAATTTCAGACACAGAAAATGGCATATTTGAAAGCACTGAGTAGGGAAAGTGAACAAAATTAAGTTAAAACCAATACATATTCTTCCTTTTTGTCCTAAAATGCAGATAAATAAAATTGGTTCAAGTCTTTCATTTCTCATATTTCCATATATTTTCATCATTTGAACTTTGGTATCTTTTCATTTCCCAAAAGCATGTAACAAACTGTTCTGACTTTTGTGGCAAAGAAATAACAAAAACTATTTTTGGTCAGGGAACTGAATTGCTTGGTGTCTTGCAGGCCAAGTTTCAGAATATATACCATTACTTCTTCAGAATTGATGTTGTTGTTGTTGTTTGGCTAAAAAACAATCTTCTCCAAAAACAGCTCCCTACTGTTATGTTATGAAGTTTATAAGGCTCCACCCAACCTAATTTTTCTCTGTCCTCTGTCAAATGTGGATTGCATTAGGCTGGGTGATCCAAAATGAGGAGATTATAAACATATGCATACAGAAAAATACATGTTATGGATTTATGTTCTATTCTAGTTCATTTATAATGTATTAATAGATTAATTGCACAAATGCACATTAATGAGCAGTTGCAGTCTTATTCCTGTCAATAAGTCAGATAAAAGTCTAATTACATATTGTGTGCTATTTTTGGCTCATTGTTTAAATGATTTTTCTTTCACATAACTTTACTAGAATATGTTTTGGTGTTGATTTTCCTGATTTGACATATAATTTTGATATGTAGTACTCTCTCTCTCTCTGTCTCTCTTTCTCTCTTTTCCCCTAATTTTAAGAAAGTTTTCCTTATGGTAGCATTTAGTATTTCTTCTATTCTCTCACTTTGTTTTTATTCTTCAGGGACTTCTATTGTTTGTAAGTTGGATCTTCTTTACCTATTTTTAATATTCTTTCTCTCTTGAATCCTTTTAGTTCTTTTTAATATTGTTATAAAGTTTTATGCTTTTCAGCATTTATTTCTTTTGAATCATTATTTGCTGCGCTTATTAGTTCTTAATTTTATTCATGTTTTGTGTTTAATTCTGAAAAAGGTTTTATTTTTAATTCTTTTTTGACTATTTTCATGTATTGTATTAGTTTTTTAAAATTATGTTTTATATTGTTTCACTCTGGCATCATTTTCTAATGTCTTCTAGCTTGCTTTGATACTGTGTATTACAGCTTTGATTTTGTGAGCATGTCTATGTAGTGTGCTTTCATGATTTCCAGGGATGTTATTTTGCTTTTTATTCTTTTTACATTTTGTAGTAGCATTGCATCAGATTTTGGCTTTATAAATTTCCGTTGCTTATTTTTATATAAATCTATCTTTTTAATTTTAGAAGACATTATATTTTTCTAAAGTTATATATTTCTAATTTTTTTCCTTTTCTGTTGTTTTCATGGTGTACTCTAAAATATAATGGCTTGATTTTCTGAGATTCCTTGGCATTGTTTTCCACTTCCACTTGCATTTTAATCATATCTATTCTTCACCTATTTTTATTTTATTCTTCTCAATTCTTCTTCCATTTACAGCACTGTTTCCAGTGTTAGGTTCTCTTTTAAAACAGCTCCCCAGATAGTCCATTTCTAGAATTCATAGGGAATACACAATTTCAGCCCCTAAAATTCCTGACAATAATCCCTTGTATTAACTAATTTTTGAGTGAACAAAGACCTCCTCAGATTCAGCTGTTGTCAAGTACCCTTCTGTGATTTCCAGTGATTATATAAGAGTTTTGCAACTGTTGGTGTTTTTGTTGTTGTTGTTTATTTTGTTTTTGTTTTTGCACTTGCTTACTGCAAGTTTTTTTTTTCTTTTTTTAACAGATATTTCCAAAGGTTTCTGGTTTTTCTATCTAGTTGATCCCCTTTGTTTTATGTGGGGAATTTGGAAAATCCAAAGTATATGCTGCCACCAATTCTGCCAAGTTCAGAGCTCACCAGAACTTGTTTTAATTATTAAATTGGAAGTTTTGGCCCTAAGATATAAAAATTATTTTGCTATCTTTGATGTCTTTATTAATTATCGGAGACCAATTCTGGGCCTTCTATTTCAGAAAAATTGTTTTATTTGGGAGCAACAGATATCCTTTCTCTGTTAAGCAAGATGATTTTGTACTATTACACACCAAACAATGACTTTGATGTTTGCCAAATGGCAAGTCCTGAATCTCTGTCACACAACTATCTTCTAATTCCAATTTGGAAATATTCTATTCGTTATTATCATAATCTCAAATCCTAACTGAAAATCTTACTGTAGGTTACTAATCTCTACTACAATAAAACCAATAAATTACATAATAAGCCAGTTGGCAGATTTAGGTGGACATTTGTCATCTGAAAACAAGCAAGTCCAAATGTCTCCAAATCTACAGCCATGCAAAGAGCCCAAATATTCTTTGGACCACAGCAATGTATGATTTGGTGTTGCCATTAGTTATCGTGCTATGCAGGAATATTATGGGATTTGGGGCCACATATAGAGTGATGTGGATATCAGATGAGTTCTTTTTGGTTAGCAGGCCAGGCCTTTGAAGGAATGGAAATAGCCAGTGCCCAGAAAATGTCCTGGTCCCCAGTCAACATGTCCAGTTTCTTCCTAAACATAAGTTTCAAGTTTAATATGACATCACAGTGAGGACTAAAATAGATCACACTTTCTATATTAGAAATCTTCTACTTAACAATAAACTCTCAGATCTAAGTCATAAGGGCAGGGGTTGCAATTCCGATACCCACAGAAGCAAAATGCATAGGGAACATCAACAAATCAAGTGAATCAAGTGAGCAAGGATAAGAACATTTTCTAGTTTCAGCCCAGACACACTTTGCATATTAAAGACAAAAAAGTTATTTCCTTCTATATACCAGTATGTACTCTCATATTTTCTAAAATAACAAAGTCCTCTCTATCATTTACTTAGCTTTTTTTCATAGAGACAGAGTTCATGTTTATCTTTACTCCTAACTCTATCATGCAGAAAACAGCACAAGTATGACAGCAGCAACACCAACAAATGCCACTTGACACTTGGCCTAATTATGTCATAAATGAGAGGGAGTTTTATGGATATTTTAGAACTGCAAAGTGCAGGTTCATTCAAAGGCAGTATTTCCACTCAGCTCCAGCTGATTTTTGTCAAAAATTAATATAGGACTAATAATGCTAGATCTTCCACTTTTTTAAAGGAGCAGGAAATCCAGATTATTGTGTAAAATGTTTCAGGATTTAAACGTTGACAACTAATTCAATTAATTTTTAAACACTGTGTAGGCAAATATGTTATGGGCCAAACAAAACACATCTGTAGGCAATGAAATACAGTGCATTACTTCTGCTTAGGAAGCCCAAACAATTTCTTTCTCCTATATTTTCATTCTTCGGTTTCAAGAACAAGCTGAAGGAGTATCTTTTTTTAAATGCAGTCTTTCTTGAATTCCCTCCAGATGGTATGTGTTTTACTCCTTTGTGCCCCTACTATGCCGTGTACAGACTTCTGTCACAGGATCTGTAAAATTCTAGCATGTATTTGTTTGCCTGTCAGTTTCCCATGTTAAATTGTGAATTCCTCCGGAGAAGAAATTGTAGTGGGTTGACCAGTGGCCCCCACAAGTATGCCATGCCCTACATCCCAGGTCTTTTGAATATGACTCTCTTTGGAAAAGGGGTCTTTGCAGATGTAATTAAGTTGGGGATATCAAAATAACATCATCCTGGATTATCTGAGTTATCTGATTACCAGGTTATCTGAAAATCTTGCTGTAGGTTACCAATCTCTACTATAATAAAACCAATAAATTATGTAAAAGCCAATTATCAGTTTTAGATGGACATTTGTCATCTGAAAACAAGCAAGTCCAAACATCTCCAAATCTACAGTCATGCGAAGAGCCCAAATATTATTTGAGCTACAGCAATGTATGATTTGGTGTTGCCA
Source organism: Macaca fascicularis (assembly GCF_037993035.2). Classification (NCBI taxonomy): domain Eukaryota; kingdom Metazoa; phylum Chordata; class Mammalia; order Primates; family Cercopithecidae; genus Macaca; species Macaca fascicularis. Next base: position 18,808,202 of record NC_088379.1, on the reverse strand, counting down.
TTAATTATCATGCTGTGTAAGAATATTATGGGATTTGGGGCCGCATATAAAGTGATGTGGATATCAGATGAGTTCTTTTTGGTTAGCAGGCCAGGCCTTTGAAGGAACAGAAATAGCCAGTGCCCAGAAAATGTCCTGGCTCCTAGTCAATATGTCCAGTTTCTTCCTAAACATAAGTTTCAAGTTTAATATGACATCACAGTGAGGACTAAAATAGATCACACTTTCTATATTAGAAATCTTCTGCTTAACAATAAAGCCTCCCAGATCTAAGTTGTAAGGGCAGGGATTGTAAGGGCCCTAAATCCAATGATACATGTCCTTAAAACAGACAAAGGAGAAAAGCACAGACAGAGAATAAGAGCATGTGAAGACAGAGTGATACAGCTAAAGGCCAAGGAATTCTGGGAGCCATATTCAGAATCTCAAAGAGGCAAGGAGGAATCTTTCCCCCATAACCTTCAGAGTGGCCATGATACTACTGATACCTTGATTTCTGTTTCTGTCCTGAAGAACTGTGATAGAATAAAATTTATGTCATATTAAGCCACCACATTTGTGGTGATTTGTTATAGCAGCCCTAGGAACTAAGCAAAGAGAGACTATGCTTACATAACTTTTTACCCCAAATACCTAGCATAAAGTCAGCATGTGGAAGACAAGCATAAAATAGATGATAATATTTTGGAATCGAAAGTATAAATTCTCACTTTTTATGAGTTTATGAGTTTCCTTGCACACTTCATGCACTATATTAGAATTATTTTACTCCATGCCTCATAAATAAGGCTCTTGAATGGACTTATTAAGGCTCAGTATTCAAACCAGTAGCAGTTTATTAGTGGTAGGAATCTTTATGTCCTGTTCCTCTCAGCAGAAATATATAAAGTATGCATCTCTATAGATAAACAAAGAAGCAATTACTTTCTCTACATCAGATGTGCTGTGCTACTCTCAAATGCAGCATGAAACATCATCTCTTTCTTAAGGAAAAATGATTCATTGTCACTAAAGGCAGAGTAGTTTAGAAAGAGGGGGCGGCTCTGATAACAGAAATACTTGAATTGGAACCATGGTGCTACTTGTTCCTAGCTGTTAGACATTGGGTAAGTTATGTAAACTCATTGAGGGTGTCATGGTAAGATTAGGAAATAAACATTGTAAATATTAAAATAATGTGATAAGTTAAAGTTCTTACTGAGTATACAGAATTAGAAGAAGCCAAAAAGATGCTACCTGCTTTCTGTAGATTTCTAGTATGCCATATTCTTTTGCTTGTGTAATTAAAATGGGGGAAAATGGATACACTTAGCATACTGGTTTGAATTTAAGGGTAGTAAGCTGGATTTCCTATTGTTAAAATGTAATCCAGATTTCTCTTTGATAATTCCTAAAAAGCTGGTCAGGGTGTGGGACTCAGTACCATCAAGATTATTAAAACCTGGAATTGTTATTTCCTTTACTAAAAAAGGAGGAAAAATCAACTTCCGCCTTGGGTGTCTTGGGTGTACATTAAATACCCTTCTTCTGGTTGATTATTAGTTGATGATAATTATCAATATTATAATCCATAACAAGAAGTTCACAAAGATAAAATCGTGTACCCACAACTAGAATCACTTCAATGCCAAGGCTTCTGGTGAGAAAGATATCCTCCTACCAACTGTGTTTAGCTTATCAACCTAGATTACTCAGTTGGCAAAACACATTCAGCCAGTGCTAGAGTTGTTGGTACTTATGTCAACCAGCCTGTAAATCTTCCTAAAAGGAGAAATATACCCACCATAAGACCTTTTGTGGGACAATGGCTTTTACTTCATTCCCTGTGAGCCAGGCCAAAGACTTAGGCAAGGAGCAAGCAACTGAACTAAAGGAAGCATCTTTAGGCTTATTAGTATCCAAATATATCCAAATAGGAATTGAAGTTATAGTTCCACATGGCTGGGGAGGCCTCACAATCATGGTGGAAGGAGGAGCAAGTCACATCTTACATAGACAGCAGGCAAAAACAATTTCTGCAGGGCAACTACCATATTTAAAACCATCAAATTTTGTAAGACTTATTCACTATCATGAGAACAGTATGGGAAAGACCCACCCCTATAATTCAGTGATCTCCCATTGGGTCCCTCCCACCACTTGCGGGAATTATGGAAGCTACAAAATGAGATTTGGATGGGGCAGAGGCAAATCATATCAACCCAGTAGTGGATTGCTGGATCACATGGAAGCTCTGTTTTGTTATTTTAGAGAAATCTTTATACTGTTTTCCATAGTGGATGGCCTGATTTACATTCCCACCATCAATAATTCCTTCTTTTGCACATCCTCCTCAGTATTTTTTTCCTTTTAATAATAGCCATTATAACTGGGTAAGATAATGTCTCTTTGAGGTTTTGATTTGCATTAATCTGATGATTAGTGATGCTGAACATTTGTTCTTATATCTGTTGGTCATTTGTATGAGTTAGATTTAATTATTTATGTATTTGTTTGTGTTTAATTCTTATAGATTCAAGGAGTACATGTACAGGTTTGTTACATGGACAGACTGTGTAGTAGTGGGGCTTGAACATCTAGTGTTCCCATCAACTCAATAGTGAACATTATACCCAATAGCTAATTTTTCAATTCTCACCCCCCTCCCACTCTTCAGTTTTGTAGTTCCCAGTGTCTAATACACCCCTCTGTATGTCCATATGGCGCACCCATTTTTGAGCTCCCTCTTGTAAGTGAGAACATGTGGTATTTGATTTTTTGCTTCTGAATTATCTCACTTAGGATAAGGGCCTCCAGTTCCATGTTGCTGCAAAAGACATGATTTTATTCTTCATAATGATTGTATGGTGTTCTGTATATGTACATTTTCTTCATCCAGTTTCAGTCATCCATTGATGGACAATTCAGTTGATTCTATGATTTTGCTATTGTAAATGGTGCTGCAATAAACATACAAGTGCAGGTGTGTTTTTGAGGTAATAATTTATTTTTCTTTCTATATATATCCTATAGTGGGGTCGTTGCATAAAATGGTATTTCTGTTTTCAGTTGATTGAAATATCTTCATACTGTCCTCCATAGAGTTTGTACTAATTTACATTCCCACCATCAGAATGTAAGTGTTTCCTTTTTTCTTCATCCTTGCCCACATTATTTTTTCATTTTTTGTAACACCCTTTCTGACTGGGTGAGATGCTAACTTATGGTGGTTTTAATTAGCATTCCTCTGATGTTGGACATTGTGCAATATGTTTGTTGGCTGTAGATATGTCCTTTTCTTGAGAAATGTCTGTTCATGTCATTTGTCCATTTTGTAATGAGGTTATTTGTTATATTTTTGGGTTGAGTTCCTTCTAGGTTTTAGATATTAGCCCTCTGTTGGATGCATAGTTTGCAAATACTTTTCCCATTCTGTAGGTTATATGTTTACTCTGTTGATTATTATTACTATTGCTCCAAAGTTATTCAGTTTGATTGAATTTCTGTGTCTATTTTTGTGTACATTGCATTTGCTTTTGAGATCTTAGTCATAAATTCTTTGCCTAAGACACTATCCTGAAGACTTTTTCCTAGGTTATCTTCTATAATTTTTATAGTGCCAGGTCTTACATTTAAGTCTTTACTCCATCATGAATCACTTTTTTGTAACTGGTGAGAGCTATGGGTTTAGCTTCATTATTCTGAATACAGGTAGCGAATTTTCCCAGTGTCATTCATTGAATAGGAGGATATCCTTTCCCTATTGTATATTTTGTCAGCTTTGCTGAAGATCAGTTGCTTATAGGTAAATAACTTATTTCTGGGTTTTCTATTCCATTTCATTCATCTATGTGCCTATTTTTATGCTAGTATTATACTGTTTTGGTAAATATATCCCTGGATTATAATTTGAAGTTGGAAAACGTGATGTATACAGCTTTGTTATTTTTGCTTAGGATTGATTTGGCTATTCAGGCACTTTTGGTTTCATGTAAATTTTAAAATTGTTTTTTTCTAATTCTGGGAAAAATTATGTTGATATTTTTATAGGAATTGTATTGAATCTATAGACTGCTTTGAGCAGTATTAATATTCTAATGCTATTAATTATTCCATTCCATGAGCATGAGATATTTATCTGTTTGTGTTACCTGTATTTTCTTTAACCGGTGTTTTGTTGTATTTGTGTAGAGATTTCTTTCACCAATCTCTTTAGTTAAATGTATCCCTACATATCTGTGTGTTGTGTGTGGCTATTGTAAAAGGGATTGAGTTCTTGATTTGACTTTTAGCTTGAATGTTATTGGTGTATAGAAATGTTACTAATATTTTAAGGTTGATTTTGTATCTGAAACTTTACTGAAGTGATTTATCAATTACAGTATCTTGGAGAAGTGTTTAGGATTTTCTGTGTATAAGATCATGTTGTCATTGAAGAGAGGAAATTTGATTTTCTCTTTTCCAGTTTGAATGACTTTTGTTTCTTTCTTTGGTCTAATTGGTCTGGCTAGGACTTCCAGTGATATGTTAAATATGACTTCCAGTAATATGGTGAAAATAGGCATCCTTGTCTTAGTAGAAATGACCCAAACTTTTGTCAGTTAAGTATGATGTTGGCCATGGGTTTGTCATACTTGGCTTTTATAATTGCAAGGTATGTATTTTCAATGCCTAAATTGTTGAGTGTTTTTATCAAATGCTCTCTCTGCAACTATTGAGATAATTATATGTTTTTTGTTTTCAGTTCTGCTTATGTGGTGAATTGAATTTATTGATTTGCATATGTTGAGCCATACTTGAATCCCTGTGGGGGCGAGGGAGGGGGAATGCACATTGTGATGCATTACCCTTTTTTTTTTTTTTTTTTAAGACAGACTTTTCCTCTGTCGCCCAGGCTGGAGTGCAGTGGTGCAATCTTGGCTCACGGCAACCTCCGCCTCCTGGGTTCAAGCCATTCTCCTGCCTCAGCCACCCAAGTAGTTGGGATTACCTGTGCCTGCCACCATGCCCGGCTAATTTTTGTATTTCTAGTAGAGACAGGGTTTCACCATGTTGGCCAGGCTGATCTCGAACTCTTGAACTCAAGTGATCCACTTGCCTCGGCCTCCCAAAGTGCTGGGATTACAGGCGTGAGCCACCATGCTTGCCCTGCATTATCTTTTTGATGTGCTGTTAGATTCAGTTTGCTGATATTTTGTGGAGGATATTTGTATCTATGTTAATCAGGGTAATTGGCCTAGAATTTTCTTTTGTTGTTGTGTCCTCGTCTGGTTTTGGTATTAGGGTAATGCTGGCATCATAGAAATAGAGGAAATTTCCTTCTTTTCAATATTTTGGTAATGTTTGATAACAATTAGTATTAGAGTTTCTTTAGCAGTTTGGTAGAATTTGACAGTGAAGCCATTTTGCCTTGACTTTTCTTTGTTGGGAAATATCTTATTACTGAGTGCACCTCATTGCTTATTATTGATCTATTGAGATTTTCTCTTCTTAATTCTAATATGGTAGGTTGTATGTATTGATGAATTTATCCATTTCCTCTAGGTTCTCCAGTTGGTTAGCATATAGGTGTTCATAGTAGCCTCTAATAATCTTTTGTTTTTCAGTAGTATCAATTGTAATGTCTCCTTTTTCATTTCTGATTTTGTGTATTTGGGCTGTCTCCCTCTTTTCGATTTGCTTAGTCCAGTTAATAATTTGTTGATTTTGTCTGTCTTTTCAGAAAACAAAGTTTTTATTTCATTTATTCTTTGTATTTTATATGTATGTACATAGATACATGATGAACATACATACTATATATATAATGAAATACAAAGATTGGTTTTTTTCCTGATCTCCAGTACTTTCATTCTGGTATGAAATTTATTCTTTCTTTCTTTTCACTAGTTTTCTGCCTGTTTTCTTCTTGCTTTTCTTTTTGAGGTGCATTGTTATATTATTTATTTAAAATACTTGTACTTTACTGAGATAGGCATTTATTGCTATAAAGTTTCTTATCAGTACTACTTTTGCCATATTCCACAGGTTTTGATAAGATTTTTTAAAATTTTAATTTGTTTCAAGAAATATTTTTATTTTCTTCTTTTTTCCTTGACCCAATGGTAATTCAGGAGCATGCTATTTAATTTCCATGTATTTGTACAATTTACGAAGTTTTTAAAAAATTTCTGATTTCTAGTTTTATTTTATTATGGTCAGAGTACAAACTTGATATAACCTGATTTTAAAAAAATTGTTGACATGTGTTTTGTGGTCTGATATATGGCCTTTCCTAAAGAGTATTTCATATGCTAATGAGGATAATGTATATTCTGTAGCTATAGGATGAAATATTCTGCATATGTCTGCTCTGTCCATTTGTTCTAAATTGGAGTTTAACTCCAATATTTCTTTCTGAAGTTTTTGTCTAGATGATCCATTTAATGTTGACAGTGTGGTTTTAAAGTCCTAACTACTATCGTATTGGCATAAGATTTGCTTTATATTTTTGGTTACTGCAGGGTTGGGTGTGTATATGCTTAGCATTTTTCTAAATTCTTTTATTTGATACCTTTATTATTATATAGTAAATTTCTTCATCTCTTTTTATTATTTTTGACTTAAAGTCTGCTTTACCTGATATAAGTATAGCTACTTAGGCTTGCTTTGGTTTCCATTTGCATAGAATATATTTTCTATTCCTTTACTTTCACTGTACATGTGTCTTTATTGGTGAGATGAGTTTTCTTATAGGCAATATATAGCAGAGTCATTTTTGTTTACTCATTTATTGGCATATAGCCAGTTAATTTATATCTTTTATAAAATTTACATATAAAATTTACATATTTTATAAAACATATTTTATAAAATTCCATGTAAATGGAATTTTAACCATTTACATTCAATGTAAGAGCTTATATTGACATGTAAGAGCTTATTCTTGTCATTGTATTAAATTATTTCTGGTTGTTTCCTATCGTTTGTTATTCTTTGTTCCTTTCCTTCTGTCTTATTTTTTATTGTCATTTGGTGGTTTTTCTGTATTGGTAACATTTCTTTCTCTTCTTTATTTGTGTGATTGCTCTACTAGCAGGCTTTAGACTTTCATGTACTTTCATAATGGTAGATATTGTCCTTTTACTTCCAGATGCAGGACTCTCATTTCTTGTAGGACCAGTCTTTATGTATGAATGATAAGTTTTCTGGATATAGTATCCCTGGTTGGCAATATTTTTCTGTCAGTACTTCGAATATATCATCCCATGTTCTCTTGGCTTGTAAGGTTTCCGGTGAGAAACCCTCTGTTAGTCAAATGGGGGTTCCATTATAGATGACTAGACAGTTTTTCTAGCTGCTTTTGGAATTATCTCCGTCTTTGACTTTTTATAGTTTAACTACAATGTCTTATGGAGAATACTTTTTGGAATTGTGCCTGTTTGGGGATCTCTGAACTTCCTGTAACTGGATTTCTAAATATCTTGCTAGACTTAAGAAATTTCCAGCCATTATTTTGCTAAATAGCATTTCTATCTCTTTTTTTAACCTTGTGGGAATCAGAAAATTCAAATATTTATTTGCTTTATGATGTCCCATATGTCAAACTAGCTTTTTAAACAAATTCTTTTGAAAAATCTTTGTCTAAAATTCTTTCTTCTGCTTCATCTATTATATTGTTGAAACTTTTGAGTACATTTTGTATTTCATTTAATAAATTCTTCAGTTCAAGAATTTTTGTTTGATTCTTTTTGTGATATTTCTCTTTAGTAAGTTTGTCATTAGTATCCCAAGTTGTTTTTCTAATTTCTTTGTATTGCTTTTCTGCATTCTTTTGTATGTCATTTGGCTTATTTAATATTATTAAAATAAGTTTTTTTGTGTGATTTTTATAGTTTTTTATTCAAATATTTTACTGAAGAATTATTGTTTTCTTTTGGAGGCATTATATTTCCTTTTTTTTTTTTTTTATGATTCTTATGCTGTTAAATTGCTATCTGTGCATCTGGTGTTACAGTCACTTTTTCAAATTTTTTATTTTGCTATTGTAGGGAAAACCTTTTTCCTAAAGATATTATCTATGGTGTTGCTTGGGCAGGACATTTTGGTTTTAACTCAGGATGTTTGCAGTAGTGTAGTCTACATATTATTTCTTCAGCTATAATAAGTGTCAGCAGTGTCTGTGATTTCCTCAGTGGCTTAAGGTGCAGTTGTTAGTACAGGGTATGGTTAAGTTTTGCTGGTGACTTCGATGCCAGGTAGGCTCGTCTTCAGGTTCTAGTCACAGCAGTGGTAAGCCAAATATTCCTTTCCTTGGGACCTAGGGCAGTGTATACTGGCATTAGTGTTAGTTAGTCCAGATAGGCTGATTCTTGAACCTCCAGGTGGGTTGCTTGGTTGCTGGTAGTGACAGCAGTAAGCCATTGGGTGAGCAGGTTTTTGGGCTCCTGAGCATGAAGTATGCTTTGGGCGATAGTGGTAGCAGTGGCAGGACAAACTTAAGGCTTCCAATTCCATCCTGGTATTGACAGTGACTGTGATTGGCTTGGCAGGCCAGTCCCAGTTCCACAGGTAGCTGGTAGCAGCAGGTTTGGTGGGCCCAAACTGGCACCTGGGAGGAATTCTCAGGTGTCAATTGTCGTGGACTGGGCTAGGCAATTCTCTGGCCCCTAGAAGGTGTGCTTGGGCATTTGGGGGTTGGAGCCAGACCAGTCAGACCTGTTCTCAGAGCCTCTGGTGATGTGTGCAGGTGCTGCATGCAGTAGGTGCAGGTGGGAGGTGATACTAGACCTATGCTGTAATGCTCAGGTCATGTTGGCAGTGGCTGCTCCAAGTGAGAGGGGTTGCTTTCAGTGGCAACAGCTGTGAGCAACTGACTGGGAAGCACACACTTCTCTTGCATTTCCTCCCTGGCAATGGCAGCCCATAGCAGCAGTTGCTGTGGTCAAGGGAGCTTGCCCTACAAGTGTGTAAACATGCACTGAGGTGTCACTGCCGGGCATGGGAAGGTCTTTGCCAATGGCTTATGCTTCAACCCTGACAACAGCAGCTGTGGGCAGGAAATGTCAAAGTGGCTCCAGAGATGTGGAGATACAGAAGCTATTGGCCCCCAGGTAGGATGGCGGTTGATGGGGGCTGGGCTCTCCAAACGGCATCTTGCTGTAGTTGCTTGGAGCATGAGTGGGGGGGTGTGTGGGACCCAGGATGATCTTCCTCTTTGGAGCAATGTCTTCCCACAGTCCCCAGGCAGCTCCCTACATCAGTCTTAGGGTTCACATGAGTCTAAGGCTTTTCTCATGGCTGCAGACTTCCAGAAGTCTGCAGTGCGAATATGGACTGCTGGGGGTCATTCACTTATGCTTTCACTGCATTTGGGAGACTCTCAAGGCTCTGAGCTGATCATGGCCAAGTAGGCTGGCTCATTTCCCTCTCCTTTCTTGCTTTAGGTATTTCCTCTCACTTCTCTGTTGAATTCCAATGTTCTTTCTTAAATAATCTATTCTAGTGTGGCTATCTACTTTCTATTTTAGTTCTTCCTTGTGAAGGGCATGAGTAGCAGATGCTTCAAGTCAGCTCTCTTGAAGATCCCCTTGATTACATTTTCAATTGTTACTTGGATAACTCTTTTACTCATTACATTGAAACAACCATGGAGAAAAGTATAACTTTTGCACATTACAAAGAAATCCTCAGAATGTGGCTTACATAGTGTACTTTAAAAATACTTGGTGAATGAATGGGTCATTGTTCTTGTGGGCCAGCAGATTATGCAATGAATATAAGGGTAGAACACAGTGGTTCAAGTCCAAGCAGAAACATGACCCAGCTTGTCTGCCTGACTTCTGGGCACTTTAGTCACTTAAGTTCCTGAGGTTCATTGTTCTTTTATGTATAAAAGGGAAGGGGAGAAACACCCTATTATGATGAACAAATAAGTGAAATTATATAATGACAATATGAAATGCTATAAAGGTACTAACATATTATAGTCAATTTTTAACCATTATTCATTTGAAAACAGTTTTTTTCAGCATGTTTTAAATGCATATGTATTGTGGTGTGATATCACTTACATATTATTTTTAAGTATATTTTAGAATTACTTCCTTGTAAAAATAATGAATTCTGGTTCTATTCATTTATACAACCAAGTACAGCAAAGTATTCTTAAGAAATCAAAATATTATTTTTTGATTGCAAATTTTTCTGAACATCAGGGTCGAGGTTACACTAATTATGTGAAATGCTGTGAAAAATCTACATAATAATACAGTTTGAAATATATATGAGAAGATAAATAATTTAAAAAGATAATTTATTGCAACTGCATAAGTAGGATAAAATGCTTTCAAATCTGTACAACTTATCTCCTCATTGTTAGGTCTGGAAACACAGTAATGTAGAGATAATCATTTAAAAATATAAGATAAAAGAAGAAACACAGAATACTCTTTGGTCAGCTGATTTAATACCTGAAGAGGATAATATGTTGCATGCATTTTTCTATCTATATGTAGAATAGAGTCTATGAACCCTATCAATATATCCCAGACTTTAAACTTTTGAAACCAGTAGGCAATATCTTTCAGTATTTATGAGTGATTTTCTGCAGAAATCTAGCATTTTTCTAACATTGAAACCAATGACATCAAAGATTGAGAACTCTGGGGAACACCTAATTACAATTATTCAAGGCCTAAATTTCTCTTTCTTTTTTTTTTTTAGATGATGTTTCACTCTTGTTGGCCAGGCTGGAGTGCAATGGCACCATCTTGGCACACTACAATGATTACAGGCATGCACAACCACACCTAGTTAATTTTTTTGTATTTAGCAGAGACAGGGTTTCCACCTTGTTGGTCAGGCCGGTTTTGAACTCCTGACTTCAGGTGATCCACCCACCTTGACCTCCGAAAGTGCTGGGATTATAGGTGTGAGCCACTGTGCCGAACCCCCAAGGCCTAAATTTCAAAGCACTATGATGGAAATACTGGGACCATGCACTTAACTTTCTTAGGCCTAGAAAATAGAAAAGTGAATGACTTTGTCCTACTGGATGTTAAAAAAAAAAAAAAATCCAGGAGGTGCTCATGTACAATTAGAGTGATTTCTAAATCTTTACAATAGCTCTATTTCCCAACCCCATGTTTTGCATATTAGGTACAGGCAGCTGTTTAAGTTTTAAAATTTTTACTGCACTTCTATCTTCCTAAATTGTTGATCATATTTAGGAAGAAAATGTATGCAGATGACTGGAAACCACACACTTCGCTTGTGTTTCCTGTGATTTTGCAAGCACTCAATTGTTAAAGATGTGCTGTCTTCAATTTCTCTCTCTGGGGCTATGGCAAGATTAAAAATTAACTTACATAATCAATGTAAGGGTAAAAGCTGGCACAATGGTACACAACTGCCTATTTGAATCTTGAAATGCAATGATAGATAAGCTTGCTGATTAGGTATGATTCACTCTGCGTGTCCCTGGCAGTACTAGCACTCTTAGCTATACATAACAAACAAACAAACAAACAAACAACTTAATTTTAATGATTTTAGTGAGAAAATTGAGAAGGGAGAATAGTATGCTGATCCCAGAACACAGGTAAGAAGAGCTGAGCAATAAAAATGTAGGAAAATCACAAAGAAATTTGGACTTCAGTAACAACTGGAATTCAGTAGTGGAATGTTACCTGTCAATTTCCCTGTCCCTCACAGCTGTCTTTTGACATCTGTCAAAGCTGTCATCTTTATGCTCATCTTTATGTTCTTGTGGTATGAAGGGACATATGAATGCCAACAGCATACTCCATCATTGCTTTTATTAGAGTGGAGCTGATTATTTTTTGAGTTAACAGACTTTATATTTTAGAACAGTTGTAAGTTTTCAGAAAAATGAGCTGACAGTAGAGAGAGTTTTCATATACCACCTCACAAATCCCCCCTCCCCATTTCCCCCGTTATTAACATTTTGCGTTAGTGTGGTATATTTGTTTTAATTGATCATCCAATACTGACACTTTGTGACTAGAGTTCATAATTTACATTAGAATTCACTCTTCATATTGTACAGTCTCTGGATTTTGACAAATGTATAATGACATATATTTACCATTATAGTATCATACAAAGTAGTTTCACGGCTCATAAACTCTCCTAGACTTCACCTATACATCCACTCTCCTCCAATACCCCAGGCAAACACTGATCTTTTCACTCTCTTAATAGTCTTGCTTTTCTAAAATGTCATGTAGTTAGAAAAATAAAGATGTAGCCACTTTAGACTGGCTTCTTTCACTTAGCAATATGCTTTTAAAGTTTTTCAGGTCTTTTTATGACTTGGTAGCTCAATCTCATTTGAATATTATTCCTTTCTTAGGCATGAAAAATCTCTTTAGGAAAATAATCAGAAGATTCTATTATTTATGCCGTCTAGGTAGGCTTAAAGACTAGTTCCGTGGCACTATTGTTTCCATACTATGTACCAAACTATTTACATTTTATGCTCCATTCTCTGCACATTCGACTCACATCCTTGTCCCATATATAAACATTTTAAATGGACAACTTAAAAAAATTAAATAATTTATTTATTATGATAATTTAATATAGTTTAAAGATCTATGAAACATGTCCATATTGGATCAATCTAATTCCCATTATTATCATCATTCAACTTCCTATCATTCTTGTTATCTGGAGAATGCTTGTATTTCTTGGTCTTTTCTGTGAAAATTATCCTGATAGGTATTTTAAAAATAGAAAAAATAAAAAGCACAACTTGTTATATAACAGAGTAGTAAAAAGGTTTCTGATATCATAACATTATAATAGGTTAATAATAATAATGATCATAAAATTAATACCTGCAAAACATATATTTTTCCATTATTAGATCTATCCTTAAAGAAGCAATCGGGCCAGGGGCTGTGGCTCATGCCTGTAATCCCAGCACTTTGGGAGGCCGAGGTGGTTGGATCACTTGAGGTCAGGAGTTTGAGACCGGCCTGGCCCACATAGTGAAACCCCGTCTCTACTAAAAAAACACAAAAATTAGCCGGACCTGGTGGTGCATGCCTGTAGTCCCAGCTACTTGGGAGGCTGAGGCATTGAGAATAGCTTGAACCCTGGAGGCAGAGGCTGCAGTGAGCCAAGATCGCACCATTGCACTCCAGCTTGGGTCACAGAGCAAGAGTTCGTTTCACAAAACGCAATAAAATAAAATAAAAATAAAAAAAGAAGCAATTGTATTTAGTGAATTATTCCAAAGTTGCTGAAACAATAATTTACAGTATTACTTATAATTGCACAATTTTAACTAGAGTGAGTCAAATGAAATTGTTTTTGCATATTTGACTTGATTTATATTTCTATTATATGAAAATAGACCCCCAAAATTTTCACTTATATTTTTCCTAGTTTACAAATGAAAATGGAAGGTTATTCAAAGGAGAACAGCTTCTAGGAAAAAAGGTTTTCTAGTTAAATCAGAACATCCTCTTCCAAAAACCCAGGACCAGAGGCAATTCCAATATAGTTAGTAAAACTGCATCTGGAGCCATGAGGAGAGATAAAATGCTATGGCAAGTAATGTCTCTTGCAGCCAGTGCTTTGCTCTGTGACTATCTTCCAAAGAAGAGAAGGATTTAAAAGAAAAGTCTTAAGTTCCTCCCTTTTTCTTACAAATCAGCAATGATGGGATATTGTGATCAAAATACTGCCAGAAAATTACAAAGTAATATTCTCAATTCAATCGATTTTTAGGGTTCCTCCTTTGTTCATTATTGTGACTACCATTATTGGGAGTTAAATTTTCCTCACTGCCTTCAAGGAAGGCTTCACATTCTCATCAAGGATAATGTCTTAGCAGGAATTGATGAAGAAAAACAAAAACAAAAACAAAAACAAAGACAATAGGATTAATTACTTTGTGATAAATTTTACTTTATGGAATCATATGGCTTAAAAATTACCTTAAATTTATATCAATTATTTTTTTCATACAAAGTTCTTGCTATTATCAATTCAAGAATATAGAGATATCTAGATTTTGGAGCTATGCCTATACTACCATTGATTTAAAGAATTAGTGGTGATATAAATTGTGTAGTGCAGTATTTTTTTTTTCTGCTTTGCCTCAGGAAACTATGAGCTGGGTAGGAAGGAAGATCTCGGTATACTTGCGGCAGAGTTACTGCGACAGGACAAAGTGGTGATATCACACAGTGCTATGGCCTGAATATTTCTGTCCTCTCATGATTAATATCCAATTCTAACCCCAAAAGTGATGGCATTAAAAGGGGCAGGCCCTTTTGGAGATTATTAGGTTGTAAGGGATCTTCTCTTATGAATGGCACCTGTAGAAAGGAGACCTCACAGAACTAACTAGTCATTTCCACCAAGTTAGGATGCAGCTAGAAGACAGCATCTATAACTCAGAAAATGGGCCCTTATCAGACAGATAATCTGCTAGCACCTTGATCTTGGACTTCCCAGCCTCCTGAACAGTGAGAAATAAATTTCTACTGTTTATAAGCTACCCAGTCTGTGGTATTTTGTTATAGAATCTCAAACACATGAAGATACATTGTTTTTGGCTTCGAAGATTACTAAACACTTATTTAGCAATATTTAAAGAATTTAAAGGAAGAACTTCAGATTCCTCCTTTATAGGGAGGATATATATCACTTTTATATTGTATTGAGTAGTACTGAGAATTCATTAAATGATGGAATTAAAGACCCTGGCACATGGTGGGCCCTTACTAGCTTCTCTTAATTGAGAACATGTAATAAATTTGATTTTTCTCTTTCATAGATTATAAGGCAGACAGGATGAACAATTTAGGCTGACTTTACAAGAAAACAATACTGGAAAGGCAAGAAACTTTGGACCAACTTTTTTAGTTAACACAAATTTTATGGTTGTCCAACTTGCAAAGTTTTGGGAGTGAGTGTGTAGGGAACTAAGAGGGTGAAGCTAAAACCCTTTATTCTTTTTATTCTCCCAATTACCTAGCACAGTTCTTTGTATCTGATATTTAAAGCTGTTGATTGGAATCTATACGACCCACTGTTATGGACTGAATTTTGTCTCCCTTCCATAAAATCCTGTATTGAAGCCCTAACCCCCAATGTGACTGTATTTGGAGATAGGGCAACTAAGTTTAAATTAGGTTATAAGAATGGGGACATAATATAATAGGAATGATGGTCTTATAAGAGGAGACAGAGATATCAGGTACGCACATGCATAGAGAAAAGGACATGTGAGGACATAACAAGAAGATTGCAATCCAGGAAAGAAGATCACAGAAAAAAACAATCCTGCCAGCACCTTCATCTTGGGCTCTCAGGCTTCAGTACTGTGAAAAATTAATTTCTGTTATTTAAGCCACCCACTCAGTCTGTGATATTGTGTTATGGCATTTCTAGCAGACTAATATACTCACCCAAATTCATCACCTACTATCAAAGCTGAAAACAAGAATTGTCTCTAATTTGCCTTCAGAATTTTATTTCCTTATGACAGGCTGGTCAAATACATGATTTCATTTACTAGGAGCAAGTGAATAGGGAAAGATGCCTGGATCAACATAATAACTCTCAACTGTAACAATATTACATCTGAAAAATTATGTCAAAATTGGGAACCCTCTTCTCCCTTTAGATTTGTAAAGAGGAAAAAAAAATCCTTTCTTTATTAATTACCTTTCCCATGGGATAAGGAGTCACAGGGACTAAGAGCACATGTTCATTTAATAGGCAAAACTCTCCTTCTACCATATGCATCAAGGACCTGCAGCATTGGGAGTCCAAGCTCCAAAGGCTTTGTACCCTCTCTCATGGTCTGCCTGAGCCTGTTTCCCAGATCAGTCCTAAGGAATGATCATTCTGCCAATATAGGCATCCCTAGGCCACAGCGGTCATCAAGAATAGAATGAGCTTTTTTGCTGTGTTGAGTGGATAAAGTTTTGACACATTGGTTGGAATGCCCACTTGTGTGTGTACAACACCTGTCATGGTATGGATGAACTTGGAGATGGGAAGAGAGGGAGAATATTCTGGGGGTAAAGGACCAGAGGTCAGAACTCCAAGGGATCTGAAAATTTTCAGTTTGAACCTGGCTTTCTAGGTTATTTAGAGGCATGTGTCTCAATATAGGAGGGAAGATTTTTTTTTTTTTTAATTTAACAGAATAAATATTAGCTTGTGTGGTAATTATTCTGACATATGATAATGTGGGCATCCATTTGTACTTTGCCCCTTGCCTCTAGAATGGGAGGAGATACTTAGTCAAATATATGTTCAATAGAGAGGTAGGGGAGGGAGAGAGAGAGGAATTAAAACATTTATCTTTAAGGGCAGATAATATAGTGTATGTTTATAGGTTTACTCCCCTGATCCCTGGGTTTCCATTATGCAGGTGCCAGATGTAGGGGTTAGGTGAGCAGTAAAAAGTGAGGATAGAGGATGGGTCGTAGGCATCCTGCTACAGCAACAGTTCCATCCGGTTTAGCCTTGGAACTTTCACCTATGTAAACTGTTCCCCTCCCCAAATGCCAGGATGCATTAACAGTGTAGACAGAAAACACTTGAAGGTGACATGCAGTCTGTAAAACACACCCTATTCAATTCCAACCAAAGCAACCATCTTATGAGATAGGTGGCATGGGGAAACTGAGTCTAAGAGAGATCAAGAAAGGTGTCCAAGACTCTATACCCAGTAATTAATAGAGAGTCAGGAAATCAATCTTACATTTAGAACTCTAGTCCATCCTATATCCACGGCTCTGCGGTGTCACTCAGCTCATGCTGTGCTAATGACAAGTTTTCTCTAAGTTGTATTCAAATCTTCACTGACGTTTCATAAGAAGGTAGATGAGAATATAATATTATATATAACAAAACACATATATATTATTTTATATTATATTCTTGCATTCATAATTTGTCATAATATTCCCTTAACACTTTGAAAACCTATCAAACAACTGTATTCTTGAGTATAAACACATTATTATTCTGTTGATTATGCAACCCATCCAGAAAGCGGTAGTTATACCATACCTTATAATTAATATCAGACACCCTACACAGAATAAAATTAACTACGTTTGTACTCTTGAGTAATTTTCATTGCAGCACTATCACTAAGGAATTTAAATAACTTAAACAGAAGGTTCTTTGTAATCCTCCTATATTGCAAAGTGTTGATGGAAGCATCCAGTGTTTGAGGTGGTTTCACTGGTCTTGGAGAAAATCAATATTAAAATATCCTCAATGATATTTTAATGCCATAGCACAAAAATAACACCATAGCACAAAATAAATAATAATAATGGCAGACTTCACCACTATATAATGTATCCACATGACAAAATTGCATTTGTCACCTCTAAATATATACCAATAAAAGTAAAACAATATAATAAAAACATCATTTGTAAGGACAAATTAAAGCATAAACACACTATTTTAAATGTGGCATTGATGATTTGGGGTCTAATGAACTGGATTATTTTGAGAAACCTGATTATTTTGTAAGTTTTCCTCATATTGCCATGAGATAAAAACTATGAAAATGTTTAAACCACATCATATAATTACTTATAAAGCAAGCAAGAAAGAGCTTGCTGTTAGAATTGAAATGTGCCTTTGAGATAAACTTTAAAAGACTGAAATAAATTCTGATTACTTTTTATTACTCTGTTGTGGCATCACAGAAGGACTCAAATATCAATTTTTGAGCAATGGATTCTCATGACATAGTTTGGCCCCAATGATCAAATATTAGGTCTGGCTTCCTATGGGCAGGCATTGGTACCTGTTGTTCACAGCCATTATGAATGAAGTGGACACAATTTAAGTCTAACTTACTATAAAATGAAAACATTTCTCTTAGAATCACTTTATACTCAGCAATATTCTAAAAAGAAGTAATAGGCGGTGGTCACTGATAAGAATTGTTGATATATAGAATATATGCACTGTGTGTTTGACAGGCTCCCCAAGCTGTGTAATCTTTTCATAAGTTACCTAGCCTGTGGAGAAGGTTTAACAAAAGTGTAGAGGACTACATGCTCGGAAACAAGACGTTCCCGATAAGTCCTGCTCTTGCAAACGAAGCAGGGCGTTCCCCATAAGTCCTGGTCTTGCAAAGGAAGCAGGGCGTTCCTTCCCTGAAAACAGGGAGGACAAAGGAGCCAGCTGCAAACAGCAGACCCTGGGGGCTTGTTTATGTGTAAACATCTTGAAAATCCAGAAAGTCAGGGAAAGGTCAGAAAAACAACAATGTGTCTTGTGACTTGGCAACATTCCGCAAATGACTGTATAAAATAAAGCAGAGTGTGCCATTGGGGGCGGCCGCCATGTTTGTCTTGTCTTGTGTTGTCTTGTGTGTTCATTCCTTTGTTTAGGAAACACGTGGACCCCAACACAAAAGTCATACAATGATATCAATTTCTAATTTCTGGAACCTGTAAATGTTACCTAATAAGGAAAAATGATATTTGCAGATGTGGTTGAATTAACAATCTTGGGATGACAATTTTGTCCTGGATTTTCAGCTGGGCAATAACTGTAATCGCAAGTGTCCTATAACAGAAAGGCAGAGGAAGATTGATACAGACAGAAGTCAAATGGCACACACACAAAGGTGACAGCAGTGTGAAGACAAAGGTAGAGAGGGGTGATGCAGCCCCAAAGAAGGAATGTAAGAAGAGCAGCCAGAAGCTGGAAAAGGCAAGAAACGATGTGCCCCTAGAGCCCAGAGATGGCACAACTCTGATGACACCTTGATTTGTCCCAATGATAATGATTTTGGATTTCAGGTTTCCAGACTGTGACAATAAATTTCTCTTGTTCTAAATCACTCACTTTATGATTATTTGCTGTAGATGCCAAAGGAAATGAGTAACACCTAGTTTTACTTTAATTTCTCCAGCTGTAAAGTGAGGGTGAAAATAGTACTTACTTCAGAGTTTTTAGGACAATTAAGGAGTCAATCTATATAATGTACTCAGAATAATGCCCTGCACTTAGTAAGCAGAATTTAAATGTTAGTGTGATCTCTCTCTCTCTCTATCTTTGTCTCTTTCTATCTGTATACGTCTACATCTATATTGATATATATTTCTATTACATACAGATGCCCTTATGTCTACACCTTATACTTATATCATCTATCTATATTACCTAGAATTTTCAATTATTATGTTTGTTCTATACCTTAGGCTAAGAGTAAATGAAAAATTTTAAATGATATTAAAATTTAGAAGAAAAATGTTTTTACCAAATGACATTAAACAAACAAAAACCCCTAAAGCCCAAGAAATTTACATTATTCAAAACATTTATGTATTCACTGATCTGTGCATAATGTTACAAAATAACAAATAACATGGCATCAATTTTCCTGTATATTTATCAATAAAAGATGTGAGGTGACAGGCCCTTTTGGAGGTAATTAGGTATTAAAGGATCATCTCTCATTCATGGGATTAACACCCTTAAAAAAGAGACCACACAGAGCTAACTGACCCTTTACACCATGGAAGAATGCAGCCAGAAGACATCATCCATAAACCAGGAAATGGGTTGCCTCAGGCAAAAACGTGATTTTTGGCTTTCAATATTACTAAACAACCAATTTAACATCAGTTCCCTCTTTATCAAAGAGGAAGAATATATCACCCCTATAAAGCTGTATTGAGAATTCAATAAAGGATGTAATTAAAGACTGTGGCACATGGTAGGCCCTTACTAGCTTCTCTTAACTGAGTGTATGCAGTAAATTTGATTTTTGTCTCTGATAGGATATGGGGAAGACAGGATGAGCAGTTTAGGGTAACTTACAGAAAACATTACTGGGAAGACAAGAAACTTTGAACCAACTTTTTAATTTGTTAATACAAGTCAGTTACTGCATGTTCTCACTTATAAGTGGGAGCTAAATAAAGTATAGACATGGACATAGAATGTGGAAAAACAGTGATGTCGTTTGAATTTGTGTCCCTTCCCAAAACTCATGTCAAATTGGAGGAGGGGCCTGTTCGGAGGTGATTGAATCACGGGGTCTGATTTTTCCCTTGCTGTTCTCATGACAGTGAGTGAGTTCTCATAAAATCTGATGGTTTAAAAGTGTGTGGCACTTACTGTTTTTGTTGCTTTCTCTCTTACCAACTTGTGAAGAAGGTGATTGCTCCTTCTTCACCTTCCGCCATGTTTGTAAATTTCCTGAGGCCTCCCAGTCAAGCTTCCTGTTAAAACCATGCTTCCTGTTAAACCCAATTAAACCTCTTTTCTTCATAAATTACCCACTCTCAGGTAGTTCTTTATAGAAGTGTGAGAATGGACTAATGCAGTTCTTGGAGAGCCAGAAGGAAGGGAGGGTGAAAGGGGAGGGAGAGCAGAGAAATAACTTAATGGGTGCAGTAAGTAATTTAATGTATCCACTGAGTGATGGATATATTAAAAGCCCAGACTTTACCACTATATAATGTAACCATGTAACAAAACTGCACTTGTCCCCACTAAATTTATACCAATAAAAACAGAACAAAATAATAAAATGTCATTTATAAGGACAAATAAAATAATAAACACACTAATTTTATCTCTGATATATTAGGTCTAATTTTTAACTTGATATCCATCTTTAATAGAAGTTACTTCCCAATCAAAAAATCCTTAATTTAGGATATCATATTCTGATGAGGAAGAAATAATTTTCATCATTACCTGGAGCATACAAAATAGGATCAAATCACTGAATTTAAAGCTAGAAAGAAGACTTTTCTTCTTTGGCTCTTCCCTGAAAAACTATAGCCTTAGGGCTTAAGGTCTTCCGAATTTAGTTTTTTATTTAATGCCACTTATAAAACTTTGACCCAAGACTGACATTCTCTCCCTTCTTTTAAGCTTCCATCAAACAATCTCTGATGCTTATTATTTTACCCTTTTTGATGAGATAATTATTCATTTTATATGTACCCACTCAACTGTAAGGTCCTTGCAGATGGAAGCCATAAGTAGCTTCTATGTGTTTGCCTTTCTTTCCATCCAAGAAATAGAGAGCATAATACCTCAATGTCTTCCCCAGATCCTGAACTCACAGAATACCTAGCAGTGTACAGGGACACCTACACACCTACCCCTATCCCCTCAACACACATGGCTTTCTCTCCTTGCCTTAAGAGAATGAACATTGAAACAAATGAAGAAACGGGTTATAAAATAAGCTTGCATTCCTTCTAAATTTTAGCTTTTTAAATTCTTAATCCGTTTAGGTCTCTTGTATTTGCAAGTAGTTGTTTCTAGCTGGTCATTGATATGTTTAGAAATATCCTACATAAATGAGCTATGGAGATGAATTAACATATTCCAAAGATAAGTATTGGCATTTTGCAAAAAAATAATAAATATGTTGAGGGCATTCAGGCTGAATATATTGACTTTTCTTTATGGATTGCACTAAAATTGATCTACTGAATTTTCATAGGCAGCCTGCAAAATGACCAATTGATTATGAAGAGAGACAAAAACTTCTCTAATTATTCCAGTTCTGTGAGGCAGTGGTATGGAAGGCCAAACACTGTTCTTCATAAGTTTATCTCATTTAAGAGCTATTATTATTCACTCTTGCCAAAAGATTAATCTTGAAGAGTCATGTGCTTGTAATCCTATTGTAATTGCCTTTTTACTTGACTTTCTTCTCTGAGATTCTATCAGCTTACCGATAATTACTAAGCCGTCCCTTCCCCTGGGCTATAAGAGTACCCAGCAATAAAAACATACACGAATATTTCTATCATATATGAATGAATGAAAATCTGACTACAACCTACAATTAAAGGTAATTCCTTTGAGAGAAGTTGGAGGGGATGGAGATGGAGGATGCAGGTGTTATTTTATTTATAATATATTTCATTATATTAGGTCCAAAGACTTCCATTGGATTATTTGTACAGATTGATCATTCTAGCATAACTATGGTGACTTCTGAGAACTTCAGAAGTAATGACAGCAATATATCATTAGGTTTTGCAAAAGACTTTGGAAGAGACTATCACATGTTCCAAAGTAGATTCAAAATTCCACCTCAAATGGTATAATGCACATTTCACTTCAAAACTGAACCTTCTAGGCTGACTGTTCCCTATGGACTTGTGTTCAGATTTCTTCTAGAAAGACTAGAGTGACAGTCTGAGCTAAAGCTAATAAAAAGCAGCTCCAGCATGACTCAGTATGTGCACTTAAGTAAGAAAAACCTCTGGAAGGTGAGTGTGAACTATTACAGCTAGACATAAACATGATATTTGTGAATATTCTAAAGCGGATTTTAAATTGTTAATTTAAAATGAGTTTAATACAATTACAAAAATAAAAGATACATTTTACGTATAATTCTGTCATCTGACCAAATAATGTTTATCCTGATAAAGTACTATAACATAGTGGAAATTATTTGGAGTCCCATAGAACATAATTTTATAGGCTTATCTAGCTATATATCATTGTGCACATCACATTTTGTAGCAGTGCTTTCTTTTCCTATTTATGTGTGCCTATATTTACATATCTGGATTGTTTGAAGAATTATATACAATAATATAAATGAAAAACCTTGAGAAATGCTTGAATACAGTAGTTTCTCAAACAATGGAACTTACTGTTACAGGTTTTAAGGTTTGTTGTGTATTTTTCTAATCTCAGTCCCTATGCCCGTATACTTTTAGCAATTGCAATCAAAATTCATAAATGTCCTTGATTCCTTCATGTTGTGATTTTGTTTCATCTATTTTTTCACAGTAGGCATTTAGTTTATTTTTTAACATAGTCAAATGTTCATTTTTAATCACTTCAAATACTGCCTATAGTGAATTGACCTCCGGATGGAGACGTAAGCTTTCTGAGGCAGATCTTTAGAAGTGACTTCTTAAATAAGGGGCACTAAGCCCTGACTAGGAATAGCTGTTTGTTATTTCCATCTGCACTTGATGAGGAAGTTGTGGCCTCTTTTTTCACTGATGTGGATTTTGCCATCATTATCCATGCCTCTAACCTGCGGCCTTGATTACTATAATACTCTTGACTTTGGGCTACTTTTGAGCTTCGGCTGGTGAGGAATGCAGCAATCTGTTTGCTTGCGGGTAGCCACTGCAGGAAGCATATTGTATCAGTGTTCCATCGTAAAATGCAATGGAGCTGCACTTTAATAAAGCCACAGCAAGGCTGAGTATATTTGAGGAATCACTTGAATATTTAATAAGTCTAAATGGAAAGAAGATACTTTTTTGTCTTTTTTTCTTGCACTATTTTGCTATCCGTGGTTGAACAAAAGACACTTAATAAAAACATTTTAGCTCAACTGCTATCGTTTCCAACACCATAGGCATTATACAGCAGAAAAGTTTTAGATTCACAGCAGGGCTTAAAGGCCCTTGCTTCTATTGCTTCTAAATTCAATGTAAAGTATTGCTGAGGAGTTACGGCTACCATACACACACACACACACACACACACACACAGACACACACACACACATACCTGCCTTCAGCTCTTGGCACCATCTTCATGAAGAATGAAGAAGCAAAACTCAAAAAGTGTCTATCAATGTGGAAAAGGGAGCTATATAATCAGGTAAAAAAATGAAAGATAAAAAAAGGCAGACAAAAGTCATGTCATGACATTATCAGAGGCAAGGTGTGAAAACAGATATTTTTGGTGATTTCATACAAAGAGACAGAATAAAGAATTACCTCACTTCAGAAAATCTTTAGATATACCTACATATATATAGAACACATGCATTTAAATTATATATATATATATATTTACTTTGTTTCCATACTATACAGTGTCCACAAATACAGAAATATATATGTCCTTGATTTCTCTCAATGAACACTCCATTCCTGCTTTCAAGATGTGTTTTTAGCCATTATATTATCCAAGTACCTTGCTTTATAATTTGAAAACATCTTATCAGATTTCATTTCCTCATTGTATTTTCTTTTTTGATAATATGGAAATGCTACAATTATATCATCCACTCTGTTTCTGCATATTCTTTTGTAGTTACTGGTGCTCTGTTTTTATTTGTGACTGAAACTGACTAAGGAAATTTATAGATTTGGTGCATCCCCCTACTTCATTAACTCACAAGCAACAAGAGCAGCTGTTAGTGAATTAACATTAGTCCACTTTCAAAAACTTGTGGGCAGATAATTCCAATTATAGTTAGTTATGACTGACTTCTGCTTTCATGAAGATTGACAGAATGTGCTAGAGATATGGGACAAGGTTTACGACTGGAGTCGTGGTTCAGACCCTGAGTTGACTGTAGAGGTTGGGTCTAGGAGACAGAATTAACGTAGTGGTTTGGGTGTCAGTTTAGCCACAAACCAAACTTCATTGCTCCCTAGCTGTGAAATGTTGAACAGGTTAGAAAACTCTAAAACTCAGGGTTTTTGTCTGTAAAATGATGATGTTAATTATACTTGTGTCAAGGATTTTGTGCATATTAAATAAGACGTCTTCATTCACGGTGTCTGCATTAAGCACCCAATCATTTTAGCTATGATTGTTCATACCATCCTATGTGAAATAAGACGGGTATATTCTCTTACCTTTTAGGCTTCTCTAGTGTCAATATTGCCCTCAAGAAGTCAGAAAAAAAAAAAATTGGACATTCAAGAGGTTCACTGTTGTTTAAAGCTGTTAGTTTGCATGATTAATACCATTAAGTCATTTATTTCATTCTTTCTTTCTTTTTTTTAACTCAGTCAGTGATTACTGAGTGTCTACCATGGGCTAGAGGCTATGCAAATTGCTGAAGCTTGAATGACGAATAAGGCAGAATTTCTGTCTACAGGAAACAGGTCTATGACCTATAGAAATATCTACAGGAAAACAGAAATTACAATAGAGTATCTCGATATAGGAATGCACCTATCTCAGTCTTGGGAGTGACGGGGAGAAGAAAAGTCCTACAGAGGAGATAGAATCTCATCTCAATTTCTGAGGAAAAGTACGTTATAACTAAAAGAGGCATTAGAGGTTAACAAGTCCACAGAATTAATTTTAGAGTTGAGACTGGGAGAGATTACAGGACATGGCCACACAGTCCAGAACTGAACAGCCCGAGCTCCTTCGACTCCACAGCTTGTGCTCAAAATCATCTTTTCCAAGCCACAAGCTGTGTTGTTTTCCATAGATCTTAGAAAATGGGCCATGACCTTCAAACTTAACATTCTGGAAAACGTGGTCCCTAAGTCAGGCAGTCAGCCCATCTGGGGAATGTTGAAAATCCTATAATTTCCACCCTTCCCTACAGCAATATTTCCCTTTCATTTGATTGTAAGGTGGCAATTAAAATAAAATGCAATACAGTACACAAGAAGAGGGCAGAGGCAAAACATGAGAGACTCCCAGTGGAAAAGGAGGGAAGCATATGGTAAAGGTAATTGGCTTCTCTCTGTTACATGCAGGCATATAACTGAAGAGTTGCATATAGCAATCTATGTATTTCTGAATTTATAAGAAACTCATTTTATAACCGGTACTGACTTTCAATAAATGGGTCATAAATAGTAGGGATCCTTTTCCCACTCTAATGTAACTTGGACAACTTCTTTATCCTAGATTCACATTGAGCCCAACGCTTTCCATATCTATCCTAAATATAACTGGTCACCATTGCAAAACAAAATTTAGTGCTTTCCTTCGATGGTAAGAGACTTTTTTACAATGTTTATTGATTTTTCAAAGTCCAGAGTAGCTAACCTGGTTTCCAGTTTATCAAATCCACTTGAATCATGGTGTGTGTTTGTGTGTGTGTGTGTGTATGTTTTTTTTCGTTGTCAAGGTTACAAGCAGCATAAGGCACTCAGCATGTATGAGTGAAGAACATGTCATAATATTATTTTATTCTAAGAAATCCCAACCTGTTGATAAGTTATCTCAATCAAACTTAAACTCAAAAGTATAGTAGGCAAAATGCCTATTTAGTACCCTCCTGGGTAATTCCTAATTAGGATGTATTAATAATTATGCATGCTCTGTACCATATAGACTGTTGTGAATAATGGTTTCCCCAATGTAATAAAAATTTAGTGAGGCTTTGTCTTACACTGTCAATTAAGTACATTTCTGGCCTACTGACTAAATTTTGATTTATGTTGCCTTCTTCTTACTTTTTACAAAAGTGAGAAATTACAGAGCTATCTTAACGTTTCAAAAGATTAATTGTCCACAACGCCAATTTGGTTTGCATGAAGTCTGAACAGCTGTAATTATGCTCAACTTCCCCAGTGAATATACCTAAGAAAGTATTTCTAGGTTACAAGTTCCATCGTGTTACATTTAAGAGGCCAAATTAAATACAACGAAACCTACTAATTTCACTCTTCTCCTGAATGTTCTCTTGCAGTTCACATTCAAATTTCAAAGTCTTAGCAAAGTTTCTAAACTGCGGGGCTGCCAACATTTTACTTTTCTTTTCTTCTTTTATCCTCTTTGAAAAATCAGAAGAAAGTTTTTTTCTGACCAGATAATTATTTTTTGATTAATACCTTCTTTTCTACTTGCATGCAGTCAGCTAATAAAATGACAAGAAAAAGTAGATACATTTGAATTTCAAGTTCTCCTTTCAAAGGTTTAATCACAGTCTTTGAACTGAACTCAGTGATACGTTATCTGGAGTTATCCATTTTGTCATAAAAATCATAATATTGCAATCATCCTAAAATAGCCCAGTTGAAAATATTAGCTCAAAGTCAACTGTAGGAGGGCAGAATTTTCACACTGACTCATTAGTGAGTACTTTTAAAAAATACATATTTTTTAATTGACAGTCATTGTATATATTTATGAGGTATAATGTAATGTTTTGATATGTGTTTGTAATATGATATTTTAAATACCCTCATAGATATTACTTTCCAATGGACAACATTTTTTTTTTTTTTTGAGACTGAGTTTTGCTCTGTTGTCCAGGCTGGAGTGCAGTGGCGAGATCTTGGCTCACTGCAACCTCTACTTCCCGGGTTCAAGTGATCCTCCTGCTTCAGCCTCCCTAGTAGCTGGGACTACAGGCGCCTGCCACCACACCTGGCTAATTTTTGTATTTTTAGTAGAGGCAGGGTTTCACCATGTTGGCTAAGCTGGTCTCAAACTCCTGACCCCAAATGATCCACTCACTTTGGCTTCCCAAAGTGCTGGGATTACAGATGTGAGCCACTGTGCCCGGCCGACAGCATTATTTTTAATCATTGTTTTTAATTATTAGAGGAGGGGCTTAGAGATCTGTACCATTTTTTAAATTTTTATTCTAATATCTTTAGAAAAGATGCCAAAACTATTCATTCAGTTCCAGAGGCAGCTACATTCAAAATACACCTCAAAATGTTTCAAGAGTTTTTTGTTTTTTTGTTTTTTGTTGTTGTTGTTTTGTTTTGTTTTGTTTTGCTGCATAGTGTTCTAGAAACAGTTTTTATCTTGAGTCCTGTATTCCATAAAGTAAGCTCCTTTTAGCTCTGTGGGTGCAAACATAAAAAGAAAAGACTTGAAAACAACAAGTCTACATGAAAATGTAGACTTTAGAATATTTACAGCTTAATAGACACCAGAACTAGGCATTAGCCAGAGTAAGTCAGAGAGTTTAAAGATACCTTAGAGATCAATACAGAAAAGTCAAGGCCAGATGTCCCAGCATTACTTAAGGAGAGGCAATCTCAGCAAAAAAAAAAAAAAAAAAAAAAAAAAAGTCAGAATCTGATAGACTGAATTTAGATCTCAGTTTTTAACTTACTGTATGACATTGAGGTAGTTATTCAAACTCCCTAACTTCTTTAATCTTATTTTTAAAATGAATATTGCAATATTTATGTAGTATTGTAATAAATAAGTATGGGTTAACCTCCAGCCCACAATGACATACATTCTCCTAGAACTACCCATAACTACCACACCCAATATTAAGGTTAAAAGTTAATACCTACGTTTGTATATTTTGACCTTCCCTTCTCTGGGAACATAGAGTATCTCACCCGTCTCAAGCTAAACCAATCCACTTTTATTCCTGAAAGACTGGAATTTCGTCTCAGGCATTAAGCGTAGCTTGGCTTGACTGTTGAACTGAAGTGATATAAGGCCGCCATCTTTTGCCATGTGTACAGGAAAGCAGAGAAAGCCATCAACAGACAGACATGAATCAGGCAGATAGTGAAAGCTGGTTGTGAGAGATTCAGAGAGACCGAAATATGGGTTGCTTGGGTTCTGGATGATTTCCTGTGCCCTGGTTTTAATCCTTCTCTGCCTGTGTCTGTCCTTGGCATATGTTGCCATGATGCATGTCTGTGTTCATGTAATAAATTTACCCATCATGCCTAGGTTAGCACAAATTGATGTTGTTTCCCAGCCAAAATAAATAAATAGAATATAATAAAAAATTAAAAAAAAACCCAAAAAAACTCAATAATTTTAGCTGAGAAAAATATTAACCTCATGAACTAACTGTGAAATCTAAATTAGGCAATTATAAAGTATCATACAGTCCGATGTCTGGCATAGAGTTTTAATAGCCACACATTTTTCTGTTGCCTACCAGAACCAGGTGTTTGTGCAACTTATGCAGATCATTCCACGTAAACTGTTGACTGGTTAAGTGCTCATGTTTCCATCTGTTTCCATCTTATCGATGAGACTAACTAAGGAATGGATAGATTTAGTGACCTGGTCATAGCCATACATCTATGTGTTTATTCAATACATATTTATATGTTACTAATGCAAAGCAAACATAAGTCAATCACTTGAGATACTACGAAAAATTAGATAGAAATCATTCCTGTCTTCAAAGTTTCACTGAAGAGTGGGAAGAGTAGGTTTCAAGTGTTTTATAAAACTGCCAAACTCAGGTTCTCTTCAGACATTCGATGTTTACTATTTCTGCTGGGTGAAAAGTTTCTACATAGAACAGGAGTCTCTTGAATTCTGAGACTTCCATATTAATAATACATCACAAAGCATTTCAGTCATTAATTTAATTTTAGTAAATTTGCTCAATTGCTTGTTTTTGTAAGCCAAAAGATATGTGACAAATTATAGTTCATTTTTCACAATTCCAGATAAGTTTTCTTTTCAAAAAGAAATCCTTTTCCTGTCCCTTGTGTTAACAAAAGCTAGCATTCATTGAATTGTTCCTGTGTGGCAAACATTGTTAGAGGTAATTCCCATGCAGTTACTATTCAATTTTCTTAACAACTTCATGTGACTATTTTTCTTTTTTTAATTTTCTGATGTTTCAGTAGAGGAAACCAAACCAGAAAGGGCTCATGGCTTGGTCAATATTGAATAGGTAGCGATGGAGTAAAGATTTCTACTCAGACAGTGTAACAGCACAGCCCATTCTCCTAACCACTCCTCCATATTTCCTTAAAAACATAGCACAATCATAATCACACATATAGAATTTATTATATATGGAATAATTATCATGTGCCAGGTTAATGCTGAACATGTATTTATTATATTATGGTTCAGTAACAAGAGGAGTCAATGCTATCACTGCAAAGAATTTTAAGGAAATTACATATAGCAAAATTTAATGTAGATCTTACCACTCCTCTATTATTTCAAGTTATATTTGATTCATTTAAGTCCTGTTAAATGTGACTGAGTTTTATTAAAATATGACTTCACATCCTTGACAAAAACAAAATGAAAATAGAAAAAAAAATTAAAATAGTTGTCTTTAGTAAGAGTCCAGAATGTAGATTAGATAATACTCCAATGTATTTTAAACAAAGAGCTTATTCAAAATTTAAGACAACAAATTTCATTTACCCCTTGCCATGATATTCTACAGCATGTTGGGATAGAGGGACAGCCCTGATATCTATGGTTAAGTTAATGCCCCCGATGATTTAGGTTAAATGTTATAACCTCTCCAAGCCTTTAGTCTATCTGTAAATTAAATTATCTGTGAATTATTATCTGTAAATTAAAGAGGGTTATTAAAGTGACCACCAGGTTTCACTTTGTATCATGATTCTATTCAACTGACATTGACTCAGTGCAGCACTGGATCTTGAAAAATTTTGAGCTCTATGTTGACTCAGAAAAAAAAATCAATAGGAAGTCACAATAAAGAGACGTGGCTGTACAATTGCAGGGCATTTGCAGATTTCTGTTTCACTCAACGTAGGTGAACTGCTGTATACAATAGACTCTGAAATGTGCATTGGTTAACATACAGTTGATGTTTGTTTCTAGGTCTCATGAGAATATGGCACAAGTGAACAGGATTGTGGGATAGCCCTTCCTGTGCAGTCATTCAATGACTCACCTAGTGGACACTATTTCAATTCTAGCTGGAATGGAGAAGATATGTTGAGTGTCACCATATGGGAGGTTTACAGGAGCCAGGTCTGAAGATGGCAAGCATCACTTTTCACTTTCTATTATCTAGGTTTCATTGACATGGCCAAATCTAACTGAAAGGGATGCTAAACTCATAGTTTCTGTGTGTCACTAGGAAGAAAATGAAAATATGGATGTTGGTGATTAGCTATCAGTCTCTTCTCTGATATGTAACACATCTTTAAATTATAATGTTCATCTTGGCTTTTATTTGTGATAGGCTCCTTTACTTAGTATGTTACAGATTTAAGTTACAGCTCTGCTTGGTCAATTTGAGGATTGATTGATTGATTGACTGATTGACTGATTTAGAGATGGAGTCTCACTCTGTCTCCAGGCTAGAGTGCAGTTCTCAGCTCACTGCAACCTCCGCCTCCCGGGTTCAAGAGATTCTCCTGCCTCAGCCTACCGAGTAACTGGGATTACAGGTGCATGTCACCACACTCTGCTAATTTTTTGTACTTTTGTTAGAGACGGACTTTCACCGTGTTAGCCAGGATGGTCTTGATCTCTTCTCTGATATGTAAAACGTCTTTAAATTATAATGGTCATCTTGGGCATACCTCAGGTTCTGCCTGCCTTGGCCTCCCAAAGTGCTGGGTTTACAAGCATGAGCCACTATGCCAGATCAATTTCTTAATTTCTTAAATGACATTAATAACTCCCAAAGTGACCAGTTGTTTAGCTCAGTCATAGGACATTAAAAAGTGTTGGATGAATGTTTCTAGATTGGTGTCAGTTGGATAACTTTGTTCTGATTAAATTATTATTTTTTTTAATCTTTTTTTTAACTTTCATTTTAAGTTCAGGAGTACAAGTGAAGGTCTGTTACATAGGTAAATTTGTGTCACGGGGGTTTGTTGTACAGATTATTGCATCACGCAGGTATTAAACTTAGTACCCATTTGTTATTTTTCCTGATTGTCTCCCTCATCCCACCCTCTGCTTTCTGAAAAGCCCCAGTGTTTGTTGTTCTCAGTAAGTGTCCATGTGCTCTCATTATTTAACTCCCACTTAAAAGTGAGAACATATAGTATTTAGTTTTCTATTCTGGTGTTCGTTTGCTAAGGATAATGAATTCCAGCATCATCCATGTCCCTGCAAAGGACATGATCTTGTTCTTTCTATGGCTGTGTAATATTCCATGGTGTATATGTACCACATTTTCCTTATCCAGTCTATCATTGCTGGGAATTTAGGTTGATTCCATGTCTTTGCTATCGTGAATAGTGCTGCAATGAACATATGTGTGCATGTATCTATATAGAATAATTTATATTCCTTTGGGTATATATTCAGTAATGGGATTGCTAGGTCAAATGGTATTTCTGTTTTTAGGTCTTTGAGGAATTGTCATACTGTCTTCCACAATGGCTGAACTAATTTATACTCCCATCAACTGTGTATAAGTGTTCCTTTTTCTCCACAACCTTCATTCTCTATATTTTCATTGCAATATAAATTTCATAAAGCAGGAACCTTGTCTATCTTGTGTCCAATGAGATAGACAGCAGCTACAGCAGTGCCTGGCACATAGAAAGTACTCAGTGAGTATTTATTGAATGGATATATACTTAGACAATAAACTATTGTCCTATGTAGTGAAGTCATGCAATGTTTCTTTAAAACTATTACCTGTTGATATGGTTTTGCCCTGTGTCCCCACCTAAATCTCATGATGAATTGTAATCCCCGTGTGTCAAGAGAGGGACCTGGTATGAGGTGATTGGATCGGGGGGCAGATTTTCTCCTTTCTGTTCTCGTGACAGTGAGTGGGTTCTCATGAGATCTAATGGTTTAAAGGTATGCGGCACCTCCCCCTTCTCGCTGTCTCTTTCTTGCTCTGCCATGGTAAGACGTGCTTGCTTCCCTTCAATTTCTCCGTGATTGTAAGTTTCCTGAGGCCTCCCAATCATGATTTCTATTAAACCTGCAGAATTGTGAGTCAATTAAAACTGTTTTCTTTATAAATTACCCAGTCTCAGGTAGTTCTTTATAGCATTGTGAGAACAGAGTAATACAACTATAAAAAACTAAACAGACATATAGGACTGCTAACGTAGAACATCTCCAACCATTGCATTTTCATTACTCCACTTCAGAATTACCACTATGTCTGTGAGGCTATTTAATATCAAAAATAAATAAGTCACTGAGGGTCCACAATTGGACTAAGAATGATGATCACTAACACTGAACAGTAAAAGGTGATCATACATCACATTGTGCTTGTGATAGCCATAGATTTCACCTGGATGTTGCATCATGAGACAACATGAAACTCACAAGTGTCCCAGTTTAGATAACAAATTACAGTACATAAATACTCTAGTTACAGATTTTTGTTTTGCCTTATGTTTGAATTATGATATATTTGAATCCTTCCTGATTTTTCTTGAATAGCTTTAATTTCATTGAAGCTTGTGGGTCCTTAATAATTGGAATGACTGTTCTAAATAACAGACATCTTGAGATAATCTGGCCCTGTTTTATGAAGCATTGTGCTATTTTTATTTAAGCATTTGTTAATAGGCTAACTTAACTATTCTGGTTAAGAAGCAAAGTGAAATTCATTGAAATACACCACTGAGCAGTACACTCAGATGTACTTGGCAACAGATTTCCCAAGCATAATTGTATGGGCTAGAAGCTATGGCTAATGCCACTGTTGAAATTTCAAACATAAATCATAATAACCAATGAACTGGCAATAGAGTTACTAAGCACAAATGTGTCTAGTAGCAGCTACAGTTGACTGTTGCAGCTGAAAAGTCCAAACACCACTCATAAGCACAGTGATTTAAGTCAGAAAATAATTCTCAATGGAATATTTTCTAATTTGTTTGAATACTTTTTAGAAAACTTCAAAGATAATTCTTTTCAAATTGCAATGATTAGAGAAGTAGGTTGTTTACTGATATAGATACACATATTTTGGGAGAACATGTGATATTTTGACACATGTATACAATGTGATGATCAAATCAGTGTAATTAGGATATTCATCACCTCAAACATTTATTACTTCTTTTGTACTAGAAACATTAAAATTCTTCTCAAGAAGAAGTTTTCCTTTTTTAAATTAGTAGGATAATTTCTGGCTTAGGATCTAATTCTTTAGTTAATTAAAAAAGCAATTACCTGTCCTTTCTTTTGTACTACATAAAAACTATTATATTTACTACTATTGTTACTCATTCTCCTCCCCTTCCTAGTACTCAAATACAGGCCATGTATTACTCTAGTATTTACAAATATACCTACTAAGACAATACCATTTGTTTCCCCCAGGAAAAGTCCACTCAGGCCTCACTCCTTCTGTAATAACTTTTATATTTCCACAGCTGACAGAAATCTCACCTCTCTTAACTCTTTGCCTAAAGAACAGGTAGCACAGCTTTTAATTTTAAACAGAATAATTATTTTCTTTAATTACATTAATAACTACCATGCATCAGGCATACTGCTTAATGTTTTTATACCCGTTATCTCATTTTTTCATTATAATAATATTATGAGATAGTTACCATACTTTGCTCTTTGTGTTATACACACTTGGTCTTTTCCAAAAAATAAACATCCTTGAGGTCAGTAAGCATATGTTTACCCTAGGATGAATCTTGGCAGATGATAGGTGCTCAGTAAATAACTGTCAATGAAAAATCTGAAATCAGGAGGATACTATATGATTTGTCTTAGTTATCTATTGCTGCATTGCAGTGGTATCGCAACCTTTGTGACTTAAAACAACATGTATTTATTATTTCACGCTTTTTGTGGATAAGAAACTCTGGGTTTCCCTAGCAGGGCCCTCTACTTCAGGTTCTCACAAAGCTGCACTCAGTTGCAGCGAGGGCTGCGGTCTCATCTGAGCTTGACTGGCGGTGGGGGGTGATGTACCTCTCCAAGCTTATGTGAATATTGGTAACTTCCAGTTCCTATCATGTTGGAGGACTAAGGACCTCAGCATCTTGCTGTCTTTCAGCCAGAGGCTTATATCAGTTTCTTGCCATGTGTGCCTTCTCAAAATAGCCCCTCGCTTTCTCAAAGCTAGCAAATCCGGGAGCCTAACGAAGATGGGTGTTATAACTCATGTGTTGTGATCATATGCACATACACACATCTCCTCTCCCTTGCTGTATTCTGTTGGTTAGAAGCAAATCACAGGTCAGACATACAGTCAAGAGAAGGGAATTACATGTGCAGAGTTATGACCATCTCAGAGTTTTATCATCATACATTCTTTTCTAGCAGGTTTTCTACAAGGAAACTTGTTCAATTGTAACAGAGTGTTTATCAGAAAGGGCCATTTAAAAAAAAAAAAAAAGTGAGTAAGGAGTTTTAAAATCTGCCAATTTAATATATGGCTAGTTTAAGAGGAAGGTGGGGGTGGTTTTTGAGGTTAAGTTTGCTCTACAGAAACTGGCTACTCTCTCCATATCTTTTACAGTGCGTGGACACACTATTAAAATATTTATACCACTTGCCTAACTGCATCTAGAAATTATATATTGGACGTAATCTATTTGACCACATTTTATTTTTGCCCTTTCTTTTAAAAGCATTTTTGGCAACTTGATCTACCTGCCTTTCATGGTCCAAGGCACGTCAGCACTGTAGCTTGCCAGGTAGCCAAATTCATCTTAAATTATAGCAGGATAGGTTCAAGGGAATATATATCATTGAAAGGAAGTCAGATTATTATGTCTGAATCTTTATGTGACTTCTCAACTACTTTCATAGTTTAAATTACAGCTGATACAATTTCTCATGGAGTAATATTAAAAAATCATAAAATAACATATGCAGATCCACATGAATTCTCATTTATGATTTTTTAATTCTCCTATGATATTTCCATGTTTAGTAAAGTAGCATTACATGTTTCAGTACAGTTTTACTGAAGCAGGAAATTAATTTTAAGTTTCATAAAATTCTTCCCTTCCTATCTGTCTCCGTATCTTCTTTCTAATATTGCTAACAGAAAGATATTTGTAGTTAAATAAAGGTAAGTGCCAACTGTCAATTCCAGCTCCTTCCCTTACTAGTTGTCTGGTCTTGAAAATTCACATAGTCATTTGAGCATCTATGTCCTCATCTGTTAAACAAAAAGAAAAGAAAAAGGATAATTATACCTGCCTCACAGGGTGGGGGTAAGGATTAAATAAGATTAAATATCTAATGTGCTTAATACAGTTCCCAGCACTAGGTTGGCACGTAGTCCATGTTAATTTCTTCCTCCAATTTTACATTTTTAAATCTTTTGTACAGTTTAAAAACTGTGATTTCATTGGCATTATTTCCAAATAAAGTTTATGATCCATAAAGGGATGGCTCTTTCTAAAACTGGGTTGACTATGATCACTACAATCACGTATGTACATTGACTTCAAGCTTCAGTAAATGTTTTTCAATGTGTTTTTGATAAATCGATGCTAAATAGCTCATTGCTGGATTCAATTTTAATTTTTGTTTGGTAATTTCCTTTCTGTCTGAATGAAATTTGAGTCACCATTTGCCTACATTTATGAAAGTTTGTCCTGTTGTAGACTAATTTCATTATACTTATAGTAAGCCCTTGAAACATCATATTGAAGTAATTGATAAAGAATTTTGTTTCATTTCTCCATCAAATAGTCCATGAACATCTGCTATGTGCTAGTCACATTGGAGACGACAAAGGAAAAGGAGCAATTTTAAGAACAAAATTATTATTAATAATATTGAGTGCTTATTGTGTATTAGTCACGCTTCTAAGTAAAGCATTTACTCACTTAAACCTTAAGCATCCCTTAAGGTAGGCATTATTTTCACTATTTTGTGTTTGAGAAAACCGAGGTTCAAAGAAGTTACATAACTTGTTGATCACATGACTAATAATGGCAAAGCCAGAATTCAAACCCAAGATGTCTAACTGCAGAATTCTTTGTTTCCATTAGTGGCAAAGGCTTACATCTAGACGCTCATGATCTACTACTGTATTTCAAATGTCTTTTAGCCCATTCGTTAGATAAAACGTTTGTTTTAATCATTTTTTAACTGCATTCTCCCCATCCAAGAGAGAAGAGATCTTGTGGAAATACCATTAGAAAGTCGTATTGGGCCAGGCATGATGGTTCATGCCTGTAATCCCAGCAACTCCTGGGGAGGCTGAGGCAGGAGGATTGCTTGAGCCTAGTTCAAGGCTGCAGTGAGCTATGATCACACCACTGTACTCCAGTCTGGGCAGCAGAACAAGATCTGTCTCCAAAATAAAATACAGGGAAATTACATGGGATGACCCCATGTGACCACTCCAGTGTGGGTCAGGAAGCTCTTCTCCAGTGCTCCTCACTCATTCATGCAGTTTTTCTGAAGATGGAGGCCTTTAAAGAGGTGCTGAGAGTGACCTGGTTGGCGTCAGTCATTCGTTCATGTTTCTCATTTGTGGTGAAAAATCTATTGAAGACTCTGAGTATGGAGTGGGCATGGGTAGTGGCTTTGTTCCCTTGCTTCTTCCTGATGCCTTGGGACTAGCAGGAGATATTAACCTGCCATTTGTGTGTATTCTGCAGACTCAATCTTTCATTGGGACTGTCATTCCAAGATGACACCTAAAGGATAGGGAGCCTAGAATGCACCACCCTTGCATGTATAAGAGAGCCAACTCCTTTACATTACATCAAACTTGGTTCCCAACTGTGGTTAGAAAAAGGGGTGCTATTTATTTGCCTTTTTGTGGACCTCATGTATTAGTCAGCTAGGGCTGCCATAACAAAATACCACAGGCTGGATGGTGTTTAAGCCAAACAGAAATTCATTTTCTCACAGTTCTGGATGCTGGAAACACAAGATGCAGGTCCTGGCAGGTTTAGTTTCTTCTAAGCCTTCTCTACTTGCCTTGGAGATGGCTGACTTCTTGCTATGCCTTCCCATGTCCCTTGATCTATGCACAGGCATCCCTGACATCTCTTCCCCTTTTTATAAGGACACCTGGCATATTGGATGAGGACACACCATGGACCTCATTTAAGCTTAATTACTTGTTTAAAGTCCCTATCTGCAAAGATAGTCACACTGGGGATTACAGCTTCAACATAAATATCTGTGATTGGAGTGAAGGACACAATTCAGCCTATAACACCCCATCTAGGGACCCTGGCTGGATGCCTTTTAAAGTGAACCATTTTGAAAAAGTAGATCAAGTCATTGCGAAAAGGCTAACTTTCCCTTTTCTTCAACCAATAAACATAAACTCTCACATTTTCTAAACTTTCCTTCAAAATAAATAGTTATTGAAATAATAGCTAATACTTATTGATTGCTTATTTATGCAGTAGAAATGCATCAGTTCACTGAATCCGTATGACAACCCTCTGTTTTGGGTCCTCTTATTAACCAATTTTACAAAGTAAAAGTATAACAGAGAGGTCAAGCAACTTGTCTACATTCTTCCTCCCCGTGATGGTGCTGAAATTTGAACTCAGATTTTGTGTCCAGATATGATCACATAGCTGATACAGGCTGAATGTCTTGGTACTTTCTTGATATGTACTTTCTATTTGTAATGATAGATATGTAAAATACAGACATTTTTGACATAATTATTTATACCATACGGCTTTGCAAAAATTTGAAGTCAGATTTTGTGTCCAGACATGCTTATATAACCTGATACTATGCTAAATGTCTTGGTACTTGCTTGATATGTACTTTGATAGAAGTGCATTTGTGGCCGGGCACAGTGGCTCATGCCTCTAATCCCAGCACTTTGGGAGGTTAAGGCAGGTGGATCGCCTGAGGTCAGGAGTTCAAGACCAGCCTGGGAAACATAGTGAAACCCTATCTCTATTAAAATACAAAAAGTATCTGGATGCCGTGGTGCGTGCCTGTAATTCCAGCTACTCAGGAGGCTGACGCAGGAGAATCGCTTGAGCCCAGGAGTCAGAGGTTGCAGTGAGCCAAGATTGAGCCATTGCCCTCCATCCTGGGTGACAGAGCAAGACTCCATCTGAAAGAAAAGAAAAGAAAAGAAAAGAAAAGAAAAGAAAAGAAAAGAAAAGAAAGAAAGAAGTGCATTTGTAATGATAGAAATGTAAAATAGAGAAACTGATGTATTTTTGTAATAATTATTTATGCAATTTGGTTTCATTGAAAAATTCACCAGAAGCAGAGGTTGTTAATCCAGTTAGGCAGCTCCCCCTTGTTCAGGCTGGTAGATTCCTGCCAGATACAATTATTACCCCGGGTTCCTGTTTACCAGCCAAGAAGGGTTTGGATACAAGCTCCTTGGGTGGAGCCCAGAAGGGCGGTGGCAGACTCACTGCTAAGAAGGCATCTTAATAGGTGAAATGAGAAACTCTAGCCAAAAAGACACTGCAGAAACACC
This sequence comes from Macaca fascicularis, assembly GCF_037993035.2. NCBI lineage: Eukaryota > Metazoa > Chordata > Mammalia > Primates > Cercopithecidae > Macaca > Macaca fascicularis. Next base: position 18,769,453 of record NC_088379.1, on the reverse strand, counting down.
TAGACATTATGAGGATGAGCCAAGATGAACAGATGATGTAATCCACAGCATGACCACAGCCCTCCAAGCCGGGGTTGCTTCTGACTGGTTTGTGAAAAATAAGTTCTTGTGCTCAAGTTCACTCAGAGAGAAGGGCGGCTACACTCAACACATTTTGTGAGCGTCTGAGAAGTAATGTTAATAAAACATGTTGAATTTGGTTTGTGAAAGACTGATAATCTTGAGACAGTTAAAGCAATTAGAGGTAGGGAACCATATTTAATTTTCATTGTTTTTCAAAAACACTTAAAAATCAGTCCTATACTTGAAATTATAGTCTCCTTAACATTTAACCTCCTATATTTTCTAAAAAGCAACCATTATGGAAGGGCCAGAGAGCTGTTTTCTTAAAAGCTTAAACCATAACTAACGTGTGGTTGAAAAAAATAACTATTTTCTTAATACCTTATATTACTAGAACTGGGATGGAGCAGATTCATTTGTCGGTTGGCCCTAGCTCTTCCCTATTTCAGTTTGGTAACTATTTAAATGAGAATCATTCTCATTTAAATAGTTACATGCTCATATAACCTGATACTATGCTAAATGTCTTGGTACTTGCTTGATATGTACTTTGAGAGAAGTGCATTTGTGGCCAGGCACAGTGGCTCATGCCTCTAATCCCAGCACTTTGGGAGGTTGAGGCAGGTGGATCGCCTGAGGTCAGGAGTTCAAGACCAGCCTGGGAAACATAGTGAAACCCTATCTCTATTAAAATACAAAAAGTATCTAGATGTCGTGGTGCGTGCCTGTAATTCCAGCTACTCAGGAGGCTGAGGCAGGAGAATCGCCTCTTGTATTCGCCATCTTGTATTTCCAGCATCCAGAACTGTGAGAAAATGAATTTCTGTTTGGCTTAAACACTATCCAGCTTGTGGTATTTTGTTATGGCAGCCCTAGCTGACTAATACATGAGGAAAAGGCAAATAAATAGCACCCCTTTTTCTAACCACAGTTGGGAACCAAGTTTGATGTAATGTAAAGGAGTTGGCTCTCTTATACATGCAAGGGTGGTAAATTCTAAGCTCCCTATCCTTTAGGTGTCATCTTGGAATGACAGTCCCAATGAAAGATTGAGTCTGCAGAATACACACAAATGGCAAGTTAATATCTCCTGCTAGTCTCAAGGCATCAGGAAGAAGCAAGGGAACAAAGCCACTACCCATGCTCACTCCATACTCAGAGTCTTCAATAGATTTTTCACCTCATATGTAAGAATGTAAAGATAAGCATATTTTAGATCTTACTCTCAAAAACTTTAAAGTTTAGCTGGCAAGATCATAAATAATAAAAATAGTTAAGAATTTTTGGAGGAATACTTGGCATTTATAAAATCATTTAATTGTTAAAATAACCAGATTGCTCTTTTTATTCCCATTTTATCAATGAAGGCACTGAGTCCCAGAGAGTTTTAACATTTTGCTCTAGGTTACATGGCAAAAAAAAAAAAAAAGTTTGTCATCTATGTTGCAAATCCAGGTATATTAGTTTCCCAGGGTTATGGTAACAAATTGCTATGATTCAGTGGCTTAAAGTAACAGAAACTTATTATCTCACAGCTCTGGAAACCAGAAGTCTGAAATGAAGGTGTTAACAGAGGCACACTCGGTGCTTTAGGGAGAATCTGTCCTTGCTTCTTCTAGCTTCTAGTCATCGTCAATATTCTCTGTAGTTGCATCACTCCAGTCCTTGCCTTGTCTTCATATGACCTTCTCCTTGACTCTCTTTATCTTCTCTTCTTCTGTCTCTTATAAGGACACATGCCATTGGATAGGGTCCAACCAGATAATCCAGGATGATTTCATATTAAAATCTTTCATGTGATTGCATCTGCTGAACTCCTCTATTTTATTTTTGAGTATAATCACATTCATAGTTTGTGGGGTTATGACGTGAACATACCATTTTAGGAAACATCATCAACCTGCTATGCCAAGCTTTCTGGCTGCAGTGCCATTGCTGTAACTCCGTATATTAAGTAAATATATTGAATGTCATAGTAAGATACCTCTGGGCCTGAACTGAGTAGTAGAGAAGGCACTATCATTGTTATCAGGCAGAAAGGAGTTTGAACTTTGGCTTTACTATCCTCAGTTGGTTTTCCCCCTCCTTGACCCAAATTTCAGGTTTTTTTTAAATCTACAAAATGTGCTTTATACTTTCTGCCACATTATTTGATGAAAATTTAAATAAATAAATAAATAAATAAAATAATTATAAAATTAAATAAATACATAAATAAAATCTGGTCTGACATTTTAGCAGATAGATACAAAAAGTTAGAGTTCCCTTACTTCTCAGAAGCAAAACAAATTTTCAAAAGTGGGAAAAAATAGAAAATGAGGAAGAATTCATCTCTAGACGAGAATCAAGAGTAAAATTGTGGAGGAGGTGATAGTCAAGATATGTCTTGATGGATTGAACTGAGCAAATGAGGACTAAGCAAAGTGCTATCTAGAAAAGGTAAAAGATAATTCATTTCAATAAAAAGAGTATTTTTACAGGAATATCAAAAGAAATTATTTCAGTATGGAAAAAAATGGATTGTTACTATACTGAAGAGGACCTTCAGTCAAGGTGATGAGCTTGTACAGAAATATGAGTAATTTGTTATAAAGTTCTGAGGCAAATATGTTAATACAGTAAGTTATATTTTTAGCAATAGCAGTTTATATTGTGGAATTAATATTCTTGATGTTAAAAAACTCATATATCAATTTTTAAAACTACAGAACATGAACAGAAAGACCGAATATAATTTCACAGAAGTGAAAATTCATATAGCCAATGAATATGTGTTGACACTCGACATAGGGTAGTGATAGTATTGCAGAAAAACAAATGTGCAAATCTATTAGCAATAAGGGTGTGCAATTAAAACCACATGACCCTACTAGCAAAGAATAAAAACGTGAAAATCTCCAGCAAGTGAGTGCAACAAGAATCCTAATATCCTCATCATAGAAGCATACATTTAAATATTTTGGAAATATTTTGGCATTCTTCAAGATTCCTGTCTCAGAAAAAAATGTATGCACATTTATATCAAGATACATATATAAAACTGATAGTAATATCATTGTTAATGATACTTTCAAACTTGAAACATTTCAAATGCTTACCAAAAGTAAAAAGGTCTGCTAAATAATGTTGAAGAGCCAATGGATTACTATTTAACAATGAAAATGACGGAACTACCAATGCACACATGAACACGGATGGACCTCAACACGTGGGGTGAAACGAACATGTCACCAATGAATACATATACATACAGCATGAGTTTATTTATATAAATCCCGATTACAGAAAAACTAAACTGTATCTTTTTTTAGGATAGGTACATAAATTAGAAAATTATCAAGAAAAGCAATAGATTCAGATTTTAACACTAATATCATATTAATAGCCATGTGTAGGAGAGAGGAAGTGAAGTGGGGAATAACTGGGTTGAGGCACTATGCCTTCCAAGGAACAGGCAAAATTCTATTTTTCTTCCTTAAAATCTCAGTAGTATCATTCACATGGTCGTTTTACCCCACCTACTCATTAAATTTTGTATACGTGTGTGTGTGTGTGTGCTCATGCATGTGTGTGTACTTGCATGTGGTTTAGAAATCCTTTTGTATGGATGTCTCTCAAATTTTTAAGTTACATAAAAAAGTAATCTATTTGACCTAATAATATAGTGGAATTTTGGAGTTAAAAATAAGTCTCTGGCTTCAATAAGACACTCTGTAACTTATCTAATGTCAATTAAGAAGGAGTCATGACTCTTCCCAGAATTATGTCTTGTATTTCAAAAAGTGGGAAACTTTATAAATTGTATATTATAAATGGTATTTTGATTTTCACATTGATGGATGCAAATTTCTCTGATTAATATAACATAAAGTCATTTTTATGTCTGTAGTGATTTTTTCCCCTTCTTCTTTTCCTTCCTCCTCCACTTCCTCGTCTTCCTCCTCCTTTTCTTCCTTGGTTATTTGTATGTTCTTGACCTTTGTCTTTCTAGTCTTAAAAAAAAGAAGAAAGAAAAGAAAAGACAAAACCAAGAAGACAAAGAAGTCCTCTCCTTTTCCATCAGAGTTTAAGGAAATTCCAATCAAATCAAGTTATGTCATTTGTTCTTGAAGGTGTATATTCGAGGAAGTGAATGAAAGTCCCTGGAATTTTATAAGATGTGATTCAGATTCAGGAAAAATATTTAAATAACTCTTAAACTACTTAAGGGTTGCTAAGCATGGAATATTTCACACACAAAAACTTTCAATGTTATAATTCTAACATTATACCTGTTAGCATGATTAGATTTCACTTCATCATTCTAGAACTTGCTTTCTGTGGTATGTCTGGTTATTTGTTTGACAAGAATTTTTTTGGCAGTGTATTGAAAGTTTAATAGCCAAGCATGAGGGAGAGTTAGAGATTTTCCGTCTGTTAATTGAGAAAGCCAAAAGAAGGAAACGCTATTGCACAATTCTAGAACAGGGTGGATTATTCCAAATATTTCATAGGGTGTCTTCCACTGTATTTGATATACAACAGATTTAGAGTTTTCTTATCTACTGAAAAACGAATACTTTTTTTTCAACTTTGTAACATTTTATTTTATTGTAGTTTTGTTCAAGTGAGGTTACTTGTTACTCTTGCCGTGGGCCAGAGAAGTAAACAGCCAAAGTTCAGGTGAGGAGCCTTGACCTGGATGCAGAGTGCACTGAGTGGGCAGTATGAGGGCTGGGAGAAATTGTGGGGAAAGGAATGGTTGGAGTTCTTGATTAAATAGTACAATTGGATAAACATGTAGTTCAGTATTTTTTGCCTTCAGTTGGCCAGTAAGAGGAAATCAAGATCTATGTCAAAAAGAAAAGAGTACTTTAAAAGTTTTATCACTTTGCCTTTATAGACTTTATTTAGAGACCACAAGGTAAAATAAATACAGAGCTAGTGCAGGACGTGACTTTATTTTTTAATTTATAACAGAAGGAGCTGTATTCGATGACACCAGTACATTCCCCTCAAGCTATAAATCACTACATTTCCTTTTCCTAGGCAGTTGAACATCTAACACTTTCTCCCCTCTCATGTGCTATAAATTAAAAATCCTCATTGCTATAAATTACAGTTGCTCCCACAGCACAAAATAAATGGAAATGATCTTTAATTTAATGTCTTGAGTATTAAGAAATTATTGGAACAAGTGAATCTTCAACTGTAATTTTTAAAGTAATGCTTGAATCATTTTCCACCCATAAAAACAAAAACCATACAATTTCATTTTATTTTTGTTTTTCAAATTTTCGTGGACATATCATAGGTGTATCTATATGGGGATACATAAGATGTTTAGATACAGGCATGCAATATGAAATAACCACATCGAGAATGGGATATTCATCCTCTCAAGCATTTATCCTTTGAGTTACAAACAATACAATTACACTCTAAATTATTTTAAAATGTAAAATTAAGTTATTATTGACTATAGTCAACTTATTTTGCTATGAAATAGTAGGTCTTATCCATTCTTTCGCACTATTTTTTTGTACCCATCACCATTCCCATCTTCCCTGCAGCCCAGTTTTAGCATTGCTGATATAACACTGCTCCAGAATGAATTCCCTGGATGACTGGCATATGTGATAAGGCATTCTGGAAAGACTAGACAACTTATTAAAATTGTATTCAGAGTTAATATTCTATAACAATAAGAGAACACACAATTGATTCACTTGATAAATGTAGTATTTTCAGTATAGCAAACGAGGACCTGCAATGAGTTTCTAACGTTATATAAAATAGAAGAAATATATGGAAACACTCATATGAAGATGCCAAGTTCAGAGGATCTAACTCTTGGAGGAAATATTTCATGTTAGGGAAAGGTGGGAAGTATGGAGGGATAGAAATAATCAAGGCACAATGTTAAGAAGTCAAAGGTTTGAATCTCATTTTTGCCTTCTAGAGGAGAAATGTGATTTTATTTCTTTTCTTTACTTTTTTTTGACTTCCTAGAATCCACCCTGTTACTCTGACTTAAGTCTATGTAACTTTTCTGTGGCATGATTGGCTCCTATTTTATGTATTAGTGAGGGAAGATCATTCTAGGTGGACATCCTCCACCCTGGCTGTAAAGGATTCAAAATACACATATTCTGTTCTGTCACAGCCAGAGTCAGTCAGAGAACCCAAGGAGCAACAAGAAACGCTCTCCATGGATTTTAACACAGTGACCTGAAATGGGAAGAGACATTATGGAGCTCAAAAGAGATGATGTATGTGGAAGCGATTTATAAAATCAAAGATTACTAGGTATTTTTAAAACTATTCCTTATCATATTTACTGATAGGTTTTTGTAAAGATTATCAGAAAAATGCTACTTTTAATGTTCAGTTATTAGGGAGAGATTAGAATTCAGCTTTAAATCACTATATAAACATTCATTTATTCTTATTTGCTGTTAAATTTCTTACTTCTCTGGATCACTTAACTGTAAAATGTAAGATTTTCATCTAAAGTGACCGAAATATAATTTTCAGTAAAACCCTCTTCTGACTCTGCTGTTATTTATAACACTTTCTGTGACCCACCAAAGACTTTTAGCAATCCCATATGAAAATATAAGTAACAAATTGATGCTTACAGTTTAAGCAATGACTTTCAAGTGGTGGACATGTTCAGTTGGATTTGATCAATAAAGTCAGCCCTTCTTTTCTATCATCACCTAGAGACCTCATAAATATCAGGACATTATCGTATATTTAGGTTATTAACCATCAAACATCAATTCACTTTATTTGTCATACCAAAATTGAATAATACTCCCTGCTTTTAGGAAGACACGTCTTATCTCACCAGAGTCTTAAATAAATGCACGGTTAGGTCAAGGTGAACCACAGCTGGAGGTGGGCAGATTGACCTTTCCTATCTCTTCTACTTTGATTACCATAAAAATAGGCAGATACATATTTATCCTCTTCACCTTTGAGGAGACAAACTTGTAGGGAGCAAAATTGCACGCAATGAAGCATGCCATCTGGTAGGAATATGCTGGAAACTCTTCAGCTTTCTCATTTCAACAAAAGTAAAAGTAAAAATCTATTAATTCAGCTTCTTGCTTGGCTGAGAAATAAATTCCGCAAGTCTCAAATTACATCTGGTTTACTACATGTCTGGCTCTAATATGTACAATGAAAGCCAGACAATTTGGATGAAAATATTGTTCCTCTCTGCGATTTTAGCAATTGGAGGGAATAAGAGTGTTATTCCACTCTTAAATTTAGAGTTCCTCCCTATTATGCTTCACATTACTGATCTGGAATGCATATGCATAGACTGTCTGTTTGGGCTGTTCCTTGGGTGGTGGAAGAAGGAATAAAGATCTTTTTCTAAGGAGGAGAGTGTAATGATGGGAAAGATGATTCTCCCAAGTCAACTCCACTGTCAATGAGATCCCATGCTGAGATCATCATGATATCAGCTCTCTGTGCTTGCCCTGGAAAGATCTTTAAATCTCCTTTTGGCATGTGACTGCTTTGGAAGGTATCGTGCTACCCAAATTATTATACAATTTGGACTATAATCTTTTTCCTATTCTTTTTTTATACCTCAAGCAAATTGTAAGTATTTTTAGGGCAAGAATCATACTAACACTCATTTTATGTTCCCTTCAGTGCCTCATACCATCTTTAATTTACAAGAAGCATCTTAACAACTATTCTGCTGATGAAAATGAATGGGAGCCTCTAAGTGGTTTCCTCATGCCACAACTCCACACATCTAATCCATATTCGAAACAAGAGAAAGCAAGGATGGTTGGTCATGGCATCATCATCTACCCCTTTCATCAGAAATAGCAAAAGTGTTTCTGGAAGATCCCCACCAACAGATGTCTACTTAGGCATTATTGGCCAGAATTATATTATGTCACATGGTCACCCTACAAGGGAAGAGAGAAATGTTTTTATTTTTCTAGCCTCTATAATGGAGGTAGGTAAATAAGTTTAGAAATAAATGTTGGGTGTTGGTGCCACAAGCACGAAAAGCACTTCCTACCCAGTTAAGACTCAATAAATTATGTTGGCTCCCAGCTACTAATCTGTGCAAAAAACTTAGTAGGTTCATAAAAATTAATAAAATATGATTTTATATTCTTAAAGAGATAGAAAAATGTATGCATATAAGTTAACCATCTTTAAGGCATTTCTGAAAAAATTTAAATTCCACATTTCCTGTTGTTTATTTTTTGGTGGGATGGGGAGGACTATGCATTTGTATTCATAATATAGCATGTATTAGGATTTCTAAAAATTGTATCTTGACAGTGTAAGTATATTAAATTAACATAATTCATATCTTAAATGGCAATTTAAAAACCAGTCTGAAGAAATATATTAAAAAATGGTTATGATCTTGATAGGAACAAATCTGGCTGGTGCTCACCAGACTCAAAAATGCAAGTCAGGTGTTATTAATATTTGTTCAAGACTATCACCCATCAAAGCAAGCTTTGACTTAATATTTTAATAGTGGTTGCCCCAGGATCTAAGCCATATCACATAGGGGTGGTGGGATCCTCTCTGGAAGTATAAGCTATCCAGGTCAGGGGTAAGGGACGTGCCAGGAAAGAATGAATCAAGAATGAACACTAGAGATTGAAGTCCAAAACGAGGGCAGAGTAGGAATGCTTTTACTGAAATGCCCTGCCAAAAAGCAAACTAAATATACCTATATTTTAGCAACACTAGAGTGTAGAGCAAAAACCATGCTCTGTTGTAAACAATCACATGTATTTGGGATACCTGAATCTTCACCTACTAGCTATCAGACTTTGAACAAGTTGTTTAATTTCTCTGAATCCTAATGTCCTTAACATATAATGGGAAAGGAAGGTATAATTTTTAGATTATAATGAGAATTAGAGAAATAAAGCTAAAATATTTTATGCATTAGTTTTGTGTATAGTTAATTGTCTTATTTTGGAGTTGTCTTCAAGCATGCCACCACACCAGGCTAAGTTTTGTATTTTTAGTAGAGACAGGGTTTCGTCATGTTGGCCAGGCTGGTCTCAAACTCTTGACCTCAGGTGATCCCCCCGCCTCAGCCTCCCAAAAGGCTGGGATTCCAGGTGTGAGCCACCACGCCCGGCTACCTCTGTGATTTTACCTTTTATCGTGTTCCTTGTCACCTAAGAGAATTCAGCCACAAAGCCTTGTTTCTTCACTCTGACTCGCCAAAGTCATGACCTCATTGAGAACTTTTCACTTACTGTTTTTTGCTTTGTGAATTTTTTTTTCCCTAATCATGGCCACTTCCTTCTTATCATTCACATTTCAGCCTAAAGGGCAGCTTTTTAGTGAGGGCTTGGCTAGCTACCCAAACAAAAGCAGACACCCTGTCAAGATGTATCAAATCACATTGTTTTAATTCCCTGCATCACACCAATTGTTATTCTCAGTTGTTTTTATTTATTTATTTATTTATTTTTTGCCGATGTATTTGTTTGTTCATTTTCCAGTTTCCCTTACTATAATATATACCATATGAGAGCGGGATTTTTGTCTTGCTCAAGGCTCTATCGTCAGTAACTAGAACTTTTTGGAACATCCTATCTGTTCAATATTTGCTACATTTATGATGAATAAGTGAACATAGCAGACAGTGGAAATACTTTCAAATGTGTTTCTAAAGTCGTGGTCCTCAGTGCCCAAATGCAGACATTATGCAAAGTAGATTTAAGGGTCCTAAAGATTTTCTCCAAAGAACAGGGAGAAATTTACTCATTTCTAAGCTTACTTTAGAAATCCAGATGATCCTTAAATTTAGAGACAATCCCTTCCCCTCCTCCCTTTTCAGTGGCTTCCATATCCCATATGCATACTGCCGTCCATTAGCTGGTGTTCATCCACTTCTCGTTATTTCTGATCTTCCATGAGATGAGTACAGAAATTGAGAATGTACATTCAGGAACTTTGGTAGCTATTTGACATAATTGCACATCAGTGTTCATGATCATATTTCAATAATTATTTTATTGATTTTTAAAAGACTATTAATTAGATATACAGGGGTGAATAAAAACCAGTTCTTCATGTCAAAGAGTTTGAGTAGCTGCTATAGATCTAGAGTACAGATGAAGCCCAGAGAAAGCTCATGAAACCCAGTGCCAGCTTACAGCCATGTGGTCAGAATTTTCAGATAATTATCTAGTGAAGGGTTTTCCCAACTTAAGAGAATAGGACTTTGTTAAAGAAAATCAAAAGCTCCTAGACCTCTAATAGGTACTTAAATTACTTATAATACTTTAATTTCAGACAAAAACACATAAATCCTTATGTTTATAATTCTTATGAAACCGTAGAGCCAAAATACTTTAACTATCAAATTATGAAACTAATACAAATTTGAGTAATTAACAATTAAGTATAGTAACATGTTTCATTGAAATTGAAAATTCTTAAATGGGAATATGATGTCAACTGCTATAATACATGTTTTAGTGAGGACAGAAATTTCTAAAGCAAGAGCTGGCAAAATTGTTTTGTCAAAGGCCAAAATAACAAACATCTTAGGTTTTGTTGGCCATATATTCCATTTGGCAACTACTTAATACTGCCATTGTGGTGTGAAAATAGCCACAGACACAACACAAATGAATAATGAATGTGACTGTATCAATATAACTTTATTTATAAAATAATCCACTGAAGGAATTCCCCGCAACCCCACCCACCCAGGTTCCAGATTCTATTAGTGAGAGCACTCCTTGTGAGGGATACAATATTTAGTCCTTGGGAATATTCTGGTATTCAGTTTTGGCTCTGGATTTTAACTGCAGACAGTAAGAATTCTGAGAACACTAATAAGGTCTCAAACAAGGAAGTGGCATTCAAACTAAAAGATTGTGAAAGTAAAAACAGGGTAACTTGAAAAGAACCTGAGGAATAGCTACACAATAAAAAAGAGATATTTAGGTATCACTAGGGAGCAATTCTTTCTTATATCTGTCTGTAGTTTTTCACCAGGTTCTTAATGAAGCAAACCTGGAAGTTTGCATTAGGCCTCACAGCTCTTCAGTAATAATAACAGAAGATTAGCATGTATTGAGAGTTTGTTTGGTGCTAGATGGTTTTCCAATTAGGGCTACCAACTCAAGTCATTAGGCTCCATTGTCTGTGCCCTAGATGAGCAGAAATGAAAGGTTCATAGTAACCATATCAAGTGGAGATACCCAAGAGATTCTAGTTGTGGTTATGTATTTGGGAGGTATGAGCACATAGATGGTACAACGAGCATGAGATTATGGAGGAAAATGCTTTATTTTTTTTAAAGTTTCAGGGGCCAGCCCTGGGACACAATACTGGTAGAGTTCCTGGAGTAGGGCATGAGCTATGGTTCATCTAATTTCCGTCTATGAACCACAAATAATTCTAAAACTACGTAAGATAGAGCACTTGGAAAGTGATGTATCTTGTGAATAATGCAAAAATAAAGATTATCTGGATTTGCAAAAGCAAAGTTATCACCAAGGCCCACAGGATATGATAGTTCCAATCATATGTTAGGGATGCACACTCATTTAAAATATAAAATAAGAAAATCAAGAGTTTAGACCAAGGACATTTTCTGAAAAAAAAATCCATTTCACAAAAATTATATCTATATTAAGGGAGTAATCTTGGAGTCTCTGCATCATCATTGTATAATTAGCACCCCAGGTTATATTTATTTAATCTGTTCAAAGTCTGAAGAAGCACAGCTCTATCGGGCAATGCTGCGATGAATAATACTCCTAATGGAGTTATAAATGGAAACTAATTAGTTTATGTGATTGTTATTAAGTCCAATTTAAGTTAGTTAATGGAATTTTGTTTGGCAAGGGAATAGAGTTGATCTTCGCACATGATATTTCTACTTTTGAAATAAGTTGCTATATTGCCCTATTGAACCCATAGATCTAAATATCTTGAAGTGATGCTTGTTTACCTGCAGCTTTTGAGCCAAGGGTTAATTCTAGAGAAGATGTAACAAGAAAAGTCATAATACCTCTAACATAGTAGTATTTCCATCTGGAATATTTTCATAGTTGGTCTTTATTTTGAGTAGCCTCCACAGAAGACCAAGACACTTAAATCAGTGTGGCTGTTCAGTGGAGTCTAGATCCATATCACCTCTGCTTAAATGGATTCCAATATCACCTAATGAAGAAATAAATGATCTTTCATAAGAACCACATTCTGCAGGAATGCCAGAAAACCTAACTAAATAAAAAGCATACAATTTATGCAGTCTTCTACACTATTTGTTATTCTTCTAGAATGATTGTTTCTTAACGCCTGTAAAATGTAGCCCAGCTGAAATTTGAAGTCAGTATTCACAAATGTGGGCCACAGTTGATAATTTGTTTAACCTATGTGCGCTGAAGTTCTTTCAAATTTTCCATTGGTTAAATCAGTAATAATTCATCAAAGAGAAATGCTATTTAACTTATTCTCCAAAATTGTAACATGTTACCAGTTATCCTAAATGATGAAGAGGGTTTGAGAAAATTCAGAATGGCAATCAAACTCATTTCTTACTGCCTGCCATTTCACTTCTGGCCTGTCACTTTCCAGGCTCTTCACAGAAAGGAAGAACTATGAATGGAAAATCAAAATCCTCCCTTTTTTTTTTAATTTTATTTTTTATTTTTTGAGAGTGAGTCTTGCTCTGTTGCCCAGGCTGGAGTACAGAGGTGTGATCTCAGTTCACTGCAACCTCTGCCTCGTGGGTTCAAGCAATTCTTGTGCCTCAGCCTACCGAGTAGCTGGGATTACAGGTGCACGCCACCATGCCTGTATAATTTTTTTGTATTTTTAGTAGAGACAGGGTTTCACCATGTTGGGCAGGCTGATCTCAAACTCCTGACCTCAGGTAATCTGCCTGGTTCGGCCTCCCAAAGTGCTGGGATTACAGGCATGAGCCAGGGTGCCTGGCCAGGCATTTCATAATCAGCTTCTGGATGAGAACTTTTCCAAAATAATTCTCTCCCAAAAAACCTAAATTACAGCATTTGGGATGCACAAGTTTCAGCCAGTGATCAGACTGACCTGAATAAATCCGTGCATGTGGGTCACATAAGAGTTTCATTTTAGTGTGTGAACTTGCCATCTGTGAACAATATCCTTCACAGTAAAACAGACAAAAATAAGAGTAAAGGTTGTCTGTGTACAATTGTCATGCTCTTTTTTTTTTTTTTTTTTTTTTTTATAGTCTTATGGGACCACTGTTGTATATGCGGTCCATCTTTTTTTTTTTAAATTAATTTATTATTATTATACTTTAAGTTGTAGGGTACATGTGCCTAATGTGCAGGTTTGTTACACATGTATACTTATGCTTACCTGACTCTTTGTGAAGCAATGAGTTACTTCTCAGGCATCCTACAGACCAGATTTTATAACCATTTGGGTAGCAATGCTGAATGCTCTCACTTCCCTGCACCCTATAACTGCTCTTGAAAACAACTTTACACAATATTTATCTGACAGGTTTCAGTGCTGGAAGAAAAATAAGAGATGTATTACAGACAAGGGCTTTAATTGCTTAAGTGTCTGCATAAGCTAACACTATGAATTTAAATCATAAAAATATCTGGTTTCTTGATTCCACGCCATTGACAAAAGAAGGAGAAATGTAGCTGATTAATATTTATTCTGCACGTACAGTATGCCTTTGTAGATCCTTTCTATACATTAACTGACTTAATGTTTACCATAACCGAGGGTACTACTTAGTATTCTTCCTGTTTACAAATAAGGAAACTTACAGTCCCAGAGACTAACTCTCATAGCCAAGATTACACAGCTAGTAATTATGTCCTGAGGTTTAATCAATGTTCTTTTCTACACAAGAAGCTAGCTATCAGGTCATTGAGGAAAAAAAGAAATTGTCCATTTCTACAGGGGGTAAGAATTTTAAAATGATTAATGCAGTTGATATTCTCAGCCATGGGGATTAAAAAAAAAACAAAAAGAGCCAATCTTTCACAGTGCTTTACTCACTAGAGTAGAATTCAGAAAACCTGAATACTTAGGGAATATGATGTTTGACAAAATTGAATTTTCTTGATTTCTAATATATAGCTTTATATTTTCTTACCATTTTAAGAACCTGTTTTGATCAATGAATTGATTCCCTTACCTTACTAATCCTGATAGTATTTTTACTGACAAAACTACAGGTTTTATACAGCTAAACATTAATGATTATAATATAGTACTATAAATTCAGAAATGATCCTGTTCCAATAACAGGGTCTTACGCGTGCTACATATTTAATACATGTGTAGTTGTTCTAAAAATTATGTCAGGATATCCTTTGAAAGTCATGCATTTCTTTTCTCTTAAAAGAATAATGACTGGATCTGAATTAAAGTATGTAAGATAATACAGAAGCTGTTCCTATATTAATCTTTCTAGTTGGTGGGTTAGAACTAGATACCCTAAAATGCACTTCTATTTCTAAAAGCTTCTGTGGTTTCATTTTCATGCTAATTCATGCATAAAATACAAGAGGTGTACAAGGCATTTCATATATGTGTGTCAACCCACTATGCTATTGTTACATTCACCCATGTCTGCCAACCATGCCACCATGACCTGAGTTTCACTACCCAGAATGGACCAGACATCTTCCATTTTCATGCCTTTGCTTATCCTATTCCTGCTGCTTGAACTGTCTTCTTTCCATCACATTTCCATGTTCCACTCATCCTTCATTGCATTCAACAGTCACCACTATAAAAACTGTCAAGCTACCCAAACATGCAAATAATTATCTCCCTTAAATAATTAAAAGTTACCTGATAATTAAAACTTATACCTCACAGTTTATGTCAAAATGTCTATAAATATTTGTGTATATAAAGTGCTATGCCACCTGGAATAATCACTCAACTTTTATATCTTACGGTTGCTAATAACATAAATGAAAAATAAAGGCATGCATAATGTTTCCATTGATTTGATTAATATATGAATAAAATTACTTCTGTCCAACTTTTATTTAGTCATTTATAATTAACAAAAATTGTATATACTTGTGGTATATAACATGATGTTTTGAAACATATATTATTACATACATTTATCCTCCTCAGATATTTATAAGCAAAGACCCATTGTCTTTCAGCATTGAAGGTTTCTATGGAGAGTGGTCTGAAGCCAGTCTGGTTATATCTTCCTATGAGTTATCACTACTTATCTCTATCTATGCATTATATGACTAACTTGTTTTTGCTGCCTGAATGCTTAAAGAAAAGTTTCTTTGCACTTAAAATTCAGTAACTTAAACATAATAATTGGTGATGATTATTATTACCACATTTTACTCAAATATTGTCTATTCTTAATATCTGCCAACTTAGTTCTATGTTCATTTTAAGAAAATGTTCATTTGTTGCTTTTTATTTTTTTCTCTGTGTCAAGTATATCAATTTTTCCTATCACCTGTTTGATCGGTTTCATATAATTTGCTTTTCTTGCCTGAACTGTTGCTTGTCTCCAGCCTTTTTTTTCTGTTGTAATTTGATTTTTCAGCTGGCTGTGTTTGGTCCCTTGCTGATTCTAATTTATTTATTAATTTGGTAATAATGTTGTTTTCTTAATTAGGTTTTCAATATATCCTTTCAACTTTTGTTGTTAGCTTATGTTCATGATTTTGGTTGTTAGTTTATCTTCATAATTTTGAGATTTTGGTTTACTGAATTCATATAGTAATTATATTTGTTGTAGAAGATACCACTTACAAGAAATTTTCTTCTTCCCCTTTGTTTACTTTTCCTTTTAGATTTGATTTGTATTTGAAATGCTATGTTTTTGTTACTCTGCACTCCTTTTCCTAAGCTAAGTTTGTATAGTTACTCTGCCATTTGTTTTTGAAATTTTGCTCACTTCTGGGCAGTTCTGTCTAGATTTTCAATTGTCTCTGCTATTTCAAGGGTGGCTTTTTGAAACTGAATCTCTTCCTTATTTATTCATGACTATTTTGTTTTCCTTATCAAAGGGTGGTTTGAGTGTTAGATACTTGCTATTCTGTCCACTCCTCTATAGCATGGTGGCATAAAGAACTCTGGGATAGTGAGTGTGCAAAATTTTTACATTACTTAATCTTTTTTAACTTTTGATGTTTGATTAAGGGTTCTTTATCAAGTTTCATTTCTAATAGTTATAAAGTATAATCCATTCTCATGGCATACTTGACTGTCCAATTTCAGGGTGCCTCTGGAGCCCTGGGTTTCCTTCTTTTAGCAGGTATTTTAGCAACACTGTCTACTACTTACCAGGGATAATGGAATTTAAGAATACCCACTTAATTTGTTTCTTTCCAAATGTTAGGGAGATGGTAAAAAAAAATCTTTGGATTTGTCAGCTTGTTAGTAAGGCTTCTAAGGTGAAAGCAATGTCAAGGTGTATAGACACTTTAAGCTCCTACCTAAATAATTCATTATGTGACCTCCAACTTCTGAATCATTAGAAACTAGGTGATTCTATTTCATACACACACACACACACACACACACACACACACACACACACACACACACACACACACATATATATATATATTCCTTTTATTGGGTTCTGAGCTGAGGAAAGGAAATTCTGTTTAATCAGCCTTATTCTGCTCTCTCAGTCCTGAAGTTATTGCTCATCTCTTTTCATATAACCCTTCCACTGCCTTTTTAATGTCCCAAACTCTGGCATTTTTAAAGAGAGGCTCATGTCTGGCTTAAACAATCTTTACTTATAATCACTATCCTAATGTCTATCAGCCAAAGTAAGCAATCTCCTAACAGCAAGCTTTACAAACGGTGACTTTCTTTTTGACAGTGCCATAACTAACACTGGCACTGTCTTAGGCACTGTTAGAACAGAGAAGTTTGAGATAGTTGTCTTCAAAAAGCTTGATATTTTGCTGACTAAGGAAAAATAAGTGACAAATGTTAAGACACAAGATCACATATAACAAGTTGTCAAATTTTGTGATAACACAGATAGCAATCACAGACGGGAATAAACAGTGGCATTTGAAGAAGTAAAGAAGACTTTAAGAATAAATTAGAATTTAAATTCTTAAGACTTTTTGAAAGAGGATGAATTTGAACAGGATTTTAAAGGGGTAATGGGAAGTGGACTGTTGATAACAGGAGGAAATGGTATTGAGAGGATGAGTACATTGTGAGTAAAGGAGAGAGGAGGGTAATCTATCTGGATGAATCACAGTAATCAATTTGGCTGTAGGATCTGATATAAGAAAAGAGAGAATAAGAAATGCTATATATAAAACAAGAATAAACTGAAATCATGGGGACTCTGAGTGACAACCTTAGTGACCTTAAGACTTTAACCTCTAGCTTTGGAAACTGCCCCAAAGACTTAAGATACCTCCTATGTCAGATTCCATGTCTCTTAGTTGAAACATTTAAATCCCTTTCCTCCTGTTCAGAAAAATAAGCAGCATTGCCAGCAAGCCAACTTCATCTTATTGAGTTCAGATTCTAGTAGGCGACATTAGTAATGAGAGATTAGAGGTGTGAACTTACTCAATTTATGTTAACAAGGTGTTAAATGCAAAGGCCAATTATGGCTACCCCTTAACTTCAACTTCCTGTCTCCTGACTATCCAGTGAATGAGCTTGATCAGGGTATGGCTCTTATTCTGTGGTATTTATAGTATTCTCGCTGAAACTTATTTGATTCCTGAAAATGTGGGTTGTGGACTCCTCAGGGTATTGAGGAATTTGTGGGTTCCCTGTGAATGCCCCCTGGTGCTTTCCAGAACACCTGGCAATAAATTCTAGCTTCTTTGACTTCCCATTTCTTCTGATGCAGGGTTATTAAATATGAAATATTACATGCTGAAATTCACATAAAACAGGCTAATTAGTAATAGAAGGAAGTGAGAGCAAGGTTGCAAATAGTCAGAAAAGGATCACGGAGGGGCTAAGGTTGGAGATCTGTAATTGCAAAAATATAAGAAACTCAATCTCTTTCCAATGGTTCATTGCCTGGCTTTGCCTAACAATCCTTCCCTGCTGACCTTCTTTTATTCAGGCTGTTTTTTTTCTGCTCGTGAAATCTTTAAGAAAATAAGCATTTTATTACAGAATAGTTTTAGCTTTTCAAAAATGTTAGGAGTATATAGTTTGGATAGTTTTCAAATATGTCTCATCCAAATATTGAGTTATAAGAAAATAGCATGACATAGACCTATTTCACTATAGAAAGGAAAGGGCTTTTTTTCTTAATTTATTTTTTACCTTCACCATATTCAATGTTATGCTATAGTTAAATCAGCAGAAATTCTGATAGAATAAGTTTACTAAGATGATATCGTGACTCAGGTCCATAAATACTGCTCTTTGTGCCTACAAAAAAAGTTAGTTAAAGCATAGATAGTGAAACTCTTCTGGTCTACAAAAAAGGTAATTTACCAGTCTCAAAGCAATAAGAACCTTAAGTCAGAATTTAAATATTCTGTACTGCTGAGTTTCTGATAGCAAAAAATTGATTTGCATTCTGGTGCCAACCTCTGGTACTGTCCTATTGCCTTGTTTTGAAAAGAAGAAATGAAACTTTTTTTCATCCATTTATTGGTTCATGGCTGAGAATCCTGTAACAAAAGAGAGATTAACAAGAGAAAAACTACAAATGTATTTAACATAGTCTATTAGTCTGTCCTCACACTACTATAAAAAAATACCAAAGACTGGGTAATTTATAAAGGAAAGAGGTTTCATTGACTTACAGTTCCACATGACTGGGGAGGCCTCAGGAAACTTACAGTCATGGCAGAAGGTGAGAGGGAAACAAGGACCTTCTTCACAGGGTGGCAGGAGAGAGGAGTGAGTAGGGGAAAGGCCAAACACTTATAAAACCATCAGATGTCATAAGAACTCACTCAGCATCATGAGATGCTGAGCATGGGGGAAACCGCCCCCATGATCCAATAACCCCCTTATAGGGTTCCCCTCTTGACATATAGGATTACAATTCAAGACGAGATCTGGGAGGGGACACAAGGCCAAACCATATCACATAGGTTTTATATGACATAGGAACTTTCAAAATTGCAGACTCAAAGAAACAGGGAAATGTGTGAACTTTTATGGACAATGGTGCAGAAGTATTACTAGAGGACAATAAAGTATGATCTAATGTTAATAACTCAAGGCAATTTAACAAGGCCCAGTTATTGACAGATTCTTACTGTCATCCCTTTCTGACATTCCTTTACTCTGCCCATAGGAGGACCCCTCTGGAATGAGGGTTTTATGACCTTTTGTAGAGGAAACTTAAGAGAATTATTTTATGGCCTGCTTTAGGGGAGAAAATTGAGGGGAAGGTGAAAGTGTCCTTCCCACTTCTGCTGTTTCCTCAAATACTGAGATGCCACATTTGGGGAAATGGTATCTTGATTTCCATTACTTTTCTATCGCAGATTCCTACTCATTCTTCAAACGTATTCCATCTAGTGAAAACCCTCTACAACCAACAAGATTTTTGTCCTCTAATTGTAGTCTTTCTTTGGAAATCAGACACAGTTGAATACAGGGGCAATGTTCTACACCTTTATGCAAAAGTTAGGCACACAGACAAGGTTTATAAAGTGTGTTTAACAGTATACACCTCACTTGTTTTGAGTTAAATTAAAAAAAGTTAATAGGCTTATCCAAGGTCACTCAACTGTTAAATGTTAAAATCGGGAATTAATTCAGGTGTGGATGAAACAAATAACATTTAAAAAGGTTAAGATGAAAGGAACAGGTCTCCCTTATGGAAGAAAGAGAATCATTATGGGCACTGAAGTAATGCATGCCAGGTTATATTAATATATGGAGAAAATGGAATAGTTTATTTTGCCAGGATACTGAGTTGAATAAAGAATGATCAAATAAGCTATTTTTTTTTTTCCAAATCACGTTGAGCAACAAACACCTAAGAATCTTTCATAAGTTACATTTTTTCATGTAACACTGTATCATGCGTTAAGTTGCACTTCTAAGGTGAAGTATAGGCAGCTTTCCATTGCTTCAATCCAGCTCTCTGAGGTGGGCCATCTTGAATAGTTTAGAGCAATTATTTGATCACACATTTCCTAATTGGCAAAAAATGTTAATAGTATCTTCAAAATCCCTTACTCCCTTGCTGCCAGTGGAGCATGAATGGAGCAGATGCCAAAGACAGCTTGGAAACTTCCAAAAGTGTTGGAAACAGCAATTACTATTATCCCTGCTATCTGCCATAGCCAGGGCTGGCATCACAAGCATATTTTGTGCTTGCCAACGGGCTCAGGTGGCATTCTGAAGGGACGACTCATTTATAAAACAGTGTAGTGTGTTTTACTTCCCTTAAAATGGTAAGATCAAAATACAGTCCAATTATATAGATATTTACCTCCCCACTGAAAAGGAAAAAAAAATAGAATTGTTTCAAGGAAAGGTTGTCTTTAGTAGTGTAACACACAATTCATACTCTAAATTCGGCACTAGTCCAAAAGATTCTGTTTTTTTTGTTTTTTTTTTTTTTTTTTTTTTTTTTTTTTTCATACTGATCACCTTTTTCTATGTCTGCCTGAAAAAAATAAGGGTATCAAGGTATCCTGGGAAAAGCCACCTCTATTAGGCCTCCAGCCATCTTCAGGTTCACACCTTAGCTCTTCACCCTTGGCCCTGTGGGATGTGCCCTCTGTGAGCCTTTCATTCTCTTGCTTATCTCTGCCACTCTGTGCCCTGCTGACGTCTTACTAATTTTTCTTACTCAGTGACTCGTCCCCTAAACTGTCTCTCCCAACTCTCTTTTAGGTAAACTTATTTAATGCTTTCCTTATTCACACCTTTCTTAGACCCCAATTTTAGCCCTTATTCTGAAGTGTTACTCCCAGGCAAACTGAAAGACAGAAAAACAATCACTTTATCCACCGTGATTTTAACACCTGTAATACTGCATCTGATGATGAAATTGTGTGTCTCATCAGCTAAATTTTGAGCTCCCCGAAGCTGGAAACAGGTCACATGTATCACTATGCTTCTAATATTGGCACAAGACCCGACACATAACAGACAATGAATGAATAGTGGTTAAATAAATTTTAGGAATAAAAAATGTTTATGGACTTAATGGAGGTTCTCACATTTTGGGTGCAAATTTATTTTCTCTATTTGTTTTAAGCAGAATGTGAGCCATGGAATCAGATTTGGGGCAAAATCCTGACTCCTCGTTTTTGTAGTTGTTCTATTTGTATGAGTTAATTAAGCATTGTGAAATAAGAACATTCCTAAAGACCATCTTGTGGGATTATTGCAGGAAATAAATGAGATGATGATTGTAAGTTCCTCATCCCAGTGCCTAATATAAACTGAACTAAAAGAAACTGGTTATTAATTTCATTGTTATAATTAATAAGCAAGCTAGTCTCTTGATTATCCTTAGCAATCTAAAGTATATTGGGCTCATAAAGGCCTTGGGGCTATTTTTCCCCTAATTCCTTGACCTGTAATGACAAAGCCTTACTCTTTAAAAATAAAAACTGTTATTCCTTTCTTGGTTTTCAACAAATCATTTCATGATTATCACAATCCATGCTTTAGCACAGGAATGTGTGCAAGGGCCAGGGCTTAGGACTTCAGTTCATGCATCGCGATGCTCTCATGACAGCTCAGAATAGTCAGAAATTGAGATTACGATAATGCAAGAGCTGGAGACTATGATGTTCACTGTATGATTTATAAGACTAAAGAAGAAGTTAGGAAAGACAGAGTGTGTGAAGAGGATGATACATCTATCCTACACTCAGACTGAGGACAGCATGTGAACGGACCCTCCAGCCAGGTAGAAGGTCCCTAACAACAGACAACCATAGGGGAAAGTCCATATTCTAGAGATAGAGTGGGTTTTACTTTGTTTTCTTTTTCATTTTAATTAAAATATATGAACATGTGTGAGAGTAAACCAATATAAAGTATTCCCATATGTCACTGAACTTGACATTTATCAAGATTTGGTCATATTTGTTTCTCTTTCCCTTTTGACTTTTATCCTCTGCAATGAAATATTTTAAAGCCAGTTTCAGACATTTTATCATTTCAACTCTATGTGCTTAACAAAGAATATTTTCAAAATAAGCATTTTCTTTCTCTCAAATCACACGATTGTAACTAAGAATAATTAGCAATATTTTCAATACTCCTTTAACATTCAGCCCATTTTCATGTTTTCTAAACTATATCAAAATGTTCTTTCACAGTTGGTTTGTTCATATCAGGATCTGAACAGAGTCTACTGTTAAGCTTGGTTGGGTCCATTCCTCAAGACTTTTTTTTTTTTTTTTTTCATGTCCTTGACTTATTGCAGACACTCTGTGAGTTGTCCCTAGGAACAAAAATTTCTTCTAGAAGCTTGATTAACTTCATATTTTTTAAAACAATAGTTCATAAATGGCAAGGTACATCAACTCACACATGTCTGTTTATCCCACTTTTAGTGGGGCTAAGATTATTAACAGGTCCAGGTTGAGAGTGTCTGATGATTCCATCATAAAGTTCATCATCAATTTCTATCTAAGAGTTTTATCCATTGATTACAACTGCCTAAATTAATTACTTTATTTAAGGGGGTTGAATGATTATTTTTGAAATCTATCTAGCTTCCTCCACATGTTAACTGGGTTTTTGTTTTGGTTTGGCTCTTGGTTTTTACAGAAAAGAACTCCCCCTCATTCTTTCTTTGTCAGAACACTAAAGTTTAATTAATTAGTATTTCAAAAGTAATGAAGAATTTCACAGACTCTATGTAATTATAAATTAAAGTAAAAGAAAATAGTACTCTATAATCATAATTTTATGAGTATTTTATATGGCTTAGGAGTTAAAAAAAAAAAACACTCTTTTAAGTTTCTGTTTGATCTGCCTTTACATAGAAACAGATAATTTGTGAGATACTATGAGCAGATTTTTAGAAAATAATAAAAATATTTACGGGTGGGTACAGTGGCTCATGCCTATAATCCCAGCACTTTGGGAGGCCAAGGCAGGTGGATCACATAAGGTCAGGAGTTTGAGAGCAGCCTAGCCAACATGGTGAAACCGCCTCTCTACTAAAAATACAAAAAGTAGCCAGGCATAGTGTTGTGCCCCTGTAATCCCAGATACTCAGGAGGCTGAGGTGGGAGATTGCTTGAACCTGGGAGGCAGAGGCTGCAGTGAGCCGAGATCATGTCACTGCACTCCAGCCTGGGCAACACAGTGAGACCCTGTCTCAAAAAAATTTATATATATATACATATATATATATATATATATATATGCATTTTTATTGCAGTAAAAAAAGTGACATGAGGTCTACCCTCTCAATCTTTAATGTACGATCCTATACTGTAAACTATAAGCACAACTGAAACTGTATACTCATTGAACAGCAACATCCCGTAGTTTAAAACTAACAGATAACAATTTATGTATTTTTTTCTCAAAGTTCTACAGAAGACTTAGCTAGATGTAGACTGTCAACACCTGTTTCTTTAGCCCCTGTTATTCATCTAGTTGTTTAGGTTTATAATAAATTCTTCTATAAATAGTAGTTTTTACTATTATTATTATTTCAATTTTTTTATTTTAGGGACAGGGTGTCGCTCTATCACCCAGTCTAGAGTGCAGTGGTGTGACCATAACTCACTGTAACCTCGAACTTCTGGGCTCAAGTGATTCTCCTGCTTCAGCCTCCCAAGTAGCTGGGACTACAGATGCCCATCACCACATATGGCTTATGTTTTAATTTTTTGTAGAGATTAAGTCTTGCTATGTTGCCCAGGCTGGTCTCAAACTCTTGACCTAAAGGAATCCTTCTTTCTCAGCCCCCCAAATTGCTGGGATTATAGGCAAGAGCCACTGCGCCAGGCCTATTATTCTTCTATCTATCTCTATGCTGTTTCCAAATGAAAGATGTAAGAAGATAGTGAATACTATTTAACACACTTTATGCCATTGAACTTATATTGATGTTGACAATATAATAATGTATATTATATCAATATGTATAATAAAATTATTCGTATTAATGAAAGCTAACTTATACTGACAACAAATAATGTTTCCATCACCAGGGTAGGTGATTCATATGTAGGTATCCATTTAACCTCACAGTCATCCTATGTGGGAGAAATTATTACTATGATCCATTTACAGATGAAGTCATTATGCCTCTAAAAACCCGAATAACTGGTCGAAAGTTACACTAGTATGTAGTGGATCTATAATTAAAACCCAAATCTACCTGACAGAAAGAATGCTCTGTTTTCTTTGATCTTTTAATTGGAATTCAGAGAAATTAACCTCTTAGGTCACAAAGGTAGTGAGTAACAGCGTGAGTTTGATTTCAGTCTATCCTGTCCTGAAGCCTATTACTATTTCTTCTATACCATCTGTCTCTGCTTGAAGCTTCACAACAGAGACAAGATTAAACATTAACATCAACTTGCATTGTTGTAATCTACTGATAAAATGAATAGGTCAAATTAGACAGGCTTTGGTGGTAATTCCTGCAAACGTTTTTTTAATATGGCAGATTAATTTCTTACATATTGAAATCAGCTTACATCTAAAAGAGGAAACAGATTTTGAACAAGTAATCCTATAATGTCAGAGGATGTTCAATGTTTCGAAGAAAAATAAAATAGAGTAACAGACTAGCAATGACTGTGATGGGCATGGCTACATTAGGAAACAGGGTGCATTTAGGAGTCTATTAGGATGTGACATTTGAACAGAGACCTAAAAGAAAGGAGAGGAAAAGCAAATGCAAAGACTCTGAGGTGAGCCCACTTAGATCCTAAGGTCACCAGTAATGATTTCCCATCTCCGTGTATTTACGATTTTGTATTATCCCCTCCTGTTGAGCGTAGGTGGAACCTACAACTTATTTCTAACTAATGAATATGGAAAATATAACAGACTGCCATTTTTTTAGGTTACATTATATGACAAAGATGATGGAATGTGACCCCCGTGTGTATGTTATGTTAGAGAAGACTCTATCTTAGCAGACTGCAGCAAGAGACTCCCCCTTGCTGGCTTTGGAGAAAAACTTTCTTTTCTTTTCTTTTCTTTTCTTTTTTTTTTTTTTTTTTGTGAGACGGAGTCTCGCTCTGTCGCCCAGGCTGGAGTGCAGTGGCCGGATCTCAGCTCACTGCAAGCTCCGCCTCCCGGGTTCCCGCCATTCTCCTGCCTCAGCCATCCGAGTACCTAGGACTACAGGAGCCCGCCGCCTCGCTCGGCTACTTTCTTTGTATTTTTTAGTAGAGACGAGGTTTCACCGTGTTAGCCAGGATGGTCTCGATTTCCTGACCTCGTGATCCACCCGTCTCGGCCTCCCAAGGTGCAGGGATTACAGGCTTGAGCCACCGCGCCCGGCCTGGAGAATAATTTTCTACGTTGTCACTGCCAGTGGAGAGGGCCACATAGCAGAGCACTGTAGGTGTTATCTAGGAACTGAGGGTCTCAGTGCTACAACTTTACAGAGCTAGAGTCTGCCAACAACCACAATGAGTTTGGAAGAAGACATCAAACTCAGATAAAAACTTTGATGACACTTTGGGAGATCCAAAGTAAGGCATGCCCGGATTCCTCACAGAAATCGTAAAATAATAAATGTGTGTGATTTTGTGCTGCTAAATTAATGGTAGTTTGTTACATAGCAATAAATAAAAATGTATGATACAAGAAGACCCAGCATGTGCACTTTAAAAAAAAAAAAAAACGTGGGGGGGTTTGCAATGAGATGAGCAGGAGGGGAGATGGCCTGGAATCAGATTATGATATCAGTGTTATTCACAGTGTGAGCCATGGACCATTCCCATCTGTGAACTACCAGTCTTCCACAGACACAAAAATAAAGTGATTATGGCTTAAAGAGTTGCAGAAAATAAACTTTCTCTGAAGAGGAGTACCTAGTAAAGACTAAAGTCAAGTTGAAAGATAAAAATACAGATACCAGAAAGATTTGAGCTTCTATTGCCCTATTATGCAACAAACATTAAACAAATACAAACTCTTAGCCAGATTAACAAATTCTTATACTAGAGGCCTATTTTTCTAAGTTGCTAGTACTTAATACAATATGCCCAGCTTTCAACAACAAAAACATCACAAAACATGTCAAATAGCAATAAAATAGAGTCATAAGAAACAAATCAAGCGTCACAGTTATACTCAGATACGATGCAGATTTATTATAATGAAATTTACAATAACTATGACATTAAAGCTTCCATTGGAAAAGTAGTCAACATTAAGAGCGAATGGGCAATGTAAGCAAAGAGATCAAAATTCTAAGAGAAAATTCAAAAGCAAATGTTAGTAATCAAAATTAGTATAAAGAAATGAAAAATATCATTGATGGGCTCAATAGTAGACTCAGTAAGACCAAGGGAAGAATTAGTAATCTGGAATACAGGCCAATAGAAACTTCTCAAAATGCAAATAGAAGAAACGATACAAATAAGCTGTTGGGGAAGCCCACTCCACACCACCCGGCGGGTACCCCGAGTCCAGCGGAGACAAAGGAGTTAGAAAGAGACAGAATAGGAGTTTAAAAGGTGGGTCCAAGGGACCAGAGCATCGAGGCTTGCTCACGGCCCAGAGCTCTTTAGCTCCACCTAATTTACTGATTTATAAGCTCTTTGTTCTTAGGGCAGATGGGAGTGGTAGGAAGGGATGAGGAAAAGGATTAATCAGTGAAGGAGAACTCGTGAGTCATTCATAATATGTATAGCAGTGATGGTTTCTGTGAATTTCCTTGAGCAAAGTTTAAGTGTGTCTAAACTACTGAAGATCTTTAACTGATTGGGACTGAAGTGGGTGGGAGTGGGTTTCAGGAGGAGCCAAGATGTTTGATTATACTCCACTGCTTCAGGGGAGTGTTATCTCCCAGAGCAACCTGCAGAATGCGGCAGAGCGGTTATGCTCTCAGGGCATAAAGACATGAAGGCAATAAGGAGACTTTTCTCCTCAGAGACCTCCCATGGCTCCCCATGGGAGTCTCACACAGGGGAAACCAACTCATCTGGCATCCTAGAAACTCTCTTTCCCACATAAGCAAACACAGAAGAGCCAAGAACGAGAGTTATGGTCTCAAAAGATACAGTGCATGTGTAATTGGGATATCAGAAGGAGAAAATGGAAAGAATGGAACAGAATAAATGTTTAAAATATTAAAGCCCTGACATTTTCAAATTAATAACAGACACCAAACCAAAAATCCAGGAACCTCAGACAACTTTAAGCAGAATTAACAGAAACAACAACTACATTTAGGTATATCATATTCAAACAGTAGGAAGACAAAGACAAAGAGAAAATATTGAAAGATGCCAGAGGGAGGAAGTGAATCTTACCTATAGATAAACAGGGATAAGAAGTACAATAAATGGCTGGGTGTAGTGGCTCACACCTGTAATCCCAGAAGTTTGGAAGGATGAGGTGGGAGGATTGCTTGAGGTCAGGAGTTCAAGACCAGCTTGGCCAATATGGTGAAACGCCATCTCTACAAAAATACAAAAAATTAGCCAGGCATAGTGGCGCATATCTGTAGTCCTAGCCACTCAGGAAGCTGAGGCAGGAGAATCACTTGAACCTGGGAGGCAGTGGTTTCAATGAGCCAAGATCACGCCTCTGCACTCCAGCCTGGGCGACAGAGCAAGACTCCATCTCAAAAAAAAAAAAAAAAGAAGTACAGTAAATTTCTCATTAGAAACCATGCAAGCAAAAAAAGAATGGAGTGAAATGTTGAAGGAGTTTAAAAAAATTGAAACTCCAACACAGAATTCTATATCAAGTAAATTTACCCTTCAAAGTAAAGAAAAAATAAAAGCTTTTCAAACAATAACTGAGATTATTCTTCACCAGCAGATCTATCCTATAAGAAATAATCAAAAAAATCATATTTAGGAAGAAGAAAAAATATAGAGCTCAGAAACTTGAATCTGTATAAAGAAAAGGAGATCACTGAAAAAGGAATAACTGATGGTAAAATAAAATGTTTTATTTTTATTTTTAAAATTAATCTAAAGTGGCTGGGCTTGGTGGCTCATGCTTGTAATCCTAGCACTTTGGGAGGCTGAGGTGGGCAGATCACCTGAGGTCAGGAATTCAAGGTCAGCCTGGGCAACATGATGAAACACCGTCTCTACTAAAAATAAGAAAAAAAAGTATCCGGGTGTGGTGGTGGGCACCTGTAATCCCAGCTACTTGGGAGGCTGAGGTAGGAGAATCACTTGAACCTGGGAGCGCGAGGTTGTAGTGGGCTGAGATCGTGCCACTGGGCTCCAGCACGAGCAACAAGAGCAAAACTCCATATAAAAAAAAAATTAATTAAATTAAATTAATCTAAAGAAACTTAGGTAATGATACTACCAATGTATTAGCTGATCATGGCATATTAGAAAATGAAATTACTGGCAGCAATACCATGGAGATGAGAAGTAGTAATTGGGAATACTTTGTTATGTGGTACTTGTACTACACATGAGGCAAAATAGTGTTGTTTGAATTTAGATTTATATTTTTAAAAATATTTTAATTATTAAAAATATTATTAAAAATTATATTATTAAAAATATTTATTGTAAACTCCAGGGCAGCAAGTGTTGTTTGAATTTAGACTTGCATTATTAAAAAAATGTATTGTTGGGTGCATTGGCTCATGCCTGTAATCCCAGCACTTTGGGAGGCTTAGGCAAGCTGATCACCTGAGGCCAGGAATTTTAGACCAGCCTAGTCAACATGGTGAAACCCCATCTCTACTAAAGATACCAAAATTAGCAAGGCATGGTGGCAAATGCCAGTAATCCCAACTATTCAGTAGACTGAGGCAGGAAAATCTCTTAAACCTGGGAGGCAGAGGTTGCAGTAAGCTGAGATCATGCCACTGTACTCCAGCCTGGGTGACAGAGAGAGAAAAAAAATTTTATATATATATATATATATATATATAGAGAGAGAGAGAGAGAGAGAGAGAGAGAGAGAGAGAGAGAGAACTCTAGGACAGCAACCAAAAACTATTTTTAAAGAAGTATAAATTATATGCCAAAAGTGTGAAATCATATAAAATGCTGAACTAAAAACTGAAGAGGCAAAAAAAGAAGTCATTAGCAATGAATATAAAACATTTACAAACATGGTTGATATTAATCCTAATATATCAATAATCATTTTAAATATGATTGATCTGAATACACTAAAAGACAGATTTTGTCAGAGCAAATAAAACCAAACAGATAATCAATTAACTATATGTTGTCTATTAAAAAAACTGTAAGAAGTTCAAAAGTAAAGAGAAGAAAAATATACAAAAATATAGCATGTTAACAATAAAGAAAGTTGCAGTAAATATGCCAATTTCAGACAAAGTGGATCAAGAGTACTTTCAAGAATAAAATAGGCACTATATGATAAAGAAGTAAATTCTCCAAAAATAAATAACAAAACTGACAATCAAATTAAAAATCAAACATCGAAATATATCAAGCAAAATTGAATACAACTGAAAGAAAATACAAACAAATCTGCTAGTATAGTTGCATACTTCAACACCCTCCTATCAATAATTTTTAGAGCAAATAGGCAAAAATTCACTATGAATATTGTTAAACATCAATAATACTCTCCATTTACTTGATTTAGTTGACATTTATAGAATACTCTATCAGCAACAGAAGACACATTCTTTTCAAGCTCACAAGAAATATTTACCAAGTTAAACTACACTCTAGCTAAAAAAAAAAATCAAAATATATTCAAAGACATACAAAAAATGACTATGTTCTCAGACCTCAAGTAATTGTACAGAAAAATAGTAACAAAAAGATAACTAAAACATACTTAAACATTTACACATTTAAAAAGTTGCTCTCAATAGCATGAATCAAAGAAGTCTCAAGTGAAATAAAAACATATTTTTAACTAAATGGAAATTTAAAAACAATTTATCAACATTTGTAGCAACCAGTGAAAACAGTGGTTTGAAGGAAGTTTACAGAATTATCTGTATATATTAGAAA
Source organism: Macaca fascicularis (assembly GCF_037993035.2). Classification (NCBI taxonomy): domain Eukaryota; kingdom Metazoa; phylum Chordata; class Mammalia; order Primates; family Cercopithecidae; genus Macaca; species Macaca fascicularis. Next base: position 18,739,319 of record NC_088379.1, on the reverse strand, counting down.
TGAATAAAGATCTAACATAACTAATCTAAGTTTACATCATAGGAAACTACAAAAAGGAAAAACAATTTAAAACAAAAACAGTATAATTAAAAATAAAATTTAATAAAACAAATATATACCTATGATTTGATAACCTCAGTAAAATGGATAACTTATTTTTAAAAAGCACAATGAACCAAAACTCACACAAAGAGAAACAGATAATCTATATTGGCCTATTATCTACCTTTAATACACTGAATTAATAATTTAATAGTTTTGCAAAACAGAAAGTATTATTCATATAGGTTCATTGGTGAGTGCTTTAATGCCTTTAAGAAAGATAAAAAAGAATTACACCAATATACTCTGAGACCCTAAGTGGCAACCTCACCCCTAAGACTCTGGGTAGCAAATGGGTCTGCTGAAGATGAGAAGGTGGCCCAGCCTGCGAAATTGATATATTAGTTAGAAAGAGCTACCATAACAAATTACCACAGACTGAATGACTTAAATAACAGAGATCTATTTTCTCAGAATTCTGGAGGTCAGAAGTCTAAGATCAAGATGTTAGCAGATTTGCTTTTTTCGAGGTCTCTCTGCTTGGCTTGCAGATGGCGACTTCCTTGTGCTGTGTTTTCACATGACCTTTTCTTCATGCGTGCACTTCTATGGTGGCTCTTTCTCTTCTTAAAATGACACCAGTTATATTGGATTAGGGCCCCACACTAAAAGACCTTTAACTTAATCACCTCTTTAAATGATTTGTCACCAAATATGATTACATTGCGAGAACTGGGGATTGGGACTTCAACATAACAATTTTAGGGAGCATGGTTTAGTCTATAACATTCTGTACCCTCCAAATTCATGTCCTTCTGATGTAAAAAAAAAAAAAAAAAAAAAAAATTCAATATAACCTGACAGTCTAAAAGTATTAATCCATTTCATCACTAACTCTAAATTCAAAATTTTGTCTAAATACCATCTAACTCAAGTGTGGGTGAGATTTGAGGTATAACTTAATATGAGACAAAATTTCTCTCTAGCTGTGAAACAAGGTAAGTTATGTGCTCCCAAAATACAATGGTGAGACAGGTATAGCATAGACATGTCCCTTCCCAAAAGGGATAATATGGTGTAACTGTGACCCCACCAAAATCTCATCTTGAATTGTAAATCCCATAATTCCTATGTGCTGTGGGAGGGGCCCTGTGGGAGATAATTGAATCATGGTGGCGGTTTCCCCATACTGTTCTCATGGTAGTGAATGAGTCTCACAAGAGCTGATGGTTTTATAAAGGGTTTCCTCTTTTCCTTGGCCCTCATTTGCTTTTGTCTGCCACCATGTAAGATGTACCTTTCACCTTCCACCATGACTGTGAGACCTCTCCAGCCACATGGAACTGTGAGTCCATTAAACCTCTTTTTCTTTATAAATTACCCAGTCTTGGGCATGTCTTTATCAGCAGCGTGAAAACAAACTAATACAAGGTAGAAATCGAAAAGAAGGCGGCAAAAATGGGTCACAAGCAATCCCAAAACCTAGCAGAGCAAATTTCAGATTTTCAGGTTTTACAGCTCCAGGAACAATACTCCACTGGATCCAGGGCACAAACACTGAGTCAGAGTATTATTTCTGGAGGCCTAAAATCTCTCCTTCCAGGTACACTGAGGCAGCAGTGCTGCCCTTGAGGCCCAAGGCAGGAGCCTAATCCTTAAGGCCCTGGGTGGCTGCCCTACTACTGAGACCCTGTTGTAGCAGCAGCCTGGCCCACTTTTCTAAGAACATCCAAAAGGTAGCTTCACCCTCTGAAACGGAGGAGGAGACAGCCTCACCTATCAGACCTGTAGTGAGAGTATCAGCCTTGCCAATGTGAGAATTATGCTCATGGCCGTTCTTCCACTTTCTTGAAGGATAACACATATTCAAAACCAATTAACTCTATTTTTCTATAATGTAAAATCCCAGAGTCTGAAAGCCATTCTTCACTTTTGTCCATCCCTGATCCTGTTAGTCCAAGCTGGAAGTGTTTCTGATGGTAACACTCAAATCACTATTCTTGGCTTCTGTTGAGATGGCTGATTAGATACATAAATCACACCCTTGATATATCATCACATGATTTTCTGGATACACTCCTCATGTGCTCTCCAGAAAATACTTTCTCGTCTTTTGAAATATGGATAAGCTGAAAAATTTCCAAATCTTCAAGTTCTAGTTCCTTTTTGCTAAACAATGACTTCTTCCATTTCTGTCTACCCTTTTGCACTTTATGAGAAGAGGCAAGGAGATAACAGGCTGCATTTTCAACACTTTGCTTTGAAACAGTTTCAGTTAAATATCCAGGATCATCACTCACGAGTTCTACCCTTCCGAAAAAATACTAGAACACAATTCACCCCAGTTATCTGCTACTTTATAATAAATGCCACCTTTTCTCCAGTGTTTAATACTATGTTCTTCATTTCTATTTGAGGTTGGAAGTCCAAAATCAAGGTGTCAGAAGAATTTTTTTTTTTTTTTTTTTTTGAGACGGAGTCTCATTCTGTCACCCAGGTTGGAGTGCAGTGGTCTGTCTCCTCTCACTGCAAGCTCAGCCTCCCGGGTTCATGCCATTCTCCTGCCTCAGCCTCCCAAGAGCTGGGACCACAGGCGCCCGCCACCACGCCCGGCTAATTTTTTGTATTTTTAGTAGAGACAGGGTTTCACTGTGTTAGCTAGGATGGTCTTGATCTCCTGACCTCATGATCTACCCGCCTCAGTCTCCCAAAGCGCTGGGATTACAAGCGTGAGCCACCGTGCCTGGCCAGAATTGGTTCTTCTAAAGCCTCTCTCCTTAGTTTGCAAATGGTCAGTTTTTCACTGTATCCTCATATGGTCTTTTCTCTGTGCATGTGCACCTTTGGTGTCTCCTGTGTTACCGAATTTTCTTTTTGTAAGTATACTAGTGAGATAGGGTTACAAATCATTTGAATGAACTCATTTTAACACAATTACCTCTATAAAGGCTCAACTTCCAAATACAGTCACATTCTGAGGTACTGAAGGTCAGGGCTTCAACGTGTAGATTTGTTTAGCAGGGACAAAGTTTAGCTCATAACAGAGATAAACATCCTCAATTTGATAAAGAATATCTATGAAAACCTAGAGGTGACATCATACTTAATGATGATAAACTAAATGCTTTCCCTTAGTATCAGGAACCAGGCTAGGATGCCCTTTTTTACCACCCCTATTCAACAATATACTGGAAGTCCTAGCTAGTGCTAACATGGGTAGGAAATAAACAGTGAGCCTGGAGCAACTTGTAGTGTCAGAAAGTAAGAAAGTGCTAAAAAAATAAATAAATAAAAGATGATGGGGGTTCTCCAAAGAAACAGAACAATTAAGAAACATACGATATAGATGCTGTACATTTATACCTACATATACAAATATATACACACGCAGACACAGTGACCAACTGAAAGAGCTCCCAGTGGCTAAAGCTGAAACAATTTGATATATGAAATTGATAAATAAACATTGGATCATAACGCAGTGTTAACAAAATATCAATGAGTCCCTAAAATATAAATGAATGCCTGAATAAATAAATGAGAAAGAAGAGACAAATATTCCATGCATAAGAATTTCAATAGCTTATGTACATACTCTACCATGAAAGAGGTAAAGTCTAACTTTCCACCTCTACGTGTGGACCATATTTTGTAACTTACACTACCTCAAGCCAAATGGCCAAGTTTAATATCAGTGGTAATAAGTCACATTGCTAGTATGTATAGTTGATAAAATGTGTTACGGATTGCTCCTTACCTGTAGTCTTCCATCTATAAACACATTGCATCAGTCTCATCATGATAAAAACATTAGACAAGTCTCAGTTGTGGGACATTCTACAAAATACCCAATTAGTAGTTCTCAAAACTGTCAAGGTCATCAAAAGTAGGCAAATCTAAGAAATTGTAATGACTAAGAGGAGACTAAAATCTATGCTTACTAAATACAGTGTAGCATAATGGATGAATTCTGTAACAGAAAAAAATACATAAGAAAAAAAAGAATTCTGGTTAAATAGGGAGTTTAGTTAATAACAATATGTCAGCATTGGTTCTTTATTTGTAACAAATATACCATACTAATGAAAGATAACAATAATAGGGAATTGGGTTATGTGATAAGGGAACTCTTCATTCTGTATGCACAATGATACTATAAATTTAAAACTGTTCTTGTGTAAAAGGCCAGCTAAAAAAAAAAAAATCTGGGTGTAGAGGTCAGAGACAGAAATTAGAGATTTGAAGCACAAGACACATTTGCTGTATTGTTGCTAACTTGAAAGTAAGGGAGGTCATGGGACAAGGAGTAAGCGTAGCCTCCTGTAACTGAGAGTAGCCCCTGTGTAGCAGCCAACAAGAAATCAGTGATCTCAGTCCTACAACTACAGCAACTAAATTCTTCCAACACCAACAATAAGCTTGCAAGCGAACAAGGGGAGCAGGCCCGGTGGCTCACGCCTGTAATCCCAGCACTTTGGGAGGCCGAGGTGGGTGGATCACCTGAGGTCAGGAGTTCGAGACCAGCCTGGCCAACATGGTGAAACCCTATTTCTACTAAAAATACAAAAAAATTAGCTGGGCATGGTGGCAGTTGCCTGTAATCCCAGCTACTCAGAAGGCTGAGGCAGAAGAATTGCTTGAACCTGGGAGGCGGAGGTTGCAGTGAGCCGACATCATGCCACTGCATGCCTGGGCAACAAGAGTGAAACTCCATCTCAAAAAAAAAAAAAAGAAAAGAAAAGAAAAAAAGAAAGGGAACAAGGGGGACAAAGGTGCCAGATGAGCAACAAGTCTTGACTCTAGCCTGTTACTATGAGTAGCAAATTTTACTGGGCTGTTTCTAGTCTTCTGACTTATAGAAATGCCAGCTGATAAGGGTTTTAATATTCCTAAATTTGTGGTAATTTGTAATGCAGCAATGGAAAATTAATACAGAGCCCTAATGAGGAATATACCCATCTTCTTTCTACTTATGCTGGCTTGATCTGGATTTCTTGCACTGGAGAGTAAGAGAAGGAAGGACGTGTATCAGAATCAGCCTATTCTCCCAGTCTTTTAAGTCAGCTTCTTGCTGACAGTGTAAATTCTTGCATGTTCTTGCTGGTGTGGTGAGCTAACCAGGAATAAGAACTGTCCCACAAGGGATTCTCCACCTTTTGTGGGGACAAATTAGAGTAAAGGAGAGAGGATCTTTGAAGGGCCTACATGACAGACATTGCAAGCCATGTTGTTCTCATATTGACCTTAATAATAATGAAGTTGAGTCTTTATCTGAATCTTCATGGCTCTTATATCTTAATTCTCAATTGTTTCTGAACTACAGAGGCCAAGGCAATTATTATTTATGGTCCACTTCAAACCTCTCCTTGAGGTTTCATAGGAGTCAAAAAGAGGAAAAAAGATTACCAAAAAAACCTCTTATTTTAAAAAAGGAAATTATTCTCATTATAACTACAAAAGAAAGTGGGGTCAGATTATAGAGGGCCATGGATGCCAGCATGAAACATTTTGTTTTAATGAAATAGAGGCTTCTTCTTGAATCAGGGCATGACACATTGAGAGTGAGGTTTCAAACCGATCATTTTGACAATGATATGCAGTCCATGGGGGGTAGTGGGGAAGAAATGTGTGGAAACAGTTATGTCTATGCAAATGTTATATCAAATGTTTTACCTCTGAGCTTCATATAAAAACTGATCTTGGCTCAAACTGAAAATTGCTAACTAGGCAAGAAGAGAGAATGGTATGAAACATAAAACTGACTCCTTAAAAGCTCAGGACAGGCATATGTGCTTATGAAACTTGATTTTTTGCCAACTAATTTATAAAAAATAAAATGTCATCTCACTACTCTTAGCACTTGCAGCTGTATTTTTGTTTCCATTTGTGGGGTAAATGATTTTTAAAGAATTTTTTATAATAGTCAAGTTTGGCAAAATACAACACCTAAGTGTCATTTGGGGCCCTCATGTTATTAAAAACAGTGGTACTATAATCCTTCAAAGGTAGATTTATCTTTAATATCTCTATATTCTCACTGAATAATTAAAACTAGCATACATATCAAAAATTTAATTTTTAATCACTCTAAACTATGAAGCCCTGTTGGTGAAATTGTGGACTCTGACACTTAAAAGTTAAGAAAGAAAATGCTATTTTAAATTTGCTTTCTTATAGAATTAAAACATATTTGATTAAATTTGAGTTGTGAATATCCCTGCTGGGCCATGGTCTCTCAAATGTGCCACAGAATTGCAAACACAAATCTAACCTGAGTCAGCAGTCAGATTCCAGGTTCAAGATAAATGGGAGGAGATTGACGGTCCAGAGAAATCAAAATATTACCCAGTTCCAACTACACTCCACGGAGTTCTGCCTGGAGGTTTCATAGCTTGCTCTGCACCCCACCACACTATAGTCAGATGCTCCTTACACATTGTCCTGAGGTGGGCTGGTATCTTACAGTGCCCTTGGTTGTGATTCACTATGAGTTCAGTCCTCCAGAATCTTCTCAGGGTTGAGACAGCAGCTAACTTTGTCTAACCTGTAACCTCTAGACAAGTTAAGGAAGTAGTTAAATGGGTAAAATATAACATCGGGTTTCCACAATTCAAATTCTGCCTCCACCATGTCATGCCTCTATGTCCTTAGAACACATTATTTTGCTTCTGGAGGCCTCAATTTCCTCATCTGTTAAATAGGATAAAGATAGGGAAACAGAGCAATATCTTCTATCTTAATAAGTTATCCTAGGAAACAAAATACGTAAGTGAATAATCTGTGTATTAGAGTTCTCCAAAGAAACAGAACAAATAAGAAACATATGATATATATACTGTATATTTATACCTACATGTACATATATATATACACACAGACACATATCTATCTATCTAATCTATATATCTTTATCTATCTATCTATCTATCTATCTATCTATCTATCTATCTATCTAGATATATATGGGGGGGGAGAGAGAGAGAGAGAGAAATATTTATTATAAAGAATTGGCTCACATGATTATAAAGACTGGCAAGTCTCAAGATCTGCAGGGTGAGTCTGCAAGTAGAGACCTGGGAGAGTCCATGATTTAGTCCCAGGTGTAACCTGAAGTCCTGAGAACTAGAAGAACTGATGGTATGATTCCTATCCAAAAGCTGATGAAACCCAGGAAGAGCAAACATTCAGTCCAAAGACAAGAAAAAAATGCAGATGTTCCTATTTCGAAGACAGCCAAGAAGGAAGAATTAACTTACTCAGGAGAGGGTCAACTACTTTGTTCAATTTAGACCTTCAATTGACTGGGTGAGGCCTACCTACATTAGGGAGGGCAATCTTCTTTCCTCATTCTACTGATTTTGATATTAATCTCATCCAAAGCCACCCAAGAATACTGTATGATCAAATATCTTTACACCCCATGGTCCAATCAAGTTGACACACAAAATTAACCATCACAATTTATGTAAAGCATGCATTCCATTGTTGGGAACATGTTTCATAATGCTAATCATTCTTTTTCATTAACTGTTAACTGTGCTGCACAATTTACTTCTAATATCTCTCAAGTGAGCCCTCATAGTGACATCTTATACTTGAGAAATATGGATGTTTATGGTGGAGAACTATCTTTTTCATGATCACACAGCTACTATTCTACTATTCTAGCAGAGCTAGAATTCAGAACCCCTACTTTCTGGCTACAAAGCCCTGTTCTTACAACCAAATCACAGTGCCCATCCTCCTTTTTAAATAAAGAGCAAACTGAGAAGGCAAAAACCAGAGCCCACAAAACTCCTTCAAAGTCTTAGAGCTGCCAGTTCAGTTCCATGCCAGTGTACACGTTTATATATAACCATGTGTGAAATATCTATGCCATTTTTCTGAGACGTTGAGTAGGTGGCATGTATTTCAACATCTCATCTCCATCAAATGAGAGCTATAACATATATTTAAAGATGATGTCAGCCTTTCTAAATATAATTTTCAACTGTGCTGGGAAAAATATAAACTGCAGCACTGTAATAATCAACATATAAATAGCTCCCACATCTTTGCCATGCAAATTTGGATAATGATATTATGGAAGGGGACTATCAAAAGGGACCTTCTGTTACCACTCTTTCTGCTAACCAGTGAGCAGCTGGGATTGATGACATTTTTAGTTAAAGCCAGTTTGGAAAGGCTTTTATCCCACGGAGATAAGCTAAAGCCTCAAAATAAAACAATCCCAAACTGCCAATGTTTGATTGGTTTGAAGTTGGAACGGAGGTATTAAATTCTTGGTTTTCTCACAGTTTTAGAGAAAAAGCACACAGTTTTCCATTGCCCTTTGACGGCTGACAAACTGAACCTCCAGGCCTTTTGTGTGTGTGAATCGAGGGGTATATTTCCTCTACCTGGCAGTTTTCATGACACCTGAACCCACATCTGCAGGTGGAGAATGATGTCTCACTCAGTCTCAGTGTCTATGCGACTTCCTGAACAGACAATCCCCCTGCTGGATGCATCAAATAACAGGACCCTGTGAACATGTAGATATGCTAGTTGTCTCACCATTACCAAAAAGTCCATTGGGGTTTCTTTTGAAAAGGTTCCTGCTTCTCCATGTCTCAGTTGTAGAAGGGCAGGACTCTGGGGGTCCAGTTTTTGTTGGAATGTTGCTAATTCCAGGTACGGGTAGGTAGGTGTTTATATGGTAGGGACCACAAACAGGTAGTTGTCAGCCATTTCTGGTTCTGAGACAGATTTGCTTTGGGCAATAGAGTGTTGTGCTTTTTTTTTTTTTTTTTTTTTTTTTTCCTAATTTGGATATTTTTAGATGGGGCAGATGCTTCATATTGCCACAGATGCTATATCTCCCTATTGTCTTAAACTTGAGTTTGGACCATTCTTACATGTGACTTTTGCTACTGAATACCACTACAGATGAGATATTCATCAAAGACGATTTCTCCAATAAGTGATCTACACATAGACATTCTCATTTGATCCAGGGAGACACAAACACTGGTGTGGTGAAAGAAGAAGCCCTGCTGGGAACAGAAAATATTAAAAAATGCACTCTGTAGGATGAATTACCACTGTGCCCTTAGCTAGGTGCTTTTTTGATTTCTTTTTGTTTGTTTGTGTTTCTTTTTGTTTGTTTGTTTTTTGGCGTGTGTGAGTCAGTCCCATAAAATATAGAATACTAAATATCATGTTTTTAAGTCAAGCTCTTTTGTGCTTTAGTATGAGCTCTGTATCATATTAGTTGAGTTACTTCTCTCTTTTTTTGGTAGACTTCATTTATTTTTTCAAAATTAATCACGATAATTCTTCTGGTCATCATATGCACACCCCGTTGAAATGCAACTGCACCATTCCTCCTCTCTTGACATGGCTCTATTTCTCTACTTCTCAAATCTGGGAATGGTCATCTGACTTGTTTGGTCAATTAGGAGTCAGAAATTTTAAAATGGAAAATTGTTAAATTAGAAAATTTAACCTAAGCAAATATTTGAAAAAATGCTCAATCATTGGGGCTTTTCCTCTCTTGCTGTCCATGACATGAAACTTGAGTCCATGATATGACTGAGCTCAAGCCAGTTTTTCTTTTTTTTTTTTTTTTTTTTTGAGACGGAGTCTCGCTCTGTCGCCCAGGCTGGAGTGCAGTGGCGCGATCTCGGCTCACTGCAAGCTCCGCCTCCCGGGTTTACGCCATTCTCCTGCCTCAGCCTCCTAAGTAGCTGGGACTACAGGCGCCCGCCACCTCGCCCGGCTAGTTTTTTGTATTTTTTAGTAGAGACGGGGTTTCAGTGTGTTAGCCAGGATGGTCTCGATCTCCTGACCTCGTGATCCACCCGTCTCGGCCTCCCAAAGTGCTGGGATTACAGGCTTGAGCCACCGCGCCCGGCCTTCAAGCCAGTTTTTCAGACCAGTCTCATGGAGGAGAGTTGAGGATACATGAACAAAACCTACCATCGACTAGATTTACTAAGTGGGTAAAGTCATTGTAGATCATCTAGCATCAGATATGTTAGCCGACTGCAGATATCACCTGAACTAATCCAGACCGGAACAGCTACTCACTGGGACCTCAAAATGCTGAGACACAACAGATGCATATTGTTTTAAACCATTAAATTTTGGGGTAGTTTGTTATGCAGCGAAAGTTAAATGGCATATTTCTTAGCCTCAATTTCCTCAACTGCAAAATAGAGTTGATAATAACTACCTTGCAGTATTACTGTGGGGATTATAAATAACTTGTATAAGTGGCTGGCTCACATAAAGTTTCCAACAAATGAAAGCTGTATTATTCGTTAGTTATCAGTCTGAATGAGCTTCTAAGTCTCTTAATGTTAACACAGATTGAGTTCAAATTTTATGCTCCTGTTCTTTAAAATTGATCTTGACTTCTGATACTTCCTAAATCTGATGACTCAGTTTTAGTGTTGCTCAAAATGACATTATGGCTGCACTTTAATAAATTCATCTCCATCATAGAAGCTTAGAGAAAAAGCCTCAAATCACAGCCCTGACATTTTGGAAGTAAAATTAACAAAAAATGACAGAATTAAGACAGCCATTCTCATCAAGTTAGAAGCTGAAATTCAACCTTGAGTTTTTGAAGCCCAATCAATTATTACAGTTGGAGAAATTCTTGGAGAGTGTCTATTTTATTTAAGCTACACATGTGTTTCACTGTGTGTATGGGTAGATGAATGTGCGTTGTCCTTATCCTCCAAGTTGTAAGAATGCACTGGTGAAGACACACTTATGCAAAAGTAGCTATCCTATGAAATAAACTTCATAGGGTGCCCTGATAGAGCATCCACATACATCAACACAAGGAAATGGGACTGCAGATTAAGATCAACGTAAAAGAGTTGGGAAAACACCAGGATAAAGTAGGATTGAGTAAATTTTCTCAAGTACATTAAGCAAAACTCTTTTAGTTTCATTTTCCAAAGATCTAAATCAAACAGCCTCAAAAACCACAACGTAAACATGAACCAGAATCAGTGTTTTACACTCTTAAAAATTAGTGAAGCTTTGCCTTCAAAGAATAGCTAGATTCACAGGCTCAAGGAAATTTTCAGGACACCCTGTCTCTCAGTTCTCCTATGTTTTTCACTTAGTTGGCCCTGTTTATTCTCAGGTAAAATGAACGCCAATAACACGCTTGACCCCAACTCCAAGTTTGTAACAAAGAAGTGGTTTGTTCTTAAAAATTCAAATACAAGTCCTAGGTCTGACACTCATTACCCAAAATTGGGCCATACATTCATTCATGAGCCAGTCACTAAAAATGAGAATAAGGTAAGCTCATCCATGCCTCAGAGTCAGAAAGTGGGAATCGAAAAAAGCTCTTACCAGAAGAAGAGTGAGGATATTGGCCCTCGACTTCCAAAACAAATATTCACTTTGGCAGAGTAGGATTTTTACTTTGAGGCAGCGGCGGAGTGCTTGAGTTAAAGGCAAAAGACTAGGAAGGAACATTGTCTCTAATAGTTCAATTGATTGAAATTGACACTTCTAATTAGAAACGAACATATCCTTACCTTTTTTTTCTTTCTTAGTATCTAACCTCATTCAAGAAGCTGAGACAGCCATTTTTACGTGTTTGTTTGATTTTATTTCTGAGAGGAGAAAGCAAATTTAAAGGACCATTTTATGTGTTGTTAATCCCATGCATTATGTTTCAATAGTGCATTTTTTTTTCTCATTTCCCCGAACAAAGAAATGTCAATCCCTGGAGTCTTAGCAACTCAGTGGTTACACCTACTCAATTATGTATTTGGCTCAGTTGTAGAATAAAGTAATCAGATGAAGCCTGGTACAGACTGGCTTGAAGTAGAACAAATATGAGTGAACTCATCCAACAGCGTGCCTCAGGAAAAAAAAAAAAAAAAAAAAAAAAAAAAAATTACGGTTCATTGCTAACCCAGAAAGAGCCAGATTTTGAATGGTGTCACATGTAAACCACTAAGGTAAAGCAGAATTCAGCAGGTAAAAATGAAGCATGACTGCACGCAGGACCCAAGAATATAACAGAAAACAGAGATAGACAAGGTGTCAGAGAGGACCCAGAAATAGCAATCACTCAGGTGGCCCACACAGATACTGAGAGTCTAGGCAAGGCTCAGAGAATTAGCTAGAACTGAGGACAGAGGCTTTAAAATCAGGGCAGCTTTCAAAATAAGGGTGTTTGGGGCCTAAGCAAACTCATATTTTGTGATTGTTTAGTTGTTGCTTTTGTTTTTGTTTTGATTTTGGATCGGTCTACAAAGTGGGCGAAGGAAGGGCAGGTGAGCTGCATAGACAGAAGTGAACAACAAAGATGGAATATTGTGGAGATATTCTACTTCACACTCGCATTGACTTTCCTCCACATTGGACACACACTTACTCAATGTTCCTGGTTAATATCGACTAGTTTCTCAAACCCTGGCTTAGCTATCACCTTCTCCAAGAAAGCTCCCCTGGCTAACTCCATCTCCTTATGAGTCCCCATGTTATCCCATCATATTATTTACCAATTGTATTTTATTTGCCTATTCATTTTTCTGCTTTTCAAAGGCAGAGACCATGATTCAACCACCACTGTATCTTTGGGACCTAGAGTAGTGCTCAATCAGTGTTTTGGTTTGTTTTGTTTCTAAATAAATCAACAAGCTTAAACTAAGTTCACCTCAACACATGTACCCCTGAACTTCAAATAAAATAAATTTTTAAAAAGTAATTCCAGAGGTATATCCACTTCTGTGACTATAAAAAGAATAAAAATAAAACCTATATTTAAATAAAAAATTATTTAATTAATTTAAATTTAATTAAAAAAATCTAGATTCTTGGAAATCCAGGCAAAAATTCCAAAAAAAGATGTTAATGTACACATTTATATTATTTATGGACAGATGTTCCCCCCATAATTAAATACACTTTTTTGTAGTTTGGCAGTTTTTCTCTATATAAGATATAAAATAAATTCCCTAAAATTATCTTACTCTTGTTTGGAAACAAAATTATGAGAAGTCAAACTTCTATGGCATTAAACGAGTCACCTCACGTCATATATAAAATAAGAGGATCCATTCTTGGTTTATATTTTTACAAAAGTGCAGTATCTTCATGTTTGTTCTCAGGCTTAAGCGCGTAAACAAATATATATTTTTAAATATTCAGTATTATTTGACAAATTATTTCTAAGCTCACCTTTGACTTCCAAATTTGTCCTTATCCTCTTTCTTTCTATACTTCAGGGGTTCACACATGTTAACGTATGTAAGAAAATTTGGCTGTGGATATAAAATAAAGATTTCTGGGTCTTCATCTTAGTATTCCAAATCAGTTGATGGGAAGTGAACCCAGGAATCTGAAATTTTAAAATGTATGTTGTCTTTAATAGACCACAGCTTGAGTACCACTTGGTCTGTTTCCTTTATTCCCATATTCCTTATATTTTTCTCTTATTCCACTCCTGACTATCCTTCAGATCTACCAAACATCGTGAATACAATGGATGGGACTTAAGTAATGCCGAAGAAATACTAACTATAAAGGAGGAATGCATAATTAGAGAATGAATACATGTATGCACGAAGAAGAAAATGAACAAAGGAATAAATGAATAAATATGATTTTCAGGGAGTACTTATGGCTGTGTTTCTATCACTCCACATATTTAGGGACTGCCCAACCTCACCTCTAGGCCAGCTCTGGCACAGGCTTCCTGAGGAAAAACCCCAGCTGAGAGCACTCATTTAATAAGTCCAGAAGGGAAGAAGACACAATCAGGACACAGGTAAGAGAGGGGCCCACAGGAGATTGTTAGCAGAGGTTGATGTCCTACGGTATAATAGGCAAATTTGCCATTTGGAAGAAGCCCACGGGAGATAGCAGGTTCTTGGCTCATTCAGTTTAGTTTCCAGTTAAGAAAATTTCTGTCCATGCAGGAAATTATTTTGGAGGTTAAACTGGCTCAATTCAAATTATAAGGCTACTTGGGTGATTTCCTTGTTAACTGGAGTGGACTGAGATCATGGCTTGGAAACAGAACACAGGTGATAATAATGAGTATACAACTAAATTGGTCTTAAACAAAATTGGCATTGAAATAAAGAGAAATTAATATTGGAATTTTATAGATGTTAGAGCAGTTTTTAAAGTGGCAATAATAGGATTTTTGAACTTGGAAATGATGTTGCTTGTGAAGCTGTGCCTTGGGAGCGTTGGTATGATGAGAGACCGTTGTGGGTTCCACCCTGGGCTGGCTTAGACTCAACTTCACTGGGTGCTAATGGCTGTGTTGGGGTGCCTAGTGGAGCATCCCCCAGGAGGATGACGAGCTTCCTTTCCCTCCTGCTGCCACTATAAGGTTCATCTTCAACCTGACTCTCTCTGATGGAGAAGGCTCTTGGTTTCAGTAAGAGGCCTTCATTTTGTCCACTAGTGTTGAAGCTACCTGGTTTCTTTGTAGCTGGTTTCTAAGCTTTGCTTTCACCTTCCCCTTTTGACATGCCTTCTATCCACTCCCACTGCCCCTGCAGCAGCCTACACATGTACCCTCTCCCTTCAGGCAGACAAATCAAGGAGGTCCTTTTAACACAACTAAAGACTGGTCCAGTTTCATTCACCATCATTCAGCCTGGAAATTTCAGGGATAACTTTGGCTCCTTGTTTTGCCTTCTCTCATTTTCCAAGGCTTGCCTGTTAAAGTTGCTTCTTCTGTTTCACCCCATCTATTCCCATGTTAGTGCTGGCTGATATTAACCCATTCCTGAACAATAAGCATTAGCTTCCTAGTTGGTGTGCATGACATCGACCTGCATGTATGTACTCCTCTCCTCAATGGCAGAATACATCAAAAAAGTTACTTTCATCAATGCTGTCATCAGTGATTGTCAAGTGGATTCTACTGTGCTCAAATAAGTTTACTTCAAACAATATTAACTGAGCATCTATTATATTCCAGGTCTTCTCCTGGGACACATGAGAGACGATGAAGATGGATTATGGAGCTAGAAGAAGACACAGACCCATAAAGAGATGATTAATGTGTAATAAATAAATATAATGTCGGGGTAAACCCAGAGGTTGAGAAAAGGCTTCCAGAAGACTCATTGACATAGTCTGAAAGGATGAACAAGAGATGATGCAGTGAAGGGAGTGAGTACATGTGAGTAGTGGACTACCATGCGTACAAACACATGGAGAAGAGAACAGACAGAGTTCTGGAGGGAGTTTGAGACTGGACTAGACATTTTAATACTAGGAAGGAATGAGTAAGAGATACAACTATAGAAGGGTCAGATCATGCAGGATTTCGTCATTCAGGCTAAGGAGGATAATTTTAACATTATTTGAACTGGTCTCTTATCCAGTAGTTCTCAATATAGTCTCACACCCAGAGGATTAGCAGGCAAGGGGTGATATCCATTATTATTAAGATGACATGTAAAGCTGTAAGATAAATATTAGTTTTAGATGGAAAATAATTCACAATGTGATTTTTATGTTGCAATAAATAGATATATGTGATATATATTATACAATTTGGGTTTCTTTAAACCACAGAAATTAAAGAAATCTCAGGCTTTGAGTGGGTTAATTTTTATTAGAGTCTATTATCTCCTCTTTATTTATTCTCTTCTGCTTTTAAGTTACATATGAAGAGCTATTAGAACCAATGGTTCCAATGACAATGCTTTTCTACCCAAGTTACTCTACTTGGGGGAATAACCTAATGTATGTTCACAAGTATAAATGAGTTGTTTTTGACTCGGTAGTAAAGCAAGTTTTGTATGAGCAAATATGTGTATTTTTCTGGCATCAAGGCTTATTATAGTCATTATATCACCAAATAGTCAATAATAAATAATTAAAGAATAGGAAGATAAATCAACTGATAGATGATAGATAAAGTAGACAGATAAATAGATCATAGTTACATATAAAGGATGATAACTAAGAATAGATGAATGGATGGATAGATAGAAGATAGATATAGGAATAAAAGGGAAGTTCAAAATTATAATATCTACATCTGCTATTATTTCTTTTTTCTGTGACTTTGCATAACTCTGCTACCCTTGGAATTTCCCACTATAATTTCCTTTGGCCTAGGGAAGAGACAAATTGAATTCTTATATCTGTCCAGGTCGTTCAGAAAACAAGAAACAACTTATCTTCAATTCTTATTGTTTATGTGTCACAAATTTGGTTCTTCTCACAGACAGCCTTAATATGTTGTCATATTTTTATTCTTCTATAATGCATCATTTCACCCAAGTTGAAAGATCATTGAGAGTGGAAACATTATTTTATTATTGTACCCCAAACGTAGACTAGCATGGATCTTGTCAGAGGTCCTTAGATGCATATTTAATGTATAAATCATAGACTGTTTTGGTTCATTCCAACAATAAAAATTGAATGTAATGTGCTAGGTTATGGAGGTACAAATAGTTAGGACACAGTTCTAGATACTAGGTGTTGACTGACTTCATCTAAGAACAGACTTTAAAAGATTTCAGAATTTTAATTTGACATTTGCACTGATTATATTCTCTATGAATTCTTATTAGAAGGGTCATGGTTGCTCTAAGAGTGAGGTGTAGTTGATGACAGCCATATCAGAGTGAAGCTATTTAAATTTAACAATGAATCACAGAGGAATTCAGAGACTTCAAACAGGAATAAATTAATATATTTCTCCCTAATGTCTTGAAATATACCTCTAAGTATGCAATATAATGAGTCCATTACTGTGATTACTTTTTTAGTATATTACCAATGCAGATCAGGTTGAATTATTAGACGATGACAAATAAATATAATAGACATTGGTGCTTGCTCATTAATAACTAACCTCTTTATTTTAAACAATGCAGAAGCAGCATATGTTCTCTATTTTGTGTTACCATCATACATATTATAAAAATATATTTGAGTTCGTCTTTTATTGTAGAACATTTTAGGATGATTGAATTAGGTATTTTAATTTTGCAATTAAAATAATTTACAATTGTAGCAGATTTTTTTAACTTTAAAGTACACTCATATTCATTATTTAGTTATAAATTTAAAGGTATTTATACCTAGAAAAAAAAGGATATTTGATTAGTAGGATAAGGGTTATTTTGACTGACTGATGCCGAATTTAATTAATAAGCAAATGGCTGGGCACAGTGGCTCACGCCTGTAATCCCAGCACTTTGGGAGGCCGAGGTGGGAGGATCACCTGAGGTCAGGAGTTCAAGATCAGCCTGGGCAACACGGTGACACCCCGTCTCTACCAAAAATACAAAATTAGCCAGGTGTGGTGGCACATGCCTATAATCCCAGCTACTCGGGAGGCTGAGGCAGGAGAATCACTTGAACCTGGGAGGCGGAGGATGTGGTGAGCCGAGATCACACCATTGCACTCCAGCCTGGGCAACAAGAGTAAATCTCCGTCTCACCAAAAATAAATAAATAAATAAATAAATAAATAAATAAATAAATAAGCAAATGAAGTAGTTGAGAACCAGAATCATATACTATAAAAACACCAGCAAACTAGAAGAGAAAGTGCATCTGCGTGTCTTGGGAAAATACATTCACAGAATGCTAGACATGTTTAGCCTCCACAACTGCTAAATTCAAAGTGAACTATGTGACACCATCCTTTACTCCCTCCTCAACCAATTTTAACGAGACAAATGTTAAGTCTGGGTAGTTCATGAAGGATCTAGGGCAGATACACATTTTACAGCCACAGGCTCAGTAAGCACAACAAACTGATCAAAAGTTAGTGGAAACAGAAAGAACTGCAGATGATATCAATTTGGCCTCTGAGAAAGGGAAAAGCAATGGCTGACTTTGCTCATGATTTTTCCAAGTATATATCTCCCAAATATTTCCCCATGATGATGCCAGATACATACTTCTTCAGCTTCCCTTATAGGTAAAGATTGGATTTGTGACCCAATAATTACCAATAAATTCAAAGAGGAAGTATGGAGGACTTCTGGGAATGGTTCCCTTCTGGTTAAAAAGAGATATAAGAGGAAAAAAATGCACTTTTTGGACGATGCTAAGTAAAGACATGGTGTTCTGGCCCTACAGCAGCCTTGTAACCAGGAGGTGATAAACCAAAGGACCACGGCCAGACACTGAAGATAGTAGACTGAAACAGGAAAAAAGACTTGGTCTCGGGTGACTGTGTTAAGTTTTGAATTAACATATATACAACTGAAGTATCATTAAATTTGTTGGTATGTTAGATTAAAAAATTCTTATTTATTCTAGCCATAGTACTTGGGCATATAATTTGTGTGGTTATAAGCATCTTAATTCATAAATGATTTCATTTTCTGACCTTTAAATCCTCAATTGAATCAATTCCCCACAAAGCCCAGCTAAATCTAAAATAATTTTGTCTTGTGTTTGTCTTCTTTATTTTCACTAAACAGGCCTTTTTTTCTACTTCACCTGTGTTTCTATTTCTCGCAAGCAGCAATGACCAATGATCTTGATACAGGCGTTTCGTGATATATTTATGAAGTTAAGGGCTTTGACTAAAATCACAACAGAATTCAATTGTGATACAATGGTACCCAGAATATAGGTTAGTCACGTGGGCTTTTTCAGTTATGTGCCATGTGCTATTTCAAAAATGGCTGGAAAATAGAAATTTTATTCATTGATTAACTATTTAGTACTATATAAGAAGTACTGAGAGGCATTTTAAGAATAACTTCAATGCACTTGATATCATTTAACCTACCGTAAAATTGCAGCATAATGCCCAGTGAAAAAGAGTTCAATTGTTCAGAGAATGAGATCGGAATGGAACTTGAATATATTTAATAACTATGTTAACATTTTTTCAGGGAAGTTATCTAATACTTATCCATTTAAATGAATTTAAATGGAAGCTTCTCTCCCTAAAGACTCTCTGTTATGAAGTTACAATCTCCAGATTGCCAACTCCATTGTCCAAAGAACAGAGAGTGCTTGGAAATACCTGCCAGACAAACAAGTTCTCACAAGCCTGGGGAGATATTAAGCACTTCTGCGTGTAGCTGCTTCCAAAGATGCCTTTGCATCTCCCGCTTCACTGCTGCTGTGAAGTCGACAATCCTGGAAATGCATTGAGTTTTGAAGCAGGGAGTTTTCAGAGCGACAGGCTTAAAAAATACAATTCACCTTTTGCCCTTCCACTCCCAGCTGCAGAATATTAGGCCTCCTTAGAACTCAGTTTTATAACTCTGAATACGCAGTGATACTTTTAATAAATAGGCTAAGCTCTCCTGGGCCACAGGCTTCCAATTATAGTTTCTAGTCCAAATCCCCCTTTTAAATGCAGATGATTAAATGAGGGTATTTATGATTTAGAAAACAAGAAAAAAAAAAAAAGACATGTTCATATCTCCTAGCTAAATACTATAATCTCAATTTTCTTAATATTCAGTGAAATAATTAATAGCAGATTTGAATTGGCTCCAAAATGTTCTCTTACATAAACTGTTGCTAACAAATAACAAAGACACAATCAAGTGGCATAAAATTTATGGGAGGGGAAATCTGTCCTGATTGTATATCAGTTTCATACGTAGAATGAGCTGGACAGCTCTGTGTTACATAAACACAGGACAAGCGTGCTCTCTTTCTGCCTCTGATACGAAGCAGTTTTGTGTACAGCATTTGTCACTGAAACTCTCTGTCTCCTTGTGTATTAATTTAGAGGGTTAGACTTTATCATATTTAATGACTCTTGAATTCTATATTTCTATTTCCCAATAAAATACAATTCAGCTATTTTAAGGGCAGAAAATTTGGACCCAGAATACTTACATTTGAAACTGAGCTCCAAATTTCTTGGCAATAGATCCTTGGATACAAAGTTAACTGTGTAGGATCTCCATCTGTAAAATGGAAATGATAATACCGATATCACAATTATATTCAAAAGATGCAAGGACATCACTTATGGAATATTTACTAAATTACAAATTTAAAACACATTTTAGATCTCAAATATATCCCAGTTCTTGAGTAAGCATTGCAATAGATTGTACCTATTTTGAGGATAATGTGTATTGGTGTTTCTGTCAGTTATAAGAGACCCAAAGTCAATCTTAACATAAACAGAAGTCGTAAGCACAACACATAGGCAAGTAAATGACCACCCACATGATTTGATTTCATATTCCTTTGAATATATAAATTTTCCCCTCCAAATCAATTTTTTTTCTTTCCCTGGAGGTAAAAGAAGGCCCTCCTGTCTCTATGCAATTAAAGCTTCTTATGAATAAGTCATTGTAGCGGTCATCATAAAATGGATTTCTGGTTATAGGTATGAGATCCCCATGAACCTTAAAAAGAACTTACCTTAATCTTTCCTGTGTCAGGGAGTACTTAGTAGGGTGCCTGGTTATGGGTTGGCATTAAGACAGTTTTGATGAGTGGATAAATGAACGAATGCATGAATTTCTCATTAGAATATCTTTTCCCTTTAACTAAAGTTTGTAGAGGTCTGATTTAAGTTTCTAGTAATCGTTTCATGATAGTGCAAATGAATTTCAGATAATTTCTTGGGTTCATGTGAGGAAAGAGTACTGAGAATTAAGTAGTGATTTGGAGAAAGAAACTAACATAGGGAGAATGAGGTCCCCAGAAACACTGTCCAGCTCCCTTCACTCCCACCCATTTTGTCTGCATAAAGGAACTCTGGATTCTTTCAACTAGGATCACAAAGGTTTTCACTGAGTAAGGAGTGGCAGCTCCCATATAGGAGGCTCCTGCTATGTGCTGAGAACTGTCCTAAGGATTTTGCGTGACTTACCTAAGTTATTCCTCACAACAACCCTAAAAGGAGCAACCCCTAAAATTTTGTTTTTCAGAGGAGGAAAACTGGGGCACCGAGTTTTCCAGAGGTCACTCCTCTGTTTAATTGGCAGGATCAGGATTTGAGAGAATCAAGTGCTCCTAACCACAAATTTCCCTTTGGAACCCAGAAAAAGCCTCTAAACATTGCCCACTGCTCTATGCTCAGTGTTTGGATGGTGATGCCAAGAAATGTAACAGGAGCTTGCACAGGAACTCTTCTGCATAGCTCTGCTCTAAAGTTCAGACTGAGGGCAGATTGCAGCAGGTTGGAGATGGGTCTTGTAAAGAATGTTTGTGTGTCCCACATGTTTGGCATAGTAGACACCCTCTGTTCGCCTCAAACTTGGCTGAAAAGACAGAATGCCCTGGCTTCAGATAACTCCAAATCTGCACGTATTGTTGATATTGATGTTCTTTCGTCTGGATGGGAATGACAGGCATCTTTTGTCCAGATCTGGCAGACATACCAGAGCAGAGCTGACTCTCTCTGAATGCAGTGTAACCGCCAACAACACAGACACTCCTAAGCCCCCTAAGTAATACAAATGCCCTTCTTTCCTTTGTCTCCACAAATTATTCATAAAAAATTGAATAAATTGAAATGCTATGTAATTTATGAAGCAGCTGAACTCCAAATAGCTCTGAATCCTCCCTTGCCACATGAAGAAAGGGAGGGGAATATAAATCAGCTGGGATAAGAGGCAAGAAAAGAATGCCAAAGTTGGGGTTCCCAAGGGCCCTAACAACCAAGGCAGTTCAGAACTGCAAAAGGTAGGAGCTAGTCCAAGATAAAGTTGATCAGGGGAAGTTGAGCGTCAAATGCCAGACATAATAAGTGTACCCTGAGTTCAAAGAGGAATAAGAAGAAAAGAATATTAAATATAAGCATCGCATATCACATGTTTTCTGTATAACATGTTCTGTCCTCAGCATTTTTAGTGAATTACTTCATTTAATGGAGGTAGACATTGTCATCCTCAGTCAAAGATGAGGCAGTGCTTGCTATGAAGTGTTAGGGATCTCCACTAATGAAGCAAAGCAGAGAGTTGCCTACTGGAAGGCTCAAACCAAGTCACAGAACATTGCTACCTGTAATACAAGGTATGGGCCCCGGAGTTTATGGACAGGTTGATGTGAGATTAACCTGAGGGCGGGTCCTACATATGTGAAAAGTGCCAAAAAAAAATGCCAAGAATAACTCTCCTCAAGGATGAGAACTATCAGTTAGTGGATTTTTTAAACTGGATTTGGGGTTGAAGCAGAAAACAAACAAAAAAAGATTATGGTAATTAAATGTAACAATTATATCAAATCATTTCAATACAAGGTACAGAATGTGGCAACACATGAATGCTAGACATTTGTAAACTGAAGAGCAGCTTTTGTATTTTCCTTTTTTTTTTTTTTTTTTTTGAGACAGTGTCTCTGTTGCCCAGGCTGGAGTGCTGTGGTACTACATCGGCTCACTACAACCTCTGCCTCCCAGCTTCAAGCGATTCTCCTGCCTCAACCTCCCAAGTAGCTGGGATTACAGGTGCATGCCACCATGCCCAGCTAATTTTTGTACTATTAGTAGAGACGGGGTTTTGCCATGTTGACCAGGCGGCTGGTCTCGAACTCCTGACCTCAAGTGATCTGCCCGTCTCGGCCTCCAAAAGTGCTGGGATTAAAGGCATGAGCCACCGTGACTGGCAATGTATTTTGCATTTTTGAAGTAGATACCATTTTCTCCCAAAATGCTTTTTGTCATGAGATTGTCAGATCTGAGAGATGGCTTATCTTTTAGTTATTTTTAGTTATTTTCCTGTGTATAAAGAAATACAGTAAATGAGACATGCAGTTCTTTACGGGAAAACATGTAAATCTTGTTCACTTTCCTTATAAAAATAATTTCCATATTTTACATATTGTATTTTGTGTATGTTTATATATATTTAGACTCTGTGCCAATTGTTGGGTGGTAGGCAGAATAATGGCCTGAAAAGATGTACAAATCCTGTTGCTAAGAGTCTGAGAATATGTTGTATTACAAGGCAAAGGACAATTAAAGCGGCTCATCAGCTGGATTATTTGAGTGTGCTCAATATAATTACCAGGTCCTCAAAAGTGATAAAGAGAAGCGGAGGAGAAGAATCAGAGAAAAAGATGTGATGGTCAAAGTAAATCAGATTAAGGTAACGTGAGACTTCAATTATTAATTCTGGCTTTCAAGATGAAGGAAGGTAGACTATGAGCCAAGCCTGCCTCGAAAAAGTTAGAAAATACAAAGAAATAGATTCTCCCCTAGAATGTCCAGAAAAGAATGTAGCCCTCATGACACCTTGATGTGACCCCAGTGAGTCCTGGGTCAGACTTCTGACCCACAAAACTTTGGGATGAGAAATTTGTGTTGTTTTGTACTGCTAAATTTGTGGTAATTTGCTACAGCAACAATAGAAAACTAATCAAGGTGAAATGTTATCTAAATATATTGCTTCTTTTATTTTTCTTCATAAAATATCATGATCTGGCATTTAAAATTTGGAGGTATTATGCTCATCTCTGATTATCTTCAGAGGGAACATCCGTCTAAAGGAGTCCTGTAGAACTGTCCTCTGGCTTTTCTTTTTCTTTTTGGTTGACAAGTAACAATTCTACATATTTATGGGAGACAGGGTGATATTTCGATCTGTGCATACAATGTATAATAATCAAATCACAGTAACTAGCATATGTTTCACCTCAAACCTTTATCATTTCTTGGTTGTGGTGAACATTCAAAATCCTTTCCTCCAGCTTTTTGAAAGTATACAATAAATTAGAGCTAGCCATATTCATGCTACAGTGCTGCAAAACACCAAAACTCATTCTATCTAGCTATAATTTTTTATCCCTTAATCAACCTCTCTCTATCTTCCTTTCCCTCCTACACTTATCAGCCTCTAATAGCTACAATTGTACTTTCTATTTCTATGAGCTTAAAAAAAATTATTTTGGCTCCTACATGAGTAAGAACATATGGTATTTGTCTTTCTGTACGTGACTTATTTCACTTAACATATTGTCCTCTAGGCTTATCCATGTTGCACAAATAACAGGATTTTATTATTTTTTATGGTAGAATTGTATTCCACTGTGCATCTATACCACATTTTCTTTATCCGCTCATCTGTGGATGGACACTTAGGTTCATTCCATATCTTAGGTATTGTGAATAGTGCTGCAATAAACATGGAGCTATAGAGATTCTTTTTATTTCTTTATATCATTATTACTATTTTTTGAGATGGAGTCTCGCTCTGTTGCCCAGGCTGGAGTGCAGTGGCACAATCTCACTCACTCACTGCAAACTTCACCTCCCAGGTTCAAGCAATTCTTCTGTCTCAGCCTCCCAAGTAGCTCGGACTATAGGTGCATGCCACCTTGCCCAGCTAAGTTTTGTATTTTTAGTGCAGATGGGGTTTCACCACATTGATCAGGTTGGTCTCAAACTCCTGACCCCAGGTGATCCACCCGCTTCAGCCTCCCAAGGTGCTGAGATTACAGGCGTGAGCCACTATGCTTGGCCAGTATTTCTTTTATACACTGATTTCCTTTCCTCTGGATAAATATCCACTGTGGGATTGCTGGAATGCATGGTTGTTCTATTTTTAGTTTTTTTGAGAGGCCTCCATACTGTTTTTCATAATGGCTGCAATAATTTATATTCTCACAGTGTATTAAGGGTCTTCTTTTTCTGCATCTTAACCAACATTTTCTTCGTCTTTTAGATAATAGCCATTCTAACTATGATGAGATGATATGTCATTATGGTTTTGATTTGCATTCATCTGATTATTAGTGTTGAGTATTTTTTCATGTATGTTGGTCATTTGTATGTCCTTTTTGAGAATTCCTTTTGCCTACTTTTTAATGGAATTGCTTGTTGTCGTTTTCTTTTGCTGTTGAGTTTTTGAGTTTATTGTATATTCTGGATAGTGGTCCCTGGTTTGATGAATAATTTTCATATATTTTCTCTCATTCAATAGGTTGTCTCTTCATTTTGTTAATTGTTTCCTCTGCTGTAGAGAAAGTTTTCAGTATAACATAGTTCCATTTATCTCTCAGTCTCTCTTTTTCTTTTTGCCTATGCCTTTGATGTCTTCACCATAAAGTCTTTGCCTAGGCTAATATCCTAAAATGTTTTCCCAGTTTTCTTCTAATAGTTTCATAATTTGGGGTCTTACATTCATCTTTAATCCATTTTGGGTTAATTTTTTTTATATAGCGAAAGGCAGGAGAGTCCAGTCTCATTCTTGTGCATGTGGATATTCAGTTTTCGCAGCACCATTTAATGCACGTTCTTCGCATCTTTTCAAAAATCAGCTGGCTCTAAATGCGTGGCTTTTTTCTAGATTCTCTATTGTGTTTCATTAGTCTATTGTCTGTTTTTATATGAATACCATGCTCTTTTGATGACTATGGCTTTTTTTTTTTTTTTTTGAGACGGAGTCTCGCTCTGTCGCCAAGGCTGGAGTGCAGTGGCCGGATCTCAGCTCGCTGCAAGCTCCGCCTCCCGGGTTCACGCCATTCTCCTGCCTCAGCCTCCCGAGTAGCTGGGACTACAGGCGCCCGCCACCTGGCCCGGCTAGTTTTTTGTATTTTTTTTAGTAGAGTTTTCACCGTGTTAGCCAGGATGGTCTCGATCTCCTGACCTCGTGATCCGCCCGTCTCGGCCTCCCAAAGTGCTGGGATTACAGGCTTGAGCCACCGTGCCCGGCTACTATGGCTTTTTAATATATTTTGAATTCAGGTAGTGGGATGCCTCTGGCTTTGTTCTTTTTGATGAGTATTGCTTTAGCTATTCAAGTTCTTTTGTAGTTCCATATAAATTTTAGAACTATTTCTTTTTTTTATTTCCATGAAAAACATAATTGGTAGTTTGACAGGAATTGCATTGAATTTTAGATTGCTTTGGGTGGTATGGTCATTTTAACAATATTAATTCTTCCACTGAATGTAGTGTGTCTTTCCATTTGTTTGTGATCTCTTCAATTTCTTTCATCAGTGTTTTGTAGTTTATTTTATAGTGTTATTTTGTATCCTTGATTAAATTTATTTTTACCTATGTTAGACTTTTTTTGTAGCTGTTGTAAATGGGATTATTTTCTTTATTCCTTGCTCAGTTAGTCCATTCTTGGTGAATAGAAACACTATGAAATTTTTAAGTTGATTTTTTATCCCACAATTTTACTGATGCAAGATACAATTATATATAAATTCTAAGAGTTTTGTAGTGCAAACTTTAGGTTTTTCTATCTGTAAGCTCATATTTGCAAAGAAGGACAATTTGACTTTTTCTTTTCCAATGTGGATGACTTTTTTTTTTCTCTTGCTTAATTGCTCTGGCTAGAACTTCCAGTGTATGCTGAATGCAAATGCTCAAAGTGGGCATCCTTGTCTTGTTCCAGTTCTTAGAGGAAAGGCTTTCAGATTTCCTGCGTTCGGTGTGATGTTAGGTGTGGGTTTGTTATATATGGCATTTATTATATTGAGTAGTGGTTTTTTCTATGCCTAATTCTTGAACACTTTTATCTTGAAATGATACTGACTTTTTCATATGCTTTTTCTGTGTCTATTGAGATGATTATATGGTATTTGTTTTTTATTCTATTGATGTATTTATTTATGTATGTTAAATCATCCTTGCATTTCTGGGATAAATTCCATGTGATTGTGTTAGATTATCCTACCCTTGTAGTCTCTCGATAATTTTTCATTTACTGACTACCACCCCCTACTCCCTGCTCCTTGGCTATAAATTCCGACTTGTCCTTGTTGTATTCAGAATTGAGCTTCCTTTTATACTGATGTCTCTGTTCTCTGTTTACAAGAGGTACTAAATAAAATATAACTTTACTGCTTTATTTATTTACTTATTGTATTTTTCAGCTTTATTGAGGTATAATTGACATATAAAATTTTACATATTCAAGGTATAAAATGTGGTGTTCTCATATACATATAATTGTGAAATGATTACTACAATCAAGATAAATATAAGTGGATTAAATCTTTCAATCAAAAGACATAAAGTGACTGAATGGATAAAACAAGACCCAATTATATGCTGCTTCAAGAGACCCACCTCAGCTTGAAGAACATACATAGACTGAAAGCAAAGGGATAAAAAAAAATCCATGCAAATGGAAACTAAAAGAAAGCTAGGGTAGCTACACTTATATCAGACAAAATATACTTGAAGTCTAAGACTATAGAAAGAGACAAAGAAACTCCTTATATAATGATAAAGGGGCCAATTCATCAGGATATATAACAATTGTAAGTATATATGCACCCAACATTGGAGCACCTCAGTATATAAAGCAAATATTAAAAGATCTGAAAGAATAGATAGACAGGAATACAATTATAGTAGTGGCCTCTATTCCTGCCTCAGTCTGCTGAGTACCCGGGATTACAGGTGCATGCCACCACACCTGGCTAATTTCTTTGCATTTTTAGTAGAAACGAGGTTTCATCATGTTAGCCAGGCTGGTCTTGAACTCCTGACCTTAGGTGATCTGCCCACCTCAGTCTCCGAAACTGCTGGGATTACAGGCGTGAGCCACCGTGCCTGCCCCAATTAATACTTTTCTATGGAACTCTAGAGCTTAGACAAAAACCTAAAAATTCATTCAAGCCAATATTCCATCTTGTCTCCAGAAAGGACAAGTATAGCCATCTGGGCCAAGAGTGGTACTTTTTTTTTTTTTTTTGTGAGTCTCACTCTGTCATCTAGGCAGTGGCGATCTCGGTTCACTGCAACCTCCACCTCCCAGGTTCAAGTGATTCTCCTGCCTCAGCCTCCTAAGTAGCTAGGATTACAGGCTAATATTTTTTTGTATTTTTAGTAGAGACAGGGTTTTACCATGTTAGCCAGGATAGTCTCGATCTCCTGACCTTGTGATCCACCCACCTTGGCCTCCTAAAGTGCTGGGATTATAGGCGTGAGCCACGACACCTGACCGGGCGGTAATTTTTAAGAGTCTGGAGGGTGACTATTGCCCATATTGTTATCCTATACATTTATTACATGCCTTCAACATGAACAGCTTATAACTTTCAATGTATTTAGCCAGAGAAATAGGACATAACTAAATGTCTAAATGAAATGGCTCATATCTAAGACAATTGCTCCATTTATCATGACATTAGTACACTTGGGTTTTTAAGTTCAAAAATTAATCATATATTTAAAAATTCTAGAATTATTAGTATATAACTAAAAATTGACAATAACACTATCAAAATTGTAGTTATTGAGTTATTTGAGTCAGGCACTTTTCTCTTTCACTTAATAATGACTTAACAAATGGCATTTGTTCCAGGCACTTCTAACCATACAAAATGGAATAATGTAGGTTTCAAATTTGAGGAATACAAATGCAGTTGAGTAAGTAATGAACTCTACTTATATAATGAGCTGCAATATGTGGTAGAATTGTAACGCAAGTATATTATATCTCAAGGCACTTCATAAAATGACTACTCACTATTAGACTGGACATTTAAAAGGCTTTATAGTAGAGGTGGCAAGTAAGTTAATCCTTGAAAGGTGAGTAATATTTGATGGGCAGGATAAGGAGTATGGCTTATTTAGTGGAGCAAAGAGCATGAGTAAAGTAGACACAGGGCAGAGTGTATTTTTGAGGTTCAATGAATAGTTCAATTTAGCATAAATGTAGAGCATGGGTGTGAGAAAATTTTAAGATAGTACTAGAAAATGCTTTATGTCCAGAGATTAGAAGATCATTTAGAGATCGGTGGAAGTGATTCTAATTATTTGTGCTCCCCTGAGTTAAAGTACTAGTGTTAATTAGGACAGTTGGGAGAATGGACAGCCTATAGAAAAGGAGCTATTATAAAGTTGCTGGAATAATCCATAGAAGAGGTAATAATTGTCTGAACTGGATTGAGGCAGAAGGGATAAAGGGGCAGCACATATTCCAGAGATATGGCAGCATTCCCAGAACTTGTGTCTCTGTCACTCGGGTAGACTAAGAGAACAGGAGGAGCTATTGATAACTCCCAGGGTTCAATCTTTTATAACAGATCTTTTCTGACATTCTTGGAAATAGAGATTCGTCAGAGTAGCTATTCTGGGTGTTAAAAAAACAAGAATGAACTTGATTTGGGGATATGTTGCTTAAGGACGCCCTCGGGACATTTAGGCAGGGATGATCAGCAACCATTAGAAATAGAGGATGACTTCTTGGCAGAGAAGCTGATGGGAACCTGTCGATATGGAAGATGTCAAATAACACACTGGAATGCAATTTCAGAGGGAGAGAATTTAGAGAAGATAAGGGAAGTGAGTTCAAATAGAAGCTAAGGGGAGACTTGCAGTGAGGTATCAACAATAAAGATTCAAAGAGAAGTGAGTTTACAAAGGAAAGAAAGGGTTCCAGTGAGGAATATTGGAGTGAGGTCAAATGATGAGATGTCTAAGATTGTAACTATATTTTATCTCTACAAAGCAGTAGTTCTAGGAAAGTGGCAGGGGTAGAACATATATTACAAGGGGCCCATGAGTGAGTGTACAGGAATGCGGAGAGAGTGAGAAAACATGCATTTCCAAAGGGTTTCATAATTTAAGATGCATATTTGGAACAGGATCTTGGTGTGGTGGTGAGGTGATTAATACCATTCATTTGTGCTAAATTAGTATAGTAAATGCAGTTGCATGAAAAAACCAATAAAACAGATGCAGATATGAAAATTTGGAGACTGATTATATTTATTTATGTGTATAACATATTATATATTTATACATTAATACATGCATAAACCACTCTTAGATGCATATACCATTTTGTTCACGGGTTTTTTGTTTGTTTGTTTGTTACTTTGCTTTTCTGAGACAGAGCCTCACTCTGTTACCAAGGCTGGAGTGCAGTGGTGTGATCTCGGCTCACTGTAACCTTCGTCTCCCGGGTTCAAACGATTCTCCTGCCTCAGCCTCCCGAGTAGTTGGGACAATAGGTGTGTGCCACCATGCCGGCTAATTTTTTGTATTTTTGGTAGAGACAGGGTTTCACCGGGTTAGCCAGCCTGGTCTCAATCTCCTGACCTTGTGATCCACCTGCCTCTGCCTCCCAAAGTGCTGGAATTACAGGTGTGAGCCACCATGCCTGGTCTGCATATACCATTTTTAAAAAATATATCTAGATTCAAGTTTATGTGCCTTTAAGTTCATCCAGGATCCTTGTCAAAATCTTCTCCTAAATGGGAGAATTGTGTGGAAGTATTTCCCTTGTAAAGCTGTTAAGGTTTTTAATATAACAGGAATAGCAGTCCCCTAAATTTTATCTGACTTCCTAGCCTGTTAATTTGGAGATGCTTTGAATCACTACTTATCTACATAAATATCAGAAATTTTTTTCCATCAAGAGAAATGACCAACCGTTCATGAAGTTGGAAGCTCCAGCAGATAATCCATGTCACCAACAGAAACTCCAGTTCTATGTTAAACAGATCAAATCATCTTTGGAAATTTCAGATATAAGAAAGTTAGGTCTAGAAAACCACAAAGATTTGGGCTGATGACTATATATTTCAGCCAGGGATGATGGAAAGCCTCTTTGGTAATCTGCACATTCCTTACTTCCTTCAGAGAGCCTAAATATGCAGTGACTTCAAAGTTCAAAATAAACTATTAATGATAAAAGAAAATAAGCAAAAAATGTGTAATATAGAAGTTTTCGGTATTAGCAGAAAATGCAGGTGGTGATTTAGAGATGAATTTTTTGAAATTCCTATGCCAATTCCAGAAATTCAGGCAATTCTTGGTAGTTCGTATGTCTTAAAAGGGGGCCAACACCCTCATGGTCATTATTACAACATGTCCACGTATAGCTTGGTATACATAAACCAAACAACAAAAAGTCATTCTTTGGATGGCAGATTCTAAGTTTTAGCGTTGATTTGCAATCTTGAATCCAGTTGAACAATTTGTCCTTGATTCAATTTCTTTTTAATTAAATTGTACTATGATATTTTGAATTTGTTTGATTTTTTTTCTGTGAGTTTTCTTTTTTTCCCATGCAGACACAATAACTTTCCCCCTCAGAATAGTCTGTATGCTTTACTATAAGACATTGTATTTTTTTAATGTTTCTGTCCCGGTGCAAAACTGAATTTTTTGAGAGTAGAGGTCAAGGCTTCAGCTTGGAGAACCTCGACACATTTTTACAGAAGAACCTGAATATACCCAAAGAGCTATTTCCCAAAACAATTTATATGCACAGAAAGAGTTGTGATTTCTTTTTTCCCCTTGACTTTCACAGAAATAAAGGGCTAATATCACCAGCGGGCAAATTTTGTAAAATTACTCTCCAAGTGTTTCAACAAAACCTGCCAACACAACTCAAGCCCAAACTTCCCCCGTCCCTGCTTTGTGGCAAAGGGCCTCACTGGGAACGGCTGCCAGTCACACAGACAGAGCCAAATTGTTTAGTGGATTTGGGAAGTGGACAGATGTTCTCCCGGGACGATGGAGACAGGCACTGCCACATACATTTTCACTTGATGTGTTAACCAATATTCTTAGCCAATTATTCAGAGGCGACCAGCAGTTAATGCATGCAAAGGCAGGAACTAGAATCATCACTCACGGCTTCTACACATCCCCAAACTCCTGCCAAAGTGTTAAATACCTCTTGGGCTCTGAAAAACACAGAGTGCATTTGCGTGCCCTTGGATGTGCTCCTTGAGACTTCTATGAGAACATCTAAAGCTAATTATGAAATGGTCATTGTGAATGAATAAATATGAGAAAATAAAACAAATGCTGAGGTTGTATACTTCAAAATACTAAACATTAAAGAATGAGTTTTACATATGAAAATGCATTTGAGGTCTCAAAGGTAATTACCCCGAGGCACTGGAATAGTGTAATAAAAACAATAGCAGCTGGGCCACACCAATGATATACTGTGCTAACTGCTATTAAGCTAATTTGCAGCAGAACTATGGTGTAATAAGATCTATCATTTTTCATGGAAAAATAGTAAAACATAAAAAGGCTATGTTGTCCATTTTATTTGGAGAGATGACAGCAAAAGAAAGTCAATGATTAGAATCTTTACTTTCCAAACATCCATATGTGTAAAGCCACAGTTTTGCTAACATTTTCTCTCTGCCCTATGATTTAAAAAAGGCAAACTTGGAGCTAGTACCTGGAAAGTAAGAAGATAAAGGGATGTAAACATTGTTTCCAAGAAGCTTGCAATGCTAGTCATCGTATTTAAATTAGCAATTTCTCCTAGAAGAAATTGTACGACATGAATATATATATATATATGTATGTATGTATATACATACATATGTATAATAGTCATTTCTGTAATAAAGTTTTTTAAACAAAGGTATCAATGTGGCAGACTATAGAACTGTATCTGCCAGTGTCCTGTCTGTAAAACAACAATGCTCTGAGTTTTTCAGAAATACATAATATAATAGAGGAAATTGGTTAGTCAGATAATGGAATACTGGGAAACCAAACAGGTGACTAAAAGGCCAGCCAGAGATGACCAACTATAGGAGGCATCTATCAGTTTCAGAATGGGAGAGAGCAGAGAGCATTGTACCACTCAAACCTGGGGACACCATGTAGGAGCTGGATCCAAGGAGAATGACTGCCCCGGGGTATCTGAGACCACAGAAAGAGGGGCTGAAGGAGGTGAGAGCTGGAACCATAAAGGACATAGTAACTGCATTAAAAACTGTTTTCAGGCAGAAGTGGGATTAATACATTGATTCTCCCTTTCCTACACCCTCAGGTCTCCTGCAGGTGCTTCCTCTTGGCAAATCCAGCCAGAAGCCAGTTAGCAAGGTATCTAGCAGGAAAAACTATATCTAGCAAGGTATCTAGCTATATATTGAATGTTTACGTTTCCCCAAAATAAATATGTTAAAATCTAATCCATCCTCACTATGATGATATGTGGAGGCCTTCAGGAGTTGGGGTCCACTCATATGCATGGATTTAGTGCCCTTATACAAGGGACCTTAGAAGATTCCTTCCCCCTTTTGCCATGAGAGGATATAGTTAGAAGTCAGCAGTCTGGGCCTGGCATGGTGGCTCATGCCTGTAATCCTAGCACTTTGGGAGGCTGAGGCGGTTGGATCATCTGAGGTCAGGAGTTCGAGATTAGCCTGGCCAACATGGTGAAACCCTGTCTCTACTAAAAAAAATACAAAAATAAGCCAGGTGTAGTGGTACGTTCTTGTGATCCTACCTACTCAGGAGGCTGAGGAGGAGAATCGCTTGAACCAGGGTGTAGAGGTTGCAGTGAGCTGAGATCGCACCACTGCACTCCAGCCTGACAAGAGTGCAACAAGAGTGAAACTCCGCCTCAAAACACAAAACAAACAAACAAACAAAAAAATCAGCAGTCTGAAATTCTGAAGAGAGCCCTCAGCAAAACCCAGCCATGCTGGCACCCTGATCTCAGATTTCCAGCCTCCCAGTGAGAAATAAATTTCTGTTGCATATAAGCCTCCCAGCCTACAGTAATTTGTTAGAGCTGCCCGGGCTAAGGTACTGGGACACAAAGCCTAGAGAGAGCAGACGAAGTGAGAGAAACTTGAAAAATGACCAGCACTCTTTCCAAAGCATAGCCTTGCTGTTCCACCCAAATCCACATGACCACAATCTCTTCCCTAAATGACTACAGTGGTCTGCCACAGCTCCCCTATTACAACTCTGACTTCCCTCCCTTTTCCACACTGGAGAAAGAATTATCTCTTCACATTCCCTAATCTGATCACAAATACTCTAGTCCCTTTACAACCTTTCAATGTCTTTTACTGCTCTTGGGAGAAAGACAAAACTCTTCATGTGACTGACAGGCACCTTTATGAGCTGGTTCGGCCTAGCTCTGAGGCCCATCTCAGTCACTAGTCCTTTACTGTCTATATGATGGTGGTTCTGGTCTCCTTGACAAGTGGTCATTGATTCATTCAATCACTCAGCAAAACTTTATTAGGGGTGTATTAATCTTTATTGGCACTGCTGATAAAGGCATACTCAAGGCAATTTACAAAAGAAAGAGGCTTATTGGACTCAAACAAACAAACAAACAAACAAAAAAAAACAAAAGAGAAACAGTTCCACATATCTAGGGAGGCCTCACAATGATGGGCAAAGGTAAAAAGCACATCTCACATGGTGGCAGACAAGAGAATAGAGTTTGTGCAGGGAGCCCCCCCTTTTTTAAAACCATTAAATCTTGTGAGGCTTATTCACTATTACAAGAACAGTATGGGAAAGACCCACCCCCATGACTCAATTAATTCTCACCAGGTTCTTCCCACAACATGTGGGAATTATGGGAGCTACAAGGTGAGATTTGGGTGGGGACATAGAGCCAAACCATATCATTCCACCCCTGACCCCTCCTAAATCTCACGTCTTCACATTTCAAAACCAATCATGCCTTTCCAAGTTTCCCAAAGTCTTAACTCATTTCAGCATTAATGCAAAAGTCCACAGTCCAGTCTCATCTGAGACAAAGCAAGTCCCTTACTCCTATGAGACTGTAAAATCAAAAGCAAGTTAGTTACTTCCTAGATACAATGGGGCTATAGGCCTCAGGTAAAGACAGCTGTTCCAAATGGGATAAATTGGCCAAAACAAAGGGGCTACAGGCCCCATGCAAGTTTGAAATCCAGCAGGGCAATCAAACCTTAAAGCTCCAAAATGATCTCCTTTGAATCTATGTCTCATATCCAGGTCATACTGATGCAAGAAGTGGATTCTTATGTTCTTGGTCAGCTCTGCCCCTGTGGCTTTGCAGGGTATAGCCTCCTTCCTGGCTGCCTTCACAAACTGGTGTTGAGTGTCTGTGACTTTTCCAGGCACACGGTGCAAGCTGTCAGTGGATCTACCATTTTGGGGTCTGGAGGATGATGGCCCTCTTTTCACAGCTCCACTAGGTGGTGCCCCAGAAAGAACTCTGTGTGGGGGCTCCGACCTCACATTTCCCTTCTGCACTGCTCTAGCAGAGATTCTCCATGAGAGCACCATTCTTGCAGCAAACTTCTGCCTAGACATTCGGGCATTTCCATACATCCTCTGAAATCTAGGCAGAGGTTCCCAAGCCTCAATTCTTGATTTATGTGCACATGCAGGCTCAACACTGTGTGTAAGCTGCCAAGGCATGGGGCTTGCACTCGCTGAAACCACTGCTCAAACTCTACATTGGCCTCTTTCAGCCACAGTTGGAGTGGCTGGGATGCAGGGCACCAAGTTCCTAGGCTGCACACAGCACAGGGACCCTGGGCCCAGTCCACAAAACCCTTCTTCCTCCTAGGCCTCTGGGCCTGTGATGGGAGTGGCTGCTGTGAAGACCTCTGGCATGCCCTGGAGATATTTTCCCCATTGTCTTGGGGAATAACGTTCGGTTCCTTGTTACTTATGCAAATTTCTGCAGCCAGCTTGACTTTCTCTCAGAAGGATTTTCTTTTCTATCACATTTTCAGGCTGCAAATTTTCTAAACTTTTATGCTCTGCTTCCCTTATAAAGCTGAATGCCTTTAACAGCACCCAAGTCACCTCTTGAATGCTTTGCTGCTTAGAAATTATTTCATCAGATACCCTAAATCATCTCTCTCAAGTTGCAAGTTCTAACAAATCTCTAGGGCAGGGGCAAATGCCGCCAGTCTCTTAGCTAAAACATAACAAGAGTAATCTTTGTTCCAGTTCCCAACCATTTCCTCATCTCCATCTGAGACCTCCTCAGCCTGGACCTTACAGTTCATATCACTATCAGCATTTTGGTCAAAGCCATTCAACAAGACTCTAGGAAGTTCCAAACTTTCCCACACTTTTCTGCCATCTTCCAAGCCCTACAAACCATTCCAACCTCTGTCTGTTACCCAGTTCCAAAGTTGCTTTCACATTTTTGGGTATCTTTTTATCAGTGCTCCACTCTACTTTTACCTATTTACTGTATTAGTTCATTTTCACGCTGCTGATAAAGATATACTCAAGACTGGCCAATTTACGAAAGAAAGAAGTTTATTGGACTCACAGTTCCATGTGGCTGGTGAGGCCTCACAATCATAGCAGAAGGTGAAAGGCACATCTCACGTGGTGGCAGACAAAAGAAGAGAGCTTGTTCAAGGAATCTCTGGTTTTTAAAACCATCAGATCTGGTGAGATTTATTCACTTTCATGAGAACAGCATAGGAAAAACCCATCCCCATGATTCAGTCCCTCCCATGACATAAGGGAATTTGGGGTACTACAAGATTAGATTTGGATGGGGACACAGCCAAGCCATATCTCGTTCTTGTCAGGCATTTTTCCTCATTCCAGAGAAACAATAGTTAATAAAGTAAAACAGATGCAGTTTGGAATTGCCTAGAGCATATTTTAGTGTATTAGTATGGAGGATCAGGCATTTAGTAAATACCTGATTATAGAGTATGTCAGGTGGTTAACAGTGCTATGAGGGATGCTTTTACATAACAGCAGGAAATCTTTTCCAATCATGTGATACTTGTGCAGAGGCCTAAAGAAAGTGAGGGAGAAACTCCTATTCTAAAGCTGTATATGCTATACACATGGAAGAAAGAGCTTACTTACCAGGCAGAAAAGAGCAAAGTAAAAAGTATCAGAAATAAATAATTCTAGAACTTTCTATGTCTTTACTTCAGAAGTGAATTTTATTTTCCTTTCACAGCACATTGATTGGATCCTTTTGTAAAAAAAAAAAAATAATAATAATAAAAATTTTAAAAGCCTCTATAACATACAGATTCTTGTATAGATTTAAACTTAAATTATATACTCATTGGTATAACAAGTTGATAAACAGTTACCTTAACTACTTGACTGTATACTCTTTGACGCTAGTGATTGAGTTTCCATCAGAAAATAGGTATTGGTCAGGGCATTGAGGCTCATGCCTGTAATCCCAATATTTCTGGAGGCTGAGGCAAGAGGATCGCTTGAGCCCAGAAGTTTGAAACTGCAGTGAGTTATGATAATGCCACTGAACTCCTGCCTGGGTGACAGAGCAAGACTCTGTCCCAGGAAAACAACAACAACAAAAATAAAGTAGATATTGCTTCATAAAAGACAGACTCCAAATAAAGTGGCTTCAAGAAGTCAGAGGCATATTTCTCTTGTATACAACTGTTATGCCTTGTCTGACAGCTCCCCGATATCAGAAACCTGGGATCTATCATATTTCTCTACTATTCTTAGAATATTTCTGTGTTGTCCAGGGTATCTCATTATTACATTAACAATCTAGGCTGCAGAATAGTGGAAGATTAGCCAGAGCAAGAAAGACAATCTCTCCCTATATGGTCATGACCCAGAAGTTGCACATACCACTTCCCCTTATATTTTCCATTAGGCATAACCTAATCACATGACCACTCCAAGCCAAAAGGGAGGCTACGCAGGCATATGTTCTGATAAAAAAAAATGCTATTTCCAAGAAAAAGGGAAGGGTAGATATTGAAAGACACCTGGTGGTATCTGCTATGCCAAGCAGAAAGAACAAGGAAGTCAGAGGCCTAGAGATACATATGTGAGTCAGCATCCTCAAACAGAACTAAACTGAGTACCTTGACTAAAAGCATATAGGATTATGACTGGAAGACAAAGCAGAACATTAAAAATGCTACAAAACATGTGAAGAAAAAGCTGAAGGTATTTTTCAATGTGCTATATTGTATAGTCAAATCACAACTTAAGTTGGTATTAGGGAGCATGAATGAAGCTCAAACATCAGTGCCTAAAGTGAGAGTATCACCTTAGTGTTGAAATTATAATTGTCTTTCCTCTGAGAAATGGCACACTGAAGATGAACATCTATGAATACTTTCTTTTTTTTTAAACAGAGTTGCACTCTATTGCCCAGGGCAGAGTGCAGTGGCGCAATCTCGGCTCACTGCAACCTCTGCTTCCTGGGTTCAAGTGATTCTCCTGCCTCGGCCTCTCAAGTAGCTAAGATTACAGGTGCACACCACCTTGCCCACCTATTTTTTTGTATTTTTAGTAGAGATTGGGTTTCACCATGTTGGCCAGGCTGGTCTTGAACTCCTGGCCTCAAGCAATCCACCCGCTTGGCCTCCCAAAATGCTAGGATTACAGGCGTGAGCCACCGCGCCCAGCCTATAAATAATTCCAATAGTCACTTTTCTTCTTATGCATGAACAGGTTACTGTTTCCTTAGCTACCACCATATGAAGGAGCTACATACATTGCATATAATAGACTGTAGGAAAAACCCTTGCTTTCTTGACCTTTAAACATTGGAAACAACCTTCAAACCACAGAATAAAACAAAAGTCAACTGAGAGAACTATAGATCATATAATTTATTAGGGGCATTACCTTCATAGAGTGGAGTCTACAAACTTTTTCTGTAAAGGGCTTGATGGTAACTACTTTAGGTCTAGTAGGTTATATGGTCTTTGCTGCAAATACTTGACTTTTGCTGTTGTGGCATTACAGTTGCCATAGATATATGGAAATAAATGGGCATAGCTGTTTTCCAATAAAACTTTATTGACCTAAGCAGGTAGCTGGAATTGGCCTGAGAGCCCTAGTTGGCTGACCCCTAGTCTAAATTGTTAGCATAATAACGTTTTATTGGGGTGGGGAGCATATTTTCTTTTTTACTTCCAAAGGTAAATAAACATGTAATGCTGTTCCCCTTCTTAGCAGAGACTCTTAGAGCATACCGTAGTGTTTCTTCTCTTGTTAATTATGCAGCACAAAAATTCATGTGACAGAAGCAGAGGAAGGAATGGCCATAGGCATCAGTTTATAGGAGGCAGATTTGAGCCTGAGCCATAAAAAAATGCATATAAATTTATCACTATGAGCTTTCTACATTTTATATCATTCTATCCTCCAATGCTTCTGTGTAGTTTCAGAACCACGAGAATTTAAAGAAAAAAAACTTTTTTAAAGGTCTTCAGATGAACAAGAGATGAAGCCAAATCAAGGTTTCAACTCAGATGCCTCTCACTCATCACACTATTAACCTTCTAAATGTGGTGCCTGAGGAGGTCAGGAGTTAAGAAAAAGATTGTCACTCTTCTGGTATCAGGAGCTCTATCCTCCCTTCACAGCAGTCCATCTCATTAATGCCCAGGTCATTTTCAGCAATGCTGTCCTTACTTCCACCTTGTGTGGTCATAAGTCTAATACAGAAATAAAAGATTTCAAGAATTTTTATAGCATTGTGCCAGAGTGATACCAGCAGGTTTTAGAAAGTTTTTCTTCTATAGCATCACAATGCACGATACCTGCAACAATTCCAAGTCTGAACTGTGTCAAACTCATATCAATTTATTTCATGTTTAATGATTTTCTGAAATGTAAGTACTATGATTTCCAATATTTACCACTGGGCAGAAACAAATGCACATTTTGGCTTTCCATTATTCCCCTATCCATGAACAACAGTAGTGGCTCAATAAGACATTAAAGGATCTCACACTCCATGGCTGCAGTCACCACATAAAAGGCTGGCTTAAACAGCAAACTTTAATTAGAGTTTGGAAAGAGCATTTTTGTTTAAGTAAAATAAAAACACAGGTGGTTTAGTGAGTTCACTCTGAGTATAAACCCCCAAACGCCATTTAAAAAGCAAAGTAGTTAAAGGATTTCATTTTTTCTGGTCAGCTCTATCCCAGGTAGAAGCAACAACCCTACCATTTTTGAGAACATGGGGTGTTCAAGTGCATTTGGCCCTTGGCCAGCTGTTACAAGCCTTAATATTCTCTAACTAGAGAAAAGTGCTCTCCATTCAAATGCCAGGCAGTTTTCAAGCATAATATTGCGTATACCTTTAGTTTTCCATGGCTATCTTAAAATTTTCTCAGGATCATGATTTTTTGGCTCCTGTGCACTGCAACCTTCCCCACTCCACACTACCACTATTGGAGGAATATTATGCTTCTTTTCATGATCTCTTGTAAGAGCCTAGTCCTTCATCTTATGTTTCTGGTTCTTTCCATTCTTCATTAATGAAGACTTTTCAAAGCAATAGTTAACTTTGCCATATGCCTCTAGACAGATAATAGTCCCAAACTCCAACCAGTGACTGATTTGCTGACAATCACTCATCAGCATCATCACCAAATATCGAATTTGGTCTTATTTTGAGTGCTGGATGAACAACTAATACATAATGAGTGGAGATCTAGGCTGAAGTAATAGTCTGCTTATAAGTGCCCCAGGATTAAGTTGAGAGCTAATGTTTGTCAATGGCAAGCACTAAGATGTACACAGGTTTTTAAAGCTGGATTGCTGAGGTTCAAATTAGCTACTTTCTGGCATGGGAATTTATAAAATCTGCTTAATTTTCTTGTTGCTCAATGTCCTCATCTGAACAATGGGAGTGATAGTATAATATTTACATCAGAGAGGTATTTTGAGGACTAAAGGGGATGATATGTGTGAGACATTTAGAATAAAGACTGACCTGTCATAAGGGCTACAGTCGCATTAGCTATTACTATTTTCATGGTATGTGCCAAAGGTTAAGAGCTTGCTCTCTATTAAGAATTTAAACCACGTCATTTCATTTACTCTTCAATCAAATCTGGAAAGTTGTGTGTTTGAGAAAACAGATCTGAGATTTGTAGCTCAGAGTTTTACAGCGGTAGAATGGAGAAACTAGTCTGACTTCTAAATTCATAACACAATAGCAGAATGAAAGCATTTAAGGGTACTTTTCTCATAGACTAAAATAAAAAAGCGAGGTTGTTTTTCAGAGCACATGCATCTACAAACATTGTAATATATATTTGCATATGTACATACTTTCTAAGCACTATTAAATTTTTGCAAAAAATGTATATTTAAATATATTATCTCCTCTAAAATCACCAAGAATACTTTATGCCTTAGTACAGATGGTAACTTGGATTAGAAGCACATGTTAGTAGCACTGATCTTGCAGTCAGCATCTTCTCATTATCCTTGACCAGTTATATGACTATTTTTGTAAAATTAAAGCTGTAGTTTCTTTTTTTTTTTTTTTTTTTTTGAGACAGAGTCTCGCTCTGCCGCCCAGGCTGGAGTGCAGTGGCCGGATCTCAGCTCACTGCAAGCTCCGCCTCCCGGGTTTACGCCATTCTCCTGCCTCAGCCTCCTGAGTAGCTGGGACTACAGGCGCTCGCCACCGCGCCCCGCTAGTTTTTTGTATTTTTTTAGTAGAGACAGGGTTTCACCGTGTTAGCCAGGATGGTCTCGATCTCCTGACCTTGTGATCCGCCCGTCTCGGCCTCCCAAAGTGCTGGGATTACAGGCTTGAGCCACCGCGCCCGGCCTGTAGTTTCTTTAATAATACTTTTCAGCTTCCTCAGAATTATTACTAATATTTCTTAGCTTACTCAAATGTATGGCATATTATGGAGGTCGTTTGGTCTTCTTTGTGGCATTTTTATGTTATTTAACTTCCTTCCCAGGTTCTTGATCTCTTAGTGCATTTTACTGCATTGTCTCTAGCCTTTACACAGCAGTGTTGTAGAATATTTAAGAAGATTTTAAATTATAATAATCGTGTAAGCACAGAGCTTGCATCACCAAAGCATCTGAAGAAGTTTCAATACAGGGAAATAACTGTGAGATTCAAGTAATACCAACAAGGATTGTTAGTATTTCTATTTGCCACATAAATGGCACTTCCTTTTGACAATATTAAAGTACAAAATATAAGTTACCTGAATCGTAATCTTGGAAATTTTGTAATCCTCGATGAATTCTGAAGATTTGGGAGATCTCACATACTTTCAGATTAGGCACATACGATTATAGCTTTGTAGTACATTATGATATTATATTTCAAATCCACATAAAATGCTTCCAGACTGCATATGAATATAGCTTATGAGCCCTCCTATTCCTGTTTCTCCATATCCCCAGCAAGTAACCCTCATGATTCTTCTGTTGTGTTGCTCATTGCATTGATTTCACCTGAGTATTATGGCATTTAAGGCCAAACATCCCATTCAGAGAAAAGCATTTTAACACTTCTGGCTTCTGAGCATAGATAGCAACCCCAGACCTTGTGATGACCAGAAGTCTCTCACTCTTGTCTTTAGGCCTAGCAGGGAGCTGGTATCTCCCCCTTTCAAAATTAATAGGTGCAGTAAGCCTTCTATCCCTTCAAGCCTATTGATCACCCTACACATTTCCTGTTTTCTGGTATTATGCTCACTCTGGTATACTTTGTGTCCAACACAGTGAGGAAAGAAGAAACTAATAGGGCCAGAAGAAAAAGATAATTATCTAAGAGATGATTTCAGGGACCTGGACAAAAATCAAAAGAGGTATCTGAAGAACAGATTAAGCCACATGACTAGTAATTAACTTAAAGTGAGCATTTTCAGCATTCTATTCAGTGCATTACATGAATTATTTTGTGCTTTTATCATCATAACAACCCTATGTGGTGAATATAATGAATGCCCTAATTATATGGATCAGAGGATGATTACATTGTGTTCAGTGTTATTCATTGAAGGTTTGCTAATTTAAAAGAGAAAGTGCAAAAACAACTTAAGAAGGAAGGATATGCATTTCAAGAATGAAAAAGAAGGCCTTATCCTTCAAAAATTCATATATAAAGCGAGATGTCAGAGTATAGTGTTGATTTTGAACCTCAAGGAAGTGGATATTAATTTAAAAATTACTTAAATTTCTTAAATATTTTTAAAAAGGAAATAGGCCAGGCGCGCTGGCTCACGCCTGTAATCCCAGCACTTTGGGAGACTGAGGCGGGTGGATCACACGGTCAGGAGTTCAGACCAGCCTAGCCAAGATGAGGAAACCTTGTTTCTACAAAAACTACAAAAATTAGCTGGGCATGGTGGCAGGCACCTGTAATCCCAGCTACTCAGGGGGCTGAGGCAGGAAAACAGCTTGCGTCTGGGAGGCAAAGGTTGCAGTGAGCTGAGATTGCGCCACTGACTCCAGCCTGGGCGACAGAGTGCGACTGTGTCTCAAAAAAAGAAAAGAGAAAAACAAAAACAAAAACAAAAAAAAACGGAAATATATGAGATCAACCAAGGAGCGGGAGAACCAAACCAGAGAATGGTGTTCTTATAGCTGTGGAGAATTGCTTAAAATACTTCTACTTGGAAAGCAAAACTCATTCTAGCAGGCTTGATAGGCCATCTAAAACATATCCAATTGACTACTATGATATTCAAAATGTTTGTCAACAGGCTGACACAATGGGTCAAAACAGACACATAGAAATATATAAAATGCCAACCTTTTGTTGTCATGGGTTTGTTTAAATGTAAACTTTGCTATCTACTGGTTAAGTGATGCTTGCAAGTATCTTAGCATTTAGGTGTCTCTATTTCCTTATCCATACAATGGGAACAATAGTATCTCCCTTACAAAATCAATACAAAGAATCCTTTGCTTTGCTTCAGAAATTCAACTAAGAGTAGGATGATGAAGTCCTTGTTTGTAACCAGAACACACAGTTACAATCTTGGGGATTTAATGCAATTTGTGACTCAAAAAAAAAAAAAAGGCAAATTTAGGCTGCATTAATAGAAGCAAAATATTCAGGTCACAGGAAGGACTAATAACCAGGGCATGGGATGGGTGACGGTAGCTATCTATGTATAATGATTGTTTTTTAAACTGTGAATGTAATATCTATTGTGCAGCATATGTGACACACTCTTTGATTAGAATCTTTGAAATGCATTGGTAATTAATCACCACCCTCAAACCCATTGACCTCATATGTTCCTCAGAAGTTGTCTTGAGGCAGCACTTTCAACAGCCACTACAGATTGATTGGACTTGTCAATGCAAAATATGATGCATTTTCACTTCCAGGAAATGTTAAGTACAACTACACAACAATTTTATTTATTATTATTTGGGTTAGAGATCTGTCTTGGATGACTGAATAATTATTATGTTCTTTTAAATTCTGTTATTATGGCTATTCTGCTCTTCAAAGAAAATATTGCATTCAGTCGTCCCACTCTACTCA
This sequence comes from Macaca fascicularis, assembly GCF_037993035.2. Classification (NCBI taxonomy): domain Eukaryota; kingdom Metazoa; phylum Chordata; class Mammalia; order Primates; family Cercopithecidae; genus Macaca; species Macaca fascicularis. The sequence goes on along the minus strand of NC_088379.1, from coordinate 18,695,397 downwards.
TGGAGTTGCTGAAAACCACTATGATTTAAGAGAGCTGACGAAGCTGAGGAAAGTAAGAGTTGAAGAAATTCACAACTAATGGGAAAAATCAATAAAACTAATATCAAAAGTGAATACACAGACACATGCACATGCACCTACATGTATGTATTTTCATGATATATTCTCACTAGGTCCCTGTGGTGATACAACTTAACTCAACTGAGTTACTTTTTCTAGAATTCTCTTCTCTATGTGGTTCCAAGTGAGAGATGGATACAGAGAGATTTGCAAGATTTTTGGAAAGAGATGAAGGAAGAACCAGTTTGACACTTGGAAGACAGACATAGTGTGCTAGGCACAATGACATCTTGCACGTGTCTTCATTAATGTACTGGCACACTTAGTTGAGTGAGGGAAAGCTGCCTGACTCACAGCTACCCCCAATCTTACCAGGCTTCTCCCTTCAAATTCTGCAAATCCTGTGCCAGATGTGTAATTAGCTCCATGGCAAAGGTGCCAACTTCTCCTGCAGGTCACCTGCACCATCAAAGTTGACAATCGTGAGATACGGATGTGGGTATCTGCGTCTTCATAGGTTTCTGATGGTCTTTGCTCTCCTACACTTCAGTTACCTATCAGAAGCCCCAGCTAACTTATAGATCATCCAACACCAAATGCAAAGACAATGCTCTTCCATAGCCTTTTTTTTTTTTTTTTTTTTGAGATGGAGTTTCGCTTTTGTTGCCCAGGCTGCAGTGCAATGGCTCAATCTCGGCTCACAGCAACCTCTGCCTCGTGGTTCAAGTGATTCTACTCCCTCAGCTTCCCAAGTAGCTGAGATTATAAGCATGCACCACCACGCCCAGCTGATATTTGTATTTAAGTAGAGATGGAGTTTAACCATGTTGGCCAGGCTGGTCTCAAACTCCTGGTCTTAAGTGATCCACTCGCCTCAGCCTCCCAAAGTGCTGGGATTACAGGCATGAGTCACTGCGCCTGGTTGCACAGACTTCTTAACCAGCCCCCATAATTGTGTAAGGTCTAATTCCTAAACATAAACCCTTATACTTTGTTAGTCATAGAGATTCTGCTTTTCTGATAGAAACCTGATTGCTGTAATAACTAAAATTTTAAAGGTAAGATTTACATCTTTTGTTGACATGGGTTTAAATACAAGCTTTATCATTTACTGGTTGGGTGATCCTTGCATGTTGCTTAGCATTTGCAAACCACAGTTTCCTAATCTTTAAAATGGAAACAATGACCCCTCTCTTATAAGGTTAATATGAGGATAAAATGAGGTAATATACATAGTCGATTTATCTTTCTAGCAAGTTTGTAGTATGACCTCAATGAAAGATAATGGTTATTGTCACTTGTGAGTTTGTCACTTGTCAGTTTTATGATTTAAATATATCATTTATTTCAGCAAAGCTTAAGTTACACCTGTTTCAAAATTAAGAGATAATGTATTAAAATTACCTGGTCCCAAATCTATGTAGAAGAATGAACCCTAATATAAACTATGGTCATTAAGTGATAATGCTGTATTATCATAGATTCATCATTTATAACAAATGTACCACTCTGGTGGGGGATGTTGTTAATGAGGGAGGCCATGAACATATAGGAAGAGGGAGTATATGGGATGTCTCTGTACCTTCCTCTCAATTTTGGTGTGAATCTAAAACTCCTCTTTTAAAAAGTTGTTAAAATATAAAAATAAAATAACATTTTTAAAATTGCCTAGCCAAGTCCTTGACCTATTTGGTACTCAATATATTAAATAGCACAATAAGTAAAGAATCAATTATATTTTATATACTTTAATCAATAAGTTATGTACTGTTCATTTAATTTATATTTATTCTTCCCTTAATAATTATTATAGGCTTTCCTTATTCTACAGTTACAATAAGTTGCTTGTAAACAATTGAGCTTTGTTGATGATATTATTTAATTAACAGGCATGATTTTTCCACACTTTGTTGTCCATTCCAAAGTCTAAAGCTCTCTGATGTTATACTTAAGAATACTGATCTACCATCTTTCAGAACTATTATGGTCTCATAGAAGGACAAATGCATTGCCTGTTGAGTTCCTCTTATTCATACTAGCCCCATATATCATAGCACATAAGACCATGTACTTCAAATCTGACTTTACTTTCTCCTACTTCTTTTATTCCTCCATTAGTGATAGCAAAAGCCTCATTCATACTTGGGTGCTGTTTGGCTCCGTCTCCTAGTTGCCATGATGTTTTTCCAGCTTTCTTAACTATTCTCATGGGGGAAAGTCCACATCTTAGGTATAAGGGAAACAAAATCCTCACATTTACCAAAAAATCCAAATTTATATGTTTTATCAATATGAAGCAAAAATTGTAGTTAAGAATGTATTGCTGTATTATTAATAATATATTAATGGAAAGTAGGAAGAACACATGCCTGCAATATTGGACAAGAAACAGGTAATTCTGTATTCTATGATTCAGCCCATCTTATCAATTTTGCTATAAGCACTGAATATATTGGAAATAATCTTCATGGTCTGCTGTTTTCTGAGATGAATTTTAAAATTCATTAGTAATTTTATACTTTATTTTAAAAATATTTAAATAAATTGATGGATTCAGGCATGCTCTTATGTCTCAATTTAGGTTTGTCCTTAATGTTTTGCTTTCTCATTTGGCCCATCTATCCACTGGTACCCCCATTCTCAGTTTGGTTCTATGCATCCAGTGGTCTGGCTAAAACCCTTGTGCCTGTGTTTATACTCTAACATAAGATAGAGGATGATGATGATCATGTCAACTTCTTCTGCTTCCATTGAAAGTCTATTCTTTTTTTAACTATACATTTCTTGTGGTTTGGTTGAAGCACACTGAGAATTTTCAAGATTCTTTTTTATTCTTGGTCTATTCTTCTTGCCCTATGAAATATTTTTTCCAAAACCTTCCCCTATTTCAATTTGCATTCCTCTGTCCTCGGAATGTTGTTAGTCTAGACATGGTCTCTCTCTGTTCTTTCTCTATGTGCCTCTAAAAAGAAAAAGAATTTCTTTTTAACTCTGTCACTTGCCTATAGGCTTCCTCTATGATTTCTCTCTCATTTTGTAAAAAGTGTAGGGCTATATCTAAGAATGTTGGTTCTTAGATACCTAATGGCTTCAGAACTCAGCCACTCACATCCATTCCACCTATTTTCCTTCTGAAACCTCTCATGGAACAGCACTGTAGACAAGCAAGGAAAAGAAGGGAGCTTCAGATAACTAGAATTATTATCTATCCAACATATCCCTATATGTGCAGAAATGCTATATGCCTTTGTATTAAAATCTTTACTTCTAACATGTTCCATAACTCTGTTATCAATAATTTAAACAGATTACTTTATATTAGCAATATCTCGCCCTCTATATTTAAAAAGTGGGTTTACATGATCTTTTTTAAGATTACTGTAACATTTCCTCAGCTCACTATATTATAATTTGTTTTAAAAAGTTGTTATATTTGCTGAGTTGACTTAGGAAATTGATAACCAATTTGTTTTCAAGAAAGACTATTAGAAATAGTGCAATTCTGTTTATCTGTTACTTGAATCTTTAAGAATATCAATAGATCTCTTAAGCTATAATTTTTAAGCTTTAAGAAGTCTGAGAAAACTCTGATCTTTGTATTCAAAATTTTGATTGTATGTGCAACTATATAGTTTTCAATAAGATCAATAGCATTAATCAAATTCTCTAATAGTCATAATAATTTTAAGAGTTAACATAGCTAATTAATATGTGCCAGGTATTGTTGAAATGCCAGCATAGATAATTTTATTTAATGATGACAACTGTATCTCTACATAGGTATTATTATCCTATTTTAAAAAATAATATTTATTGTGAATATTTATATAGATAAGGACATCGCAGCCCAAGGAAGTGAAATAACCTTAGAGCTGGGATTTGACTACAACCTGAACCTAGAACCCTCAATTGGTCCATGTCCCCACAAATTTTTTTTACAATACTGTAAGAAGCAAAAAATAATGTTACACTATGAAAGGAATGAATATTGTAGTATGTACTGATAATGCTTCCAATTTAAAGTGAATTATATGAGGATTACTATCTTATTCATAAAAGAAAACCTGTGTTTTGTTGTGTGTTGCCATGAACTGTTTCTTTGACCTTGGTTATACCAGATAACCATCATCGTCTTCAATGTGTTAACTCCAAGTTAACAGGGTCAATTCCGATCAGTATTTTCCAAACTGTTGCCTTAAACCGAAAAACTTTTTGTGCAATAGTGCCAAATGACAAATAAATAAATATGTCTATATCAATAATATATGCATTTCAATTTTATGTATTAGAAAAATATAACAATCATATTGAATATGTGACTTCATGGAGATTATCTTTTAGCATGAGACTAATACTACTGAATTTAAAAAGAAAAAAGAAAATTTATTTTAAAAATACTCTAGTATGGTAAAAATAATGAATGTGATACAGAATTCTAGGTAACAATGAACTAGGTAATTCTAAGAGTATAAAGGAGACATAGAAAATAAGTTCCATGAACATACAGAATCTAAAACATGAAGGTATCAATAATTGTTGAATCAAATGAATGAACAAATGAATATCAATTTTATGGCACAGACCTGGAATACCATAAACAGGACTTTTTAAAACAAATTTTTATATTAAACAAAATTCATTCAACAAATTTATTCAACATATATTTATTGAGACTTTGTTATATGCTCTGTCAATTTACTAGGTAAAGAGGACACAGTGGTGAACCTGTTAGGCAGGCTGTCATAAAACACTGACAACAGGTGTTCCCTACACCTTATCTTCAAACACACAACTGTAGCTGTGATGCACCCAGGATTGAGTAACACTCTGAACCTGTTAAAGAACCTCTAAGTGGTAACTGTGCTTGTGTGTGTGTTTGTTTGGGAAATGTTGTAATTAATCTCCCAGAAGGCTAGTAACATCATTCAGGTCTCTTACATGCCTCACTATCCATGTAAGACAGATGTGGTCCTACATTCAGATGTTAGTTATTTAACTGATATCTTTTAAGATTGTTCAATATTTCTTTTCTTTTTCTTTTTCTGGCAATGTAAATATCAACAAAATCAGCATAAGACAGTATAGAAAGACCACTGATGAAAAGACCTGGTCTGAACCCTGACTCTGACCCTGCAGCTTTGTTGTCAATATTTAACATGCCGGCTAAGCCTCAGTTTGTCATTTAAGAAATGACACCACACCTCTATCATCAGGATATCATGAGCCACGTAAGATAAAATATAAAATTAAACATTTAAAACAGTACTTGAGTTAGCTTCATTCCAATCCAAACTAGGGCAAAATGAAAATCACAAGTTACCTAAATAGAAAGCACAAATCAGGCCTGGCGCAGTGGCTCACACCTGTAATCCCAACACTTTGGGAGGCCAAGGCGGTTGGATTACGAGGTCAGGAGTTCAAGACTAGCCTGGCCAACATAGGGAAATCCCGTTTCTACTAAAAATACAAAAATTATCCCTGCATGGTGGCGCATGCCTGTAGTCCCAGCTACTCGGGAGACTGAGGCAGGAGAATCATTTGAACCCAGGAGGTGGAGGTTGCAGTGAGCTGAGATCATGCCACTGCACTCCAGCCTATCAACAAAGCAAGACTCTGTGACTCCGTCTAAAACAAACAAACAAACAAAAAAACAAACAAAAAAATCAATTCTCTGCTTTACAAAACAGTTATTTTTTGATAAACACTATTGGATCATCTTACTGTTAAAGTACAAAGGATGTGGGAAAGACACAGAAAAAAATAGGAATCATAAGTAAAAGAATTACAATAGGTGTGTATTAGTCCATTCTCACACTGATATAAAGAAATACCCAAGACTGGGTAATTTATAAAGGAAAGAGGTTTAATTGACTCACAGTTCCACATTGCTGGGGAGGCCTCAGGAAACTTACAAGCATGACAGAAAGGGACCAGCAAACAAAGCCTTTTCACGTAGCAGCAGGAGAGAGAAGTGCCTAGCCAAGGAGAAAAGCCCCTTATAAAACAATCAGATCTCCTGAGAACTCACTCACTACCACAAGAATAGCATGAGGGTAACTGCCCCATGATTCAATTACCTCCCACTGGGTCCCTCCCACAACACATGGAGATTGTGGGAACTACAATTCAAGATGAGATTTTGGTGGGGACACAGCCAAATCATATCAAGGTGGGAAACCCTATACCTGATGTACAGAGAAGGCACCAAGAAAATATCAAGGAGGAAACAGTTTCAACTTGCAAGAGAGGAAACTGAGCTTCAGTTTGTGGTGTTTCAAAACAACAGGGCCTGGTAGTGAGGAAATTTGTCTCTCTAGCCTTTGCAGTATAGTTTTCTTTATTAGTAAAAATAAAACATTATAAATTATTGAGTTCTTATTATTTGCCAGGGACTGGTCCAAGTGTTTTATAAGCTTACTGTTTTAATCCTTACAACTTTCACGATCACTTACGGGAAACGAAATTACTACGAGAGCTTCATCCAAAGGAGGCTTCCTGTAACACAGATTCACCTACACTAACTAGTTATGTGCAAATACAGAAATAATTTTCGCTAAGAATCCTTAAAAAAGAAAGAAAGAAAATCAGGTAATATATGGCAGATTTTTGGTTAGAGTTTTCTAATTCTATCTGGATGTAGTTATCATGATTTCTATACTAGAGTAAATGGCTTCCACATTTGCTCATATATATATAATTTATTCAGATGGGTGTCACAATTTTTATATACTTTTTTCAAATATAGCTTACCCCAGTAAGACAGTAACATAAGACAGTAACTAGTCATAAAATCTTTGGTCAGGTTGAAACTTTCCATGTGGTAAGAATTATTATCTGTCCAGAAACAATGCCACAACAGTGTCATTTTTAAGAGCTATCACTGTTCATGAATGCAAAAATTGTCTTGCTGAAAAAAAAAAGTCACAGTCTCTACATACATGGTTGAGTATATAAGTAAATAAACAACTGTCACAAAAAATGTGGATTGAAATATAATTTTATAGTAGACCAAAATATAAGTATCTGCAGTCTTAATGTGAAAATCAGAGTACCGCCTGAAAACATGTTATGGAAAGGTAATATTATGAAAAAAAGTATATGTTTATATCTAATAAGAATCATAATGTTAAAGCTAACTGAACTCAGTTTATATTATTGAACTTAGTTGGCATTTGTGTTTTCAATATTACATAATATGAATAAGTGCTTACATTGTGTTTAATTGCTCTAACATTTCATTAACATTATTTGTATAACTATTTTTGCAATTTATAAATTACATATATATGCATACGTATATATATTCATCTATATGTGTATGTGTATACATATATAATCTCAGTTGCTTATAGCAGTCTCATAATATCAACAGTAATATAATTAATACATTATTGACCATTTTCAAATGAAAAACTGACATTAGGAAAGGATAAGTGGCTTCCCAGGATCACTAGGACAAGTTCAAAAAGTAGAATTTATGGTCCAGTAGTTTATAGACTACATGAAAAAATCAAAATGGAACTTCCAATGTTATATCCACATTTGTTCATAGGAGGGACACAATCTTTATAATCATGAAGGTGTGGGTTTTAGAAATCCAGCCCATCAGTGCTTCTTTCATGGATCTGTATCTATATGTGGCACTTACTTCATTACCAAATCATTTAGGAAGGAATATGGCTCCTTTTCTTCCCTATTCAGACAATTAAAATAGATGAGATGTTTCTAAAAAGCATTACTAATAGTTGTAATCGGCCAGGCGTGGTGGCTCAAGCCTGTAATCCCAGCACTGTGGGAGGCCAAGGCGGGTGGATCATGAGGTCAAAAGATGGAGACAATCCCGGCCAACATAGTGAAACCCCATCTCTACAAAAACCACAGAAGTTATCTGGGTGTGGTGGCCCATGGCTATAGTCCCAGCTACTCAGGAAGCTGAGGCAAGAGAATTGCTCGAACACAAACCCAGGAGGTGGAGGTTGCAGTGAGCTAAGGTGGCGCCACTGCACTCCAGCCTGGTGACACAGCGGGGCTCCATCTCAAAAAAAAAAAAAAAAAAAAAAAAAAAGTAAATAAAATAATAGTAGTAATCAAAAAAGAGCAGCAATATTATGGACAACTAATGTTATCAGAAAACTCAAGATGGATTAAGTTATATCTCATATATTACCTTTAATCATTTCAAAACCCTTCTAGTTAACAATTGTTACCATCATTTTTTATTATTATTATTACTGAGAAAAATGTAGCTTCAGAAAGTTGGTGTAATATGACTATAGTCATATAGAAAATTAATAATGAAGCTGGAATGAGTCATTCTACTTCATCTCCCACATGCCTTTCTCTTATCACAAAACTAACAAAATTTTTCATCATGAATAAAATACAATTAGAAAGTATCTGGGTTTCCCATCCCCACCCTCCCCCGGAAGATACAATTTATGAAAACTGTACTAGCTGAAAACCACAAACCATATATTTTCTGATTCTATTTAAAAATGTATGAAGAAAAATTACTTCCCTTTCAAAGGAAATGCTGTAAAATATAAGCAGAGGCAGTTCTCCTACAGTGTGAGATTTCATAAAGCAAATAGGATAATTGGAATTTGATTAATAAGAAAACATTTTTTGCATTACACAGACGATTACTAGTTCCACTATAATCAAGATCTGAATCCATGAAAGATGGAACTAATAATTTAGTTTTTATATGAGGAAAACAGGAACACAGAGGTATTTTTGATGTTATTGTTCTGTTAGTATGTTAATGTTCCATTTTCTTTTTCTCTTTTTCTTCTTTATAACTTGAGTGTAGTGTCATTTTTGTTTCACTTTTGGTGACTGTACACAATGCAACAACCAAAATTACAAGGTCAGGTAAAAGAGGATGAAAGAGACTATGACCATCTGGAAGATTGAAGGACAAAGGAAAGAACTTTATTTATTTATTGGATACATTTTGCTTAATCAAATTATTATTTTCGCATACCACACCAAATACAGTTAAAGATATGATGGATGTCTGTTATTTAGAATCTGAAACTCCCTAAGCAATATCCATTTATTCTCCTGCAAAATGTATTTTTCTCATGCAACTTTGCCTACAAACGCAACAATCATGTTATGAAAAAAAAAAAAAAAAAAACCTTCACTTAAAAATGAAAGTTGCTTAATGTGCAGGCTTATGTATGATTCATTTCTCTTGATGCTGCTTTTTTAAATTTTCCATTAACATGTCACTTTAAAATGAAATAAAATATAAAATATAAAAAAGTCTAGACGGGCCGAGGTGGGTGGATCACCTGAGGTCAGGAGTTCGACCAACATGGTGAATCCCTGTCTCTACTAAAAATACAAAAATTAGCCAAGCGTGGTGGCACATGCTTATAATCCCAGCTACTTGGGAGACTGAGTCAGGAGAATCCCTTTAACCCAGGAGGTGGAGGTTGCAGTCATGCAGTCAGCCAAGATAGTGCCATTGCGCTCCAGCCTCGGCAACAAGAGTGAATATCTGTCTCAAAAAAAAAAAAAAAAAAATATATATATATATATAAATGGAAAACTCAATTTTGATTTTATGAATCTCATGCAGGCTTTTAGTGTGTTATACGATATCCCTATTAGCCCCTTCTATAAGCTTTATTCTTCTTGACTTTTTAATAACTTTAAGAAAAGGAGGCTTAGACTAGGTTTCCAGAATTTCTCCCTAAATCCCTGATGCCATATTCACCTATCATACACACACACACACACACACACACACGCGCGCGCGCGCACAGGGCGGAGACATAACTTCTGTATTAATCAGGGTTTTCCACAGCAAACAAACAAAAAACAAACAGGATCCGTAAATGTGTAGAAAGATTTATTGTGAGGATGTCTCAAACGATTATAGAGGCTGACAAGTCTCCAGGTCTGTTGCCCTCAAACTGGAGGCACAGCAGAGATGATGATGTGGTTCCAGTCTGAGTCTGCAGGCCTGAGAACCTGCATAGCTGATGGTGTCACTCCAGACTGAAGGCTGGAAGGCTTGAGACCTAGCAGGAGCTGATATTTTAGTATAAATCCGAGGGCAGGAAAAACTTAACGTTCTAGCTCAAAGGTAGCCAGGCAGGAGGAGTTCCTGCTTACTTGAAGATAGTCAGTCTTTTCTTTTTTTTTTTTTTTTTCCTATTCAGGCCATCAAATATTTGGATGAGGTCTACTCATATCAGGGAATTCAATCTCCTTTACTCCGTCTCCTGAAACACTGTCAAAGACACACCCAGAATAATGTTTTACTGAATGTCTGGGCACTGAATGTGTTATAGTCCATTCTCACACTGCTATAAAGATACTGCATGAGGCCGGGCATGGTGCTCACACCTGTAACCCTAGCACATTAGGAGGCCAAGATGGGTGGATCACCTGACATCAGGAGTCCTAGACCAGTCTGACCAATATGGTGAAACATCATCTCTATCAAAAACACAAAAATTAGCTGGGCAAGGTGGAGTGCGACTGTAGTCCCAGCTACTCAGGAGGATGAGACAGAAGAATTGCTTGAACCCAGGAGATGGAGGTTGCCGTGAGCTGAGATCACGCCACTGTGCTCCAAGCTAGGCAACAGAGCGAGACTCTGTCTCAACAACAACAACAACAACAACAAGATACTGCCTGAGACTGGGTAATTTATAAAGAAAATATGTTTAATTGACTCATAGCTCCACATGGATGGGGAGACCTCAGAAGACTTACAATCATGGTAGAAGTGAAAGGAGAAACAAGGCACATTTTACATGGCGACAGGAGAAAGAGAGAAAGAAGGGGCAACTGACAGACACTTATCAAACAACCAGATCTCACGAGCACTCACTGGTTATCACGAGAACAGCATGAGGGAAACAAACCCCATGATCCAATCACCTCTCACCAGGTCACTCCTCCAACATGTGGGGAGTACAATTTGAAGTAAGATTTGGGTGAGGACATGAAGTCAAACCATATCACCAGGACTAAGTCAACACATATAATTAACCATGACCTCTTCCTTAAAATATTTATTTTAAAAGTATTCTTTTAGACTGTTATCTTGGAGAGAAAAATTCACTCTGTTGACTCTTTGTCATCATCAATGACCCACTCTACTCTTATCTCCAGTAACTTATTTGATAGTGTGGTTTGGACAGATACTCTGAATTTGAATCTAGCCTTCACTAGGTAACAATTGACACCTTGCTTAACCTCTGTAATTTCAGTTGCTTGTCTGTAAAATGGGATATTACATCAACCCTATAAACTGCTGTGAGGATTGTAGCCTCCTATTCTCCCCCACCACTAACATTGCACATAGAAACACTCTTACTCAATTTCTTCATTCTATCTTTCTTTATCATTTTCCTGGAACTTGTTGGTCTATGTTTTAATGATTTATTGATGTGTAACAAATCACTTGAAAACACAAATGTTTAACTCAACAATGGTATATCATTTCTCATGACTATGAATCTAGCTAAGGTTCACTTGTGCAGTTCGGCTCTGTGCGATGTTAGTTCAGGTCACTTATGAAGCTACATTCAGATGGGGGTCCAGTTGGGGGTTCAGTTGGGGATTGGAATGTACAAGGCCACCTCACTGATCTACTTGTGAGTTGGTACTGGTTGGATTTGAGATCTGTCTATTATGCTCCATGTGGCCATTCTTCCTCCAGAAGTCTAGACCTGGTTCCAGTTTAAAGCATGACAGCTGGATTCCCAGAGAGCCAAGGTGAAACTGTCAGGTCTTTCTAAGCTCCTCCTGGCACTGGCACAGCCTCACTTTCACCTCATGCTGTTGTTAAAAGTAAAGTGCATGACTATTTTAGATACAAAGGTAAATACACTCCATTTTATGATGGGAAGATTGGCATGCACCTATGGGGAAAAGACATTTTTCATAGCCATATTTAAAGGCGTTCTTCCATACCATCTTACGTATTTGCATTAGTTTACCGGGGCACCTTAATGAAGTACCACAAATGGGTGACTTATGAACAGAAATTTATTGTTCGGTTCAGAAGACTCAGTCTAAGATCAAGTTTTTAGTAGGACTGGTTTCTTCTTGGGGTTGTGAGAGAAAACCTACTCTTGCTTCTTGCCTAGCTCCTGGTGATTTTCTGGAAGTCTTTGATGTTCCTTGGCTTGCAGAAACATCCTCTGATTCTGCCTTCATCTTCACCTGGCATTCTTTCTGCATGTGGGTCTGTCTTCAAAGTTCTACCTTTTAAAAGTGCACCAGACATACTGGATTGGGGCTTTTGGAATAACCTTTTTTAGACTGGATTATCGCTATAAAGACCCTATTTCCAAATGAGGTCACTTTCTGAGGCAATGAGGCTTAATATTTTAACAAGAATTTTAGGGATAGACAATTCAACCCATAGCAATATTATAATTTACTTAGTCTGTTACAGTCTAGGTGTCTAGGTCTGCCATTTTTTGCCAATTGTCTTTCACCACAATGTTCTATGGTAGCGCAGGCCTTTATATTTTTATTTGTTTATTATGTACCTCATGTTCTTAGCATAGTACTTGATGTTAAGCAAGCATTCAATATATATTTACTGAAAGATGTTATTAAAATGTTAGCATATTGTCTGGTACATGAAAAGTGCTAACAAATATTAGCTCTTATTAATAGAATATACATATTGATCCTAAGAAGACATCTTCGAATATTATTTTTGAAAACATTCAGGGGGCCGGGCGCGGTGGCTCAAGCCTGTAATCCCAGCACTTTGGGAGGCCGAGACGGGCGGATCACGAGGTCAGGAGATCGAGACCATCCTGGCAAACCCGGTGAAACCCCGTCTCTACTAAAAATACAAAAAAACTAGCCGGGTGAGGTGGCGGGTGCCTATAGTACCAGCTACTCAGGAGGCTGAGGTAGGAGAATGGTGTAAACCCGGGAGGCGGAGGTGCAGTGAGCTGAGATCTGGCCACTGCACTCCAGCCTGGGCGACAGAGCGAGACTCCGTCTCAAAAAAAAAGAAAAAAAGAAAAAAAGAAAACATTCAGGAATGACTCATTATTACCGTGAAATTACTAAACATGCCAGAATGTGGAAATCTTCGTGAATGCATTGCTTCAAAGTAGGTTCATTATTCCAAAGATTAAATTATAGCGTAACAAATTTTAGAGAATTATCTTCAGACTTTTTTTTGTAAATATGCCTTTTAGTTTGTATTTGTCACCTAGATTGACCACTCACTGATTCACCAAACACAATTCAGAATATCTTTGGTTATTTCTGGTAATAAAATCTGTCCATAGACTATAGAATGGCAATATTCCCACAAAGTAGTATGTCTTATAAATAATTTCAACAGATCAGTTTGTTACATACCTTTATTCTACCTGTTTATATTAGAGAATGCAGCCATTATGGGGAGAAAATAGAACTATGGGTCACTAACAGAGTTTGAAATTCCTTGTGTGTATCTTAGACCTTTTATCTTTCTTTCTCTCATAGGGATAATTGCAATTGAAATGTTCTAGACTTGCTATGCCCAGAATTAAAGCCAAGAAGAAATTCTGACTTTGTGTTCTCATACAGAAGAGCCATCAAAAGATCAGTAGTCAAAAGTGAGGTACCCTCATTTTAAATAACATCTAGGTCAATGGCCAAAAAGTAATAGTAAAAGTAAAATTCCTCCAGATTAATTAACACCATATGGTACCATTCAGAACCCTAAATGCTGGTGATACATTTTCAATTTTGATTAATGTTGCTGTGTGTGAAAAATAAGAAGCAATTCACTCATTAGCCACTGAGTCCAAGAAGATCTTCATCTGATCTGCCTCCAATCCAGGCAAGGTCCCCAGAGATTGCCAAGTCTTAGAGGTGTGCAGAATAAATTAAAGTTAAAATATTGTCCAAAAGAGACCATATGTGTGAGCAGACTGCGTTTGCCTTGACAGGGAATTGTAAGTGTTAAGACAAATCATGTCCAATTTGTCAGAAAATTGACTCAGGACTGGAAGGAAGATAATAATTTTAGCACAGGGAGCTAGGAAGCTTAAGACATATTCTCCTGAAAATAATGAATATGAGAGTGGTGACCAAAACACCCTTAATCATTCTGTTTTTCTCCTGAAAGCGAGGTCAAAACCCTTAAATGTGGGACTGTGAGTATTTTTGAGTCTTCTCAAAATGTAGCATTTAAATGCATATAGCACTTAAAAACTTATATAAAGCCTAATATTAATTCTCAACTGGCTCACATTCTAAAATCTCAATGAAGAATATTATCAGCAAACAAAAAAAGTATTCTAGATTAGAAAAGTGCTCATATTTATTTATCTGCTATTTTGTTCCTAGTAATAAATAAAGCAGAAATCTTCATTTCGATTGTCAAAGAGTTTACAGACTTGTTTGGACAGATAAATAAAATACAAAATGTTAAAATATAGAACATGTAGAATATGATTTTTGCTAGGGAGAAATAGGGCCGGCAATGAGATAAGGGTTACTAGAAACTTCACATAGGTTGGTTGGGAAAGACTTCAGTGAGAAGGCAAAGAGATGACTATATGAGTTACATGATTTCTGGAAGAGATTGTTCCGGAAAGAGAGATCAGCAAGGAAATAAGTGGTTGCTATAATCCGGGAGAGAGAAGCTTATCATTTATGGAAGGGTGGTAGCAGCAGAAGTATTGATATATGGTTCAAATGTAGAGCCACAAGATTTATATAGATGGAATAAGTGTAAGATTTGAAAGAGGAGAGTCAAGTATAAACCAAATTTTGGCCTAGAGTTTAATCATTAATTGAGATAAGAAGAAATGGCAGAACCAGTGCCTGAAGAAATGGTTAGAAAGTCAATTGTCAATGTTAGGATCCAAGTGTCTATTAGACATTCACATGGAAAAAAAATGTAGTAAGCAGTTGGAAGTATGAACTTGGAACCCAGGTGAGAGTTCTGGGATAGACCAATTATAGGTAGGTAGGAGGTAGATATGTAGGTAGGTAGGTAGGTACAGAGAGAGAGAGAGAGAGAGACAGACAGACAGACAGAGATACACTGAGACAGAGACTGATTGACAGATGATATTAAAGCCATGAAACTGGATGTCATTACCATTGCAAGTATTTAGAATTTAGAACAGACATATTGAAGCATCAATCCCTGAGTAAGTAATGGCCAGCAATTTACAAGTAAAAGTAAGAATGTGAAGTCCTGGACAGCCAATGAAGACCTAGAATTCTGCTATGTCAAATACTTCTGATGGAACAAATAATATGACTACTAAAAACTGATCAACAGCATTAGTAGGTGACCTTAAATATAACAGTTTTAGAAGAATGGTAAGAGTAAAGGCCTGTTTAGAGCTATTTCAAAGGATATGGGAGAAGGTAAATTTGAAACATCAGTATGATTAACATTTATGAGAAGTTTTTCCACAAAAGGAAGAAGAGAAATGAGGCAATAGCTGGACTGGTGAGTAGGTACAAAAAAATGTATTTCTTAAGATGGGAGAAAAGACAGTATGTTTGAATATTAACAGCCTAGCAGGGGGATAATTCATAATATAGGTGAAAGAGGTGAATTACTGGAATTATACATTTGTGTTTATTAGATAGGGTAGTCTTCTGTGAGAATGGGTAGAATTAATAATCTATAGTCATAGACTGTGAAGGAGAGTGCCTGGGTACAGATGAAACTTATGGGATAAATAGGATGGTGGAAGCCTGTAGGTGTTCTCTTTTGATTTTTGCAATTTTGTTAATGACCTAAAACAAGCTCATCACTTATGAGTGAGAATGAGAGAAGAGGTATTATATATTTAAGGAGAACTGAAAGGTAAAATATATGTCTAAAAGACTTGAACAGATAAAAAAATTTGGAAATGGAATATTATTGCTTGACAGCAATAAGTACCAAGATCAGGGGTCATAAATACAAAATGAGACTAGTTTTATGTTCTTGTGTTTTCTTCAACCTTGTTGGGCTGACGGGTTAGGACACAAAGTAGGTGATAGAATTAACCAAGATGATTATTTTAGCAAGCAAGAAAAATAAGAGAGTTATGTTATAATAGCTGTGCTATAATAGTTATGATATAATAGTTATGCTATAAGAGCTCTGAGTGTTTATAAAAAGAATATGTAATGAACAATCTTTAGATTTTCAAAATATCTACTTAAGCTTCTGTTTTCTTCAGAATAACTTAACATTGATCTGATTATCTGGCTCCTCTAGGTCAAGATACAATACATCTAACTGTTTCTCTGAAATAGGTATGCCTACAAATTTATCCCCAAGGTTACCTGTACTAGAATGGGTTCTAATAGACATTCATCTTTGGAAGTAAATGTGAGAGTACTCTAATAATTCAGTAACTATTCAGAATATTACTATGTTAAATGCCATTTTCTGAAAATTCATGCAAAGAATAATCAACATTCCTTGAGAAGACAAATATTAAAAGACTCCATCTCAGCTGTTCATTTTTTTAGAAGTTACCTAGGCTCATGTCTTAGAGGTAATATGAGCCTCATTCTCATATGCCTCTTATTTCTAGATAAATCTATGTGACACAATCTAATTCCTGATAATTTAGTGGAGCTTCCCACAAGCAACATAGAGAGGCGGTACCATCCTTATTTGCTATTGGCACAATCGGCCTTGAAGATAAATGGTTTCATTCCAATAAAATATGTAGTCATAAAATATATTAGCTACAAGCCTCCAGTAAAGGCTAGATGATATAGAAGTTTTAGAATGACCACATTTAACAAAATCAAGACTGCAATCCAAAGAGAATCATAGTGGGGAATTAAGTTCAAGCCATCTGAAGACAGTATTTTCAAATACATGAGAGATCTGTTGTTACAGTGTGAGATACTCAGTGATCCCTTCGGGGCACCCTGTGGATGAAATGCGTCCTGGTTCTACTGTAGTGTACTACCAGTACTAACTAACTAACTACTAACTAACACTACTGTAGTACTGTAGTGTACTAACTTATTTCCAGCGCCGTGCCATTTGCTGGTCATTTTAAATTACAACTTAGATTAAGTAGAAAGCAAAAGTGAGAAAAATAAATCCAAACAAATAAATGTTCAAAGGCAAAGCAGATATTGATGAAACTAAAACTATAAAATATATATCAAGGCCGGGTGCGGTGGCTCAAGCCTGTAATCCCAGCACTTTGGGAGGCCGAGACGGGCGGATCACAAGGTCAGGAGATCGAGACCATCCTGGCGAACACGGTGAAACCCCGTCTCTACTAAAAAGTACAAAAAAAAAAAAAAAAAAAAAAAAAAAACTAGCCAGGCGAGGTGGCGGGCGCCTGTAGTCCCAGCTTCTCGGGAGGCTGAGGCAGGAGAATGGCGTGAACCCGGGAGGCGGAGCTTGCAGTGAGCCGAGATCCGGCCACTGCACTCCAGCCTACGCGACAGAGCAAGACTCCGTCTCCAAAAAAAAAAAAAAAAAAAATATATATATATATATATATATATAAATATATATATATCAAGAGAAGAAAAATAAAGAAAGAGAGAACAGTACTAGAGTTTGGTCTAGCTTTCTTTGTGAAGAGATCCCTTTTTGGAGAGTTAGGATCCTCGCAGTTAGCCACTCAATGTGGATGAGGACCATATGATACACTCGTGTCATTATCGTTCACTTTCATTCAGACACTTGAGATTAAAAGCCAGTCATGGAAGAATCTTCAAACTCTGTAAGTAGAGAACAAATGTTCAAGCTTGTCCAACCCACCTTATTTTTTTGTTGTCCTGTTTTCATTTGTTTTAGGGTTTTATCAGCTTGAAGCCATAGTTTTTATTTTCTGTCTCTAGTGATAAGCAGAAAAGAGGGACTAGGAAGGGGCTTTACTTGTCCAACTAGAAACAGAAGCTAGGGCTCCATGACTGTATTCTCCCCATTGGACACCTATTGTAGATTAAAATTGGACAGATAACTTGAAAACCATGGATAAAACTACTTCCTGCTTTGTACTCAGGAACCGCATACCATCAAATCTGTAGGGAACACCCACAGCTGTTAGAGAATGTTAGGACTTGAAGGATAATCAGTAATTATCCATCCAATACCTACTTTACAGAAGAAGAAACTGAGGCTCAGAGAACTGAATTACCTATAGGTCATATAATTAATTTGGATGAGAACCAGAGTCACACCACAGCTTATTCCATTAAGTCAAAATAATCACGTTCTTTTCTTGTTAATATTTTAAGCTAATGGAAAGTGTCAGTTTTACTCTAAAATACCCTAAAAAGGCTATCAGATATGAAAGTAAAGACAGGGATAGTCCTTGCAATTAGAAACAGATGAAATGTCCAATAATAAGTGATTGATCTGATAAAACGTTCTCCAGCTAACTAGTGGGACACTAAAAAGTCATTAAGAATCATATTGCAGATTAATATTTAATCATTTGAGATTATTGCTAAGGGAAAAAACAATACATTCAGATTACAGCATAGTAAATACAATATACTAATAATCTGTTTTATAAATTGGTAGATAACTGGAGTGATGTATACCAAATTATTAATAGTGTATTTACCGGATCAACTCATCCCCTTTTTATGCCACTTTATTTCCTCCTATATTTTTCATAATAAGCATGATTACTTAAGTTTCCAGAAACACAATATTTTTGAATCTTCATTTTTTGAAATGAAATTATGAAAAACACTGTAATTGTTTCTTTTTTTCTTCTAACTATAAGAGGTATTTGTAATTCTTTGTTGGCCACCTCTTAAATCAGATGTATGTGTTTGTGTGGTGTGTGTGTGTGTGTGTGTGTGTGTGTGTGTGTGTGTTTTAATTAGAAAACATGAAAGCAGTCATTTCCTCTTTTGGCTTTCTACTGAAAACCTCTACTGATCAGGCAACGGGAGAGTAAAACACATTTGCAAAATCAGAAATTGACTTTTTAAAAGTGAGATTCAATTCCTATGCATGCATAAATGTTAAAAAGTGATAATGGAACAAATGACTTACTTCTTGTTATGTAGATATCTAATTTTGGAAATCCTACAATCATCACATATTATTCACCTGCATTAGGAGAAATTGCCAAAGAAAAAACTAATATATAAAAAATGACCTAAATTGTCCAAGAAAAAACTAAATTAAAAAAATATATATATATAAAATAGAATTTCGATTCTCAATAATACTGTGGAAAATAACAGGTGTAAAGAAAAATCAGCAACAACAAAATGCAATTCTTATTGCATTAAAGAAATACAGTGCTGAACTACAATGAGAAATGAATTGTTGAGGAAAAAAATGCATCTCTCTCAGATCTCATTCCATTTCCATGAAACGTAAAGAGTGACTGCATTTAACTGAATGCCCCATGAGCTATGAAAATCATTTGAATGGGAAATGTGTACACATAAAATTTACTCAGCATTTATGTAAGCCTTCATGTCCCTAAATTGTAATTAGCATGTATTTTTAAAAGATGCAAATACAAATTTATGCTCTATAGAATATATGAAGTAAAATTTAAACTAAAAAATCTACATAGGTAAAAAGTATTTCATAATTTCTTACAAAATAATATATATTAACTGCAGATATTCAGCAAGCCACATGGCCCCCTAAAATGTCAATTTTAATGAAGACACAAATATTTCCCTCATAAACATTTATAGTCTTGCAACTATTCGATTCTGGTTGTCATATTCCTTCATTTGACAAATATTCATTGCATTTTTATTATATGCCAGATATTCTTCTAAGCCCTGGGAAACAAATGTGACCAAGACACAATTTTTGCCCTCCTGGTATTTCATTCTATTCAAAGGCAAACACTTTTAAGTAAATAGTTAATATGCCTTATCTATATGAATATAATAAAGAGCATACATGTTTTATCCAACAATTCTTCATAGTATATAGATAAAAAATAGTAACACAGATATGACATATGACTATTTATCCAGAGAATTTTTAATTGTAGTTCTAATTGTGTGTTTCTTGGGACACTCTTCAGAATATATAAAAAC
The DNA here is from genome assembly GCF_037993035.2 of Macaca fascicularis. Lineage (NCBI taxonomy): Eukaryota > Metazoa > Chordata > Mammalia > Primates > Cercopithecidae > Macaca > Macaca fascicularis. The sequence continues at coordinate 18,675,333 of NC_088379.1, read as the reverse complement.
TCAAATACACACCAGAGATTAGTACATGATTTTATAATGGGCATGGCCTTCAGCATTAAATTAACATGTTAAAAGCAACCGCTGCTGGGAAGTCATTGAATGGTATACATAAAATATTCATAATGTTGCAGAAACAAAGAGCCCCTTTTCTGATCTTTCTCTAATAGAGAACACAATCCTTGACAAAAATAAATAAATAAAAATGTCTAAACCTGTTTCTAAAATAGTTTAACATTTTGCATTTCTCCCAGAAATGTATGAGAATATCAATTGATCCACTTACTCTCAAAATATGTGATTGTTGTTGTTGATGGGTTTCCAGTTATGCCTTTGTCATTTCCCAGATTACCGTGATAGACATATTTTCTAGCGTCTATTGGCGATTTCTGTAGATTTTGTTGTGGAGTTTCTGGATTCTTTGCTCATTTTGAATCTTATTATCATTTATTTGTAGAAGTTACGTAAAATCCTAGACACCAGTTCTCAGTAAGATATATATGTTTTACAAGTATTTTCTCTAGATCTGTAATATTCCTGTTATTTTGCTTAATGGAATCATTTTCTGAGAAAATATTTTTAAATTTTTAAAAAATTTTTGATCAAGTCTAATTTGTCAGGTTTTTTGTTATTGCTTTTTGTTTCTAGTCTAGGCTATTTTTGCGTATTTCCAAATCACAAAGAAATTCTGATGTTTTCCTGTAAAAACCTTATGGTTTTAGCTTTTATGTTAAGGTCTATGGTGTGTCTTGAATTATGTTTTGTATATAGTATAATGTAAAGATCATCAAGTTATAGTATCTATTTATCCCACCACTTGTCAAAAAGACAAAGACTGACACAAATTGAATAATATTGAAAGCTTTGTAGAAAATTAAAGGACCGAATAAGTGTGGCTCTGTTGCTGGTCTGTTCATTTTGTTCCACTGACCTATGTAATGATTGTTATGTCACTATCACACTTCATGATCAGATAGCTTTACAACAACTCTCAAAGACATGCAGTATAAGATTTCCAACTTTGTTCTAGATACTTTGCATTTTCATATGGATTTTCAAAGTCATCATGCCAATTTTTCAAAAATCCTGCCAGAATTATATTTGTCAATGCATTTAATCAGCAAGTCAATTTGTGGAGTATTGATATATTAATCATATTAAAACGTCTAATCCATGAAGTTGTATATTACTCAAGCAATTTTAATGTGTCAGCATTCTACAAGAATATTAATTTAAATGACTGTTTCTTAATGGCATCAATTATTTCTTGCCAGCATATTTGTAGTAGTTCCCTCCATACATTTTAAGACAAGGGCAATTAAAAATGTGGACTGAATCTGCCCTCAAACTTGTTTTGCATGGTCTACTAGGTGCCCTCTCCAATCTGTTGTAGGCCGCACTGTTCTAAAATTTCTTACAACCATTTGCTCCACACACATATGCTATTGCCATTGAAGGCATGAAAATTTGAGACTCTGTGTTTCAGTTTCCCAGAAGAATTCATTATTCTGTAAAATAATTACGTAGTTTCTGCTCCCTTGCCATTCCTGCTTATAATGGTATTCCACACTTCTCAAACTTGTAAAATACTACACATCTTTAAAGGTGAAACCAAGAAATTTTTTTAGTGTAGCCTATCTTAAACAGCTCAAAGTTAATTGCAAATGTTCTTTATTATGTAAGTCTTTTTTATATCTGGAATTTATGACATGGCATACTTTATATTATATATGTTTATATGTTGATAATTATTTTTATTAAAATTTAGTATGCAAGAAATACATTTTTATTTTATCACAGGATACAATAATATATTTTAAATATGTGCAAAGACAAACAGAAACATATAATGAATGCTCTACACCAGTAGTTCTAAACCAGAATTGATTTTTATCCACAGAACAAAATGTTTGGCAACATTTTTGATTGTCATAACTGGGGGTAAGGGGAAGGTTTGCTACTGGCATCTAGTGGACACAAGCCAGGCAAACTGATAAACATCGAAATGATCTACAATGCATGGGACAGCTCCACACAGCAAAGAATCCTGTGCCAAATACCAGTAGTGCAGGTGCTGAGAAACTCTACTCTATACTCACCATTCAACTGTATGAGATGTTAACATTTCAACACATTTGCTCCAAATCTCCTCTCCTTTAAATAAGAAAAATATGATAAATATATTCGAAGGATTTCTTTACTCCTGATCTCAATCTTCCCCTTCTCACCTTAGCGATAATCTCTAATCTAAAATTGATGTGCAGGTGACACTGCATATTTGTATATTTTATTTCATATGTATAAAACACTATGCTTTGTTGTGTATTCATTGTTCTTTTTTTTTTTTTTTTTTTTGGAGGCGTAGTCTCGCTCTGTCGCCCAGGCTGGAGTGCAGTGGCGCTATCTCGGCTCACTGCACGCTCTGCCTCCCGGGTTCATGCCATTCTCCTGCCTCAGTCTCCCGAGTAGCTGGGACTACAGGCAACTGCCACCATGCCTGGCTAATTTTTTTGTATTTTTAGTAGAGATAGGGTTTCACCGTGTTAGCCAGGATGGTCTCGATTTCCTGACCTCATGATCCACCCACCTGGCCTCCCAAAGCGCTGGGATTACAGGCTTGAGCCACCGTGCCCGGCTGTGTATTCATTATTCTTACGCACCAGATAGAAAGCTGTCGAATATCCTACAATTTCTTTCTTTCACTCAACATGTTTTTAATATTTATCAATTTTGATATTCATATGTCTGAGTCACTGGTTATAACACCTGTATAACCAATATATGTCTTTTGCCCTTATTTATTAACCATTAGTATATACGTAGATATTCTGTTGTTTTAAATTGTTCTCCTTGACAAACAGGGCTGTGATAAACTTTATTATACATTTCTCTCTGTGTGGTGTACTGGTTTGAATAGTGTCCCCCCAAATTCATGTTCATACAGAATGTTAGAATATGACTTTGTTTGGAAATAAGGGTGTTGCAGATATACCAAGTTAAGAAGAGGGCATAATGGATTAGGGTGGACCCTAATCTAATGACTGTGTCCTTGTAAGAAGAGAGGGAAATTAGACACAGAGCACACACAGAGAAGGACACCACGTGAAGACAAAGCCAGACTGGAGTGATGTGTCTGCAAACCAAGGAACGCCACCGATTGCTCACACCCACAAGAGGTGGAAGGGAGGCGTGAAACAGACTTTCCCTTAGAATTCCACAAAGAACTATCCTTAATTTCAGATTTTTGGCCTCCAGAATTTTGAAAGAATACATTTCTACTGCTTTAATCCACCCAGTTTGTTTTAATTTATTACGGCAACCCTCAGAAGTTAATACATGTAGATATGTGGTACATTCTCTTAGTAATTAAATCAAAAAGTAGAAGAGCTGGGTTATACGGCATCTGCTTCCACAAATTATTAACTTATAAGACTTTCTCCACACAATAGCCTACCGTGTTATCATCATTGTTTACATTTTGTAGATACAAGTATTTTATTGTCTGTAGTAACCTTTCCATGATTATTAGTAAATTTGTATACTTTTTCATAATTTTTATTCACTTAATTCTATTATTATGTGAAGTATCTAATAAATGCTTTAACCGTTTTGTGTGTATGTGTGTGAGAGAAGGGATGTTTGTTTTCAAAAACAACATGTAGCATGGTGTAATGCTTCGTGGACACTAAATCTTTGTCTAATATACATTGCAAATCTTCTCTGAGCCTATGATTTATATTTTAAATTTGTGTACATTCATTTTGGTAGGAGTTATTTATTTTATTTACCAGAGTCTAATTTTTATGACTTGTTCTCAGTTTCTGTGAAATAATTCATTCCACTACTACCCAAAATCTATTGTCCTACATGTTATTCTGAAAGTCTGATAATTTGATTTTAATATTTATACTTTTAATATAAGTGAAATTTACTTTGGACCATAATATGATGTAGAGAACTATGTTCCCATAAAGAAATTCAATGTTTCTTTCATCATTTAGTGAGCAATGTGTTTTCTCCACATTTGATTGTAACATGACCTCTTGCCTATAAATAATATTTTAAGGCTCTATTTCTGGGTTTTCTTTCCTATTCCAATGACCCATTTGTCTAATACTCTCCCTATATAATGTGGTCTTAATTAACATACTTTTAAAAGACTTTTGATATATGAGATGATCAATTGCCCAACTTTGTTCTTCTTATTCTTAGCCCTTTACCCTTCAATAGGAATTTTAGGATCTACTTGCCACGATGCAAAATAAACCCTAGAGGAATTTAAATTTAAATGACATTGTCTTCACAATTTACTTGTAGTGATATCTGGTGTTATCTGACATTTTTATGGTACTGGGTCTTGTTATTCAGGACACTGGCTACCTTATCTTTGTCTTTTTTTTTTTTTTTTTTTTTTTTTTTTTTTTTTGAGACAGAGTCTCCCTCTGTTGCCCAGGCTGGAGTGCGGTGGCATGATCTCGGCTCACTGCAACCCCTGTCTCACAGGTTCAAGTGATTCTCCTGCCTCAGTCACCCGAGTAGTTGGGATCACAGGTGCGTGCCACCACGCCTGGCTAATTTTTTGTATTTTTAGTAGAGACAGCATTTCACCATGTTGGCCAGGCTGGTCCCAAACTCCTGACCTCATCATACACCCGCCTCGGCCTCCCAAAGTGCTGATATTACAGATGTGAGACACCGCGCCCAGCCTTCTTTGTTTTTAGTCTTAATTTATGTGAAGAAAGATTTTAAATCTATATGTAAAATTCCACTACTTTAAACAAAATTTACTATATACCACCAGATAGTTGCTCTATTATGTGTTATAATTTATTCTATATTCCTTGTCTATTAATGGTGTATGAGAACACCTTGATTTGAACACTGCTTTGCACCTTGCACCAGCATTCTTTTTTTTTTTTTTTTTTTTTTTGAGACGGAGTCTCGCTCTGTCGCCCAGGCTGGAGTGCAGTGGCCGGATCTCAGCTCACTGCAAGCTCCGCCTCCCAGGTTCACGCCATTCTCCTGCCTCAGCCTCCGGAGTAGCTGGGACTACAGACACCCGCCACCGTGACTGGCTAATTTTTTGTATTTTTAGCAGAGACGAGGTTTCACAGCGTTAGCCAGGATGGTCTCGATTTCCTGACCTTGTGATCCGACCGCCTCGGCCTCCCAAAGTGCTGGGATTACAGGCGTGAACCATCACACCCTGCCTGCACCAGCATTCTTATTAAATCATCTCATTAGTTTTAATAATTTATACACATTCTTGGTTTTTATATACATTTTATATAAATTAAAACCTATTTCCTGAAAATAATCGATTATTTTTATCTCTTGTTTTCCAATTGTCACACAAACTTTTTTATTGTTTAGGGGGTCCTGGTTAATATAGTAGTAAGTAGGCTGGTGCACATACTTGCTTTCTGCATAATTCTAATGGGACTCTTTATTTTTTTTAGACGGAGTCTCTGTTGCCAGGCTGGAGTGCAGTGGTGAGATCTTGGCTCACTGCAACCTCCACCTCCCTGGTTCAAGCGATTCTCCTGCCTCAGCCTCCCGAGTAGCTGGGATTACAGGCACACACCACCACACCCAGCTAATTTTTGTATTTTTAGTAGAGACAGGCTTTCACCATGTTGGCCAGAATGGTCTGGATATCTTGACCTGGTGATCCGCCTCCCTCGGCCTCCTAAAGTGCTGGGAGTACAGGTGTGAGCCACCACACCCCGCAGGCTCTTTTTAAAATATCATACTTTGGCATGCTATTTTTGAAGGCTCAAGTAAAGGCATTTCTTTTTATTTCCAGTTTGCTAAATTTTTATGATGAGTTAATGAGGAATATTATCAACATTTTCCAAATAATGGTCGATCAATGGATAATTACATACTATGCAAACTATATCCAATAAGTTATAAATGCTGTTAGTATCAGGTGACAGGTAGTGCTCCATTAAAAATAAAGTGTGTTTCTGAAATTTATTTACTTAATATTTTCTACAAGACACTTTGAATTTTTTCAAATGTGACATTAAATGTGTCAGCAATTTTAAACTTAATATCAGGCATAAAGTGTTTATAGGAGCTGCATGTGTTTCTAAATGTTTATGACTTTATCAAAGTATTGTATAATCTTTTGAGCAGATACTCACTTTAATATCTATTTTATAGATATTAAAATAATATCAATAGTAAATAGAGTTTAAATGTTTCAGGAAGGGCAAAATGGCTGAACTATCATAAGATTTTGGTGGTATCCTGGAAACAAAGGGAATAGAAATACAGATGAGAGATAAAATAGTTTATGAAACCAAATTGAAGCTTTGTGGTGATGAATACTAGCAGAAAACTTTGAAGAAAGGAGAAAAAAAGACTGTACATAAGAAATCACCAACTATAGACATTATGATGTAAGATATGCAAGATATTGCGGAACACAGTCAATGTTTAAAATAAATGCAGTAATATTTCTGACATCTCCCCAGGTTGATTGGGATAGTCTAGGTTATCCTGAGTAGAGCCAGTTTATTTATGTTATACAATTTGAATATCTTGAATGCTCCACAATCCAGCTTTATACGTTTCTAAGCATTGCCTAGAGTACCTCACTTTTCTTTTTAAACATTTCTAATTCCAGAAATCTGTATATGCAGCATGTTTCCATAAAACACAAATTCAATATGCTCAGATGATGATAAAATCAGAAGCACAATGGACCTGAGAATGAATGAAAGAACGGCAAATCCTACATTGCATGTCATAGTCACTCCCAAGTTTCAATCTTTACGTGGGCAAACTCCCCTTACAGTGTAAATTGTTCCCTCTCTGTCTGTGTGTCTTTCAGCTCTCTTAGTATCCCTCATCTCATTTCATTTCTCTGGCTCTGGCATTCTGTCTCTGGCTATGATCTCTCTATCTCGGTTTCTATCTTTTATTCACATAGAGGTAAGTGATAGAAATTGACTAGACATATGTGTTTTTGAAAAACATACCTAGCAATAACAGGATACATGTTTTAAAAGTTCTGTGTTGCCCAGGCTAATTAAAATTATTCAAATATTCAAAAATGGAAATGTTCATCATACAAATAGTGGAAATTTAAGTTTTATTTTCTTTCACTAAGAAATAAGTTGAAAAAACCCAAATCTCCTTTCTAGTTTAAATCATTTATATGGAAATTATCTCAACAGTAACAATTTAAAAATATTTTCTCATTTGCCAAACCTTATTTCAACAATTAAAATTAAGCAATCTGTATATTAAATCATTATATGATAATTAAGCACTGGGTTAATGCTAAATAAACAATACACAACTTGTTGGAAACATAATTGCATTCACTATAGTAATTAGCAGTTAAAAGTAACAGATAATTGTTTTGTGATGTTCTAAGATTAAAATCTAAGGAATACAGAACTACTCAAGAAATCACATCCTCCTATTTTTGTGAATTTGAACTCCATGTTTGACATTTGTCTGCAGGAAGAGTTACTCGTTTTTTTCTATTAAAGATTTCAGCAAACTAACACAAGAACAGAAAACCAAACACCACATGTTCTCACTCATAAGTGGGAGTTGAACAATGAGAACACATGGACACAGGGAGGGGAACATCACACGCCGGGGCCTGTTGTGAGGTGGGGAGCTAAGGGAGGGATAGCATTAGGAGAAATACCTAAAGTAGATGACGGGTTGATGGGTGCAGCAAACCACCATGGTACGTGTATACCTACGCAACAAACCTGCACATTCTGCATATGTATCCCAGAATTTAAATTATAATTTAAAAAAAGGAAAAAAAAAGATTTCTGAAGCTGATTTTGTATATTAAAGTCGATATGACAGGCATAAAGGCAAGAAGAAAGGGAGGAAGGGAAAGAGAAGGAAGGAAGCAAAGGAAGGGAAGGAAGGGAGGGAAGGAGGGAAGGTGAGAAAGGAGGGAGGGAGGGAGGGAAGAAGGGAGGAAGGGTGGGTAAAGCAGTGTTTCGAAAGTATGACCTGTACCTGGAACTTCTTCCTGATTTATCTAATCCAATCTACACAACGCCACTGGGTATTGATTGTGATTATTCTCTTTCGAAAATAAAGATACATAATTTACATTAGATTAAATAACTTGACCGGGTTCACAAAGCCAAAGCTGACCATTTAAATTCCAGTCTAGGCAGGGTGCGGTGGCTCACGTCTGTAATCCCAGCACTTTGGGAGGCCAAGGTGGGCGGATCACGAGGTCAGAAGATTGAGACCATCTTGGCTAATATGGTGAAACCCCATCTCTACTAAAAATACAAAAAAATTAGCCAGGTGTGGTGGTGTGCGCCTGTAATCCCAGCTTTTGGGAAGCTGAGGCAGGAGAATTGCTTGAACCCAGGAGGTGGAGGTTGCAGTGAGCCTAGATTAAGCCACTGCACTCCAGTCTGGATGACAAAGCAAGACTCTGTCTCCAAATAAATAAATAAATAACAACATGTTGGTTTCCAACTTTCTAGCTTTTCTCCTCTGTAAAGCATTTGGCCATTTGGACAATCAGGCAAGGCAACAGGCTTGTTTTACAGAAGGCAGTCAGTCATTCATCTGATACAAGACCTGCCCTGGGATGTAATCTTGCAATGGAAGGTGTTAATAGGCAGAACAAGGGAGGCCACTGGTAGTTGGAGTGTAAAATATTTAGCATGCAGCTATCTCATATTTCACTCAGGAACAATTGCAGGTATAAAAGAACACTAACCTTGGGTAGTGGGGAGCATGTTGGTGGAGGATAAAGGTGGGGTGGCAATGGAATGGATGCTGTGTCGGACACTTTTTAACAATATTTATTAAGCAAAAACTATGAAACCAGCACTGTGGTGGGCCTTGAAAGTGTTCCCTCATCTAATCATGTGAGACTTTTTTTAACCATTTGATGAAGGAAAATCAGCAAACTGTGACTCACATCAATTAAATAATTATTTCAAGGACCCACTACTGCCAAGGCATACAAATTCAACCCTCAATTGATTTCATTATAGAGACCATACATCAACAAATATGTGGTGAAATATAATCTCAGTTGAAAGATCATAATTGTATGTATATATTCGTATGTGTATTTATACATACAAACACATATCTATTTAACATTAAAACAGTTATTTATCTTATATCTTTGTTTTTAATCCAAACTCTTGTTTTCCTATAATTTTAATATATTTTAATGATAGCTTCATAAGCATTTAGTCATTTCGTATTCCTGAAATAGTATTACGCCAAAGTCTATACAACAGGCTCTACTTGAAGTGTCTTCTACCTGTTCATGATAAGATAGACTATAAAGATATTTGTGTTTTGAGTGAAAGAAAAAGAAATGTATGAAGAATTAATGATTAGGAGATTCAACTCCAACACCCTCTTTACCAAAACATGAACCAAAAGGGGAGTAAGAATTTTAGTCAGACACTCTTGAGAAAATAATACTTTGGTCATTGTCTAAGTAGAATTTATGGCTATTTGCAGTATTTAAACAGACAGTAAAGTGAAATAAATTCAGTTCATAGATTTACAAAAGTGATAAGTAGAACCATAAGAAAGTACATATAAATATAGTTATGATATAAAAGCAAAATATAAGAATTTTTAAAATGGAGTAGAAATGGAAAATAAAAAATATCTAGTTCTTTGAAAGTAAATAATTGTATAAAATGGAAAAGGCAGGGAATTATCAAGGAATAATACTGAAATTTAGAACTATGGAGATACAAATATAGAATAGGATACTAAGGACTAGGTTTTTATGGAATAATACTATGTACAACTATAGGCTTTTAGAAAATGTTTATAGAATGAATACCTTCCATGCAGAATAAAACATAACTTACTAAAACTGAGTCAAAAAAATGATTCAAATTCCTAAGTGAGTCAATGACCATAGAGTAAAAAACATGCAAAACTTAGCAAGAAAGAATCACCAAAATACTGTAGACTTAGAAAATTTTTGTGTGTTATTTTAAATTTATTTATTTTTGAGACGGAGTCTCGCTCTGTCACCCAGGCTGGAGTGCAGTGTTGCGATCTTGGCTCACTGCAACCTCTGCCTCCCGGGTTCAAGCGATTCTCCTGCCTCGGCCTCCCAAGTGGCTGGGACTACAGGTGAGTGCCACCATGCCTGTCTAATTTTTTTGTAGTTTTAGTAGAGACGGGGTTTCACTGTGTTAGCCAGGATGATTTCGATCTCCCGACCTCGTGATCCGCCTGCCTCAGCCTCCCAAAGTGTTGGGACTACAAGTGTGAGCCACCTCGCCCGGCCTGTTATTTTAAATTTTTGTTTAAAAAGTTTAATTGAGATGTTCTGTGAACTGTTTTCCAGAATTATGGAATATTGCATAATTTATTTGATGAAGCTCATTTACATTTGACAAAGAAACTATCAGAGGAAAAATATAAAATGATATCATTTATGGATATATATTTTAAAAAACTAATGAACTATTATGGGTTGATTTCAACAGGATTAATGAGAAAGAGCACAACGGAAATTCCATAAAAGTAAGGCTCTGCCTCAGTGATAACCCCTAAAAAACTGACCAAAAAACAGCCATCTTTTTAATATGAAAAAGCAAATGTCAAAATTTTAATTGCTGGGTAAACAAAACAGATGCCCCAATTAAAATTAGAAGCAAAATTATAAATTTGCATTTGGGGCGTAATGTTTTATGAATGCAAGAAGGTAGTAAATAGATATCAGATAAGGAATAATCACTTTTAACATTTGCTGGTAAACACACTTTTATGTAGATAATATTAAAAGATTACTTAGCAAGATTATTTCATGTAAGAAAAATGTATTATGTAAACACAATCTAAGAACAACTTTAACAAAATTGTAAATTGCTGATTGTAATTGACTGAGCATTCCCTTTGTATCATGCATTATCTTAAGTATCTTGAATATATTATGTAATTAAATTGTCATTCTCATTTTTAGACTAAGAAATAAAAACTCACAGACATTAAGTAACCTTCCTGGGGTTCCAGAGCTAGAAATTGGAAGAACCAGGATTCAAATCCAGTGTTGTCTGACTCCAGTCTATTTTTTTTCCATTTTTTAATTGTGATAAAATACCCATTCACCATGTTAATGACTTTCAAATGTAGTAAAGTCTATTTTATTAACTATATTAATAAGCACCAGAAAGCTGATTATTAATATTGGTATTAGACAATTATATAAGGTTATTATACTTGAGCTAATTTGACGGTTATAGATGATCAGCCTTGGAAAAAAATGAATTGCAAAGACTTTTGAAATAGATCTAAAATAAGAGACATCACAAATAGGCCTTTTATGTTAGAGTAAAATTCAAGTTAAGACCTCACCTCAAAATACGTGGCAAAGCATAATCCTATGGATTAAAATATTATATATAAAATAGTCCTTCCAAAAGATATTTTAAAAGTTGAATATTTTTCTGACTTCTAAATCCCTGAAATTTTAATAATTAACAGTACTGCAGAAAAAAATTGGTAATTTTTATCTCATGCAAATAAAATATCTGACTGTTCTAAGTCAATATCAACTACATTAACAGGCAAATATTATAAAGTTAATGTCATGAATACACAAAGAATTTACACAAAGGATTAAGATAATCTCTAATATCCAAAATAATTGGCTAGCAAATGTGACCTGAAAAGTGTGTTGTGAAATTAATCCAATAACTTAAGAACAGGATTGCTTTAGATAAAGAAAAAAAGATGGTAGAAAACATAAGAAAGCATCACCCTCATAAAGAATAACTGGAAACTTTTATTCATGAAATTTACATCTATGTCTATATCTGTTTTTCCTATAGAGCAGTGGTCCTCAACCTTTTTAGCACAAGAGACCAGTTTCATGGAAGACAGTTTTTCCATGGAATGGGGGGTAACTGGGGATGGTTTCTGGATGATTTAAGCACATTACATTTATTGTGCACTTTATTTCTATTATTATATTGTCATATACTATAAAATAATTATACAACTCACCACAGGTAGAATCAGTGGGAGCTCTGAATTTGTTCTCCTGCGACTAGATAGTTCCATCTGGGGCTGATGGGGGACAATGACAGATCATCAGTTATTAGATTCTCATCAGCAGCCCACAACCTACATCCCTCACAGGCACAGTTCACAACCGGGTTCACACACCTATGAGAATCTAATGCCACTGCTAATCTGACAGGAGGTGGTACAGGTGGTACAGGTGGTAATGCTAACTGCTCACCTCTGGTGCAGCCAGTTTCCTAACAGGCCACAGATAGGTAGCAGTAAGTGACCTGGGGCTTGGAGATCCCTATTACAGAGCATCCACATATGTATTTATGCACTAGGTTATGATGTACAGTTTATTTCTTCAGTGGACAGGAGACACAGGAGCCTGAAAAATACTGCACTATAATGATGAGGGTGTGGTAAAATGCAGCATTTTCTTGTCCTGTTTTGGGGGTATTCATTATTATATAATCTATCTGAAAAATTAGTTTAAAATTATGCAAGAGCCCCTTTCCATAAAAATTCATGGCCGGGCATGGTGGCTCAGGCCTGTAATCCCAGCACTTTGGAAGGCCCAGGCGGGTGGATCATGAAGTCAGGAGTTCAAGACCAGCCTGAACAACATGGTAAAACTCCATCTCTACTAAAAATACAAAAATTAGCTGGGCGTGGTGGCGCACACCTATAGTCCCAGCTACTTGGGAGGCTGAGCAGGAGAACTGCTTGAACCTGGGAGGCAGAGGTTGTAGAGAGCCAAGATCATACCACTGCACTCCAACTGCAACAGAGTGAGACTCCGACTAAAAAAAACAAAAAACAAACAAACAAAAAATCATTAAATATGTGACCAAAGATTTGAATAGGAGAGTTTCTCTGTCACCTTTACTCAAAATTCTCCAGTGTATCTCCATTTCTCCAAGAATGAAAGATTTGTCCTCAGAGGCCTTCCAATAGCCAAGAAGGCACATGTAATTTGGGTGACCCGTTGCTTTCTGACCTTGCATATTCCTCTCACCCTCTCAGTTTCAATCACACTGTCCTCCTAGCTGTTTTTCAAACACACCAGGCACATTCCCATAGGACATTTGCCCAGGAGATTCCTCTGCTTTGAGAGTTCTCTGCCTGTGGGTGGGGTTTACCTCTTTTCTGCAAGTTAGTGCTCAAATTAAAAATTACAATACCTATTAAAAATTGTACCTATTAAAAATAGCCGTCAATTAAAAATTGCCATACTAGTTTCAGCACTACTTAGCCCCTTCTTCCGGCTTTAGTTTTGTTCTATAAAATTTATCCCCTCCTGAAAGGGTGGGAAAAAATAAAATTAAATGAAATTTATCCACTCTTAACATAGTATACAATCTAATTATTATTATATTTATTCCTTATTTAATCTCTGAATGCTCTCTTTGTTCCCCACCACGAAGAATATATCCCCATAAGAGAAATAGTTAAGTAAAATTAGAAATGTATGGTTATTAAGACTATAGACCACATTTTATATAGAACAATGATAAGTACACAAAATAATAATAAAAAGGAGAGTAATGTGCCTAAAGGATAGGAAATGCACAGAAATATTAACAGCGATTGTATAAGCATTGGGACTCATTAGTATTTGCTGTAGTTCATTCGTTTTGTTTATATCATATATATTTTTATTCATTTTCAATGTTTAATAAAATGAAAATATGAGACTAATAGCTTTAAAAATATTAGCTTAATTTTGACCTTGGCAATTATACAAAAATATCAAAACAATGCCTTCCATGAATTCTAGGTAAAGATAGATACAAAAATTTTTGACAAAATGTGAAACCCATTCCTTGTTTTATGCTTTATACAAGTATGAGAATAAAAATATATTTGATAATATAAAATTATTATGGATAAATAATACTGATTGGTTAACATTACTATTATTTTCAGAAAGTATGCTTGAATACTTATTCAGCTTGAGAATGTTTTAAATTGGTGCTGTTTATTAAGACAGTATGATGCAAAATGTAAATGTCAAAATAACTATCTTTTCTATATAGCACTAAATTACAAAATAAAAAATATAGCAGAAAACAGATCTCATACACAATGGCAATCAAAAACACAAGGAAGTATTAATTTAACATGGACTAGAGTTTACATGAAGGAAGAGCAGTCTATAAAAACAAAAATGAAAATTGAAGAAATACAGATAAATTCAATGCACCTGATGAAAGGACTTATTTTACAAACAGGTCATTTATTCTCAGACTATTTTATAAATAATACATTCAGAGTATAGTGGTTAAAACTATACATTTTACTATTTAAGACCATGGGCTCAAATTCTGTCTTGGTGATGTGTGAGTTTTGTAGCTGTGGGCATGAGTAGTATGGGAATATAATGGCATTTATCCCAAATTCTTGTGAAAAATAAATAAGGTAATGAATGCACAGTGTTTAGCAAAATATGTGGGCCAAAGTAGGCACTCGGTTTTCCAAATCTTATCTGCTTTTTGTTATTTTTGTAACTTGATAAAAATAAATCTATGTATTTCTTGGAAAATTAAACAGCAAGAAAAATTAAGATGCCATTGTTATTAAAATAAAGACTCCCAAAAGGGAATAAGCCATTTAAACTATTGTAAAACTAAATTAATAAAATCACAGTGATACTGGTATAAGAATTGGAAATATAAATAAAACCCAAGATATACATAAGAAACATACAATCTCACACACACACACACGCGCGCGCACACACACACACACAGAGAATATATTATTCATGTATTCACTTGTTCAATAATTGTTGACATACTATGTTCCAGAAATTGTGTTTGGTGCTGAAGTTTCAAATACTTCAATGAAATTTACAAAATACTGAGAATGACAGATTAGAAAAATAATCAATTGTAATACCATTTGAGGTATGACAATCATAGTGATAATGGCAGGAATTCCATAACTTTTAAAGATCTGTAAAACAGAATTCTAATGCAAGGCATCAAAATTTCCTAACAAAAAAATGAGAGAGAAAATGGGGAGAAACTCACATTTTATGTTAGGGGTACACAAAGTGTCTCTTTGTTGCCAAATGTAAGACTGTAATTATCTCCTATCTAAAATTTGCCAAGTCATTGTCCTGGAAGATTGCCTACTGCTTCTGAGGACTGGAGGAATGAGCAAGAGGAAGGTGCCTGGTAAGACGTGAGACAGGCTAACAGAGAGGATAGGGTCATTTTTCTAATTTCTAGGTTCTGAGACAAGGAATCAATAATATGTCCTCAAGCCCTAAAATTGAGGACCATGGAGGAAAATGTGAACCATGGACTTGCTAGAAGGCACCATAGATTAAGAATACACAAAGGAGAGCACTGTTGATCAAGACTGTGAGCTGGAGCTCAGAAACATATGAGGCTTAATCATCTAAGGGATTCAAGGAACCTACAAAAACTAGGCGAGTTAGATGGTGAACACTCATTGAAATTAAAACACTTACAAGGGGTTAAATTCTCTTTAAAACACATTATGACAATCAAGGAGTGAATATCTTTTTTGTCAGCCAAATAAGGAACTATGTTTTCCTTTCTCTGGAGCATGTGTCTGAGACAAGATGAAGCTCCCAAACCTTGCACCTCCTGTGCAACTAGAACCAGAGGTGATCTGAATTGGGAATATTGGAGATGAGCTTAGAATCTGATATGAGGACAAAACTAGATGAATATTAACCACTGTTAAAATGAAAGTTGAACAAAAGCCTATGGAATATGGTTAAACTTCCATTAAATGGTTTATTCTTCTGCAGGAAAGGAGTGATCAACATAAATCGCAATAATTAGAAAAAATAAACATTTTGTTTGTAGCCAAAATTGAGATTCTTCAATAAGCCAATTATATGTAGATAAAACAAAGTAAAATAAACCACAAAAAAAGTTGAGTCACTTGAGCTTTGATGAGACTTACAGTACTATGTTGAATGGGAGTGGTAAGTGTAGACCTTCTTGTCTTATTCCAACACTTAGGGAGAATTCTTTTGCAACTTTTGGGCATTCAGTGTAATGTTATTTTAAGATATCGTCCCGATGCCAAGTTTGTTGAGGATTTTTATAATGAAAGGATGTTGGATTTTTTTCAAATACTTTTTCTGTATCTATTGAGATTATCATAATTTTTTAATACTGTTTATGTGATGAATCACATTTATTGATCTGCATATGTTGAAACATCTTTGTATCCCAGGAATGAAGCCCAATTGGCTATGATGAATTATCTTTTTGATGTGCTGCTGGATTCAATTTGCTAGTATTTTGTTGAGGATTTTTGTATCTGAGGATTTTTGTAATATTCATCAGCGATATTGCCTGTAGTTTTCTTTTTGTTGTTGCTGTGTCCTTGCCAGACTTTGGTATCAGGATGATATTGGTTTGTAGAATGAGTTACTTTCTTGGAATAGTTTCAGTAAGATCCATACCAGCTCTTCTTTGTATGTCTAGTAGAATTGGGCTGTGGATACATTTGATCTAGGGCTTTTTCATTGCTAAGTTTTTTATTACTGACTCAAATTTGTAACTCATTCAGGATTTCAGTTTCTTCCTGATTCAGTTTTGGGAGGTTGTCTCCAGGAATTTATCCACTTTCTCTAGGTTTTCTAGTTTGTGCATGTAGAGATGTTGGCAGTAGTCTCTGAGGGTCTTTTGTGTATATCTGTGATATAATTTGTAATGTCACCTTTTTCATTTCTCATTGTGCTTGTTTGGATACTCTCTTTTTCCTTTGTCAATCAAGCTAGCTGTCTATCTCTCCTGTTCATTCTTTCAAAAAACCAACTTTTCATTTTTTTGATCCTTTGTATTTATTTTTGATCCCAATTTCATTTAGTTCTACTCTGAACTTAGTTATTTCTTGTCTTCTGCTAGCTTTGGATTTGGTTTGTTCTTGTTTTTATAGTTATGTGTGATGTTAATTTGTTAATTTGATATCTTTCTATCTTCTTGATGTAAGAATATAGTGCTTTAAACTTTCCTCCTAACAGCTTTTGCTGTATCCCAGAAGATCTGGTATGTTGTGCCTCTATTTTCTTTTGTTTCAAATATTATTTTGATGTCTACCTTAATTTTTTTTTTTTTTTTTTTGCTTACCCAAAACTCATTCAGGTGCAACTTAGTTGTTGAGTTTCCATATATTCATAGTACTGAGCATCCTAATCAGAGAAATCAGGCAAAAGAATGAAAAGGCACTCAAATAGGAAAAGAGGATGTCCAGTGACCTGATTTCTGATTACAAACAATATGATTATATACCTGGACAATCATAAAGACTCTGTGAAAAGACTCTTAGACCTGATAAGCAACTTGAGTAAAGTGTTAGGATACAAAGTCAGCATGCAAAAATCAGCAGCATGTCTATGCACCAATAAAATTCAAGCTGATACTTAAATCAAGAACACAATCCCACTTAGAATAGCCAAAAGACATAAAAATATCAAGGAATGTGTCTAACTAGGGAGGTGAAAGATCTCTACAAGGAGAATTATAAAACACGTTGAGAGAAATTACAGAGGACACAAATTAAAAAAACACCCCATGCTCACAGACTGTAAGAATCAGTATTATTAAAATGTTCATAATGCCCAAAGCAATCTAGAGATGCAATAAAATCCCTATCAAATTACTAATGTAATTTTTCACAGAATTAGGAAAAACAATTCTAAAATTCACATGGAGCCAAAAAAGAGCTAAAATAGCTAAAACAATCCTAAACAAAATAACAAAGCTAGAACCATCACATTACATAATTTCAAACTGTACTAAACGGGTATAGTAACTAAAACAGCATGGTATAGGTACACAACAATGTAACAGAATAGAGAGCCCAGAAACAAAGCCACACACCTACAACAAAATGATCTTTCACAAAACTGATAAAAATAAACAATGAGGAAAGGACAACCTATTTAATAAATAAGGCTGGGAAAACTGGCTATCCGTATGCAGAAGAATGAAATTGGACCCCTATCTCTCATCATATACAAAAATTAACTCAGTATGTATTAAGATTTACCTGTAAGACCCCAAACTATAAACATCCTAGAAGAAAATCTAGGAAATACTCTTCTAGACATTGGCCTAGGCAAAGAATTTATGACTAAAGACTCAAAGGCAAATGTAACAAAAATAAAAACTGACTTAAACTGAAGAGCTTCTCCACAGCAAAGAAACTATCAACAGTGTAAACAGGCCACCTACAGAATGGGAGAAAATATTTGCACATTATGCATCTGACAAAGGACTAATATCCAGAATCTATTAGGAATCCAAATAAATCAGCAAGAAAATATGAATAACCCCATTAAAAAGTGGACAAAAGTTACGAATAGACACTTGTTTAAATTTTTTTGAGACAGAGTTTCACTCTTGTTTCCCAGGCTAGAGTTCAATGGTGCGATCTCGGCTCACTGCAACCTCGGCCTCCTGGGTTCAAGGGATTCTCATGCCTCAGCCTCTCAAATAGCTAAGACTACAGGCACGCACCACCACTCCGGCTAATTTTTGTATTTTTAGTAGAGACAGGGCTTCACCATGTTGACCTGGCTGGTCTCAAACTTCTGACCTCAGGTGATGCACCCACCTTGGCCTCCCAAGGTGCTGAGATTACAGGCGTGAGTTACCATGCCCAGCTGACACTTCTTAAAAGAAGATAAACAAGTGGCCAACTAACATATGAAAAAACGCTCAACCTCACTATCACAGAAATGCAAGTTAAAACCACAATGAGACACAATCTCACAAAAGCCAGAATGGCTATTATTAAAACGTAAAAACAAACAAACAAAAACACATGCTAGTGAGACTACAGTGAAAAGAGAGTGCTTTTAAACTGCTGGTGGGAATGTAAATGTTCCACAGTGGGCGGGTCTATGCACACTTACCACAAAATCTGAGGAGAGGCCAAAAAAAGAGGCTGATAAATCCAGTTTCGCCAAACGAAACATTTTATAGGGACTTGTGAACAGAAGCCATGTTTGTGTCTTGTGTCACAGGGAGACAAGATGGTGGATCCCCAGGCCATTATCTCCCAGACCCATTGCTCTTATACCATAGGGAAGGAGTAGTTCAGAAGAGATATGTAAGACAATTGAAGTGCAATAACAGCAAGGTCGTTTTACCTAAGGGCTTACGGTTAGTACCTGCTCTAACACAGGAACAAAAGATAAACTGAAATCTTAGGGGCCTTTCTGGATTAGGAGTTAATCAGAAGCCAACATGGCAGATTAGATGGAGTTACATTTGCCTCCACAATGAATGGGTTCGCCCACTGCGGAAAGTAGTTTGGAGACCGAAATACTACCTATTGGGGAATACATTCACTATTTGATTGATGGGCTAAACAGAAGCCTAAATCCTAAACACAACATATCCATGTAACACACCCAGTCTTGTACCCAGTGAATCTAAAATAGGAAAGTACGGGCCTGGCTCAGTGCCTCACGCCTGTAATCCCCAAACCTTGAGAGGCCGAGGTGGGCGGATCATTTGAGGTCAGGCATTTGAGACCAGCCTGGCAAATATGGTGAAACCCTGTCTCTACTGAAAATAGAAAAAATTAGCCAGGTGTGGTAGTACACGCCTGTAATCCCAGCTACTTGGGAGGCTGAGGCAGGAGAATGGCTTGAACCCGGGAGGCAGAGGTTACAGTGAGCCAGGATAGTGCCACTGCATGGGTGACAGAGTGAGACTTGTCTCAAAAAATTAAAAAAAAAAAAAAAAAGGAAAATACAAACTAAAAGTTGATAAGTTGATGAGAAATATGAGAAATAAACTATGTGAGAATGAATACAAGTATTCTTCAGGTTAAACTTAATAGGCAATATCAGAAATAAATCATCTAGAGATGATTTACCTCACAATTTTTACCTGGTGACATTTTGCCTCCTAGGGGACTATTTGGCAATGGTTGGGGACCTTTTGGTTGTCACAAATGGAATGAGGGCTACTGGCATCTAGTGGGCAGAGACCAGGGATGCTGTTAAACACCTTACAATGCACAGAATAGCCCCCAACAATAAATTATCCAGCCCTAACTGTCAATAGTGCTGAGGTTAGAAACCTTAATTTAACTCCTGCCTATTGGCACTTAAGCATTGCCAGTTGTTTAGAGGAGTTGAAAGTACTTTATCTAACTGGAACAAATTTGCTGAGTCCGTCATAGGATATTCACTTTAAAAAGGCAAAGTGTATCACACAGCCAAGTACACATCTTGGTTAAAATCTGATTCCTAGCCTTTTACCCCATTTAATTAATGTGGATATAGAACATTAGAGGTCCTGTTGTGAGAAAACCTCCACTAGCCTAGCTGAGTTAGGTGCCTTTCAAGAGGCAACCGATTTTACTTTTGAGCCTCCTCTAACTTAATTTGCAATCTTGATAGTCACCTCCTGCCTTGGATAACTATTTCCAAATCTGTCAGAAATGGGCATTGACTTAGGAAGTATCCTTTTAGAGATGCGACATTTTCTCTTTGCTTCACCTAACCCCTCTTCCTACACACATCTTTTTGTATCTTCTCTTTCCATGAAAAATCCCCAGATTTCAACTTCCATCCTTTGTCATATTAAACAAAAAAAAAGAGGAAAATGTGGAACACCTGACGCTTTCCGAGACAAGAACATTTCTGCAGGAGCACAGAAATCAAAGGAAATGAGACATTCTATTATCTGCACAATCTGAAGTTTAATTAAAACAACTTTTCATTGCCCTATTAGAATCATGATGGGAAGGGAGGAATGAAGCACATTTCTTTATTTGCTGTCTTTATAGTGCCTAAGCTGCATGATATAACTTTTACTAACAGCTTCGAGAAAACTTGAATGCAAAGGTATTCATTGGCTTCTATGGTGAAAAACATGCTACTTAATGGAATTTACACAGCACTGTGTGTGTTTTAATGCAGATAGTGTTTAAGAGAGGAAAATGTTGTACGGAGTTTTATAATAGACATTGATGTACTCTGTAATAAAGTAAAATAATCATTTTTCAACCTATTAAGGACCACGAGTCACTAAGTAATACCTGTGTATTCAGTATGCATTTCTTCATAATGAGTTTACAAAACAATAAGCTCATTTTGTCCAATTATTGGTTCTCCACACTCCCAAAATATAGTTTTGTGTATAATATAAATACATACAACCATATATGCATATTAAATATATATAATCACATATTTGTGATACATGGTGTATGTGAATATATAATTTATGTGTGTGTATATTCTGTAAATTTGAAATGTTTAATATTTTTGCCCTCTCATTCTCTTATTCTCTCCTTGTGGTCAGAGGGGTACGAGGTACAGAATAACTACAGAAAGTTCTCTGTAAATACCTCCACCACAGCACAGATAATATTGCTATAAACATGATTCTGTGGAACAAAATTACACAAGTGGAGCAAGAAATGTTCATAGATTTGGGAGAATTATGCTCTAGTGTTCTAAAATAAGATTTAAAAAATAAATTTAAAAGATTCTCTTGGCTCCCTTTCATTTTGTTTTTGTTTTTTTATTGATTTTTAGTAGCTCTATTGAGGTATAATATATATAAAATAACCTGAACATATTTGAAATGTACAATTTAATGTTTAGACATATATCTGTACAAGTTAAAAACTTCACTATGATCAAGAAATGAAAAAATAAATTATCCATTAGGTTTTCTCAGGTCCCTGTGTAATTTCTCCCCACCGCACCCCCACCACTCCCTGCCTCCAAACTAGCCCATCTCTAGACAACAACAGATACGTTTTTTTTTTTTTTAAACTACAGATTACTTTGCATTTTCTCAAATTTTATATAAATAGAATATTTCATACATATCATGTACCCTTTTTTCTCCTCTGACTTCTTTCATTCAGCGTAATTATTTTATCTATGTGGTATGTTTTAGTGGGTTGTTCCTTTTTATTGCTGAGTAGTATTCCTTTCCATGGATGTAGCAATGAGTAACAAAAGTTCTAGAGTAGTCTTCTTTTCCTTATTCCTTATATAAGTGGGAAGCACTAAATATTTTACTATTTACTAGGATGTAAGAATCCTTGTGAGTTATGATTACTCATTAACTACTTAATTAGTAAATTAACCAGGAAGTAGAATTTTTGTATAGGCTATTTTTCAAGCTGAAGTAAGTCCATTCTGTTCCTAATTTGCTACAAAGTTTTATTAGGAATGGGTGTTAGATTTGTAAAATGCCTTTCGAGTCTATGGAGATGATTCTATGTTTTCTTCCTTTCTTAGTATTTATATGGTTTGGATCTACCCCCATAATTCAATCACATCCCACCCAAATCTCATGTCAAATTACAATGCCCAATGGTGGAGTTAGGGCTTGGTGGGAGACAATTGGATTATGGGGGCAGATTTTTCCCCTCAATGCTGCCCTTGTGATGGTGAATGAATACTCACAAGATCTGGTTGTTTTAACATGTGGTACCTCCCCCTCTCTCTCTTCCTCCTGCTCCGGCCATATAACATGTGCCCGCTGTCCCTTCACCAGAAGCCATCATGCTTCCTGTACAGCCTATGGAACTGTGAGCCAATTCAACTCTTTTCTTCATAAATAATCCAGTCTCAGATATGTATCGCAATACAAAAACAGCTAATACAAGTATGTTCATAGAAGGAATTACAATGATTGATTTGTGAATGCTAAATTAACCTTGTATTCCTAATATAAAATCCATCTGGCCTTGATGTTATTTTATGTATTGTTAGATGCAATTTGCTGAGATTGTGTTAAGAACCTTTCCACGTATATTCATAAGAGATGTTTTTCTTTTATGTCTACAGCGTTCTTTCTTTTTAACACTTTTGTCCGGTTTCAGTATCAAAGAAATGCTGGCATCATAGAATGAGTTGAAAAATATTGCCACCTCTTCAATTTTTTAGAAGAATGTTATACAATTAGTACAATCTCTAAAGGTTTGGCAGAAAATACTGGTGAAGCAATTTGAGCCTGGAGTTTTTTTTTGTGGGGTAGTTTATCATTACTCTCCTAAGAGTCCTACACCTGTAGAAATGTATCCTATAAATGATTATTTTATACTGAATCCACTTTGAATGATTCCCTCCTTCCTCCATATTTGGGTTATGTGCTCTTTGTGTGCACAATTAGGATACTCTGCATTTACCTCTATTGTTGTAAAGTAGATATTTTTTTTACCCTAAAATGTGATCTCCTTACAACAACTTATCCATATTTTTCCCAGGAAATAAACAATGTTTCACATATAAAGTGGCTCCCCTATAAAACTGAGAAACATACTAGGAAAAAAATGCAACTGTGACATTATTATTTTTACTGGTGGTAGCTATGATGAAGTAGAAATACTACTGAACTTAGAAGTTTTGGTTCAGTACTAGCTGTGAAAACAAATTAAGACCACCCAAATGTGTAAAAGCAGAGGCTAACTAGCTTTCCATAATATTCATAAATATTCAGAGCTTTCTATAGCAAAGGAGTCAGCCGCAATCACTTGTGTTTGGCAGAGATTCAAAGGCAAGCATGGAAATGGGAAATTGTTGTAGTGAAAACAAAGGGAAGGCTTCAAGTGTGTCCTTATTGGATGTTCTGACATGGGAAAACTGGATTTGTGTTATCTAGAATTGTGGTTGGTTTGGGGAGAATAATCAGTTTTCCTTAGTTGGTCCTGAGGTGGAAATGGTCAAAATGGAAAAGCTCTAAGTTGTTGTCCAAGTCCTGACATTCTGGGCCAATAGCTTTAGAGGCTGTGGTTTCTGGGCTGGTTGCTGCAGAGGTTTTGGGACAGAGGTTCTACTGTTATGTATGGTCTGACCATTGTTCCTGGGTATGTTCACTCTTTCATAGCTCAGCTGCCTAGCATGTGTGTGGCCCTTATGAGCACTGAACTGTTACAGAGCTAATGAGGAACTTGAAGCTCAGGGAGAATAAGGCACAAACTTAAAGTTACATGTTTAATAAAGAGTTAATTTTAAGAGTGTTGGGTTTTGATCTAGAGCAATAGTTCTCAAAGTGCAGTTTTGGCGCCAGCAGCATGAGGTAACTTGGGAAGCTGTTAGAAATGCAAATTTTGGGCTCTGCCCAAGGCCTGTTGACTCTGATATGCTGGGGGTGGGGTTCAGCAATTTGTGTCTAAATAAGCCTTCCAGGTGATTGGGATGCTTACACTTATTTGATGAGTATGAGAACTGCTGATCTAGAGCTAGGTTCATTACACTGTGAAACTTTCCAGCTAGGAAAAACGAATTCCCTAACCCTGAATATGCTCCTCTAGATGTCAATGGTATGATGGTTAGAGTAATTTGCTTAACAAGGATTAGAAATAATCACTGTGTTTTAAATGTGAGATGCTCAAGTTCTTGCAAGGGATTTGAATAAATTGAGCTTTATTAGGACTGATAAAATAAGGATACTTATATCCCTAAAGAACAGTTAAGTCTGAACATGCGATAAATCAAAGGAAATTCTAGGCTTGGAATCTGTAGATGCCATTAATTAGTAGATGAGGTGCTTGGCATTTAGATTGAGTTAGAATCTTAATTTGGGGGAAGTGACATTTGATACAGAATGCTGGCCCTTCAGAAACAAAGAAACCTTGCATGTCCCAACCACTCATTAAAAAAAAAAAAAAAAAAAAAAGGAAAACAGTACAATTAGAGGGCATCAAGTCTTGCATTCTTTTAAAGATAGAACCCCATTTCACAGACTTCAGTTTCACAAAGACAGTGTATTAGATGCTTTACATAAAATTAGAGGTGATTTAGTCAGAAAATGGAAGCTGTTAATACGAGACAAAAAAAAATTTTAAATTGAAACATACATATCAAAATATAAGACTAAAATATATTAAAATGTTCTAATAATACAGCATTAGAATACAAAAAATATTCTAATGTAGGTCCACTTAATAAGTATTGAGACTTTTGCTGAAATCAATCATATCTCATAACCAGGAAAACAGTAGTAAAGCAGTAGGACTGTGATATGGCTTTGTCTCATGTGCTTTACATATGATTGATATGTAAGCACACACACATATACATGTACATATAAATGTATATATACACATATGTATTAAAATGTGATATATATGTGTGTGTGTATATATATATTATGTTTGTGTGTGTATTCCCCAAATTATTTCCCTACAAGGTGTTAGCAACATATCTGATAGTGGAAGCCTGCATGCCTTATTTTAAATGGGGAAAAATGTGTTTTCAACCTATCCAAAAGCCCAACAAATTATCCACGATATTATATACTTTACCCCCTTATTTAGCAATCCACAAAATATTTCTGCTTAATATTATATATTTGAATCATCATTACTAATTTAATCTATACTTTAAAATCCCTTTAATGAATATGTTTGCATAGTGTGTAATGATTATGTACAATATATAAAACAAATTGCATTTTTATTTTGGTATTCACTTCTCAGAATGCACAGACTTTGTGATTTACAGAAGTTTTTCTAAGGATTTGACCTTTCTACATTCTTGGATTCACTTACACTAACCATTTTATATTTTATATAATACTGTGGGGAAGATGATAGTGTCACCTTTGTCGACAACTTGACCTCAATACACAACCAAAGACATTATCCTAATCAGGGAGCAGCTGAGAAACTAGTGCAAAACCCTCTATATCCTTCCATCCAACTCATGCCCAACTCATACGTTTTACTGGCTCACACAAGCATATTCCTTAGAGTAGGGTTTGGATTTTAGAATCAGATGTTGAATTTTGTGTAAAATATTTCTTCAAGTCTTTATATTCCAAACTTTAAATTCAAAGAACATGCATCCTTTCAGTTGGAGATGGACAGAAAAAAAGGGCACATAAATATATGTTGTATACACACATGGATATTTGTGTATATATCTCATGTATGTATATGTGCACCTCTATGTCCATATATATGTACATTTGAGGATATATCTATATATATACACAGTTGTTCATGGTTTCTATTTATAGATTACATAATGAGGTAGATAAATAGTAAATAAATATGTGATTGTACATTATCTTTACAAGGTCCCACCTTTAATATGCTAGACAAAGGAGCCAGTGAAAATAATTCCCTTTAAAAGATTATAGTTTAATTAGGAGAGAGAGCATATAAACAGACAAGGTATCTGACATAAATATTTAATTATCAAATAAAGAGATAAATATATTATACCAACACATTGAAAATAATATAAATCTTAACAACTAATAATGTACAGCAATAAATGTATTAACATTGTATTGTGGTGTTATAGCAACACCAGGAAGGGATCCCTTGCACAATAATTGAAGATGTTAGTGAAAGTTGCATGATGAAGGCAATGGGTGAACAAAAAGGAATGAGGCATATGGAGAAGATAAAGAAATCTCCAACAGAAAGAGCAGTAAATAGAAAAGACAGAGATAAGAGAAAGATGAACTGCAGAAAATGTAGGTAATTGGTAAATCAGGATTTCTAAAGCATAGACTACAAGACAGAGAGTGTCAAATGATGTATTGCTGAGGTAGAAAAAGGTCTGTTTATAGTGGATCTTATATCTATTTTAATATAATGAGTCTTATATCTATTTGATCATGCTCTGTTGGTGGCAAGAAATCTTTGGAGAGAAGAGCACCAGTTGAAAAGACAGTGTAGTGATTCCTGAGATGAGTTTCAAGGTTCAGAACTAAGGAAACGGAAGTAGGAGCATTGTGTAAGGAGAAAAGTTCAAAAAACACTTAGGAGGAAAGTCACTAGGACTTGACAAGTATTTATGTGTGTATGTGAGGGGAAGGGTTAATGGCTGACAAAAGGCCCCCAGATTTCTGGGGGAATATTGATAATATAAGAGAAGAAACCAGTTTGAGAGGGGAAGGATGAGTTGATTTCAAAACTATATCTAGTTTCAAATAAGAAACAGATGAGCCCTTCAAGACAATGTCTGGTGTCCAAAAGTACAGTTTGGAAATTTAATTATTTAGTAATGAGAGACAGAAAGCCTGAGGGGAAACACTAGTTGTTTCACTCTCTTGCAGGCTAACTATGGGCAAGTGGTTTAGTTTCTCGAAGCCTTATTTAGATTTTCCCCCATAAAATGAAGTACAATTTGTTGTCCTCTTATAAAGATAAAATGAGATCATTTCTATAAAAGTGTTATTTAAACTCTATGTTTTCCAAGAGTAAAGTCATGTTATCATCAGATTAAACAAGGCTCTGGCAGCTACATGCCAAATTAATACTTGTTGGTCCTGCTAATTTATCAATGGTTGTATATGTAACCTTTAAGATAGGCTAAAATAAGGCAAAAAAAATGGCTTCAACATCAGATATGTTCCCTTAAACAGAAAAGGCAGATAACCACAAAGTCAAATATCTTTTAAGATCATGGAACTTAATTAGTAAGTCTACTTTGGGAATAGTAGAATATCCTAGTAGACCAATGTGTCTTCTACTGCATGAAAACCTAGGCCTACTATAAAAAATACTGGAAGAAAACTGGGACTAAGATATAAAAATTAAGATTCTGAAACAAAGGAAAGGCAGGAGTACTTATAGCAGATATTTAGAGACAGCAGATAAGTATGGCAGATACTCATAAAAATTTTTCCATATGGCAGATACTGACACTATGACTAAGATGTTCCTGGAAAATCAATTTACTATTATTAAAAAAAGAAGACTTTTGATTGTAAGCTATCCTTTTATTGTTCTCTGACAATGCCCAAAAAGAAAACATCTTAACGTTCATGAAAGTAAAGCCCATAAAGCACAAGAAGTTTCAGCATGTCCTTTGGGGAATGAGCAAGAAGCTCATTCCCTCCCCTCCCCTCCCCTCCGGTCCCCTTCTCTCTCCTCCCCTCCCCTCCCCTCCCTTTCCCTTCTCTTTCTCCATCAATAGTCACTGATGGAAGAGAAACCTCCATTCCAGGCCATGAATGATGGTAGGAAGAGTGAGAAGACTAGTGGCAACTGTGAATAGAGTAGGGAGCAGGAGCCACATTCTGAAGCTATTTAACAGCAAAAGAGAAAAATCACTAGACACTCTAGGTGAATAGTAACAGTGAAGAGTAGCTGCCAGAGCCTTGTTTAATCTGATGATAATATGGCTTTACTCTTGGAAAACATGGAGTTTAAAGTGAGGAGAATAAGGTATAGGAAAAGGCAATAAAGAGGGTTAGGTGTTCCAGTGACATTGTGAGAGAGAGACTGAGGGTAAAATTATAATCCACATGCTCGACTGCACTCCTTTCATTCTCAATAAAGTAGTTCTATTACATATATATTCACAATTGTTCACAAATTGACACATTCCAAATGAGTAAGAAGACCTTCTATTTATTTTGAAAGCACATGACACCAAAATTACCAGATGAGAATTCAGATCTTCTAGTTCTAATGAACCAAGAAAATTCAGAAATATCTCCTGATGAGGCAACTGAACTCTGTTATTACAAATATGAGTGGCTTACGCCTATAATCCTGGCACTTTGAGGGTCCAAAGTGGGAGGATTGCTTGAGCCCAGGAGTTCAAAATCAATCTGGGCAACATAGTGAGACCTCATCTCTACAAAAAAAATTTAAAAATAAGCCAGGCATGGTAGTAAATACATATGTACATTTAAGGACATATGTATATATACACAGGTGTTCATGGTTTCTATTTGTAAATTACATAAAGAGGTAGATAATAGTAAATAAATATGTGGTTGTACATTATCTCTACAAGGAACCACCTTTAATGTGCTAGACAAATGCGCTAGTCCCAGTTACGTGGGAGGTGGAGGCAGGAAGATCCTTTGAGCCTAAAAGGTTGAGGCTGCAGTGAGCTCTGATTGCACCAATGTACTCGAGCCTAGGCAACAGAGCCAAATCCCGTCTCAGAAATAACTAACTAACTAACTAAATAAATAAATAAATAGAAACAATGAGTGTATTAATCATTTGGTTTCCAACTCTCTTAGGAATTAACATGCTATGGAAGAACAAACATTTGTTCAGTATATAATATCTGCAATATGGGCACTAGTAATGATGTAGGGGTAAAAATATAAGTATTTTTTCTCACTACATATTTTTCCTACCCCTCCTCTTACCATACTTCAAGCCAAACGTCAAATGGGAAAGCTACTTGTTGGCAATGGGATCTTTGCATTCAAATGTGTCTAGTTTATCTTGGTTTCCACAGACTTGCCCAGTGTGGGAAAAGAGATCTTTATTTCCAGATAAAGAGAAATGCCAGTTCAAAGAAAGAAAAAAACCAAGTCGAAAGGAAATGACAATAAATGATACAATGGAAGAACACTATTTTGAACTGAACTTGCAAATTAATATTCAAAAGCATGAATCATGTTCTATGTAGAAGGAAGATAAAAGGAATATGTAATTGTTTTGATAAATTCAAATGCTTTAATAAAATTAAATACTTTTTAATAAAATAAATTTATGTTACAATAAAGACATATAGTTCCTTCAAATAATAAGAATAAAAACATCTTAAATTAACTATCAGAATGATACTTAATGGTAAATCACTAGGATATTAATTAAATACAATAAAAGAATAGAAAGAATACTACAATCACCACTGTAATTGAAGTGAGTTGGCTATTGCAAAGGCAACAATAGCATAATTGATCAGAATGGAGGAGTTCAAATCATTTTCTGCAGTGGATAAAATTTTTGACTAAGAGTAATATCTGTAAAACAATGGCAGAAATCAGAAAATTTTCAATAATATATTTTATTATTTTAAATTGATAATTTTAGACCATTATTTTGAAAATATCTGGTGTATAATGAAAATGGGCAAAAATTAAAAAATGAGAAATAATTTCACAAAATGTGCACAATGTTAGAAATACACCACATTAGTCAGCATAAATATTACAAAAGTAAATGGAGAGATAATGCTCTTGCACAGGAAGACAATATACTAACAGTGGCATTTTTTTCAAAATAATTTATATATTTAACAAAATTAAAAAACATTTTGTTTTACATTGTTTTTAAATTAAGTTCATATGGACTTATGTATATGGAAATTTTTTTTTTTTTTTTTTTTTTTTTTTTTTTTTTTTTTTTTTTTTTTTGAGACGGAGTCTGGCTCTGTGGCCCAGGCTGGAGTGCAGTGGCCGGACCTCAGCTCACTGCAAGCTCCGCCTCCCGGGTTTACGCCATTCTCCTGCCTCAGCCTCCCGAGTAGCTGGGACAACAGGCGCCGGCCACCTCGCCCGGCTAGTTTTTTTGTATTTTTTAGTAGAGACGGGGTTTCACCGTATTAGCCAGGATAGTCTCGATCTCCTGACCTCGTGATCCGCCCGTCTCGGCCTCCCAAAGTGCTGGGATTACAGGCTTGAGCCACCGTGCCCAGCCGGAAAAATATTTTTAACTTAAAAAGAGAGAAGGAGAGATTGGCCTGTTACAGAAACATGATATAAAGTGACAAAAACTTAAATTATGTTGTAGTAGCAGAGAAATAGGCACTTAACGGTATATGTAAGAAAACACTAACTTGTAAAAAATAAATTATATAATAAAGGTGGTAGTCAAATTAATAATTAAAAATATTATTTTGTAAATGATACATGGAAATGGGACTAAGTTTTTGTTAAAAATAAAAGTAGGTGCCTAAATCATACTATATTTAAAAATTAATTATGGATTCATTTTAGTTTTATTTTTTGAAATTTAATAATGTATCAAAACTATAGAAGATTATACAACTCTGATCTTTAGAATCATATCAAATAACTTTGTTTTTAAATTCTGTATAAAATACATTAATAATATTAGAAAATTATAAAGCAAGCATATTTATTTGAAACTATTTAAAACATGTATATAAAATACTTGCATATATATGTATATATGTATGATACATGTACATACACATTATATATATGCATGTATATATGTATTTATGTATATAAAAACATATACCAAGCATATCTGTAAACCACTCAACTCACCAGTTGCCAGAAGTATGATTATTTACCTTAAGATTAGCAAAGATCAAATTTCACATTGCATGCTTCTATCAAAATATCTCAGGTAACCCCAAAATATATACACCTACCATGTACCCACAAAAATTTTTGAAGCTTTTAAAAAATTAATAATTTTAAAGAAATATAATGAAAGATGTAAAGGAAAGAGACCCCTAAAGAAAATAAAAATTGGTATTTTTTTCTGGATGTCCATTAATGCTAACTACCAAGAGATTTAAAAGAGATAAGATTTGAAATCTTGATGTGACTTTAAAAAATTTAAGGAAAATAATTTGACAAATGCATTGTGAAATTACAATAGTTAAAAAAAAAAAAAAAAACAGGAAATAACTGAAAGGGCTGGTATAGTAGATTGGTGCAATGATTGATGGATTATGGGCCAGGTGCAGTGGCTCATGTCTAATCCCAGCACTTTGGGAAGCCTAGGCAGGAGGACTGCCTGAGCCCAGGTGTCTGAGACCAGCCTGGGCAACATAATGAGATCCTGTCTCTACAATAAATAAATAAATGAGAATTATGGATTATGGTTTACCAACACAAATAAATACCCTTGAATCTTTTATAAAATTAATGACCTAGAGGAATATATAAAACTAATAGTAAAGAAAACCCATTTGGTTCTGTGGCAAATGTATAAGCAGCCTTAGAAAGACTCCTCTTCTGTAAAGTGTGCAGTGAGTAGGTAGGTACTGGTAAGATAATTTAAGAAGTCATGATAATTTAAAGAGGGAATATAGCAAACAATAACACATATTTTTGAAACATTTTGTTTACATTTTTAAAAATGTATGAATATTCATTTTGTCAATATTTTTATTTATTGCCAAGATTTTGTTACTAAGTATCATCTCTCCTCAATTGGAGTTTCTGTTTTCTTTCTCCTCTAAACAATGTAAAGGTCAGAATGCTAGGAGACAACAAGTGACTCTGATTGAGAAAGCTGAGCAAAGTTTTAAAAGGCTGCAGATGATATTACTATTCCCGTTGAGCAGCAGTCACCCTTCCTGTAAGAGAATTACACCTCCACCATCCTCTCACCTATACACACCCTCCAACCACACCCCAGAGTTCTATCCCTCAAGAGGCCTTCTTTTGGGAGAAGAACATGTCCCTGCCCCTTTGGCAGGGTACACTACACCCTGACACACTCATGACATGGGACAGGAGAAGTCAGAGCTGAATGAAAGCTTTTTTTTTTGAGACCGAGTCTCACTGTGTTGCCCAGGCTGGAGTGCAGTGGCGCGATTTCCGTTCACTGCAAGTTCCTCCTCCTGGGTTGACGTCATTCTCCCGCCTCAGACTCCCGAATACCTGGGACTACAGGCGCCCCCCGCCACCGCGCCTGGCTATTTTTTTTTTTTTTTTTTTTTAGTAGAGACGGGGTTTCACCGTGTTAGACAGGATGGTCTCTATATCCTGACCTCCTGATCCGCCCGCCTCGGCCTCCCAAAGTGTGAATGAAAGCTTTAAGAGCACTGCTTGTTTCTGGCAGCTGAGATTCTTCCTCTCCGCCTCAGAAGTGGCATATTCCACATAGGGGCTGCCTCTTCAGTCTAGACCCATCCTCTTCAAGAAGAGAAGATGGGTGGAGCAGAGCTGCCACCGACCTCCAGTGATTTCCACACAATGTAAGTGAAAAACTATTGTTAAAAGACACTAAAGTGTGGGGGTAGTTTTTATCTCAGCATAACCCAGTGGAAGCTAATTAATGCAGGTCTAGTTACCAAGGTGTGGGCAGAGGAGAGGGAAACCACACTGAGGAGCGTACTGCCCATAGGCCAGACCGTAGTGGACGCCAGGGCTCAGAACCGGAGCTGTGGGGACTGGGCTGCCAGAGCAGTGTTTGAGGGGTGCAGCCAGTTGTCTTCCCGTCACCTCCCCAGCAGCTTCACACGTAGGAACCTCAGTAATGAATGAAGAGTTTTGCTTTTACTGACTGGTTGTTTTACATTATGTAATGGGGTCTGTGAATTAATGCAGAGTTCGTACTGCCTTTTTTTTTTTTTTTTTTTTTTTTTTTTAATCTTTGAATAAACCTATTTCAAGATGGTGTCGGAAGGACAGCAGAGCACTCAAGTGGGAGGGACGGGTAAACTAAAACTTTATTACTTTAAGCAAATAGCAATAGAAAATCAGCCTTTTAACAAGAGAAGACTAAATGTAACCAAAGCTCAATAAAATGTAACCGGAAGCTCATAAGACCACAGGAAGCCGGGTCAGCGGAGTCGGAAGGGAGACGCCCGGGAGCCTGCAGTGTAAGCAAGGCCAGGCGCAGTGGCTCACGCCTATAATCCCAGCACTTCTGGAGGCCCTCGGGGGCGGGTCACCTAAGGTCTGGAGTTCGAAACCAGCCTGGTCAACATAGTCAAAACCAGTCTCTTCGAAAAATACAAAAATTAGCCAGGTGTGGTGGCGCACGCCTATAATCCCAGCTGCTTGGAAAGCTGAGACTGGAGAATTGCTGGAACCCGGAGGCAAGACTGCAGTGAGCCGAGATTGCACCACTGCCCTCCAGCCTGGGTGCCAGAGTGAGACTCCCTCTCAAAAAAAAAAAAAAAAAAAAAAAAAAAAAAAAAGTTTAAGCAAATACCACAGCAAAAGCAGCCTTAAGTAGGTATAAAAGAACTAACAATAGAAGACAACATGTAACCAAGGCTCACCAGACCGCAGGAAGAATCATCACTGGAGTCGGAAGGCGGACGCCCGGGGTCCTGCATTTGGAGTTGGGGCGGCCCCCAGCACACGACCACAGCAGCGTTCAGCTCTTCTTTCGTGTAAGCTCCTTCTATTAAATCCAATTATTACTTTGGGCACCCTCTGTTGTTTGCTCAGGAGGGCCCTTCCGAGCAAGCAACTTTGAAACAATCGCTCCGGGAGCTGTGTTCCTGGAGCACCGTTCCGAAACGTGCTCCGGGACTTGAACAATCGTTCCGGGAGCCGTGTCCCAGGACGTGTTCCAGGACTTGAGTTAATTTCTAGGCTTTTAGCCAAATCTTACACAAGTCGTTTACCTTTTCACCTCAGGTGGCCCTGCCTCTTACAGGTGGAGGCATATTTTAAAATGGCGTTAGTGTGGCCAATTTTTCTCTTCCTACAAAACCTTAGAGAAAAACCTGAAACTAGCTTACCCTCAGAATATATAAAGAAAATTTAGGGTTTGTATTTTTATATTAGCATCATTCCTGTCTTCATTTGGTGTTCCAGCCCTTCTATTATTTATATTTTTTTCTTTTAAAAAATTATTATATACAAGCACGCATTGTTTAAGGTAGATATAAGCTTTGTGATGGACTTAAAGTGTGTTTTATAACAAGTGATGTATATGAACATATAAACACATCAAAAAAAAAGTATGTGATTATGGAGTGCTTTTATAAGACACATGTACTTTTAAGTCACACACTGGATACTCCATAATCACATACTCCCGAGTAGCTAGGACTGCGGGTGAGAGCTACCATGCTGGGCTTTATATACATTTAATGATTTCAAAAACCCTGAGATCGATGTTATTATACCAATATATTAGATGAGGAAATCCATTCTTATAGATGTTAATGAGCTTGCCCAAGATGGTGGCCACTAAGCAGGTGGCAGAAAGGGAGAAGACTCAAGGATTTCTGATTCCAAAAGTTCTGTCTTGACATCAGGATTCTTAATTGTCCAACTCTTTACTATATATGTGAAGCTGATTATGATTGAAGGTCAGTGGTGGTAATAACCTCATGTAATGACAACTAAGAGCCATCAGGTACCTTTGAATATGTTATATTATATTTTTCTCTAGTCTATGCTATTTTGTGCCTTTAAATTAAAGCCCTTTAACATCTCATGTAACCCATCACAAAACCAAATATTCTTGGGTACCCCTAACATGTTTTCCCAAGTGCTTTGATCACAGAGTTTCAAAGCCATGCCAAGTTTTCCTCTGATTGCATGGCATGAAGCCCTTAGTAGCTTTTATTTTTGTCTTTATGCAAATAAACAAATTCCTGGAACAGGAAAGCAAATCAAAGATGAAAGCCCGTTTATAAGAATGCCAAAACAACTTGTTGTTTATCCTTGTTCCTATCATTCTTCTTTTAATTCTTCACAGATAGAAACAATGACACTGACTGGAAGTAATTTAGGCAGAATATTAGATAGAAATAACAAGCAGATAGATGGCTTTGCAGAACAAATGTATAAATCTTCATAAGTCTAATGCTCGATTGGTCTCAACCAAATTATTAGTTAGCATAAAATGAGTTTACAAATATCAGGCATTTTACTGAGCATTATATACATTATATATGTTATTTGATCATGTTTACAGAAACAGTGAAAAGCAGTTACCATTGTTAGTAGCATTTTACAGGTGAGGAAACAGAGTGGGACATACATCATTATCTGTCCAAAATAATGCAACTAGGAATTGGCATTGTCAGAACTCAAGCACAGACAGTATGTCAGAATTTATATTATTATGACATCCAGCTCATCTGTACTCGAACTGAGACACTATCACTCTGTTCTCACACTGCTATAAAGATACTGTCTGAGACTGGGTAATTTATAAAGGAAAGAGGTTTAATTGATTCACAGTTCCCCATGGCTGGGGAGGCCTCAGGAAACTTACATTTATGGTAGAAGGTGAAGGGGAAGCAAGGCACATTTTACATGGTGGCAGGAGAAAGAGAGTGAGAAGGGGGAAGCACCAGATATTTATCAAACAACCAGATCTCATGAAAACTCACTATCACGAGAAGAGCATGGGGGAAATATGCCCCCTTGATGCAATGACCTCCCACCAGCTGCCTCCTTTGACACATAGGGATTACAATTCGAGACAAGATTTGAGTGGGAACACAGAGCTAAATTATGTCAAACACCTTATTAAGACATATATGTAACCCAGAGGGCATATTATTGTCTCAGAAGGGAGTGAATTAAATAATGTGTTTAGTACCTCTACTTTTCCATTGTTTTTCTCAAAATGTCATCTTAGAAAGTTCAACTTTATTCTGTTTTTAATTAGCTTAGTAAATCTATCATTTCCTTCATTTCATTTCCTTTCCAAGGCACATGATTAAATTTATCATTTCTACAACTGTTAATATAGATGTAGAGATCTAGATTTCTTTAGATTCTTGATGTGTCAGTTAAAATTAAAAGTCTTCCTCATCTACTTTTCCAGTGATTAGTTCTGATATTTTGAACTGTCAGCCTCCTTTATGTGCTTTGCCATAAAAATTTATTCAGAAGTGAGTCAACAGTGGAAGACTGAAAACTTTTATTGGATGATTTTGGAAACAATTTCTCTTTCTCTCTCTCCTCTCTCTTTTTCTCTACTGAGAATACTTACTCTTAGTTGATGCTGTCAACCATCTTACAAACACAAAGATAAAAATAAAATCAGTAATCAAGACAGTCTGGTATTGATAAAAGAAAGGATTAATAGATCAATGGAACAATACAGAGCCCAGAAATATGCCCATATAAATACAGTTGACCATTGAACACCATGGGTTTCAATAGTGTGGATCTGCTTATATATGAACTTTTTCTGCCTCTGCTACCCCTGAGAGAGCAAAACCAAACCCTCCTCTTCCTCCTCCATCTCAGCCATCTCAATGTGAAGATGATGAGAATGAAAACCTTTATGATGATCCACTTCTACTTAATGAAAAATAAATATATTTTCTTTTTCTTATGATTTTCTTATAATTTACTTTTCTCTAGCTTACTTTATTGTAATATTGTAATATGCATTATATGTATATAACATACAAAATATGTGTTAATGAACTGTTTATGTTGTCAGTCAGGCTTCTGGTCAACAGTAAGCCATTAGCAGTTAAGTTTTGAGGAGTCAAAAGTTACAAGTGAATTTTTTCATTGCATGGAGGTTAGCAACTGTCATGAGAGGGACCCAGTGAGAGGTAATTGAAACAGAAGGGCAGTTATCCTCATGTTATTCTCATGATAACGAGTTCTTAGGAGATCTGATGGTTTTATAAGGGATTTTTTTTTTTTTCTTTGCTTGGCACTTCTCTTTCCTGCCGCCTTGTTAAGAACAACGTGATTACTTCCCCTGCCACCATGATTGTAAGTTTCTGGAGACCTCCCCAACTATGCAGAGCTGTGAGTCAATTAAACATCTTTTCTGATTTTTTTTTTTTTTTTTTTTTTTTGAGATGGAGTCTCGCTATATCACCCAGGGTGCAGTGGTGCAGTGGCAGCATCTCGGCTCACTGCAAGCTCCACCTCTGGGGTTCACACCATTTTCCCATCTCAGCTTCCTGAGTAGCTGGGACTACAGGCATCCGCCACCAAGCCTGGCTAATTTTTGGTATTTTTAGTAGAGACGGGGTTTCACCGTGTTAGCCAGGATGGCCTCCATCTCCTGACCTCATGATCTGCCTGCCTCGGCCTCCCAAAGTGCTGAGATTAGAGGCATGAGCCACTGTGCCAGGCCAACATCTTTTCTTTATAAATTACTCAGTCT
Organism: Macaca fascicularis; assembly: GCF_037993035.2. Taxonomy (NCBI): domain Eukaryota; kingdom Metazoa; phylum Chordata; class Mammalia; order Primates; family Cercopithecidae; genus Macaca; species Macaca fascicularis. The sequence goes on along the minus strand of NC_088379.1, from coordinate 18,637,827 downwards.
TGGGTATGCCTTATAGCAACATGAAAATAAACTGATACAGTAAATTCATACCGGGAATGGGGTGTTGCTACAAAGATACCTGAAAATGTGGATGTGACTTTGGAACTGGGTAACAGGTAGAGGTTGGAACATTTTGGAAGGCTCAGAAGAAGATAAGGAAATGTGGGAAAATTTGCAACTTTCTAAAGACTTGGAGGGCTCAGAAGACAGGAAGATGTGGGAAACTTTGGAACTTCCTAGAGTCTTCTTGAGTAGCTTTGACCAAAATGATTGTAGTAATATGGACACTGAGGTCCAGGCTAAGGAGTCTCAGATGGAGATAAGGAACTTGTTGGGAACTGGAGTAAAGGTCACTCTTGCTATGCAAAGAGACTGGTGGCATTTTGCCACTACCCTAGAGATCTGTGGAACTTTGAACTTAGGAGAGATGATTTAGGGTATCTGGCAGACGAAATGTCTACAGGGAAAGCCTTCAGAGAAAGTAGAGCATAAAAGTTTGGAAAATTTACAACCTAATGATGTATTGGAAAAGAAAACCCCATTTTGGAGAGAAATTGAAGCTGGCTACAAAAATTTGCATAAGTAATAAGGAGCTGAATGTTAATCACCAAGATAATGGGGAAAATGTCTCCAGGGCATGTCAGAGACTTTTGTAACAGCCCCTTTCATCACAGGCCCAGAGGCCTCAGAGGGAAAAATTATTTCATGGGCCAAGCCCAGGGTCCCCCTGCTCTGTGCAGCCATGTGACATGCTGCCTTAAATCCCAGGGGCTTCAGCTCCAATCATGGCTAAAAGGGATCAATTTACAGCACAGGCCATTCCTTCAGAGGGTGCAAGCCCCAAGCATGGGCAGTGTTCAAATGGTGTTGGCCCTGCAGGTGCAGAGAAGTCAATAATTGAGGTTTGGGTATGAAAATGTGTGAATGACCAGGCAGAAGTTTGCTGCAGCGGCAGGGGCCTCATGAAAAACCTCTGCTAGGGCAGTGTGGAAGGGAAATGTGGGATTGAAGCCACCACACAGAGTCCCTAATAGGGCACGGCCTAGTGGAGCAGTAGGAAGAGGGCCACTGTCTTCCAGACCCCACAGTGGTAGATCCACTGATAGTTTGCACCATGCACCTGGTAAAGCCACAGACACTCAACATCAGCTCAAGAAGGCAGGCAGGAGGGGGTTGTATCCTGCAAAGCCACAAGGGCAGAGATGCCCAAGGCCATGGGAGCCTACTTCTTGCATCAGTGAGCCCTGGATGTGAGGCATGTAGTCAAAGGAGATCATTTTGGAATGTTAAGGCTTAATGACTGCCTTCTTGGATTTCAGACTTGCATGGCACCTGCAGGTCCTTTGTTTGGGCCAATTTCTCCCATTTGGATCAGGTGTATTTACCCAATGCCTGTAACCCCACTGTATCTGAGAATTAACTAACTTGCTTTTGATTTTACATGTTCATAGGCAGAAGGGACTTACTTGTCTCAGTTGTAACTTTGGACATGGAATTTTGTGTTGATGCTGGAATGAGTTAAGACTTTGGGAGACTGTTGAAAGGCCATGATTGTGTTTGCAATGGGAGGACATGAGGTTTAGGAAAATACTCTGAAAGAAACTATAATAGTGAATAAATGTCATTATACATTTGTACAAATCCATAGAATGTTCAACACTCAAGAGTTAATGCTAACTTAAATGATAGACTTTGGATGATTACGATGTATCACCTAAAATATATCATGTATATTATGATGTATCATATTTAAAATATCGTATGTAGAACACCTGGTAGTGTGCCAGTTGCTAAACAAATAAATATCACATTTAATGGACGAAAAGAAATTCCATCTCCAGTAATCTCCTCCAACTAAGTCCACCTGGCTCCAGACATGCCCTTTCTTGTGGCATGGATTTTGACACTTAAGAGTCATATTGGTTTATATTTTTCCTTTGATAGTATTTTCAAGGACTAAGCTTGTTTTGTCTCTAGTAAATAGTATTCTTTTTGAGAGGAACTTGGCTTTCCCTGTACTGTAAGCTATCATGACACTCAAAACAAGGTTCTTTAGAGAGAAAACTTGATAAATCACTGTTTCTTTACAAATAAATATATAATGTGAGAATATTGCACACAAGAGTAAAGCAAGCCCAAAGAGATTCAGAAAAATACCTTTTTTACCCAGTGGTGTTAATTGCTCTCAAGTTTACTAACTGTCATGCCCATGAAATCCTATTGCTAACTTGAGATTTCCTAGTCGTTGTGAAATTATAGAGAAAAAAGAAGAAACATATTTTTAGCAATTACTGTGCACTGGGTGCTGGTGTATGCCATAATATATTTGACACGTTTTAACTCCCAGAACATTAATTTTTTATATACACAATCATTCAACAGATATTTATGAGCCAAAGACATTGTGCTAGACCCTGATAAGCTGCTGTCTGTATGTTGCCATGTTATTTAAATTAGCAAGTAATTATGTGATAATTATTGTGTAATTATTGTTTCTATTTACATAAAGAAAGAGAAATTAAGTCATTTGCACCTTGTCATACAAACCATACGTGGTAAACTATTTCTTTTTTGCATTGAAAAAGCAAACTCTCAAATTTATGCATTCATCTATTATTGATACACAGTATTCATGCATATTTATGGAGCACATGTAATATTTTGTTACATACATAGTATGTGTAATGATCAAGTCAGGATATTTGGGGTTTCCATAACCTGGAGTAGTTATCATTTCTATGTGTTAGAAACATTTTAAGTCTCTCTTCCAACTATGTTGGAATATACAATATATTGTTAAATATAGTCACCCTACTCTGTTATCAAACATTAGAACTTATTCCTTCTATCTTTGTGATATGGTTTGGCTATGTCCCCACCCAAATCTCATCTTGAATTCCCGCATGGCTAAACTCTCTTTATACTCCTTCACCTCACAGGCCCTTTGGTATCTTATCACTCTACTCTCTACTTCATGAATTCAACTTTTTTAGCTCCCGCATATAAGTGAGAAAACATAATATTTTTCTTTCTGTACCTGGCTTAGTTCACTTAACACAATGACTTCCAGTTCCATCCATGCTGCTCCAAAGACATGATATCATTCCTTTGTAATGGCTGAACAGTATTCTATTGTGTGTATATGCCAAGTTTTCTTTATTCATTCATCTGTTGATGGGCACTCGGATTGATTCCATGCCTTTGCTATTGTGAATAATGTTATAATACATATGGCGGTGCAAGTATCCCTTTGATACATGAATTTCTCTTCTTTTGGATACATACCCAGTAGTGAGATTGCTGAATAGTATGGTAGTTCTATGTATAATTTTATGAGAAATCACCATTATGTTTTCTATGGTGCTTTACTAATTTACATTCCCTCCAAAAATGTATAATAGTTCCTTTTTCTCTACATCCTCACCAACATCTGTTGTTTTTTGTCTTCTTAATAATAATTATTCTAACTGGGATAAGATTATGTCTCATTGTGGTTTTCGTTTGCATTTCACTGATTATTAGTGATGTTGGACATTTTTTTCATATACCTGTTGACCATTTGTATGTCTCCTTTGGAGAAATGTTTATTCATGTCCTGTGCCCCCTTTTTGATGAGACTATTTTATTTTTTTCCTGTTGAGTTGAGTTCCCTGTATATTCCAGATATTAGTTCCCTGCTTAATGAATTGTTTGCAAATATTGTCTCTCATTCATCAGATTGTCTGTTCAATCTGTTGTTACCATTGCTATGCAGAAGCGTTTTAGTCTAATATAGTCCCATAGTAATTATGGCCTCATAATAGGAGTTTGGGAGTATTCCCTCCTCTTCTGTGTTTTGGAATAGTTTGAAGAGTATTAGCATTAGTTCTTCCTTGTAAGTTTAGCAGATTTCAGTGGTAAAGGCATCTGGTCCTGAACTTTTCATTGTTGGAAGGTTTCATTCATTATTATTACCAATTCAATATCATTACTCATTATTAGTATGCATCATTATATTGTTTATGTCAAATCTTTTTACTTTTTGGATGTAGATATTTATTGCTATAACGTTTCCTCTTAGTACTGATTTTGCTGTATCCAACTTGTTATGGGTTTTAATTTTCATTTATTTCAAGGAATTTTTTTTTAAATTTTCTTTTGAATTTATTTCTTGACCCAATGATCATCCCGGAGCATGGTGCTTAATTTCTATGTAATTGTAGTTTCCAAAGTTTCTCTTGCTTAATTTCTATGTAATTGTAGTTTCCAAAGTTTCTCTTGATTCTAGTTTTATTCTATTCTGGTCTGCCAATATAATTAACATGATGTCAATTTGTAAAGCTTTGTCAAAACTTGTTTTTCACCTAATAAATGGTCAGTCCTGGAGATTGGAGGGAATATTTTGTAAACGTCCTTCATGTTCATTTGGTCTAAAATTTGGTTAAATCCAATGTTTATTTGTTAATTTTCTGTCTAGATGACCTTTCTAATTCTGGCAGTGGGGTTTTGAAGTACCGAACTATCATGACACTGGAGTCATTGGAGTATATCTCTCCTTTTAAATGTTTGTTTGTTTGACACAGTGTTTCACTCTGTCAGTACCAGCCTGGTACTTGCTTTGTCCTCCTGCTGCAGAATACTGAGTAGCTGACACTGCAGGTCTACAGCACCATGCCCAGCTAATTTTTATGTATTTTGTGGAGGTAAATACCTTTAGCTTAGGAGTAAGACCAGCCTGGGCAACATGGTGAAGTTGCCCAGGCTGGTCTTGAACTCCTAGGCTAAAGGTATTTACCTGCTTCAGCCTCCCAACATGCTAGGATTACAGGTGTGAGCCCCCACAGTCATCCCACTGTTTTTTTTTTTTTTTTTCCTAGACAGAACCTCACTCTTGTCACCAGCCTGGAGTACAGTGGCACGATCTCGGCTCACTGTGACCTCCACCTCCCGGGTTCAAGCGATTCTCTTGCCTCAGCCTCCCGAGTAGCTGGGATTACAGGTGTGTGCCACCATACCCAACTAATTTTTGTGTTTTTAGTAGAGACGGGGTTTCACCATGTTGGCCATGATGGGCTCAATCTCCTGACTTCGTGACCCACCCACCTCGGCCTCCCAAAGGTGCTGGAATTACAGGTGTGAGCCACCACACCTGGCCTCAACCCACTGTTTTTAAATCTAATTTTTTTTTATGTATATAGGCACTCTGGTGGTGTGTGTGTGTGTGTGTGTGTGTGTGTGTGTGTGTATACAATTGAGAATTGTTATATGCCCTTATTGGATTGATACCTATGTTATTATGGAATGACTTTCTTTGTCTCTTTTTAGTGTTTTAGAATTAAAGTCTGATATGTCTATTATAAGTATAGCTGCTCCTGTGGATTTTTAGTTTCTCTTTTTATGGAATATCTTTTGCTATCTTTTAATTTTTAATGTATATGTGTATTTACAGGTAAGATGAGGTTCTTACAGCAGCATATAGTTGGGTTATTTTTAAATCCATTCAGCCAGTCTATGTTATTTAAGTGGAAAGTCTAATTTAGTTACATTCAAGGTTATTGTTGATATGTAAGGGCTTATTTGTGTCATTTTATTCATTTATTTATGGTTGTTTTGTTTCTTTCTTTCCCTTATTGTTTGTCATTGTGATATGGTGGTTTTCTGTATTAGTAACATTTGAATCCTTTCTTTTCCTTATTGGTGTCTTCGGTCTACCAGTGCGTTTTGTACTTCTCTGGGTTTTCATAATGGTAGTTATCCTCCTTTTATTTCTGCTTATAGGACTAATGTAACCATTTCTCGTTGGACTGGTTTAGTGGTGGTGAATTCTCTCAGCTAACATTTGTACAAGAAGTACTTTATTTCTCCTTCATTTATGAAAGTTAGCTTTGCTGGATATAACATTCTTGGTTAGGAGGGTTTTTTGTTTTTCTTCCAGCACTTTTAGTATATCATCTGATTTCCTGGCCTGTAAGGTTTCCCCTGAAAAATCTACTCTACGTCTGATATAAGTTCCCTTATAAGTGACTAGACATTTATCTCTTAACTGTTTTAGAATTCTTTTTTTTGTTTTGACTTTTGACAGCTTGACTATAATGCACCATGGAGAAAACCTTTTTGTTTGTGCTTGTTTGGGGATCTTGAAGCTTCCATATCTCAATGTCTAAATCTCTTGCTAGACTTGAGTGTTTTTCAGCCATTATTTTGTTAAATAGGTTTTCTGTTCCTTTCATTTTTTCTTTGCCTTCTGGGACACCAATACATCAACATTTGGTCACTTTGTGGTGTCCGATATGTTGTGTAGACTCCATTTCTTCATATTCTTTTTAACTTTTGTCTGACAAGATTATCTTAAAAAAACTTGTCAAATTCTGGAATTCTTTCTTCTGCTTCATTTAGTCTATTGTTAAAGTTTTTGAAGTATTTTTTATTTCCCTCACCGAATGCTTCAGTTTCATGATTTGCTTGATTCTTTTTGATAATATCTAACTTTTGGTAAGTTTATTATTCATATCCTGAATTATTTTTTCTGAACTGTTAGTATAGCTTTTCTGAGTTCTCTGGAAACTCAATGACATTTTTAATGTCATTATTTTGAACTATTTTTCTGGAATTTCATAAACTTTTTTATTGGCATATTTTGTTAGAGAATTATTGTGTTCCTTTAGAAGTATCGTATTTCCTTGCTTTCTAATGTTTATTTTGTCCTTACATTTTCCTTATATCTGTACACCTGATATGATAGTTGACTCTCTCAATTTCTTGAATTTGCTTTTATACTGGGGGACTTTTTCCTAAAAATGTGTCCATGGTGTTTGTTGTGCAGGGCACTTTGGCTTTGTTTCTTAGTATGTGCAGTAGGGTAGTCTCTATATGATTTATTTAGCTGGAAATAACATCAGTCATGTATGTGATTTCCTAAATGGCTTAGGGTATAGTTGTTAGTGGAGGCTGTGGTGAAGTTTTATTGGGCACAGGGACATCAGGCAGGCCAGTCCTTGGGTTGCAATGGTGGCAGCAATAGACCAAATATGCCTGTAGTTGGACCCTAGGACAACTTATGCTGCCACTGGTGTTAGTGAGTCAAGGCAGACTTTTTCTTGGACCCCCATATGGCTTGCTCAGGTGCTGGCAGTGGCAGTGGTGATTTGGATCCCTAAGCCCCTAAAGCAATAGGTGTGGATTGGCAATGACACTAGCAGTGGTGGGACAATCCTCTGACTCCCAAGCCCTCCATGTTGTTGTTGATGGTAGCTGCCATGGGCTGGGAAGCCCAGTACTCAGGCCCCTATTTGGTGCATGCATGTGAGTGACAGCAATTATGGTAGTGGCAGGCTGTGTGGGTCTGATCTCAGGCCCCAGGGAGGAATGTTCAGGTGTTAATGATGACGAATGTGATGAGGAGATCTCCAGGCCCCTAGATGGTATCCTTCAGGGGGCAGGGTTGGGTGTTTGAAGCCTGGGTGGGTGGGCCTTTCCTACACAATAGTGTGTGTAGAAACTTACTGTGGTAGGTAAGTACAAGATGACGCCCAAGACTAAAGTACAATGTGAGGGTGGTGGTAGCAGTGGCTACACTGTGGTCCTTCTTCCAGGAAGGGCAAAATTGATCTCAGTGGCAGCAGTTATGTATAGGTGACTGGAAAGCATGTACTTTGGCCCCATGTGGTGGCTATAAGTGGGGTAGCCTTTTCTCAGCGCACTTTTAAATGTGCTTTGGCCCTGGAGGCAGTGGGTTTACTGCCAGTGTCTTGTACTTTGGCCATGGTGGCAACAGCCAGCAGCAATGCCTCACTGTGAGCGGAGGAAATCAATGAATCCCCAGCAATTCAGAGATGTAGTAGTGGTTGGGCCCTAGGGCAGGATACAGTCTGATGGGGGTTGGGCTCTCAACATGGCACCTAGCTGTAGCTGCTTAGGTCTCAAGATAAGGGTGGGATCCAGCATGAACTTCTTTCTGCAACAAGGCAATCACACCATGGCCATGCAGTTCCCTATGTTAGTCTCAGAGCCCACATGGGTCAAGGGGCTCTCTGGTGGCTGGGATTGTAGGAGTCTGTGGTGGGAATGTGGATAGCTGTGAGTCACTCATTTACCCTTTTCCCACACTGGGGACCCTTTCCAGGCTTCCAGCCAATCCTGGCCAAGCAGGCTGCCTCACTTCCCTCTCCTTCCTTGACTCAGGCATTTCCTGTCACTTCTCTGTTGAATACCAATATTCTCTCTTAGATAACCTGTCTGAACTGTAAGTATTTACCTGGTATTTGGTTCTTCTTTATGACTCTGATCAGCCATTTTGAAGTCCCATTATAAGTGGTAGACAGTTAGAACAGGGGTACTTGAAGGATACAAGTATGTAATCTCTGCCCTTACATAAGATTTAGGTAAATAGCACAAGATTTACACTAAAATATACTCAGTGGATATTTGTTGAATGTAAGTGATTAAAACCCAGGCATATTTTCTTTTAATTTTCATGTCTTTTTCATTATGCATGGCTGCATTCAAGTAATTCACCATTCAGTCATTATTCTGAAAATATTTGTGCTTTTGGGGGGGCATAGTCAAGTTTTAGGCTACTAATATATTCATTTAAATTAAAAACTCATTTTTAATGTCACTTGATTTGATAATAAAATAAAAACCTATTAATTTTAATTTTTTTATTTTACTGTTTTAATTTGCAAAGTACTTCATAATTTTAACTTATATCTTTCCTGTAAGATGAAATTAATAACCCAAGTCAAATGGAAATAAAAATAGATATAAGCCATTTACATTTAATTAGATTAAACAAATGAACTGGAGGGCTGTCCTAGCCCATCAGATTACCAACAATTTTGATTCAAAATAAGGATAATTAGCTAGCCAAAATATTTTTGAAAGAAAGAGCTAAGAATTATTAAAGCGGGCCAGCAAACAACAATATCAGTATGGATAACATTCCAGTCCAATGAATGATATGGAATAGTTTGTTTTTTCCATACCTCAACCTCACAAGTTTCATATGATTCCACTACACACTAATTTACTTTAATAGTTTTTCTAGATCTGGCACCTATTAATTTAGTCATGCTTCACATAAAGGTAGTTAAATTAGTGATTTTCACCCTGATGTCCAATGGATAATTTCGGAGATTTGCAATGCCCCAAAAGTCAGATATACATGTTTTTAGATATATGTGTATACACTGTTATGAAGATATTTTCTGTGGCTTTCTTTCTGTTTTCAAGTGAATCCATAACCAAATCTAGTTAAGAAACACTGATTTACTTTCTAGTTTATTCTTGCCTTCATTAAGCTTCAATATTTGCCCATTAGTTCTTACTGTATGTGAAATCTGCAGACTGTAACCAGATGGCCTGCATTTTAAATTCCTGCTGTAACATAATGCCCTTATGTTACATTGGACATGTGATTTAGCATGTTAATTAGGGATAATAATATTACCTATGCTATAAGAGTATTGAAAATATTAAGTGACTTAATGAAAGTAAAATGCCTACATTAGTACCTGTAACAATGTATACTATAAGAATTAGAGTTGGCTGGTTGTGGTGGCTCCTGTTTGTAATCCTAGCACTTTGGGAGGCCAAGGTCAGTGGATCTCTTGAGGTCAGGAGTTCAAAACCAGGCTGGTCAACATGGTGAAACCCTGTCTTTCCTAAAAAGACAAAATAAATTATCCAGGCGTGGTGGCAGAGGCCTGTTATCCCAGCTACTTGGGAGGCTGAGGCAGGATAATTACTTGAACCTGGGAGGTGGAGGTTGCAGTGAGCTGAGCTGAGATTGTGCCACTGCACTCCAGCCTGGGCAACAGAGCGAGACTCATTAAAGAAAAAAAAAAGTTATGCAAGGACTATGAAAAAGTAAGACAATATTGTATAAGAGTATTATGTCATTATTACTCTACAAGCCCATGATGCCACCATGCACTGAAGTACTATATCCACACGATGCTCTCCAGAGCACTTGCACTTGGAATTGATATAGATATTTAATAAAAACTGTTAAAAGAATAAATAAGCTGGAAGAATACTGCATATTTTTCTTCCTGAAGATTCATAATACATACCAGTATCTTATGGCCTGTGAATATTTCTTAAAGAAATATGTTTTAAATTTTTTAATCATATATTTTCTACCACAGAAACCTTTTGTGGAGTAAAGACCTATTATTTGCTTGTGGTGTTCCTAATTTAAGTAACATAATCCTACTCGATGGTAGTCACTTCACTGCCGATAATGAGATGGTCCCAAAGTCTAGTTTATTCTTCAATTAGTATCATATAAGATGAACTTAGCCACAATATTTGATATAGTAATTTCAAAGTTTGATTGGGTCAATTACAGAGCTCTTTATTCTTGGAAAGCTGGGAAAAGTAGAACAGCCTCTCTCACACACACAAAATGCACACACATACAAGTTTCATGTGAAATTGTCTGGACTTGGAGTTCTGATCATAAATCATATTGAAAAAGAACAAAGTTAAAGCCAACTGGCTGGCAATCTGAACATTTTTATAGTTTACTGTAGCTACTTGAGCTACAGAATTAGCCAGATATTAGATACTTACCAAAACCAGCATCAAAATATGTGGTTTAAATGGACAGTGCAATGTGTTTGTCAATTTTATCTTTGGGATATTTATATTCATTTTATATTTTTTCATCAAAAGTATATTTTGTAAGTGATTCTTAGAGATGCATAGATTAATATGAGGCATATTATTTAAGATTTCTAAAAAACACACTATGTTAGTTTCGTATAGCTTCCATAACAAATTAGCACAACTTGGTGGATTAAAATGACAGAAATTATTATATTGTAGTTATAAAGGCTAGAAATTCAAATTCAAGGTATCATCAGGGCCATGCTGCTTCTAAAGGATCTAATAATGCCAATTTCTGCTCCATCTAAATAGATTTTTCTAAGTAACTCTGTCTTCCTTCTCCTCCTATAGGGAAGTGGTCACTGGATTTCGAGCCCAATCTAAATTAAGTATGATTTTTATCCGCAAATCCTTAACTAAATACATCTGTCAAGACCCAATTTCAACATAAGGTCACACTCTGAAGCTGAAGTGGTCATTAAGTGAACAGGGAGCGGTATTTAGCCAACTACAGTATCTCCTAATAAATATACCATTAATTTTTGGTATGTAAGCTGGGTAGTTAGGATTCTTACATAGTTAACGTTATACAGTTAGTCTTTTATACAGTTAACATGGATATTGGTAAAAGTTTTAAAAAGTAGAAATTTAATCTGATCTTCTTTGCGTTACACTATGAAAGAATACAGAACACATCTAGGCACATGAGCTAAAGAAATTCAGGGACATAGAGTTTCAGATAATTTGAAAAAGCCTAAAATATAATATATATGTAACACCACAATTCATGTGCAATAAAAGGAAAGAGATTGTTTTGATAGCAGCTTGAAACTTGTGGTGTTTAAACTTCTTTTTTTTTTTTTCTTTTTGAGAGGAGTGTCACTCTGTCGTCCAGGCTGGAGTGCAGTGGTGTGATCTCGGCTCACTGCAAGCTCTGCCTCCCAGGTTCACGCCATTCTCCTGCCTCAGTCCCTGGAGTAGCTGGGACTATAGGCACCCACCACCACGCCTGGCTCATATATATATATATATTTTTTAGTGGAGATGGGGTTTCACCGTGTTAGCCAGGATGGTCTCGATCTCCTGACCTCGTGATCTGCCCACCTCAGCCTCCCGAAGTGCTGGGATTACAGGCGTGAGCCACCGTGCCTGGCTATAAACTTTCAACACATCAGGAAATGCAACAATGAACTAGAAGAAAAAGAAGTAGTACAGTGATTGGGATTACATTTGAAAACTTGGAAGTTTAGCAACCTAACCTCCCTGCCATGCTTTAACTCAAGTGCCCAATACATGCTCACTTCTCTAAATCAATTTAAACAGGGGAAATAAAATGTTTTACATTGTTATAGATCCAAGAATTTCATAGCCAGTTATGACATACATGAAACTGGGAAACACCAAGAACATTAATATAATCCACACATTCCCCATGGCAATCCAGAAAACAGTCTTCAAAACTCCATATCTTATTCCTAGCCAGGAATACTACACTTTATTTTATATTAGAATCAAAATGCTTTTTATTTTAAAAGTTATCTTATAAACCAATATAAACCAACTTCTATTTTGAAAACATGTTCTTTGTACACAAATAATGTTGCATTAACCAAAATTTGAAGATGCTTTAAAAAGGAGCTTATTCCAAACACATTAAAGAGTATATTGAGCTTAAAGTACTAAATAGAGGCCAAATAGTAGGCAACAAAGATTTACAGAAAATGTTTAGAGTCATTGTTTACATATGAAATCCCTTAGTATTTGTATTAGTCCATTCTAACGCTGCTATAAAGAAATTCCCTGGACTGGGTAATTTATAAAGGAAAGAGGTTTAACTTACACTTCTGCATGGTTGAGGAGACTTCAGGAAACTTATGAACAAAGTTTAAGGGGAAGCAGGCGCCTTCTTCACAAGGTGGCAGGAGAGACAGCGTGTGCAAGAGAGAGCAGAGAAAACTGCCTTCTAAAACCATCAGATCTTGTGAGAAACCACCCTCATGATCCAGTAACCTCCCACCAGGTCTCTCCTTCAACACCTTGGGATTACAATTCGAGATGAGATTTGAGAGGAGACACAAAGCCTAACCATATCATACTGCCCTTGGCCCCTCCCAAATCTCTTTCCTCACATTTCAAAAGCAATCATGCCTTCCCAACAGTCTGCCAAAGTCTTACCTCATTTCAGCATTATGTTCAAGTACAAAGTCTTACCTGAGACAAAGCAAATTCTTCCTGCATAGGAGCCTGTAAAATAAAGAGCAAGTTAGTTACTTCCAAGATGCAGTAGGTGTACATGCATTGGATAAAAGTTCTCATTTCAAATGGGAGCAGTTGACTAAAACAAGGGGGCTACAGGCCCCATGCATGTCCAAAATCCAGTGGGGCTGTCATTAAATCTTAAAGCTCCAAAATAATATTTTTGACGCTATATCTCACATCCAGGGCACACTGATGCAAGAGGTGGGCAGCTCACATCCAGGGCACACTGATGCAGGAGGTGATGCAAATGGCCTTCGGCAGCTCCTTCACAGGCTTTGCAGGGTACATTCCTCAGCCCCAGCTGCATTCATGTCTGACATTGAGTATCTGCAGCTTTTCCATGCACACTGTGCAAGCTGTCAGTGGATCTACCATTCTGAGGTCTAGAGGATGGTGGCCCTCTTCTCACAGCTCCATTAGGCAGTGTTCCAGTGGGGACTCTGTGTGGGGGCTCCAAACCCACATTTTCCTCCCACATTGCCCTAGCAGAGGGTCTCCATGAGGACTCCACCCCTGAAGCACACCTCGGCCTGGACATCCAGGCATTTCCTTCTATCCTCTGACATCTAGGTGGAGATTCCCAAACTTCAATTCTTATCTTCTGCACACCCACAGGCCCAACACCATGTGGAAGCTGCCAAGCCTTGGGGCTTGTGCCCTCTGAAGCAACAGCCCAAGCTATACCTTGGCCCCTTTTAGCTATGGCTGGAGTCACTGCGATGCAGGGCACCAAGTCCCAAGGCTGCACACAGCAGGGGGGACATGGACCTGACACAGGAAACCATTTTTTCCTCCTAGGCCTCTGGGCCTATGATGGGAGGGGCTGCCACAAAGGTCTCTGACATGACCTAAAGACATTTTCCCCATTGTCTTGATCATTAACATTTGGCTCCTGGTTCCTTCTGCAAATTTCTGAAGCTGGCTTGAATTTCTCACCAGAAAATGGGTTTTTCTTTTCTATCGCATCACCAGGCTGAAATTTTTTTAAACTTTTAGCTTCTGCTTCCTTTCTAAACATTTCCAATTTCAAATCATTTCTCTCACATTGAAAGTTCCAGAGATCACTAGAACAGGAGCAAAGTGCCACCAGTCTTTGCGAAAGCATAGTAAGAATTACCTTTATTCCAGTTGCCACCAAGTTCCTCATCTCCATCTGAGACAATCTCAGTCTGGACTTCATTGTCCATATCATTATCAGCATTTTAGTCAAAACCACTCAACAAGTCTCCAGGAAATTCTAAACTTTCCCACATTATCCTATCTTTTTCTGAGCCCTCCAAACTGTTCCAACCTCTTCTTGTTACCTAGTTCTAAAGTTGCTTCCACATTTTTGGGTATCATTATAGTAGTACCTCACTCTCCACAGTACCAATTTACTGTATTAGTTCATTCTCACACTGTGATAAATAAATACCCAAGACTGGGTAATTTGTAAAAGAAAGAGGTTTAATTGACTGACAGTTCTGCATGGCTGGGGAGGCCTCAGGAAACTTACAATAATGCGAGAAGTCAAGCAGGCATCTTCTTCACAAGTCAGCAGGAGAGAGAGTGTGTGCAAGAGAGAGCAGAGAAAACTGGCTTATAAAATCATCAGCTTTCATGAGATCTCACTCATTGTCAAGAGAACAGCACAGAGGAAACCATCCCTGTGATCCGGTCATGTACTACCAGGTCTCTCCCTCAATACCTGGGGATTTTAGTTCAATATGAGATTTGATTGGAGACATGATTCCTAACCATATTAGTATTCATGCTCAGAATGCCAGATACACTAAACAGGTATATATTATTTTATTTTATATTAGTCAACACAGTAGCTTCTATTTGCTATTATGTTGAAGTAAGCAGAACTAGATACTCCCCTCTCACTGTAAAGCACAAGAAAACTGAACAAGTTATATTAAAATCTATTTTAGAACAGAGGGAAATAAATATATTTGGTTTTCTTTTTTTCTGAAGGCACTTTTCATACTGCTGTTCATGGAGGGAAAAAACATACACATAGTGAAAAGAAGTTTCACTGAGCTGAGGAAAGAGTGTTCAAGGAAGCCAATAGCATTGGAATTTGTAGGACTAAGTACTGGAGATGAAGACACTATTCAGACAAAAAGTTTCAGAAATATTACATGGCTTCTGAGTCTCTGGCTTAATACTAAAGTGCACATTCATAGAGAAACTACACAAGCCTGGGCAAAACAAAACAAACACCTACCCAGGAATTTGTATTAGTCTGCTCTCACACTGATGATAAAGACATACCTGAGACTGGGCAATTTACAAAAGAAAGAGGTATAATGGACTTAGAGTTCCACATGGCCAGGGAGACCTCACAATCGTGGTGGAAGGCAAGGAGGAGCAAGCCACATCTTACATGGATGTCAGCAGGCAGAGAGGGCTTGTTCAGGGAAACTCCCACTTTTGAAACCATCAGATCACATGAGACTCATTCAATATTGTAAGGGCAGGAAAGACCTGTCCCCACAATTACATCACCTCCCTTCCATTACGTTACTCCTATGACACATGGGTATTGTGGGAGTTATAATTCAAGATGACATTTGGGTGTGGACACAGCCAAACAGTATCAGAATTATTAGCTGAAAGATTTGTAGAATATACCAGGCTGGAATTCATTTGAATTCTAACAAACAATAAAAGAGAGAAGTCAGTGAACACTCAGGGAATTCAGTAAAGATCTCAGAACGTCACCCCTAGTGGTAAGTCTAAGTAGCACTAGAGTAAAAGCTATGCTAGAAGCATCTTAACAAAGTTTTTTAAAAAATCAAACTTTATAAAAAGCAAACTGATTTGCAAGCATCCTAAGTATCAAAAACAACTTTCAATATGCTTTAAAGGAACAGCATAACACTCATATTCGAAAACAAAGCAAGCACAGGCCCCAGCATTCAATCAACAAGCACTATAATAGAAAAGAATCAAGAATGTGTGAATCATAACTAGGAGAAGAATCAACTGTAGAAATAGAACTAGAAATGTCAAAGTAAATGAAAATATAAAGCAAAGTTCTTTCGACAGTTATGAATATACTTAATGATTCAATGGAAAATATATAGCAAAATGAGAATTCAAAGGTATAAAATATAGTAAATATAACTTCTAGAGTGGAAAATAAAATATGTAATATTTTTGAATAACTCATCAAATGGGATTAAAACCAAATAAAACACTACTAAAGAGAAGATTAGTAAACATGCAGACAAATAATTAGAGATTTTTTAGACAGAGAGAGAATGAGAGAGGAAAAAAAAGGATAGTGAATGGAATCTAGTTATTGTGGAAAAACATTGAGCAGTTCAATGTTCACGAAACTCAAGTCCCAGCGTAAAATGTGGGGTGAGGGAAGCATGAAATAATTCTTTATAAATGAGGGCTGGGCCGGGCGCAATGGCTCACACCTGTAATCCCAGCACTTTGGGAGGCCAAGGCAGGTGGATCATCTGAGGTCGAGAGTTTGAGACCTGCCTGACCAACATGGTGAAACCCTGTCCCTACTAAAATACAAAAAATTAGCTGGGCATGGTGGTGGGTGCCTGTAGTCTCAGTTACTCGGGAGACTGAGGCAGGAGAATCACTTGAACCCAGGAGGCGGAGGTTGCAGTGAGCCGAGATCATGCCACTGCACTCCAGCCTGGAGACACAGCAAGACTCCATCAAAATAAAATAAAATAATAAAATAAAATAAAATAGTCTGAATATATTTCCAAATTTGAAGAAACCTGAAAACTCAGAGATCCAAGAAGCTCAGTATATTTCAAGCAGGATAAACACAATAACACTACATTAGGAAATAGAATAATCAAATTGCTGAAAACCAATGATAAAGAAAAAAATCTTAAAAGTAGCCAGTTACGAGAGGCATTACATAGGACAATATCTGTAACAATTATGGTTAACTTATCACTGGAATAAATAGAAACCAGAGACTTATCTAATGAACATAAAAGAATGCATATCAACCTACATTTTTATATCCAAGAAAAATGTAATTTATAAGTGAATATGAAAGCCTTTTCAGACAAGAAACATCAAGGGATACTATCACTAGCTGACCTCTACAGGAAATGTGAAAGAAAATTATTCAGGCTGAGAGAAAATGCTGCATAATGGAAACTCACATCTTCACAAATAAAAGATCACCAAGATATTAAATGTGATGGTACATGTTAAATATTTTCTTTTGAATTTTAATACCATTAAAATTGATTGTGTAAAGCCAAAATCATGTTGATGAATTGAGCAGTTTAAAAGATATGCAAATGTAAAATGTATAAAAACATGAGTATAAAGGCTAAAACAGGGAAGTCAGTGTATACTGTTAAGGTTTACATTATGTATGAAGGGGTATAATATGATCTGACAGTAGATTTTGATAGTTTAAAAATGCATATTGTAAAGTGCGTACCTGTGTGTGTGTGTGTGTGTGTGTTCCTGCTAAACACCTGAAAGTAAATTGGAGAATTTGTACCCCTTTACTCTTTGATAGTTAAGTGAATCTTTTCTGAGAACAGGACACTCTTGATTAGACTGTATATTTGTATCTCTCAACTTTATATGTTTAATCTAATAACCAATATCATGGTATTTGGAATTGAGGTTTTCAAGAGGGAATTAGGTCATGAGGGTGGAGCCTTCATAAATGGGACTAGTGTTCTTATGAGAGAAACTGTAGGCAACTCATTTGATCCTTCTGCCATATGAGAACACAATAAGAAGTCATCATCTGGCCAGGCACACTGGTTCACGCTTGTAATCCCAGCACTTTGGGAGGCCAAGGCAGGTGGATCATGAGGTCAGGAGTTCGAGACCAGCCTGGCCAACACAGTGAAATCCCATCTCTACTAAAAAAAACAAAAATAAACATTAGCTGGGCGTGGTGGTGGGCATCTATTATCCCAGCTACTCAAGAGGCTGAGGCAGGAGAATCACTTGAACCTGAGAGGCAGAAGTCGCAGTGAGTCAAGATCATGCTGCTGTACTCCAGCCTGGGAGACAGAGGTAGACTCTGTCTCAAAAAAAAAAAAAAAAAGAAAAGAAAAGAAAAGAAAGAAAACATCATCTATGAATCATAAAGTGGATCTTCATCAGACACCAAACCTACTAGTGACTTGATCCTGAACTTCTCAGGTTTCAAAACTTTGGGAGACAAAATGTGTTTCTTATAAGACACTCAGTCCATGATATTTTGTTATAGCAGCCTAGATGAACCAAGACACTCTCTTTCATAAAAACAGTTCATTTATTAAAATCAGGACATCTAACAGTGAAACTACAGGTCATACTCAGACATCCTATACTTGGGAGATGCATGTTGCTATTATTATTTTTTAACAAATTGTTATGTTAGAGAAATTAAGAATAGAAAATTAAAATTTGTATGTTACATTCACTTATTTCTTCTCCAATATCCTTCTTTCTGTAGACCCAAGTTTCTGACATATATCATATTTGTTCTAATGAACTTCTTTTTACTTTCTTGCAAGTCAAGTCTACTGGGACCAAATTCCTGTAACTTTTTTTGTCTTAGTCTTTATATGTTCTTTACTCTTGAAGGACAATTTTGCAGGGTAGAGAATTCTTGGATAGTGGATTTTGTCTCCCAACATTTTTAATACTTTACTCCATTCTCTTCTTCCTTGCATGATTTCTAAGAGATGTGAGATGTAATTTTTATCTTTTCTGTTCTATATGCAAGAAGTTTCCCACTGTCCACTTTCTTGCTTTTTTAGCACTAAAAAAAAAAAATTGATCTTATGTAGTTTGAATATGATTAGCTTAGGTGTTTTTATGTTTGTTTGTTTGTTTTTACACTTATCTTGCTTTGTGTCCTCTGAACTTCCTGGATCTGTCACTAGCTGTCTGATATTAATTGGGGGAAATTCTCAGTTGTTAATATTTTAAATAATGCTTCTGTTCCTTGCTGTCTTTCCTCTCCTTCTGGTATTCCATTATAAGTACGTTTCACTTTTGGTAGTTGTTCCACAGGTTTTGGATATTCTGTTCTGTCCTATCAGTCTTTTTTTTTTTTTTCTCTCTCTCTCTCTTTGCTTTTCAATTGAGTTATACCCAATAACAGAGACTCTTTCCTCACATGTGTACAGTCAACTATGAAAGACATTTATTTCTTTTAATGTTCTTGATCTTCAGAGTTTATTGCTTCTTTCTTAGAATTTTTATTTCTCTGTGTACATTGTCCATCTCTTTTTGCATACTATCTAGTTTACCCAGTAGAGCCCTTTGAAAAGTGATCACAATTGTTTTAAATTCCCAGTTTGATGGTTCCAACATCCCTGCCTTATCTGAGTCTGGTTTTGATTTTTGTTCTATCTCTTATAACTGTGACTTTTGCATTTTAGTATGCCTGCATTTTTTTTTTCTTCATGGCTAGACATGATGCACTGATTAAAAGGTACTGCCATAAATAGGCCTTTAGTTGATAATGTCTGAGAAGAGGACAAGCGATCTAAAGTCCCATGATAAAGTCTTAGTCTTTAAGTTTGCCTGTTCCTCTGGATGTGAACTTTACACATGTTTCTCAGTCCCCTCCCCACCATAGGTGAGATAGGATGGCTAGAATGGGTTGGAGTTGGATTTCCACATGGAGGATTTCCATTCCTCCATGTTGAAGTCTAGAGATGATTGAAATGGGATATTACCTTTCCCACAGGACATTAGGCTCTGATAAAACTCCAGCAGATTAGGCTCTGGTTTCTGGTTAGTTTCTACTGAGGGCATGTTTTGTTAAGAAGAACAATTCTTTGGCTTATGTAAAAATGGTTCCTTTCTTTTTCTCCTCTTGTCTAAAACACAAAAGGAACATTTTCTCTGATATTCACTGTGAGACCCTAGAAGAACTGCAGGAGGTAAAACACAAAGTTTGGGAGGGGGTCTCGTGAAGACTTAGTCTCCTCCTCTTGAACTTGTTGTACAGGGAGACTTCAGCAGTGGTTCCCACAAAGGTTTGTACTCATGGATTTCTATGCTAGTAGGTTGTTGATTCTCTGTATTTGCCTATCCGTCTAATTTTGAGGCAGCACTTTGCCCTGTGACCTCACTTCTCAGACAGATCTAAGAATAATGTCTGAGTTTACGGTCTGTTCAGATTTTTACTTGTTGAGATGGAGGGGTTATTTACAAGCTTCTGACATAGTGAACCAATAGCTAGAAATCCTTTCTTTGTTTTTTGAAAGGATTTTGCTTGATATAGAATTCTTGCTTGATGATAGTATTTTTTTGTTGTTGTTCAGTACTATTAATATATCATTCTGTTGCCTCTTGGCTTCAGTGGTTTTTAAGGAAAACTCAGCTGTTTTTATTATTGAGGACACTTCTATTTGATAGATTTCTCTTCTTTGTTGCTTTCAAGGGTCTTTCTTTGCATTTGGCTTTTGACAATTTAACTATGATACGTTTATGTGTGCATGTTTTGAATTTATTTGATTTTCATTTACTGGGTTTCTTGAGTGCAGGTTAATGTTTACAATAAATGACAAAGTTTCTAGCCATTATATATTCAGATATACTTTGTTTCTGTTTTTCTATATTCTCTTTTTTTGGGAATTCCACTATACATATATTGGTATTCATGATTGTGTCTCACAGGTCTCATGAGACCCTGTTCATTTTTCTTTATTCTTTTTTCTTTCTATTCCTCACACCAGCTAATCTGAATTAAACTATCTTCAAGGTCACTAATTCTTTCTTCAACCAGTTCAAATCTGCTATTAAGGCCAAAGAGTGTATTTTTATTATTTAGTTGTATATTGGCTTCAGAATTTGTAACTTTTGAAGATAAGTTCTGTCTCCTCATTGATGTTCTCTATTCAGTGACAAGTCACTGAATTTTTCCTTTGCGTTTTTTAATATGGTGCAAGGGTCTATCCTGCAGACCCCAGCTGCATGACAGATAAATAACGTACTCTGACATCAATACTCAGTGAAAGAGTGGGCTGGGGTTCAGGTCGCTGACTGAAGGAGTTATAGCAGCTGAGGCCCTGACTAGCTGGCCCTGCTGGCATTTATTTAGCACACATTAAATGACAAAGGCTTTAAGTCAACAGGAATAGAGGGTAATTAACCTGGTCATGCCCCCCCACCCCCGCTCCCCCCTTCCCCCTCAGAGAGCCATCCTGTCCCTGAAAGGTGAAAGGTTAGTTTTAGGACCACATGAGTAAACAAGTTATTTAGGTAAACTCCCTTACATTCCTTTGTACCTACCTACTTTAAGCTGTTTACTTGAGAGGATTAGGCTACCTTCAGCCAGCTCTACTGAAGGTACAGCTCTACTGAAGGCTTTACTGAAGTTATGCAACCCCCACCCCCAAGGCCTTCCTAGAGGTTTGTATCTTTTTCTTATAAAAATTTTTCCCACCAGCCTGCCTGAACTTGCACAATATGGTTTTCTTTAATTTTTAAACATGTTTAGTGTAGCTCATTTAAAGTCTTTGTCTGTTGAACTCAATATTTGGACTTCCTCGGGGACAGTTCTATTGATAGCATTTCCTCCTGTGATTGGGCCATACTTTCTTATTTCTCTGCATCTTTCAATAGGGACAGGGGCAGAGAAATTCTAGGCAGAAAAGAGCGGGTCTCTGACAAAACCTTACTCTCAAGTCAAAAAGTCTGAAACCATGGCGCAAAGTGAGAACTTTTATTCCTGTTTTTTCCACCCGAATGTTGTCTTTTCCTAAATTACCCATGGCCAGCCCCACCCCCCATCCCGTGCCTATAAAGACCTCAGACTCAGCTGGCAGAGATGAGAAGCAGCTACACTTCAGGGAGTAGGGCTGGATGTTGGACAGAATTGACTTCATGTCATAGGGACAACTTGATGGTGTAACTTCAAAGAAGAATCCGACTGGAGATGTCTGGATTTCAGGGGAAGATTACCTACCTGCCCCATCCCCTTTCAGCTCCCCTTCCCCCTGAGAGCCATTTTCTTCATCAGTAAAATCCCTCACATTTACCATTCTTCAATCCATTTGGCAACCTCATTTTTCCTGGATGTCAGACAAGAGCTTGGGAGCCATGGATGTGGATACAAAAGCCTGTCACACTGGCCCTTTGTCCTCACTGGTGGAGGGTAGCCACCACATGAAAAGGCAGAGGGCTTACTGAGCTATTAACACTTAAGCTGTCTGCAAGTGGCAGAGCTAAAAGAGCACTGTAACATGCCCTCTGGGACTTCAGGGTTCACAGGCCCTGCCCCCAGATGCTGCCACAAGGCCCACATGGAGTTTGGTCCTCCTGGCACCCAAAAGGGCTCACCCCATCTCCTGCACTCACTCACCTACACACTCGCTCCTGCAAGGGGTGGAACACAGTGGGGCTGAGTGGAGTTTGCTGCAGCCGGAGCTGAAGCTGCTGGGTGGTTCTAGCACTCATGCACTCCAGTTCCCACCTCATTCACTAATGCACTCCCTCCTGCGAGAAGTTGAGAGCAGTGGGCTGAGTAAATGAGGCAGTCCTGTCACAAGTCCTGTGAAAGGATCAGGAAAATACCCTGCTTCATCTAATTGACACTAAATAATACAACATAACAAT
Organism: Macaca fascicularis; assembly: GCF_037993035.2. NCBI lineage: Eukaryota > Metazoa > Chordata > Mammalia > Primates > Cercopithecidae > Macaca > Macaca fascicularis. The sequence goes on along the minus strand of NC_088379.1, from coordinate 18,615,417 downwards.
TCTGAAAATGAGCCCCCTGGGTTTATTGTATGTAGTGTTTGAGATTGTCATTTGATTAGTGACTTTCCTGGACCAATTCTGTAAAGTCTGTAGTCCTGGTCATGATACATATACTTTGGTATACAATCAATAACATCTCTGCTTGATTGGCTAAAAATTGAATAGAGATTTAACTGAATATCTTGAATTAATGTCTGCCAGAGTTTGCCAGTAGGTCTTGGGTGTATCATATGGGATGTTTTCAAAGCTCCAGCAGGAAATTTACAACTCTGCCTTAGCCTTCACTTCTTGGTGGTACAGAGCCTCAGGATCAGCCATAAGTAAGATATTAGCTGTCTTTAGATATTTCCTGTGTGTTACCACAACCATACACTTGCTTTTATATTCCCAAAAATATCTGAGAGTTTTTGAAAGTACCATTTGGACCCTACATTCCTTAGTTTCTCCTTTCAAGTTTTTACATCTGCCTCCTGTTAACCCAGACTGATATTGCTGCCTTAAGCAGCTGTGATGTTAAAAATTCCCGTGGACAATTTTCAACGAATGCCATAAGAATAATGCTGTTCAGGGAGAGTGAGCTCTGATCCATATAAAAAAAGTCCTGAAGCTAGAACCTTTCAGAGAGCTTCTCAGGAGGTCAAATTGTGACAGTTCTGTCAGACTGAGGTTTTTGGGGAGTGCCATTCCCTTTCTTCCTCCTTTAACATCTGTTAGGCCATTGGTTTCATAGGTACTTCATGTGTATGGTCTTTGGTTTTCTGGGCTACTGCAGACCTGGGGAAAGCGGGATGGATTTGGGCAAGTTAAAATGATGCAAATCTTGCTGTTGTAACTCAGACTTCCCATTTTTCCTCAAATAAATGTTCTTTAGTTTATTTCAAGCCTCTTCTCAGTTTTTGGATTTCTGAAAATGATAATTTTGATATTTTTGCCAGTTTTCTTATTGCTTTTTTAAAACTTGGATTTCGAAAGTCTTTATTCTGACATTCCAGAGTATGTCCTGTCCATCTAACCTAGCATCCCATTCACAGAGAAAAAATTCACCTGCCTCTCAGATACTATTGAAATTAATCTCACAATGTGTGATAGGCAGAAGGAAGTAGGAATGACTATAATTTATTAAATTGTTATAATTTTTGATTAATTATACTAATTAATAATTAACTTGATTATTAATAAAATAAAATGTTTTTATGTTCATGGCCTTCCGTGAGACTTGAATTATACCAGGAGACAGACATGAATAAAACACGGTCATTCTTTTGGAAGAGTGCAGACTTCTTAAGAAGATTTGGAACTAACAAACATTAATATCCATTGCAATTGGTGCTATGTTGGGGATATGAGGGTAATAAAAAATACAGGTTATCTGGGAGGGGGAATATATGTCCTTCAATAACCTATTTTGTTTTTTTTAAAAAGTCTTTCAAACTTAAACTGAAAGCTGCCTCTTTGTAAATTTTATCCAATATATTATTCATAAAAAAAGAAAAATGTTCTAATCCAACAGCAGGTGCCAAAATCTGGGTCAAATTGTTGTGCCAAATACTGTCTACTTCATCCTTTTTATGTATCTATTTGTTAACCCTACTTTAGTACTCCAAGCCCAGTGTTCTTTAAGTTTTAAGCTCTGTCATATACTCTTGGTACATCCTGCACATCAGTTATATGTCTTCATTATCACTAGTGAAATATCTGGTCAGCTGAGCCTTAATGTCACTTTCTAATTTTCCAATATATATAAGACTAACTTCTTATCTTTGGAAAGCATTCATGTTCTTTTGACAAATTGGCACAATAATTGTCTACATTTTTATTCAAATAAATACTAAGTTTCACAAGGAACAGTTTGCCTCCTATTTCCTAATTAATGAACAGACATATCTTTAAGTTACTTCAGCAAAAGTCAAATGTAGCTCTTAAGACCTAAGTTCTTATAGCAGGAGGACCTCTATATCTAATATTTAACTACATTTTAACAATAATTTTGTGGAGAAAACACCTTTTATAAACTTTGTATGGAAACTTCTAGACAAAGAGTTTACCGAATGAACTCCTTTAGTTCTTTATCTATAATATCTACTTAGTATTTATGACCTTAAATGTGCTGTTAATAATGTAATAATGGATTTCTTGAACTTTCAGATATTAATCTTTGGAAAAGAAAAATAATGTTTAAATATGAACTTTAGGACTTCAAATACTATTTTGTAAATTGAACCCTGTTTGATGCTATCACAAACTAATTAAAATTATGTAAGGAGACATAAATTTTACCAATAGGTGATCCTTTATATGTTTCTAATATAAGTGGATGAAGTTTAGATTCATATTTACCCAGATCAAAACAATTTATTCCTTTAAATTAATTAGAAGATAATAGAGTTTCACAAGCCAATGAGAATGAGAAAGTATAAGGGAAAAAAATCCTATGCTTTAGAAACCAGGATATCTGGGTATGAACCCTGTCTCAGTTGATTAATTACAGTTGTGCAACTCGGAAAGTCACTTAATCTTTCAATGCCTTAAATATCTCATCTGTATAATGGAAATAATTGCTCTTCTCCAGATGATTTCAAAATTAAGAAACAGGTAATATGTATTAAAATGGCATTGTTTTTCATAATATTAGGTGTTATTTTTCCTGAAAGCTTAATTTATAAAATATTTAATACCAATGAATGCAACTGAACTACTGGAGATAATAGAATTATACAATCAATCTATTATTTATGTGTCCTGTGAACTCATTATTATCTTGACTTCCTTACAAGGATGGCTATTTTTGTTTCTGCAGAATGTATGTATATTATTTCTTTTTTCTCCTCTTCAATTCACTTGTTATCATGTCAATATAGCTTTTAGAACAGAGTAGACATCTGTTTTCCCACAAGTAGCATCCACATGCAGGCACACAAGCATATACTACTTTATCAATTCAACCTGAAGTTGAATATTTTGAGTTGTTTACCACTGGCAAATATAACTTTCTATGTTAAAGAAGAATAAAGAATAAAATTTATGCTGAACGTCAAATATCTTATGTAGAGCCACTTTTTGATGTGTTAAGTGGAAAAGAATGAGGAGCATAAGGATTTAATTTCTGTGATAAAATGTCAGAGTTTAAAAATTAAGAAAGAAAAGCACTTAGAGAACCACATGTTATATTTTCCCAAACTTGAAAGGTATGAAAAATTGCATGATTTATGTGATGAACAGAAATGTGGTTTATTTTCTTTCTCCTAATGTAGTAACACTTTTATGAAAATAAAGGAACGGTGCTCTGTACATATTTTCCAATTTGCCTAATTTTCTTAAAATTTGGAATTTCATGATAGATAATGGGGCTAACTTTAAGGACAGGATAAAGCAGTTCATCTTCCTTCAGGGCTTGCAGTACAATCTTGTGTTCAGCCAGGCTGAACTACTTAGAAAGCCCCAGTGTGTAACAGGTCAGTTAGTTCCATTAGTTCCATTTCTCTCACCTGCCATACTTGGGGCCGGCCTTCCTTCCTTCCTTCCTTCCTTCCTTCCTTCCTTCCTTCCTTCCTTCCTTCCTCCCTCTTTCTCTTTCTCTTTCTCTTTCTCTTTCTCTTTCTCTTTCTCTTTCTCTCTTTCTCTTTCTCTTTCTCTTTCTCTTTCTCTTTCTCTTTCTCTTTCTCTTTCTCCTTCTCTTCTCTTCTCTTCTCTTCTCTTCTCTTCTCTTCTCTTCTCTTCTCTTCTCTTCTCTTCTCTTTTCTTTTCTTTTCTTTTCTTTTCTTTTCTTTTCTTTTCTTTCGTAGATGCAGTCTTGCTCTGTTGCCCAGGCTGGAGTGCAGTGGCGCATCTCGACTCACTGCAATCTCTGCTTCCAAGGTTCAAGCGATTCCTCTGCCTCAGCTTCACGAGTAGCTGAGACTACAGGTGTGCGGCACTATGCCCGGCCAAGTTTTGTATTTTTAGTAGATACGGGGTTTTACCATATTGGCCAGGCTGGCCTCGAACTCCTGACCTCAAGATCTGCCCACCTCGGCCTCCCAAAGTGCTGGGATTACAGGCATGAGCCACCGTGCCCGGCGTAGTAGTGTGCTCTCACTGAACCCTCTGCTCAGCATACTCTTTTCTTCCCTATTTAACTGTGTGTTTTTAATAAGCTGTTTGAATATGAAATTATGATTATCCAAGAGTATCAGCATTGTAACTCTGTGCTTATTATATAGGTGGTGATTAATTAACATATTTGTTAAGTATTATACCATGTCTTATAGCATATGTCTTAATAAATCAACATTATATTGAGTAGACATTTTTTTAACTTATTATGCATTTTCCACAACAATGTAACAACAAAAATTCTGATCCCCAATGAGTCTATCATTTAACTCTCACTTTTTATATTATACTTTTAAATCAAACCTTTAGTAATGCATAGTACTTAAAGAACTTAATAAATACCACTTTGAAAGATCTGTAGTCTAGCTTCTTAGCAATTTCAATAGAAAAGCTGAATTTCATTTACAACTGATAAAATATTGAAAACATCACAAAGTCCAAAAACAGTTTCTTTGAAGTTATAAACAGAAGAGGGTTATAAAGTTGTGTGAGAAACCATCAAAATATTTACTGTAGAGTTTCTCCAACCTTCGTTATTTTTAAAGGCCAGAAGGTAATACTAATAGATTTAAAGTTATTATAGCAGTAGTCAAACTAGTGATTATTTTCTTGACCAAGTTTTCAGGTGGTTGCCATATGTTTGGCTTCAATACATACAGTTTTTGATTTACCTCTGTGGCACATCAATCACTTTATAATGAAAAAGTTTTTCTTAGAATATTTACTAGGGGCATTGAGTGATCAGAAAATTGTCCACAAAGAGGTAAGATACAATGTGAAGGTGGGTAATGTGATTCACATGAATGAAGGCAACATTTGTGGAGTTGAGACCAAAGTAAACTTTTAAAATTCACAATTAGCCCAATGTACATAGATTGGAACCATTTCAGAATGAACTGTATACATGATTGCCATTTTGATCCAAAAATAGTAAAGTGTGCTTTTTCTAAGAATAAGGCCATACTCATATAACTATGAAACAAATATCAAAATCAAGACATTTAATTTTGATATAGCACATTTTTAATCCATACTTGATAGTAAAATTTTACTAATTACCCTAATAATATCCTTTATAGACATGTTTTTTCACAGCCAAGGAACCAATCTAGAATGATGTATTTCAGGTTTTTCATGTCTGTTTGATCACTTTCTTTAGAATAGTCTTTTGACTTTCTTGTCTTATATGAAAGTAACAATTTTGAAGAGTACAAACCAGTTTTTCTGTAGAATGTTCCTTAGTTTGAGTTTGTTATTTCCTAATGATGAGATTCAGATTATGCATATTAATGAATTATGACTATCAGATGCTTTTACTGTGTCCTTCTTAGTGCAACATATAAAAAGGCACATGGTATAGGCTTGGCCCATTTCTGATGTTAACTTTGATGTCTTTAATAAAGTAATGTTTGTCAGGTTTTTTCATTTTAAATTACTATTATTGCCATGTGTGAGGGAAAAGGGATTTGTGGAAAAGCACATTGAAATGATGTAAGTATCCTAATCTTGATCAAACTTCTACCACTAGTTTAAGTATCCATCTCTGTTATTACTGTTCTAATACCACCATTACTTCTGCATTTATTGGTTGACATATCACTATAAAGAAAACTAACCTTCCTTCCTCCCTTCCTTCCTTCCCCATTCTTCCTTTCTCCCTCCTCCTTCCTCCCTCCCTCCCTCCTTTTTCTTTCTTTTCTCTTTCTTTTTCTTTCTCTTTCTTTCTTTCTTTCTTTCCTTTCGTTCGTTCGTTCGTTCATTTGTTCTTTTTCTCCTTCCTTCCTTCCTTCCTTCCTTCTTTTTCTCTCTACACACATATACTGTGTAATCCATTATTTCCATTATTTTTTCATTTTCATTCAGATTTCTCTAGAATTGGACAGTGAAAGTCCATTTATATTGTCTGCTCTGTCATCACAACACTTTCTTGAAGCACAACCTTAAAAAGTGATGCCAAAGAGCCAATATCTATGGAAAGAATATTGAGACAAAGATAATGGAAAATTTGGAAAGACTGGGAAGTCCAAGATCAATTTGTTTGTATATGTCCTATCTGGAGCAGATCCTAATTATAGTAGGGAACTTTTTGCTGTGGAAGCTCTCTCAGACTTCTTTTAAAAGGGCACTAATCCCATGAGGGCACTAATGCAACACTGTTGGGATTAGGATTTCAACATAAAAATTTTAGGGGGACAAAAACATTCAGACCATATCAACAGACATAACAACATTTTGATTGTTATTATTAAAAGAGAATAAAATAATAATTGCAAATCTCGATATATGTGCCTTGTTGGTGATAAGGATTAATATTTGATAATGATATCTATTGGTATATAACCACAGGCATTTTTAAAAGTTATTAAGTGCCCATTTTCCCACATGTTAAGTGCATCCTTTAGACCTAAGTAGACATGCCGGGCGTGGTGGCTCATGCCTATAATCGCAGCACTTTGGGAGGCTGAGGCTGGCGGATCACAAGGTCAGGAGATTGAGACCATTCTGGCTAACACGGTGAAACCCCGTCTCTACTAAAAATACAAAAAATTAGCCGGGCGTGGTGACCCGCACCTGTGGTCCCATCTACTCGGGAGGCTGAGTCAGGAGAATGGCGTGAACCCAGGAGGCGGAGCTTGCAGTGAGCCGAGATCAAGCCATTGCACTCCAGCCTGGGAGACAGAGCAAGACTCTGTCTCAAAAAAAAAAAAAAAAGAATAAATAAAAATAAATAGACCTAAGTAGACGTTCCTCTGAACAAGATATACGAATGGCCAATAGGCATATGAAAAAGATGCTCAACATTATCAGTAATCAGGGAAATGCAAATCAAAACTACTTTATACCCATTAGAATGGCTAATATGTAAAAACAAAACAAAAACAGACAATACTTGTAAGAGTTTGTGAGGATGTGGAGAAAAGGAACCATCTTACATTAATTATAGCAATATAAAATGATATAACAACTGTGAGAACAGTTTGGTGATTCCTCCAAAAATTAAACACAGAATGATTGGATGGCCCAACCATCTAACTCCTATTTATATAACCCCCAAATTGAAAAGTGGTATTCAAATACTTGCTCACAAATATTCATAGAGGCACTATTTTCAATAGCCAAAAGGAAGAAACAACCAAAATATCTATATCCATCAACAAATGAATAAATTAACAAAGTGTAGTATATCATTACCATAGAATATATTTAGTCATGAAATGGAATGAAGTAATAGTGCCTCCTACAATGTGGAGGGCCCTCAAAAATGTCCTGCGCTAAGTGGAAGCCTTCTGATACACATTTGATCACTCTTGTCTTAAATATTAGAGAAATAATAGATAACTTTATGGAACATTTATTCTGCTGTGGAGATAATCATGAAAAGACAAATTCATCTATGACTTTTTCAGATGCTTGATATTTGGAATAGCATGCAAGTTGGTGAAAGCAAAAGAGTTGTAGTGAGCCTGAGTATGGTATTTTCATAAAGAGTGATGAAACTAGTTTCAAAAATAATTTTTTAAATTTTATTTCTCACTCCAAACAGGTTGAAGAAGTGTTGCTTCATGTTGCATGATTAAAAGATACATATTAAATTAAAATGTTCAAAATGTGAAAAATAAATATTTTTAGATAATTAATTTCATATTTATCTTGTAGTACTGTCCAATAGAACATATTGTGATGGAGATAATGTTCTCTATTTAAATTATTCAATATGGAAGCCCCTAGCATATGTGACTGTTAAGCTAAGAAATGTTAATACAACAAAAGGGAAGCTGCATTTTTAATTTTATTTAATTTTAATTTTATTTAACTTTGTTTTAATATGACTTCAAGTTAATTTTAATCAATTAATTAATTTAACTAACCACATGTGACTAATGGCTAGCATTTTGGGGAGTCCAAATCTATCTTTGACTCTGTTAAAAACATTTGGCTAATATAATTTTAGCATTGTTTTAGTGAATCTTATATCATCCCATTTTAACTAATTTTATATCTTTCTGAATTTGTTTTTCTCAAGAGTCCTCCTGTGCCATCCCACTTTCTCTTGTCCTGTCCCCACGATGGTTTCTAAGTGTTGAAATGTGGTAGGAGTATCAGTTCTGTGTGTTTGAGTATCCTTATAGTATTGTGGGAATGTCATCTGGTCATTGTGCTGTGTCATTATCCTTTATCTCTGGACCTCAGCTTCTATTCTCCGTGAGTCCTTTGTTTTCTATCTGGGTCTAGATTTCATAACTATGTCCTTTTGGTTGTAGAGAGTTCTGGTAACTGTACTTGCTAAGGGATAGAAACTCATTTGATCATTTAGCAATTGTGTTCATATGTAAACTTGAGAACTATGAGTTTTACCTCCTATAAGTCATTGACCTTCCTCTGACCCCTAAGTCTATTTAAATCCACATTTTTTTATTATACTTTAAGTTCCAGGGTACATGTGCATAACGTGCAGGTTTGTTACATATGTATACCTATGCCATGTTGATGTGTTGCACCCAATAACTCGTCATTTATATTAGGCTTATCTCCTAATGCTATCCCTCCCCCAGCCCCCCACCCCATAACAGGCCCCGGTGTTTGATGTTCCCCACCCTGTGTCCAAGTGTTCTCATTGTTCAATTCCCACCTATGAGTGAGAACATGCAGTGTTTTGTTTTCTGTCCTTGCGATAGTTTGCTCAGAATGATGGTTTCTAGCTTCATCCATGTCCTTACAAAGGACATGAACTCACTCATCCTTTTTTGTGGCTACAAAGTATTCCATGGTGTATATGTGCCACATTTTCTTAATCCAGTCTATAATTGATGAACATTTCAGTTGGTTCCAAGTCTTTGCTATTGTGAATAGTGTCACAATAAACATACGTGTGCATGTGTCTTTGTAGCAGCATGACTTATAATCCTTTGGGTATATACCCAGTAATGGGATGGCTGGGTCAAATGGTATTTCTAGTTCTAGATCCTTGAAGAATCACCACACTGTCTTCCACAATGGCTGAACTAGTTTACAATCTCACCAACAATGTAAAAGTGTTCCTGTTTCTCCACATCCTCTCCAGCACCTGTTGTTTCCTGACTTTTTAATGATCGCCATTCTAACTGGTGTGAGATGGTATCTCATTGTGGTTTTGATTTGCATTTCTCTGATGGCCAGTGATAATGAACATTTTTTCATGTGTCTGTTGGCTGCATAAATGTCTTCTTTTGAGAAATGTCTGTCCATATCCTTTGCCACTTTTTTATGGGGCTGTTTGTTTTTTTCTTGTAAATTTGTTTGAGTTCTTTGTAGATTCTGGATATTGCCCCTTTGTCAGATGGGTAGATTATAAAAATTGTCTCCCATTCTGTAGGTTGCCTGTTCACTCTGATGGTAATTTTTTTTTGCTGTGCAGAATTTCTTTAGTTTAATTAGATCCCATTTGTCAATTTTGGCTTTTTTGCCATTGCTTTTGGTGTTTTAGTGATGAAGTTCTTGCCCATGCCTATGTCCTGAATGGTATTATCTAGGTTTTCTTCTAGGGTTTTTATGGTTTTAGGTCTAACATTTAAGTCTTTAATCCATCTTGAATTAATTTTTGTATAAGGTGTAAGGAAGGGATCCAGTTTCAGTTTTCTACATATGGCTAGCCAGTTTTCCCAGCACCATTTATTAAATAGGGAATCCTTTCCCCATTTCTTGTTTTTGTCAGGTTTGTCAAAGATCAGATAGTTGTAGATGTGTAGTATTCCTTCTGAGGACTCTGTTCTGTTCCATTGGTCTATATCTCTGTCTTGATACCAAGACCATGCTGTTTTGGTTACTACAGCCTTGTAGTATAGTTTGAAGTCAGGTAGTGTGATGCCTCCATCTTTGTTCTTTTGGCTTAGGATTGTCTTGGCAATGCAGGCTCTTTTTTGGTTCCATATGAACTTTAAAGTAGTTTTTTGCCAATTCTGTGAAGAAAGTCATTGGTAGCTTGTTGGGGATGGCATTGAATGTATAAATTACCTTGGGCAGTATGGCCATTTTCACAATATTGATTCTTCCTATCTATGAGCATGGAATGTTATTCCATTTGTTTGTGTCCTCTTTTATTTTGTTGAGCAGTGATTTGTAGTTCTCCTTGAAGAGGTCCTTCACATCGCTTGTAAGTTGGATTCCTAGGTATTTTATTCCCCTTGAAGCAGTTGTGAATGGGAGTTCACTCATGATTTGACTCTCTGTTTTTCTGTTATTGGTGTATAGGAATGCTTGTGATTTTTGCTCATTGATTTTGTATCCTAAGACTTTGCTGAAGTTGATTATCAGCTTAAGGAGATTTGGGGCTGAGACAAAGGGGTTTCTAAATATACAATCATGTTATCTTCAAACAGGGACAATTTGATTTCCTCTTTTTCTAATTGAATACCCTTTATTTCTTTCTCCTGCCTGATTGCCCTGGCCAGAACTTCCAACGCTATGTTGAATAGGAGTGGTGAGAGAGGGCCAAATACTGGCAAACTGAATCCAGCAGCACACCAAAAAGCTTATCCACCACGATCAAGTTGGCTCCATCCCTGGGATGCAAGGCTGGTTCAACATACACAAATCAATAAACGTAATCCATCATATAAACAGAACCAAAGACAAAAAACACATGATTATCTCAATAGATGCAGAAAAGGCCTCCGACGAAATTCAACAGTCCTTCAAGCTAAAAACACTCAATAAACTAGGTGTTGATGAGACGTATCTCAAAATAGTAAGATCTATTTATGACAAACCCATAGCCAATATCATACTGAATGGGCGAAAACTAGAAGCATTCCCTTTGAAAACTGGCGCAAGACAGGGATGCCCTCCCTCACCACAATTTTTTTTTTTTTTTGTAAAATTTCAAATTCCTAACTCTTGGAATAAAGAAATCTTACCTGATGTCACCACAAATGCTGAAGTGTGTGTACCTCTCGGTGAGGAAGCCCTCAGACCCAGATCTTAGGTTTCTCCAGCCACTGTCACTACTATTTCCAGGCAATAGGAAGCAGAATTCTCCTAGAGTCTTCCAGAATCTCCAGGCCACAGTCAGGAAACAAAGAACCAGCACTGAAATTCTGGGAGATTCTCCAAAACTGAGTTTTTTGGCATGAGAAGATCATGGTCATATTCTCTCTCCTTTCTCTCTTCCCAACCTCAGCTGTCCTTAGCAGTTTTGAAAGACTAATTGGTGTGGTAAATTTCTTCACTTTGAGCTCACATTCCTCCTAGCACTTTAGCTTACTCTGAGATTAATTCTCTAAGTTTTGGCCATTGATATGTAAACACTCAGTTATAGGAATGTCCAAGAAATCTTTCTTTTGACAGCATGACTGGAAACTTGCAATTGACGTTTTATAAAAATCTAGTGTATACACTCAGACTTGCACTGCTGGATCGTCTTTCAGGGAAGTAATTTGTAGCCTCACCTCCGCTTTCAGCAGCAGCTTAGCCTCCATAAAACCACTCAGGGAACGGTAGGCCCACTGGCCTCATGGCAATTCCACTTTTCCCTTTGCCTGACCCTGCTTCCTCTCACTTTTCTCTACAGGTGTGAATCTCTAATAAATTTCTCACATGCTAAACTGTCTCAACATCTGCTTCCAGAGAACTAAACCTGGGGCATTTAGTTTGAAGTTCAAAGCTGAGCACTGACTTTTCCTATTCCGTTTCTTTTTTTGTTTGTTTTTTATCCTAGGCAGTGTCTTCCTGCCTCTTATCTGTAGCAGTAAACCTAATCCCCTTGGCCTAGTCTTAATTGCAAGATAATTCCATGGAGGAAACATAACATTAAAAACAGAAAAAAGAAAATACTTTGGATGACATTTCAAAGCATTATCCTGCTTTACTTCTTTACTTGGCTACATTAACCCCAGGAAAATTGAGGTCAGAAATCTGACTTTTCTTTTTGAAACTTCTGTGCAATTAATGAATTTCAGGAGAAAATGAGTTAAAAATTGCAAAATATAAATGGATACACCCTTGTTTTTCATAGCCTTACCAAACTGAAATCTGCATCTAAAATAAGTTTTAATACATTCACTTAAAAATTTCCCTAATCATGTGTTAATAATTTAACATTTACAGTGGAGCAAAATCTCAACAACCATGACATTTCCCCTTTCTAGCCAAAGCATAGCTCCCTGGAGAAATAAGGGTATATTTTATGATTCCCTTTCATTTGCATTTTATAAGTGCCAGGACCTTCGGCTGATTTCTGCTTTCTCTGCATGTAAATTCCCCAATGTTTGGGTAATGCAGTGAGGAGGAGATGTTCTAACTAGGAGGGACTGTGAAAGTGGTGACACTTCATGTATAAAATACTGCCAGGGAACGAAGATTTGTACATAATGAATCCAAGTTGCCAAAGGTACATTTTCAAGTGTTAGAACTTTATAATTCTTAGATGAAAAAGGTTCTAAAACACATGATAGACATCTTTTCTCTCAAATGCGGCTGATTGCTCATGGTTTGATGTTGATGCAATATTTGGGAGATTAATGCCACTAAGGATATGGCTATGTGTTTGTCCAACATAAACCATCCAAGGGCACTTCCTTCACAAGTCAGACACTTGGTCTTCTTTCTGAATGCTCTTATTTTATCTGGCTGCAGACTACAGTAGCTCTATTTCCTGATGAAATCTAAATTGAGTTTTAATTTTTAGTGTTAGTAAAACAGATCACTAAACCAGGGAAAGTAATGTGCAAAATGTGTGCTTACAGTGGATAAAGTCCTTTAGGCCCTTCTGATAAATAAAAATTTGCGAGATATGTAATTAATGTTTTAGCCTAGTGTCTCTGCTTTTCTTTGATTATAGTATCTCAGATTTATGGCCAGCTCTATAATTGATATGTAATAACTTTAACTACTTCTCCAACACCTTCAACTATCTCTTTGACTCTCTCTCTTTATTTTAGATGCTTCCTTCCTTACCCCCACTCCCATAGTCAAAGGAATGTGGTACTGCCAGTTAGTACTCATTCAGAAGTCATTTACCATGCATCCACCTGTTTTCCAGCTTCTAAGCTATTGTTATTGTGTCTACTCTCCCATCTTCCCATCTTCTTGATTGTATGAGTTATAAAAAAAGAAATTCCTTTCCCGAAGATAGCTGGGATTGCAGAAAAGCAAAATTAGATGTTCTATCCTCAATAGTTTGATGTTCTCCCTCACAACACTCTTTTTTACTCGTTAGGCTTTATTACTTCTGGAATCAGTGTGTTCTAGTATCAGCTTTTGTCATACTTTTCTCTCTATGGAGTACTCTCTAGCACTGTGGAATTGGAAGAAAAAGCAGCCGAACAAAACAAAATGACAAAAACACTTACTTAGGCAAACATAATCTCTCTCCAGAATAATGCACCTGGATGTCAGGGTGGCCCACATACATTCATCTGCCTCTCCTATGTGTGTTGTTTGATATACTTTGCCTCGTGGTCACCCTTTGTTTTCAGATGCAGAGTTTCTGCTTAACCCTGGCATTACATTATCTACTCTTAGTTTTTAGCTTCTAGACCTTTCTGTCTCTGTACTTTTTAATGCGGGGACCTTCTATTCTTATTTCTCAAATCTTTCTATACCCATTTCTAACTAACGTTAGATATATATGTATTCTTTACAGAAGTCCTGTTTGTGGACCTTCACACTGTGTAAAATTTGTTGCTCTGAAATTCAGTATGTAAAATAGGCTATGGTATCCTCTGATTTTGCTTTTGATTTTTTCCTTCTATTACATGCCCTACCAGAAAAGTCTGAAGTCTTCTGTTCTTCAGAACACTCCCAATTTTTAGTTACCTGGTTATCTTTTATTTCTTTTTGACTATCTTGACCACATTAGATAGGTGCCATGCTGATTGCCCTTGCAGAACTTCCAGTACGAACTTTATTCTGGCCATTATGTTTTTCTGTGATTTTTTTTTCCCCCCCACTAATTTCACAGTCACCATGTGGCGTTTGCTCCCAGTATTTTGGAAAAGGTTTTGTTTCTTGTCTACACGTTTTTTGTCGGTATATCATGGCTTTGAGCAGAATTTTAGTAGAAAAATGGCCCTAGTAAAAATATCATCCTTTGTTTATGATAATTTGTTTGCTTCTTTTTTTTAAGTCTTCTTTGTTTATACTCATTTCTCATTTAGTAAATCTTTCCCCTTCTTTGGACCAAAATGGTGGAAAGTGTAAAAGCACTTAGGATACATGACACTGTAACATTCCCTATATTTGGATTATTGTCAAAATCCTGCAATCAACTGATTAAATATATTTTAATCCATTTTGATGAATAAACACAAGATGGTAATGTATGATACATTCATTATTGAATCCGGTTCCGGGGATTCAAAGAGAACATACAGCTTCTTCCTGGAAGGAAGATCACTGTATAAAGTGGGAGGAAGCCATGTGAAATGATTACTACAACTGCCTATCATGACTCCTCTTACAGAGATAAGAACAGTTTGTAAGCTAGTCCTGTATGGGTGGGTCACATAAATCAGAAAAGGATGGGCACCGTCCTAACTCTTTCCTAAATGTGATGCCATCTGCTTTCATTTCATGCAACCTCTTTGTTGAAAGATACCAGAGTTTCTGAAGGAAAAAAGGTATACCTGGTTCTAGCTCAGGGGCCAAAATAGAATTGCCTTAAAACCTGTTTGCAAATTTCCATATTCAGTTTTTTTTGGGGGGGAGTGGGTGTTCCTGTCATCTTCGGATTTTCATTTACTCAGTAGCAGCATTAATTCAATGGCAAGCTCACAGCTTGGGTGGCCATTTTACCTTATGCCATCCCCAGGGCTTTCCTAAATCCAACTTGTTTTCCCATTTGTTATTTGTCCAAAAAAAAAAAAGGAAAAAAAAAAAAGAAAAAAAAAGTAGGCCCCAAAAGCTACATGTGGCAAAACAAAAGCTGGATATACTATTTTATGATGAGAGTAAATAATGCTTAACATGTTTCATATTCATCAGAATAATTTCCTTATGTTTCCATCATTTGGCCATGGGGAATTTCTTTCACACTAAAACCTGTTCCCTGGCTTCGCAAACACCGTCTAGCTCCGGGACCCTCCTGACCTCACCAGTCTGTTCCATTGCTGCTGAAATAGTGCTTTTCAAGAAAGAAAATATGTTCTGCTCTATTTTTTCACTGTTCCATGTATGAAGTTCTAATTATCCGTAATGGAAATTATACATATATAATAGGGGAGAAAGGACCTTTCTCAAGTATCATCTGTTTTCTTTCTAATCTCTTGTCAGTCTAACAAAATGTTTTCAGAATCTGAACTTGGTGCTAATTAGATTCCATCAAAGATCTCATGATATTGCCAATTCACTGACCTTTGCTGTAGTGACGTTTGAAGACAGTTATATTTTTAGAAATCTAGCACATCACGTAGTAACTCAATCAATATTTGCTAACCATGAAGAATGTATGTTTTATACTCCAAGATATTTTAACAAATTATCAACTCCACTCATCACTTTATTGTGATTTTTTTTTTTTTTTTTTTTTTTTTGAGATGGAGTGCAGTGGCATGATCTTGGCTCACTGCAACCTCTGCCTTCCGGGTTCAAGTGATTCTTCTGCCTCAGCCTCCCAAGTAGCTGGGACTACAGGTGCACACCACCACATCCGCCTACTTTTTCTATTTTTAGTAGAGACGGGGTTTCACCATATTGGCCAGGATGGTCTCGATCTCTTGACCTCGTGATCTGCCTGTCTTGGCCTCCCAAAGTGCTGGGATTACAGGTGTGAGCCACCGCACCCAGCATTTATTGTGATATTTTAAGATTTTTGACCACTTTGTATGTGATGCACATTGAAAAGCAAGCCCTTTACATTAGACTGCATTCAATTCCATTCTTACCAAATAGCTTAGAAAAATCAGTATTGTAACATTGGCTATTCTTGGATATTTTTTAATGATAAATACATGTGAATTATTTACCTTTTTTGTCAAGACCTTAAAAGGACTGTAATTTAGACACTAGACACATGTTGCATTGTGGATTTTGGAATAACATGTTTTAACAGAGTGTATTAAGCATTCAGAAGACTGATTCTTTTCATGCCCTTGATAATAAATTCACTTTTCTCATGCAATGAATTCACTTGAGATTCACAGTCTCCTCATAAACCTTGCAGTAAAATGTTTAACCTCAGATTTCAAATGCTATAGTACATTTTATGATAATAAATATTATCCCTATGGGATTGTGAATTTGGTGATCATACACAATGTTGCAGTGAGAGAGATCTTACCTCCCACATGTAACATATGGAGGTCTCATTTGAGTATTTGATTACCAGAATTCATCAAGATTATTTTTAAGTACACATATGCATCCTGCATTTTTATGCACATGAATGGAGTTTTTCTTAGTCTCAATATAATTACCCCTTAAAGCAAATCATAATTTTAAAAAATTGGAGTAAAGCCTTTGCTGTGTTTTGTTAAATTAGGTTGAATTTTACTGTGGAATATTTTAACATCTAATAAATGCTATGAACATTTAAGAGTATTTTGATTGGAAATAAAGCTCATTTTTCATTTTCAATTTCTGAAAAGAATGTCACAATTCTGGATTCTACTACAAAACTTGAAGCATTGGGTGCACTTTGAGATAAGGTGACGTGAAAAATATATTAATAAATGCGTAGGTAACATTCTTATCCAGTCTAAGAATTCCACGTGCCTACATCAAAAGAAATGAACACATACTTTGTGACATTCTAAAGAAATCCTTATCCTTTGAATGTTGATAATCTTCTTAAAATTCAAGAAACAACTTCCCTAGGATTTAGTATGTCATATAACCAATTAATAAACAAGCAATGACAAAATGTGAGAAATAATCCTCCATTCCAAATGTCTCTTGAATGTTGAACATATGTAAGCATTGAGGTAAGTATTGTATTATGGTGGAATCAAAAATAAATATTATCCATTATCTGTTAGAATAACCTAAACAATAAAAAATTATTTAAATATACAAAGCAAAAAAAAAACCCCACAAAATAATAAAATAAAAACTTTTGTCTTGCTCTTGCTCTTTTTAAATGTAGATTGCTCTTTTTAAATGTAGGGAATCTGCATGTCATACTCAGTTACGGACATCCAGATATCTGTTCCATCCCTACATTACTATCCATGACATCCACAGCAGCGGAAGACAAAGCTCCCTCTTGAGATTAAATACTCTGGCCCAGAAATAACATATGCCATCTCCACATTCAACTTACTGGCTAAAATAATCCCATAACCAGTCCTAACTTAACAGGACTAGGGATGTGTAATCCTTTTATGAACCCAGAAGGAGAAAAATCTCCAGTGACCACTGGTAATGCCTGCCATACACACAATAGCCTCCATCTTGAAGGTTAATCAATACAGGCAGACATGGACGTGAAAGCAATCACTAAATCATTTATATGAGGGTACACTTCACAATGGTAGTGAAAGGTACAAGGAGACAGTTGATTTTAACCTTAAACCTTAAAAAATTAATAATCTTACTGCAAAAGACAAAGTAGGACTTAGGTAAACACAGGTATTCCAAATAAAATCAGTGATTACTTAAACTTTCATGATCTTATTGTTGTCTCTTTCTACACACACACACACACACACACACACACAGTTCTCGTCTTCCTCCTTCTCCTTCTTCTTTTTCTTCTTCCTTTTCTCCTTCTACTCCTCTTCTCCTTCCTCTTCTCTTTCTCCTCCTCCTCTTTCTTTTCCCCAAGAAAAACAATCTCAGCCACTCCACAAGGACTTATTTGTTTAAAAACTAATCTCTGTCTTTACTGGTATCAGTGGTTAGACTTTGAGACAGTATTTTATGTCTTTTACTTTATCAAAATGTTGATACAATTCTCATTTAGAAATCATAGTAATTTTAAGTGCAGAAGTTTATACATGAAATAAATGTTAGAGAATCAGTGAACTATAATTTGACATTAAAATTATTTAAAATGTTGGTGGAATTCATGGCCATGATTTTATTGCACTATTTGTCATTTTCTGGAAAATACAAGTTATTGACTCAGACTTGAATTAAATTAGACTAACCCCAAGCAATATATAAACTGCATGATTTTCCATTTAAAGAATGATTCATATTTCCTTTTGAATATTTCTTTCTATCGGTAACACATGTAAATATGAGAAATTTGACTTCAGATCTAGAACGTTAGAACTGGAATTGTCTGGAGATAGACCTTGTCCCTGGCAGTCAAAGCAGCAGAACAAGAGAGAAAATCTGAATGACAGTAAACAGATTGGTGCCAGCAACACTGAGAACCATATATGAAGAGTAAGGTGGAATCAGAAATGCTTTCAAAATAATAGGAAGGCCTCACGCAGTAGGGCAGAGAAACATTAACTGAAAGCAGACTGCCAAAATCAGTCACTCAGCTTCACTAAACCTCTGAGCCTTACTTCTTTCATCTACTAAATAAAGACATAAAGATGATCAGAAAGGGAAGGGTGTGTGGACAGTTTTGTACAAAACCACTTGTATGCTATGGTGATTACAGGTTTCATAAGTAGAGCCAACCTCCAGAAGTCTCCCTCCTTTTACTCCCCGCTGCCTAAAGTACTCCCGTGTCAAGCATAAGACTGTAATACACTTTAGGATGTAATTCTCTCTGGGCAGATAAGTCATTATTAATCACGAATAAATAGGAATTTAACATATTTATGTAACAGGAATTTAGATAAGGACACACGGCACATGCAGTATTCAAAATGAGAAAGAAGTGCAGGGCAAATGCTACTGACATTATGAAAACAACAAAACAAGTAAAATCCAACAGTCTCAGGAGAAGAAAGCAGGAGAAGAAAGCTGATAGAACTTAAGAGGATTAGGCTCCTACAGAAACTTTGCTAACATCCCAGCTATGATAAAGGCAATTGGAGCAGGAGTGTTTCAACTGTGGTGTAATATCTCATAGTATCTGCCATACTGGTCTAACCAGGTCACTGTTTTTACTATTAGATTTTCTCCACTTATTATCATTATTATTATTATTTTATTTTTGAGATGGAATTTTGCTCTGTTGCCCAGGCTAGAGTGCAGTGGCGTGATCTCGGGTCACTGCAACCTCCACCTCCCGAGTTCAAGCAATTCTCCTGCTTCAGCCTTCTGAGTAGCTGGGTTTACAGGCACCCACCACAACGCCTGGCTAATTTTTGTATTTTTAGTAGAGACGGGGTTTCACCATGTTGGCCAGACTGGTCTCGAACTCCTGACCTCAAGTGATCACCTGCCGTGGCCTCCCAAAGTGCTAGGATTATAGGCATGAGCCACCGTGCCTGGCTCTCCACTTATTATTATAAATGCTATTTTGTTTTGAACCTCTTAATGTATAAAGTGTTTTGTTTGTCTGTTTTGTACTTGTATTCATAATTATCCAGGATAGATGGTTATTTTTATCTAATTGTTTTCTCAGTTGCCTTTTTACGCTGATAAATAATATAAACATATTTCCTCTACTCCACTTTTTTTCCTTTGATTAATGTGGTAATTATTTACTATCCTTGTGAGTTTTGAGGCCTCTATATACTTCTGTTCGGTAATCTCAATGATCCGGGGTCATGGAGCCTCTGTGATAGTCTCTCAAAGGTCTCCATCATAATCCTCCATTATACGAGTGGATTTATTTTTCAAGTAATGATCATGCTTTGATCTGACTTTTTATTTGGCATGTATGATATTTCAAACAGCAGTATTACTACAAGATAATTAATCTTTATTGCAGTAAAAGTATATTGGCACCTGGATTGCCTCATGCATTCATGTTACCTTGCATAGTAGCTGAGCACTGCAATTCGTGAGCATTTTGCTTTCCTGCTAGGAAACTTTCCCATCCCTTGGGGAGAAATTGCCTGCTGGGGTCTGATGCACACATTATCTGTCTAAGCTCTTTTTTTTTTTTTTTTTTCTGACAGACTAGACCATGAGTTCTAAGAAAATGGGAAACAAATCTACATTGTCCACCACTGAGTATTCATGTTAGCCCAGTATCTACTACATAATGAAAACTCAAATATTTGTTGAGTAATTAAATTAATCAGGATTGATTTTTAAACATTTCTACTATATGTCTATTCTTACGTTCTAAGACAGATACTTTCCTGTCCTCTTATGCTAAGTATAAATAAAAAGTAGAGAAATCATTCCAGATACTTGTGATTTTTTACCATCCTCGTATGCAAAAAGCTGTGAAAACATATTAAGTTAAAGTGAGAGTAATATTTTGCTTCACAAATTTGGTGAAATATTGATCCAGATTAATCCAATGAGTCATTTTCTTACGTATCTTTTACCTTTCTCTTCATGGTCTGTTATTGTCCCTGGACATGGCCCAATAGAAACTGAATAATAGTATCCTTTTCTTGGCAATCTCCACACACAAACTCTTCCCTATTCTGCTCCAGTCAGTCAGACCTACTGATGTCGAGCTCCTATTCTGCCTAGTTTCTCGAAATGCAGCTTTTCTCAACTTGGATTAATGTCCCCACCCCTTCTCACCTAACTAACTCCTAAGCACTCTTCACTACTTAGTGTAGGTAAGACATTATCAGCAGAGGCCTCCTTGACCCCATATCTTGGCTAAGCCTGACTAAAATGTCAACACCTAAATCTCCCAGAAAGAATCCTAAACGTACCAATTTTCACCTGTATTATACTTTCCTATGTGTATGTTTGCCTCCTCAGTTGGACTACTTACTCTCATAGAGTACTAAGAACATTAGCTATTATAGCATCCCTGACACCTGATACATACAGTGCCAAATAACTATCCAGTGACTGTAGAGAAGACACGTTTGTGTTCTATGTTGTATTATCTCTAGAGGCACACTAACATTTAATTCAAACGTTCTTTATGTGATTTAGAATAATTGTTAATCGATACCATTCTACTGGTAAAAGCTACATGTGAAGTCAAATTGTCCCTGAGAGAATATCAAGATATGGACATACAATTGGGAAAATCAAATACTGAATCCATGCTGCTGTAAGTGCAGCATGGATTAATGAGATTGCTTAACCAAATGTATGGATTAATTATCAGGCAATTTTTAAGGAAGAATGAAATGTGAAATGTTAACAAGACTTATAAAACTGTTGCTGTTAGATGATGCAATTGATTGTAATGACTGTAAAATAAAAAGATCAAGGCAAGCAATTACATATTAAAAACAGAAATAAATATAGTAATGCTTCCTGGAAAACTGAGGAAAAATGTACCCTTTATGTATAAAGGATAAATGTCATGTTTAATAATGAATTGCAGATTAATAGTAAATAAATAAAAACTTCAATGTCAATTTAGAGTTTACATTCTGATCTATAATAACCATTGAAAAATACCATACAAACATATTTTTCATTTCCTTATTTTTCCTTCTGTAAATTCATGAAAGGGTGATCATGGAAAAAGTGAGGTTTGGTAAATATATTTTTATATAATTACATTTAAATACTGGAAGATTTCTATTCTTAACATATTTTAGGCTTATTTAAAAAACAACTTTATTTAGATACACAATTGTGAAAATTTCACATTTTAAGTGTACATTTCAGCATTTCTTTTAGTATATTTACTGAGTTGTTTAATTTTCACCAAAATCCAGTTTTGGAACTTTCCCATAAGCCCAGTTCCCATAACCCCTCATACCATTTAGAACTTTCCCATAACCCCAGTACCCATAACCCCTCATACCATTTTCAGCCAATCCTTATTCCCACCTCTAGCACCATGCAATTACTGACATACTTTTTGATATGGAAAATTACTATAAATGGAATCATGCAAGTTGTGGTCCTTTGTGACTGCCCTCTTTTACTTAGCTTAATGTTTTTGAGATTTTATCCATGTTGCAGCATGTATAAATATTTTAAAAATTTTGTTGAAGGCATCAGCCTCAATTTGTATTTATTCATTATGCTATTTCTTCTAATTCATGGATTTATGTTTTCATGACTACATCTATTTCTTTATACTCCCTTTGTTTTATTTTGAAGATTTATTTCAGTCAAAGCATTTACACTTTACAATAGATAAAGATGATATAAAACACATATTGTACATCTTTCTTCTATGAAAACATGGTTGCAGATATGGTTAATTCTCTTGAGTAATGTAAAGCAATCAGAGTGACTGGTTCACAATATGATCACAAGTGGTAACAAGTGAGCAAAAGTCTCTTTGGAATACTTGAAAAACTCATTTATTTCATCCACTGTAAATAGACAAATATTTAAGGAAAAAATGTCCTTTCAAAATTAGGCAACACATCTAAGAATTATTGTTCTCTAAGACTTTAACATAAATACAGCAATTTTTCTGCAAATAAGTGAATGCATTATTATGACTAATGAGGAGAAAGCATTTTGAAGGAGACAAAGTAGAGATGAAAATGATGAATATTTTATGAATAAGGGAGAAATGTCATGTTCAATAAAATTAGTAATAAAGGAATAAAAACTGGAATGTCAATTAAGAGGTTACATTCTGATTTCTAATAACCATCGAAAAATACCATACAAACATATTTTCCATTTCTTTAATTCCCCACCTGTAAATTCATGACAGGGTGATCATGGAAAAAAGCATCAGAACACAACAGGGCACAAAGTCCTGGCTGGTTTACTATCTGTCCCTAGAAACCAGGTCTATGCACTCCACCTTCTAAGCTTCCTTTCCTTTAGTCCATTTAATTCAACAGCTATTTAATGAGGAAATATATGGGTTACATTGACAGGTAACACAAACCACTTGCTATCAGGAAATCTATTGTCAATACTGCTGTGATGAACTTACAGGTCCATGTGTCTTTTTGGAAGAATGGATTGAATAAAGAAAATGTAGTCATATACACCATGAAATATGACACAGTCATAAAAAAAGAACAAAATCATGTCCTTTGCGGTAACTTGGAAGCAGCTGGAGGTCATTATCCTAAAGCAACCCCAAAGCAGAATCAGAAAACCAAATAGTACCTGTTCTAATTTAGAAGTGGGAGCTAAACAGTAGATACTCATGAATATAAAGATGGGAACAATGGCCACTGGGGAAAAAAGAGTGGGGAGAGGGAAGGAAGGGGTAAAAAAAAAAAAATTTCCTATTGAGTACTATTCTCACATCCTAGGTAATGGGTTCAAGCATACTCCAAACCTCATGCAATATACCTTTGTAACACATTTGCACATGTACCCCGAGAACCTAAAATAAGAGTTGAAAATAAAACCCTAAAGTCTATCTAAGAGGAAGATGAGGAAAATGAATTTAAGGGAAAGATGAGGAAAATGTATTTCTACCTGCAGTTCTACTTTGATAGAACTGCCCATCGGCTACAACTACTAGTAAAGGTTTTCCTTAATGAAAAGATTTATGTTCTAGACACCCACATGGCACCAAAGGAAGCATTCAGGTGGCAAATGGATCAGTCTAGAATTACTCCAATTGTCTTGAGAAAAATACTTCACCTCTCTAATTTTCAATCGCCTAATCTATAAAATAGGGATGATAATAACCACCCCAATGTTTTTAAGAATTAAAAAAAGCAAGATTCTGTATATACAGTATAAAGAACATTGCCTAGCACAAGATATATTAGTTTTATTATTTATATTGCTTTATCATCATCATCATTGTCATTACTATTTTTCTTTATGAAAGAGATTTGTCAGATGAAGCTAGTTAATTCAAAATAGTTATTGAATCACCTAACTAAATTATTTTTCTGTCAGTGACCAGCCATGTGATTGTGGAAAGGTTCACTGTGTCTCAGTTTCCTTGTTTTCCAAATAAGGGTGGTAATATCATTTGCCTCACAGTACTGATGGTATGATTAAGTAAGATAATAACTTCCTGTACTAATGACAGTTTCTGACATGAGGTAAGTGTTCAAGAAAGGCTTTTTATTATTATAAATATTAATATTATTTATTCCTTTCTTCATTTATTCTATTTTTTGAAATAGCAAACAATAAATGGTAGTTATTATTGTTTACAAGAACAATATATTTATTAGCACCATGACTTGCTAAATCTTCTAAGAAACAGACATGGGATTAATAATAGTAGCCATTATTAAGTGAAGGCATGAACACAGTTATCATAAACGAAAGATGTGTAGGCTCCAATTAGGTTAATTTTCGCTTCATAATGGATGTAGACTTTCTCACCTGGTTGATGAGATATTCTACCAAAAAGAGCATCCCTTTTCTAGAAAATGACCCCTTAAGAGGGACAAACAATATGTAACTAAACGAATGACCTAGAAAAGTCAGTGGGGTGGGAGTCTGAAGATTTTGAAGAGCAGTAGGTGAAAAAAAAGTGACAGGTCATGCTTGAAGGAGAACAAGTAATACGTGTCATAGAGTGAGGAAATGGAAAGTATTTCTGGGAAGTAAGGATCCACTGATGATATTAGGCAGCTGTGTGGAGCCTGGGAGACTAGGAAGAGTGTCAAGACCATCAACATTAATAAATTGGAGGTCAGCAGATCATGCTGCTCATCAGTCAGTGTCACTGGTGATAAATGTTTTGAGGGGAAAGGTCAGTGAATGGGAGGTGACTGGAGTATTCCCGAGAAACAGCAGTCTTCTGTTAAACAGGAGGCTCTTGGAATACCAACACGTGATCATTAGACCTGTCATGTCAGTGAACAAGGCCAAAATGAAATCAGAGTGAGGACGCCAAGAGTTTTAATAAACTGGAAAAAAAATGGATCACAGTTAAATGTCTTTCTACCAAACCATTACTCTTAGATACTTCACATGAAAATGTCAATTCCTGTTTTACAATGTTCTTTTTTTTTTTTTTAAAGTAAGTACATGATATCTAAACAATTGTAAAATAAGCCAGTGCTTTTTTAATTTTGCAGTTGTTCAGGTATTTTCAATGAAAGTAAATTTGTGAAGGTATAACCAGAGGACACAATGTCAGTTTAGGATCTCTGCTGACCAAACAATGCCAACAATTAGGCAAGGGGTACATATTAAGATAAGTGGATGATATTTGTTTGAGTTGGACTAAATTTATAGAAGGGATATGTTACATCATTTTTAGATCAAGGACTAATGCATTTATCAAGCAAGGCCTAATGATGAGCAGAGTGTGCTGGAAACACACAGGCCCAATTCTACGAATTAGTGACAACCTGAAAAATGGGAACTAAAAACTCTCTCTCAGTACTGCTGCTTTAATTAAATGAAATAATGTATATAAAAAATCTATTAGATTGGTGTGAAACGTAATTACGGTTTTGGCCACTACTTTTGAACCAGTCTAATAGTAAGATGAGAGGCATGTGTTAGGTCGAAATGGTAGATTGTTTGTGTGTTGGGGGGGAGGGGGTGTGTGTGTATGTGTATGTGTGTTCATGTGTCATGAAATTTAGTTTTATCTTATTTTAAATTTGATACTGATTTTATGCAGATAATGTATTAATTGAACAAATATATATTGAGCCCCAGGTACTATTTAGGTACCAGACGTATAGCAGGACCCACATAGTTAATATCCCAACCTCACATAATTTATATTCTAGTGAAAGGGAGACAGATGATCAACAAGGACACGCATAGCATATGTTAAGTTGTCTATACATTAAGGTATCATAGATACAGAGTGCCATTGGTGACAGGACATTAGGACTGTAAATTTAGATATCTTAGACGTTTGTGAGTGAGCAAGAACAAGTGTAGTAGGGGAATGTTTGGAGAAATAGTAGTGGGCTTGATCACGTAGGATTCTGGAAGCCGTTCAAGGGACTTTGCTTTGTTCACTGAGGGATATGGGAAACCATTGAATGTTATGAGCAAAGGAGTTGCAGATAGAATTAATGTTCCAGTTCCTATTTTAAATGTCTCCAAGAATCTTTCTTAACTTCCCAGAACACCAGATTGAGAAATTGCTATTCTTATCCCCTTTATTTGGGCAAAGAAATGGAAGCCCAGAAAGGTTGAGTAATTGGCCAAAGTCATATAGTAACTAGTGACTGAGCTGGATTTTGAACCCACGCAGGTTCAACTACATAGAATTAGAATCTTAACTACTTCTAATCTTTAATGAAACACTCCTTAGGGAGTGCTTTTCCCTTGGATTGTCTTCCCCACCGCCCCCATCCCTCAGATTGTCTTTTTTTTTTTCTCTCTCTCTCTCTTCTCAAGCATAGTTTTTACTGGTCTTTTAAATATGATTTCCTGTACTTTCTTCTGTTGTTTCTTTCCTTCCTTTCTTTCTTTCTTCTTTAATTTTCTTCCTTCTTAACTTCCTATCTTTATTTCCTGAAGTAAGTTAGGTATTTTTCATGTATTATGTCGTTTATCCTATCATATCTTTTGGCCATGCACTCTCTTTTTCGTTTTCTGTGTATTTATTCTAAGCAGAGTTTATCTAATTTAGTGCAGTTTACTGTCTTGCTACTCAAGATATAGTCCTCAACAGCAAAGGCTTGGGAGCTTGCTAGGAGCTGGGCTGTGTCCCACAGTCTGTATTTTAGCTGGATCCACAGGTGATCTGTAGGCATGCTGGCATTTGAAATACACTTTACACGCAGACTGGGAGATACAGCATAGGATTTTTCCTCAGCTTTTCTCACTTTCTGATGGGTTTTTGAGTAGAATCTGTTTTTCAGATTTACAGCTGCAGAAAATGCCAAATGCAACAATAATCCCATATTCATCATCAATAATAAATTTATTTAAATCAGCCCTGCTGAATAAAAACTGGAACCATTTTCTCACTATGTAATACATAGGAATATAAATTTCAACAATGTGAGCCACAGCTCGCACCACTTCTAGAATACTTTTGGCCTTTGCTTCACTATTTTTTTCTTGAAATGCACATTTCAAGAATGCAATGAACCAATTCTAGTTCTTTGCGTTAATTTTTCTTCCTACCCCAATGGTGGTGGTTGTTTTGAAATGGAAGTCACTAAATAATCTTAGAAAGAAAGATATTGATGGAAAGAAAGAATACTGTACTCTATCCCTCTCAAAAGGAGTACACCGTTCTCCAGTCTCTGAGACAGGGCAAAAAGTAGAGCCAAAATAACATGTCTTCTTACCTCCCTCTAGCCCAGCAGGTTTATTCAATTTTTAATGGCAAAATATCCATTGAAAACCAGCTGTGCTTCTTAGGTCACTGCTATAATTAGAAAATATTTCCAGATTTTGAAAAAACCCAACTCTGAGAATTAGTTTTCAGTGTTCTCATGAGACTCAGAGAAGTTTAAATACCTACCCGAATTACTAAGTGATAGAGCCAAAAGCCAAGAGCCAAGACACACACCAATACACAGAATCCCAATTTAATGCCTTTCTACTAATATGCTCTGCATTTTTAAGAAAAATATTATGAATAGCAGCATGAGTACTTTCCAATGGCATTAGTTATCAGTTTCATTTCACATTTCACTGCCACTTTTGTAGCAGACATGGTTCCACATCTTCTAATTGCATTCCCAGATCTCAACCACTGCAAATATCTTCAGGTCACCTATTTTGCTTAAATGGTGGCTTCTGTGTGGGTAAATCTGGTGCCTTCTGCCTTGAGCCCCAGCTGTTTGCATCCTGCTGTGTGTGATTGTGAGTGACTGAATGTTGGACAGCTGCAACTTCAGAAAAAAAAAAAAAGGGCCAACACTTTTCCCTACTAGTGCATTCTTTAATTGTGTTGTTCATGGACTGGTTATGAGCACAGATAATAAATTCTCTCTTTCTGAAATATTTTGGTCCTACTTTTATCTCATTATGTGTGGGACCTAGAGTTACAAAGTGGAGAAGCAACCAGTAGATAAAGTAAGAAATGTTTAATCCGAAATAATTTGGCTTTATTAAATTTATGCAAATGTTTAAAGCCACAGTGTTATGTATAGATATGAGTCAAATTGCTCTATGTTTCCCAGGCCACCTTTACCTGCTGTTGGCCATACAATATTTTGATGTCAGATTCCTGTAAGACTTGTAGACCTTGAAATGTTCAAGGACTGAAAATAGCAAATGAGAACTTGGGGGGCATTATATCAGCCAAGTCATTATTTTACTTGGAAAACTTAATTCGGTTAAACCAAATAGTAATTTAAGATGAAACCCATGTGTATGCAACTGCCAAAGAGTCTGTTTATTTAAAGAGCTTTTATTTCCTTTAATAACAGTCCTTGAATATCATTTATAGCATATTCACTTTTTTAGTTGTAGTATTTTTAGTTTTAAATGTCCTGAAAGTATCTATAACTAATTAGTCCATTGAGTGTACTGATTAAACTAATTTACATTTTATAATTCTAGAAATAAAATACGAATGAAAAGTTATTCTAGAACACATTGCAAATAAATGAAAAGAAATGAAAACCAGTTTAAAATAACCAAATGTTCAAAGTAGTCTTATTGCAAATCCATTTTAATATATTCCAAGATAAATCATTCTTGTTCTTAAAACTTTGCTGACAGATATTTTCTTCCTTTGGTTATTGTCTTTTATTGTCCAAGCATTTTAATATGGTAAATATGTAAGTACTACTTCACCTAGCTGTACTCACAATGCCTAAATTATCTGAAAAGAGTTTCTGGTCTATAAAAGCTCTGTCTCAGACCTGTTATAAATTGTAAAGTGCTATGAGCCAATTCAACAGTATTTAATGTCAATTAAGCCAACAATAATTATGGAGCAGGAATTATATGGCAGGTACATCATTAGACTCTAGAGAGGCAGACATGAAATGGCAGTCAATCTCAGCTCATTAACATTGGAATGAGATAAGAATTTTGATTGTTTCGAGGTGGTGAAGCATAATGATGGATATAGAGAAGCATAATGTATACATATATAATTAAAATAATCAAATATTTAAAATGTAACAAATATTAAATATAAAATATTTCATATTTAATGTATATCTCATAAATGTGTGTTTGTGTGTATTTTAAGCTATGGGTACCTTACAATATCATAGGACAAATTAAGTTTTTACTTTAGTTGAAGAAGTTTGTAAATTTCCCCTAGTAAACCCTATTTCCATACCAGAAGGGAGGAAAGCCAGATTTCTAGGACCTATACAATAAATCTAAATAATTTTTATTATTATTTTTGTTTTAAATGATCAATTATTTTTGAGAAAATTCTGTCAGAATAGATGAAATGGTAAGTAATTTAAAGGGGGAAAATCATATTAGATTGCTGTCGTTATCTTGTTTAGAATTATATTTATTTTATTGCATTCTGGTGTGGATTTTTAGAGTATAACTTTAATCCCCTGTTGGAGAGCCTTCTCTTTCAAGAGAGTTTAATATTTCTGGTATTAATCATTAACAAAAGATTTGGAGGCTACATTCATTTCCTGTGGCTAATGTAACAGATTAAAACATAGTGTTCCAAAGCATCACAAATTTATTGTCATACAGTTTTGGAGGTAAGATGTCCAAAAGGGGTCTCATTGGGCTAAAACCAAAGTGTCAGCAGGCTGCATTTCTTGTGAAGGTGGTAAGGGATATTCTGTTTCTTGCCTTTTCCAACTTCAAGAGATTAGTTGCATTCCTTATATTATGGCCACTCTTTCTAATTTCAAATACAGCTCCACAGCTTTTTCAAATCACTTTCTGACTCTGCCTTCTCATTCTACCTCCCTCTTCTGTTTCAAGGGATTCTTATGAGTACATTGGGCCTACTCAGATAATGTAGGATAATCTTTTTTATCTTAAAGTCAACTGATTAGTAAGCTTAATTCTATCTGGCAACCTTAATTCCCCATTGTCATGTAGAGTGAAATTTTCAGAAATGCTGGATATTAGGACATCAGCATCTTTCAAGGCCATAATTCTACCTACTACAAGGGTTTAACCAAGGACCTCTGGGTCTTATTCTCTTGGGTATGATTTTTAACACACTTTAAGGTATGACTATATAACCACTGTTGCTGGGTGGAGAAAGTTCTCCAGGGTCCAAGTAAGTAAGTTACTGCATGTATCATGAAGTGAAGTTACATTTATCTTGATATTTTCTTGGGCTATTTATCTTTTGCCATTTCTGAACCATTAGCAAAGTCTTGTCTACCTCCTTCAGCATTGTACTGGCCATATTTACAAACAGTAAAAGAATGGTCACAAGTCCACGTTTGGTTCTCAGAAAAATAGCAGCACTTGAAGCTTGAGTGGTATTGATTTCCAAAGGAAAAAATCATTCTTAGGGAACAACCTGTGAGACCATGAGGTCCTGACATTCATCCATATCTGCTAGTGTTCATCTCTTCTCAGCATTGGAAGAGGTTGGCTTGAGTTTTATTATGGCAGCCTTCTTCACATAAAGTAGTTCAAAAATTAGTAAAATGGGATACAGCAAGTAACTCAGCATAAGAGGCCCTACAAAGCAATGACTTCAAAATACCATGAAGTGAGTGTAATGAAGCTTTGCAGAGAGAAAGATACCCAGCATAGAAATGGCTAATGTTTCGTCCTACAGCTTTACTCATGGATGTCCCTGTTTCATGTGCTAATATGATTTGTGGTGGTTGTGTCACTGTTTCCACTTTCAAAACATTTCAAAAAGACAAAAACAATGCTGGCAAGGTTTCAGAGAAAAGAGGACATACATTGTAGGTGGAAATGTTAGTGCAGCTATTATAGAAAACAGTATGGAGGTTTATAAAAAACCAAATATAGAACTACCGTGAAGATCCAGGATTCCCACTGCTGAGTGTATGTCCAAAGTAAAAAAACAAAAATCAGTTTATCCAAGAGATACCTGCACACTCATTTTTATTGTAGCATCATTCACAACAGCCAATATATGAAATCAACCTATGTGTTCATCACCAGATTAATTCATAAAGAAAATGTGGTATATATCCACAATAGAATAATATTTGACAAATTCTGTCATTTGTGGCAACATGCATGATCATAAAGGACACTATGTTGGGTAAAATAAGCCAGGCACAGAAAGACAAATACTGCTTGTTCTCCCTCATATATGGAACCTAGATATTATTTTATAAAAGCAAAGAGTAGGATAGTGGTTACTAGAGGCTGGGAAGAATAGGGAGATAAGGGGATAGGTAAAGGTTGGTTAACGAATATGAAATTACAGCTAGGTAAGTGGAATAAGTTTCATTATTCTATAGCATTGTAGAGTGGCTATAGTTAAAATATTTTACTGTATATTTTCAAATAGCTGGAGAAGAAAATTCTGAATGTTTCCAACACATAGAAATCATAAATGTTTGAGGTAATAAATGTGCTAAAAACCCTGATTTGATCATTGCAAATTGTATACATGTATCAGAATATCACACTATGCCCTATAGATGTGTACAATTATTATGTGTCAATGAAGACTAATAATACAAAAATTGAAAAAAAACAGGATTTTTTATTTTGAGTATAATGGCGCACCTAATTGTTCCTTATGAATATAGGATCTAATGGCATATGCCATCTTAAAATGGCATCTTAAAACATTATAAAATGCCATTAATGACAATTAGATGTGACACTGACTGGTAAGACTGTAATACTGTAAAATAGAATATATAAACTATCATACCATAATGGTGTACTACTATCTACTACAATACCAAGGGCATCGATGAAAAGCCCAACGCTATCATATGTGACTGAGAGACTGAATGCTTCCTCCCTCAGATTGGATTGACGCTCAAAGAGAGAGCATACCAAATATCATACAGCTCGTGATTAATACTTGTTCACTTTAATCATCCTTTCTACTTTTTTTTCTCATTCAGTATGGATCAGTAACTAAGCTCTGTGGATGCTGCAGAGATTGTGAAAGATACATGCTTCAGTAATCTGTGATTGTGGAACAACTCCAGCACATAATAACATAAAACAGCCATGTTATTCTTGCTCGCAATTTTATTGGTCAGGAGGAATTCAGGTGGAGTGACAGTTATGACTAGAATGTCTATTTCCAAAAGCATCTTCACTCATGCCTGGTACTATGGTTTGCCTTAGTGACTCTGTTTCTTCTCTTACCTTCTGTCCCCTTTTCTTTACTTTAATTCCTTTTAATTCTTTTCTATCCCCTCTTTTCGTCTTCCCTGTCTGTCTCTTTGTGGTGTCTTAATCTGCAAGCCTTTCACTGTTGCTTGGGTTTCTCAGAGAATGGTTGCTTCTGGGCAGTAGTACAGAAGATTGACTTTTTCTGTTATTCTCAAGTTGAATTCCAAGTCCTCAGAGAGGACTTCCATGAACAATTAATCTAGGATAGGTCACTGACTATCAATTCCTTCACCCAATACTAATTTTTTGCATAGCTTTTGTCAATGTCTGATATATTTATTTATTTCTTATAATTTTGATTTATTTCTTCAATAAATATTTATTAGCACCTACAGTACATCAATAACTGTTACAGAAGTTTAGCAAATATCAGTGGATTATAAAAAAAAAGTGTCTCAAATTTTTGACTACTTGGAGTACCCACTAGAATGTACACTCCATAAGAACAGGAATTTAGTCTATCCTGTTTATCGTTGTATATTAAGGTCCTAGAAAAATGTATGACATGTAATAGACACTCAATAAATATTTTTGACTAACTAAAGGAACAAATTAGAAGGGTAGAAATGTTATGAAAATGGGCAGAAAAATATTTTTCTAGTAAATTGTACTGTGCATATTTAATATATACAATGTTTTAAATGTATATATATTTATAAAAATGTATATATATATATATATATATATCAATGAGTACTAGAGTGAAACAAATTAACATATTTATATTCTTACATAGCTACCCATTTTCTCCCCTTTGTCAAGAGCAGGTATAACTTGCTCATTTAGCAAAATTACTGAATACAATACACTGTTACTGACTATATTCCTCATTCTGTACATTATATTTTTAAATTTGTTCATTTTATATATTTGCTGCTCTAGATCTCTTGACCTATATCTCTACATATCCTGCCCCCATTCCAATCTTAGTAATCACTGCTTTGGAAAGAATATTAGGATGATGTGAGGGAACACAACAGGGAAACTAATTCTCATTTGAAATTAATAATAGAGTTATTTGCAGAAGTGATATTGAAACTGAGAATTGGAGAATGACTTGAAGTTAGTGGCAACAGCCACATGAGTGGTGAAAGCCACAGGTCTTTCACCAAAGTGATCTATATCCCAGCTACAGAAATTAGATCTGGGATTTAGAGGGAAAATGAGAATAATGGAAAGGAATATGTAATTTTTCTTTTGGGGGATTAAAACTAGAATATATATTTATTTTTATTATACTAAAATAATTTTAACTTATTTTGAATGCCTAACTATTGAAATGAGATCTAGATATTTTAATAATCTGATGCCTTTCTTATCTACTGGAGTGTGTTGACTTTTCCACAAATGTTTTTTTCTTAATTGATGCTCCCAAATATTAAGCTTGTTTGTGAGTTGAGCTGAATAGTTATTTAAAAAGCAGATCTAGTAATTCCATCGTAATCATAAATTCAAGGTATACTAGAATCTTACATAGGATCTGCAACAGCTGTTTAATAATACCTAGAGGGTAAGTGTCAAATTTATCTTTATTGTTCCACAGTCTCTTTATTTGATTCTCACAAGTCCTGCATGGTCTCATTGATTCGGATATCCCAACATTCTCCCTGTCCTTTGGATGTTTCCTGTTTCGAAGACCTGACAATCCCTCTGACTTTGCTTCTTCAAGTTGATAGAGAAAATTAGTATTTAAGATATACTTTCACCTCACATAGTAACTCACTACAATAACATCCATTTTGGAAACAAGTAAGTTCATCTGCAAATTATGAAGCCATATATCCATAATACTTAATAGCACAATAAACAAATCAGAAGTAAAAACCAGATGTTAAAACAAAATAAAACTCTATGTTATAATGTGTAGTTCTCATCACCTGCATTATTCCATTATGTGGTGTCACTACGCCCATTTTCCTGATGTTTCATTTCATAACAAGTGTCTTACATTAACACAACACTGGACACTCACGACTCCTAGGAATGGAAGAGTGATCTGGTGAGTTAGGGGGATGACACAATTTGGCTCTATTTCCCCACTCAAATCTCATCTTGTACCTCCCCTAATTCCCACATGTTGTGGGAATTAATTGAATCATGGGAGCAGGTGTTTCCCGTGTTGTTGTCATGACAGTGAATAAGTCTCACGAGATCTAATGGTTTTTAAAATGGGAGTTTCTCTGCAAAAGTTCTCTTTTCTCATCTGCCACCATGTGAGACATGCCTTTTTCCTTCCACCATGATTGCGAGGTCTCCCCAGTCACGCAGAACTATAAGTCCATTCAACCTCTTTGTTTTGTAGATTGCCCAGTCTTGGGCATGTCTTTATCAGCAGCATGAAAATGAACTAATACAGAAGAAGTAATTGAGTAGACAGAACTCACTCCACTACCCCTTCAGCTATAGGAGTTGAACTCCAAGGAGCTTATATTCTGGTCTGTTTTTGCCCCAGTAGAAAGTTTACTGAGAAAGGCTCTGAGCTAGGGAGAAGCAGTCTTACCTGTGACGTGGTAAGTGCTGATTCTGGGAGCAGCCTTTTGTTGCCACACAGTGAGCCATGAGCAGCTCCATCAATTATGTGATTGACAGTTAAGAGATAACAAATTTATCTCTTAAATCAAAAAGATAAATTTGTTATCTCTTAACTGGTTCAGCAGTTTGATAGGAAACAGGAATATTATTCATAGAGATTCTTCACATATGAACATTGCCTCTTTTTTTAATGACAAAACAATAAAAAGAAAAAAAAGATGTGTGCTCTTGGGTAAATCAGTTAGACTCCCTGGGCCTTTGCTTTTTTAAAAAGTCACAAAAGTTAGGAGAATGGGTTACATTAATGTTTTTTGAAACTCTAAGGTACTCACTATCCCAAGGAGAGAAGTGGAAGAGAGCCAAGTGGAGAAACAATTTTGGAATTCCCACTGCTGCTTTAAGGGCAACCCTACTTCTAGCAAATATCAAGTTTCTCAACAGGACTTTGCCAACAAATATTTGAAAACCATTTCATTAGATGATCTCTATTATTTCCTCCATCCCTGATACAGTGTATAATGGACAGAGAGTGACTTAGTATAATAGGAATTATGCAGGTTTGGGAGCAAGACAGACCTAAGTTTGGATCTTGATTTTGACATACGCAATGACATTGGGAAAGATGCATGACAGATTGTTGTTGATAAGTACACAGATAATAGACAGACAGACAGCTAGCTAGCTAGATTATGTTGTTGTTCAGATTCAATGGAGTAGCATGTGGGCAATTCCTGAAGCCAAGGAAGGTACTGAGTAATTGCTAAATCATCTAAATAATTTAAATCATTGCTAAATTCTCCCCCTTTCCTTCTTTCAAATGGAAAATATGTTCAGTAACATCAAATATTGTTTCAGTGTTTTAAAACTTTTTTACACAAGCCTCGTATCATTTGAGTCACATGATTCTCCAGTGGACATCTACATTAATTCCTTATGTTTTAAAGTGAAGAAGTAAGCTCAGTGGTCTCCTCAAGGTTATGTAAGTAATTACTGGCAAGCTTCAGGTTTGAACTTGGGAAATCCAACATAAGTCATACCTATTCAGTTGTGGTCTATCATCATCACTCTTTCTGGTTCAGCCATTCCACGTGACACCTGTAAAGTGAAATTGGCAATTGTTTATGACATTGGCAGTAGGTTGTTATGTTAGCTCATCTTCTGAGGCAGCCATTGTGAAATAACAAGTATGGTGAACCCTCAGCATAAGTCTAGCCTCGAAGTCATACGTGTCATTGTTCAGCATTACTGTCTACTCTTGCTACCCCTTAAATACACTTTCTAAGTAGTCACATCAAGGTGTTTACTCTCAAAACGATTCAACTGCTGAGTTGGAGAAAATTTTAGACTAATAAGCATGCTTTTTTGTGGAAACACAATTGTTAATTTTTACTCAGATGAAATACTATTCAAAACAAATAACATATCAAAGAAGAGTTGAGGATGGCCAAGCTGTTATTAGCTCTTAGAGGACGCTGTATAGAGATAATTTTTGTTGATTTAGTTAAAAATAACCAGGTTCTATAGAAAATAGAACCCAATTCTGCCATTTTCTCTAATTTCTACCTATAAAACAGTAACAATTTTCTATGTGAAAAAAAAAAAAATCCTGGCTTCCGTAATGATGTTTTTATTACAGGTCTGCTACAGATATTCTTCCTAAAGTTTATTTGAACTTTTACCAGGTTCCCTGCCCAATAAGTACCCTCATTCTTCTTACTCTTTCTATTCAACTTTCTCAAACCACTTCTGCAATATAATAAACAGATAAACAACAATAAAAATAACAAAACAACAGTAGCACATACTCACAAGGTTAGCAGGTAGATAAATGAGGGTGTTATATTACCTGTTATATTTAAACTTGTATTCATTGATACCTGTCTTCCTTTTACACCCATATCTACTGCAGAAAGAATTCTATATCCTGTCATCCTAACCTGAAAAAGGTATCAGAATTTGATCTTGTCTCATCACTATTCTCTTCACTGGACACATCCACCATCATCTATTATTTTAATGGACTCCTAACTGGCCTTTCTGCATTTGCCTTTGCCAACAGTCCCATTACAACATAACCATCTAGGTGATCCTTTTATAATATAAACCAGACCTTGCCTTTCTTGTGCTCTGAACCCTGCAGTGACTGCCCATCTCGCTCAACCTAAAAGCAAAATTTCTTACCATGGCCTAATGTCCTGTAAAGTCTAACCACTTGTTACCTTTCCTACCACTGTCTCCCTTGTTCTTTCCATTCCAGGCACATTGGTTACCTTGCTTTTCCACACAGCCCCCAAGCCCTATGGTTTTTGTGTAACAATTGCCTTTACTTGGAAGACTTTCTCTGAGATCTCAGTGTGGCTCTATCCCTCCTCTTCTACGGGTCTTTGATTAAAAGTTATAATTCCAGTGAGGCTTTCTTTGAAAGCTCATTCATAAACTGCACATTTATGCTGTGTATCCTCCTTTCTTAATTATTTGTCTTTTTAGCCCTTGCCACTGCTAACATACTATAATTTACTCATTCATCTTGTTTGTTTCTGCCTCTCCTATCTAGGAAGTAAGTTTTGGGAAGACAGGACAGTTGCTTGCATTGTTCACTGATTTATCCCCAATACCTAAATCAGTGCCTGGTGCTCGATAGGTATCCATGAAACATTTATGAAATGAATGACTCTCCTTCATATTCACTATGCAAAATGAGCCCTAATCAATACAAATAAGCTTGGACTATGTACCACAATATTTTCAGGATCTACAGTTTGGTCACCTGATTTCTAGCAACATTAGCTGGGTGACTTTGCAAACACCAATCAGCTTTACTTCCCATTTTTGTGTGAGGAAACTCAAATGCAGGTCACTAGTAGGTATATAATTTAAATGATACAATTAAATGAAGCAAGGTTTTAAAGTTTGATGTAAATATTTAGGAAGTTACTATTGTGTAAAATTTTGTTGCATTAGTCATACCTGGAAACTTTCTCATACAGTGATGTGAAAAATCCCCCAAAGAATGTTCTATATGAACATATTTAAACATAACTCAAGAGGATGCATAAACTCCAGTGGTTATATTATTATTATTATTTTGAGACGAAGTCTCACTGTCTCGCCTAGGCTGGAGTGCAGTGGCACAATCCCGGCTCACTGCAAGGTCCGCCTCGCGGGTTCACACCATTCTCCTGCCTCAACCTCCCGGGTAGCTGGGACTACAGGCGCCCTGCCACCACGCCTGGCTAATTTTTGTATTTTTAGTAGAGACAGGATTTCACAATGTCAGCCAGGATGGTCTCGATCTCCTGACCTCGTGATCCGCCTGCCTCGACCTCCCAAAGCTCTGGGATTACAGGCGTGAGCCACCGCGCCCGGCCCATAGGAAGAGTTTTGACCCTAGGTGAGGACACTTTTTGCTACATCTTGCCACTTCTAATAAACTTGTTTCTCTTGTCCTACCACTTCTCATTTCCACATCCTGCAACATGGATTAATATCTCTTTACTTTTCCAGTTTAGGCGAAGAGTTACTTCCTCCAAAATGTTCTTCCTATTTTACATATTAGATCTATGTTTTATTTGTTCCTATAGGACATCAAACTTTTTCATCGCTTCTCGGACTTTTGACTAAGATCAAGTGTAGGACATCAAACTTTTTCATCTTAATATTCTATAAATACAAAAAGTTATACAATGTGTGTCTTCCCTACTGAAAGTCCATAAAGGCATGAGTCATGTGTTCTGTTTCCATTATTTTCAGCACCTAGCACAGCATCTACAATGTATTGCGTATTTAATAAATGTTTGTTGAATGAATACCAATGCATCTTTAGAAAAATTTAAGTGTCAGTAATATTTCTCAGCTTTGACTACTTCCAATGCAGTTTACCTCCTATTAAGACATATTTTAACCTTTCATTGGACTTTTTGTATATATGGCTTATGTAATAGATTTTTGTTATTGTCAAGTTAATGTTAATACAGCAAATACATAGTGAACATTTAAATCAGGGACATTGTTGGACACATTATGTTCAGTAGCATACATAATGTGCATGTAATTGTAACTTACTTAATTCTACATGGTTTTGTTTCTATGTTGCACATATTAACTCATTTTATATACCTGACCTGA
Source organism: Macaca fascicularis (assembly GCF_037993035.2). Taxonomy (NCBI): domain Eukaryota; kingdom Metazoa; phylum Chordata; class Mammalia; order Primates; family Cercopithecidae; genus Macaca; species Macaca fascicularis. Next base: position 18,576,639 of record NC_088379.1, on the reverse strand, counting down.
TCTATGTGTAGGTACTTGTATATTCATCTCGATTTCCTAGGAGAGAAATCTAAGGCAAAGGAAGGTCAAATATCGTGCCTTGGGCAACACAGATAGAAAGTAGCAGGACCAGAATCTTAACTCTGCTGGTGAGTTTCCAGAACTTACATTCTACTTGGAACATAGAGTGATGAATAAGAAAGTTCGTTCCCTAAATACTGAGTGAAAAAGAATGAGTAGCGTTGAAATACAACTAAATTGATACTTTTAATATAATTATTATTGATGAATAGACTGATAACTGCATATAATAAATATCTTAACAATAGATTCTCAAAAATATGTTGCCTTCATGAATAAGGTTTTAGCACACATAACTTATCTGGATTATTTATACTCCCACATACCCACCCCCCCCAAATAACTATGGCTATTTGATTGTGCTTTATTCTTAGTTGACTGAAATTTCTATCCATAAATTTATATTTCTTCAGTAAAGTTTTAAAAGATTCTAATAAAATGTATTTATTTATTCAATTTACATTTACTCATCTTTGCTGGGGCACTTAATCTGTGTAAATGACTTAATTCACAGTAGGTTCTGAACTGTGTGTGGAATGTCTGTGAAATATCTTAAGGGAGTTGTTAAAATTCTATAATAGAAAACATGAAAAACATAAATGCAGCATGAAGAGATGTATTTTATGGAAATATGGAGCAGGAAAGAACCTTAAAATATAGGTGGTCTTTTCTCAGCTGAGAGAATAGAGCTGTAGAAAGGTGAAGTGACCTCTCCAGCATCACACAGAGCACTGATTCCTCCAGGAGTGCTTGGACCATGTTACTTCTCCATTAATTCTCCTGTGAATCATTTTATGGCTTCAAGACTCCCTATGTAATAAAAGTTTATTGGCCGTGTATCAGGAACTTTGCTAGGTGCTGGAGTTACAGCAATTTATGAGACATAGCCCTTGCTCTAAAGGACATCACAGTGTAGTGGTAAAGGCAGGTACAAAACATGCTATAGCATCTAACAAAACACATAGAGAAGAGGGACACATCAGCCAGTCCAGAGAGTCAGAGCAGATGCATTGGAAAGAGTGACTTCTGACCTGAGTCTTAAAAAATAAGGAAGGGTGGAAGTTTTCCAGGCAGGTGGCAGGAGAATAAAGAGGACTAATGAGGAAGGCCTATGCATAGAAAAGGGTCACCGAGGCAAAGGTAAACGTTAGCAAAAGTAATGTGATATATTGTGGAGGGGTGTAAAGGAAATACAAGCAATGCATTGCTGCTGGAGTATAAAGGGTGAAGAGGAGGATAGCAAGAAATAAATCTGCACAAGTAGTTTCAAACTTTAAAATACCTAGAAAGCCATATCTAAGAACTTGGTTTTATTACATAGAAAATGTGGAGTGACTGGAAACTTTTAAATAGAAGTGTCAGAGTTGGGTTTGTATTTATGGAACCCTAGTCCCAACATGATCTAAGGAGTGGAAAATGAAAGCGGAGAGGCTAGTTAGGAAGTTAGTGCCATAAACCTGTTTGAGTTTAGAGACATCTACAAGGAAAGAGATATTGATATCAAGACAGAGAAAAAACATTTAGTGTGTGTGTGTGCGTGTGTATTTATTTCACATATAAAAATAATGGAAAATATATCTTTATTTCATATATAAATTTGATATAAGTATTTAGGACTCAATAAATAATTGGATTTGGTGGCTGAAAGTATGGGGATGTGAGAATGATAGCTAAGTATTTGAGATTACCTAAAGGTGACCAACTCAAATGAATAGTACATGATGAAGTGGAAGTTAAATTGGGACATTATCAATATACAGCGATTGAACATTCAGGTGAAGGGATCCAGGAACATTTGAAGTAAGTTTTTAAGGTAGCTTGAGCAATATGCGTAAGTATGATTAGCATAAAACTATGCAATTGGGTATCTTAAGTTTGAGAAAGCATACCGAATGAGAACAGAGGAAGAGAAACTCATGGAAGAGAGAGAAAAATGTCTTTAAGCAGAAGAGAAAGATGTCACAAAATTAAAAAGGATGAAGCATTTCAGAAGGAGGGCCTTGGCAAATTAAATACAGAGTAAAGATGATAGAAGAAAATAGAAAGATCCATTAATATTCAGTAATTAAGGCTATTGGTGACGTGTGTAAAAACAATTTTAGTAGATTCTGAAAATTCACTGAGGAGGGACGTGATAAAACAGACCATAGCCACTGCAGATGACTGTTGAAAATCATGCATTAGAATGGCTTGGGAGAGAAGGATAATAGCTTGAGGATACAGCGATTCCAGCTATTTAGGGCTTCAGATATTTACAGGCTGAGGAGAGGGCTGTTTGACTAGAGAAAGAGGTTGAAGACAGAGGAGCTAGGGGTTAGGGCACTGATGGAACAAGATCCCAGAGGAGTCAGGAACTGATGAGGTCAGAGGTATTGGTAGAGTCAGATGCTGGCTAAGGACAGAGAAAGGAATCTTGTTGTCTGGAATTAGTATAAAGTAACAAAGAGGGGAATCAAACAAAAGAGAGGAAAGCTGAAAAATACTACTCATTATTACTTTATTTCATAGGTGAATTAAGGAAGTGTCCAGTAACTATTTGTTTCGTATTAACTAACATTAATAGTTATTCACTTGTTGGGCTTCCAGTACGAAAGTAGAAGAAATGAGAGATCAGTGGCTTGGTGGCCTCAATACTTTAATTTAAAAGTTTAATGGATGTGAGTATGTGAGCCTTGGAATAACAAGCCTCAGTGGTCAGTGTGTGTGTCGCTGGATGTTAAATTTTCTATTATGATACACTCATGCCTGAAAATAAGATCCAGGTAATGGTGTAGGTAGAGGATAATTATGTAGGACATAGATAAAAGCTACTAAGTGGAGGAAGTCTAGGGATAGGGAACTGGTTAGTTGGATGAATCTTGTTTGTAATTGTGGCTGTCCCCTAGATTTACAGTGTGTCCAGGATAAAGAATGAAACTCAAAACCAGACACAAAACACTATGGTATACAGTATAGAGTTTTTGTGTGGGAGATAATACCTGTGATACATGATAGGAATCCTGAAAGTCAGGTGAAACTACTGATGGCCGGTTTGACAAAATGAACATTTTCCATTGGTCGGTGCATTAGAGGAAGACGCGTTCTCAGGCAGAGCTAGGATTCAGAGAACATAAGGAGGTAGAGAAAAAAGGCCATGAAGAAGGTGAGGAGGTAGGTGGAACTGCATTCTTGTTCCAGAAGAAATTGCTGAAAGCACTTATAAATAAGGTCAGTATCAAAAGGAATCAAGTCGGAGAAGTACATTAAATAATCACTTCACATAATGAATCGTTCCTTTGGAACTGTGACTTAAGTGAAACAGCATATATGAAATCAATTGCACCATAAACGAATTTATGTAAACAATAATTAAGTTCTTACGGCATACTTCTCTTCACAAAACCATCCCCAAGCTTCTAATTAAAAGACATATATCACATCTAATACTAAACATTGAAATAAATATGACATATACATACATTTCAGGAAATTTAAAAATAAATTAATAACTGTTTACGCAATTTGTGGTGAATCAGTGAGGGATAGTAGTTGTAGTGGGGGTGGGTGGAATCAAGGAATAAATGTTTGCAAAGAGAAAATTGTAAGGAACACCTCGTAACACTACGCAGTTCAGAAACAAACAGTAAAAGATAGGACTCGCTGAGTGCTTTGGTACTGTGTTATATATTGTTGTGCATTTGTATTATTACCATATACATTTTTATTTTGGAATAATTTTTATTTATTCATTCTTTCATTTTTCAACCTATTTGTTTCAGTTCAGAGTCAGGTAGGCACAGCCTATCCCAGCAGCCCAGGTCACAAAGAGAGTACCAACCTTGGACAGGGATGCCATTCCGTCACAGGTGGAGTCACTCACACACCCACACACACTCACTCACACTGGGACAATGCAAAGATGCCAATTAACCTAACGTGCACATCTTTGGGATGTGGAAGGAAACTGGAGTACCCCCCAAAAACCTACGCAGACATAGGGAGAATGTGCAGGCTCCTCAAAGACAGTGTCCCCAGCCAGGAATCTACTTTTTTTTCTCATCAATGTTATAACAAAATGACTTTGAACAAATTCATATTATTCAAGGACTGGCTGTATAGATAAGTAAAGGACTAAGAGAGGATATAAGAAGAATTAAGGATATTTTTAGTCACTCAAAAGACCAGAATGAACCCTTCCCCAAAACTTGGCTCAGATATCAATTCGAGTGGTATTACATACACACCAAGTACGTAAGAGAGGTTCATTATTTGAATAATGAGGCTTTTCAGGGAACAGGATGGGCTCCCAAGCTGGTCTAAGCATGGCGTGAAAAATCAGGGAAGGGAGACTGGCTTGGGGCTTTAGGGTGGTGAGGGGATGAGGCTGAGGTGAGGGTTCCCATGCATTATTTGGGACTTGCGGGGCTTGATTTTTCCACTGGCACCAGAAAGGACAGAAGGTGGGTTTTCTCATGAGCTTGCTCAGATGTGGAATACAAGAGAAAAGGTAGTGAGGAATCTTGAAAACAGTTAGCAGTTAAACATCAAATACAGATTCAGTCTCTTTATTTACATAGAGATTGCTATACCGTATGTGACCAAGGATTATGTGGATAAGAGACATGGCTAAAAATATCAGAGCAAAGGCATTCATGTTCATTATTCTGGAAGCTTAAGCCGGTCACACAAAATCAAGAGACCAGAAGTGTTGAAAGCAGGAAATCAAAGTGGCAAAGGTCATATGACTCTTAGGGGTTAAGTCAAGCAGTCCAGAGGTCAATGAATGAGTTTCATCCCAGAGGGGCAGTGGAGCACTCAATCCAGAAACTAAAGTCTGAATGTACAAATCTAGCTAAAAGAAGAGACATGAGGTAGGATACATATGCCAAAGCTGTTGCTGATCGTCAGTTCAAAAGTGCTTAGGAATTTGGCTGCACTGAGCCTGCAGGTGAAGGTTATTATTGACTACAGCTGGGAGATGCCAGAGTCATGTCACCTCTTCAAGATTTACAGTCTTGTTAGTAGAAAGGCAAATAATTCATCTGAATCAGTAAATGGCACATCTTACCTCTATGGGACAGCTAAGGCTGGGCTTGGCATAAAGCCTAGAATTATCAAAGTTCAAATTTTAAGACATCGTGTCAAGCTCGTAAGCCCATATGTTGTTTTTTTCTTGGTTAAACCATTGAGGAAAAGGAAGAGATTATTCAGCTCATTTGGTCAAGCAGCCTGTCTGAGAAGACTTGAGAAGAGCGTAAAGATTCTCATTGGTTTTTATTACAAGACTATTAACACAATTGAAATTCTACTATTCAAAGAGAGCTAGGGCAAGTGAAGTTTATTCTCTTAAATTCTTTTTTTTTTTTTTTTGTATTTTGAAAATGATAGCCTGATCCATTACACTCCTGCTTTCATTTACCAGTTCTCTCTCTAAACTGACAACCCATAACACAGGAATAATTTCCAGATATATTTACAGCATAGTAGAAAATAATTCCCACAAGTAATACAATGCCACAGATATTACTGAAACTGTGAAGCATCTTACAGAGTCATGGGATCACAGCAGTTTATTCGCTATCCTATTGTACACATTTGTACCTTAAATATTTTAGTTTCAGGTGGGTTCTTATTAACAATAGATCTAATGATTTAACACTATTCTGGAGAGAAAATGAATGCTGACTAGGATTGCTTTTCAGTAATGGAAAAACAATGTCATAACAAAAGGAGGAGGGGTTTGAAAATATGACAGTATTTTCTGGAAGCTAAATGGAGCCGAAAATGTTTCATTTATCATTTCTGAAAAGACAAGTGAAGGAACTTCTAGGAAACATATTCTTCAAAACATGTTTTTTTGAAATTGTGTTTATTTTTATCAGGTGTTGAAGATCATAGACACTGGAACTAGAATGTTAGGGTTCCAGTCCTGACTCTGACAATTACCACTTCTGTCCATTCCTCATCCATAACAACAAAAAGAACAAAAAGTAATAGCTGTAAGTGCCTCAAAGAGTTGTTTAGAAGATTAAAGGATCGGTGTCATATAGTTCTGAGAGCAGGGCTCAGATCATGCAAACAACATTTAATAAATGTGAGCCATTTTTATTCTTGGAAGTTGATTCTGACACATCAGTTCTCTCACTTCCTTTCTGAGGACTGATAATTAGCATTTGATTTTTCGTTGTTTACTCATGTGCTGACATCAGCACAGAAGCTAATACTATATTATAAATCTTCTCAATTGTTGCCATATTAATGTATTTTTAATTCTTAAGTTAATTATCCAAATTGGCTCAAATTCCCTATCATCTTTGTTCTTATCATGGAACTTCATAGTTAAGTATTGACAGAATTTTGTTCCCAGTGCTATTTGTCCTCTAAAAACAGTCAGGAATTGGAAAGCAACATTGTAATTGTCTCATCAACATTTGCTTGATTTTCGGAGTCTTGTTTTAGACATATTTGAGAAAGAAGGATCCAAGATTTATAGAATTTAAAGTCCTATCTTGGCAACAATAGCATTTGACTGTACTGAGATTATTAAAAAGGTGAGGTAGTTTGCTCAACAGGTGAGAAAAGTATTTATGTTAGTCATTATGACTCTTAGGATTTGGGATAGCAATTCGGAAAACCCCTTTTATAATACTTAAAAGTTTTCCTTGACTTTCACTGAAAGGTTATCAAAATCAATTTAGTCAAAGTGAAGCACTACCAGATTATCTCTTTAGAGCTACGGTGTTATTCACTCAGTCACTCATTAATTCAACACAAATTTTTGAATGTTTTATTTGTGTCTCTCACTGTTTTTGTCTTGCAATAAATTGATGACAAAAACCTGGGCCTGCCATCCATATGCCATAGGCTAATAGGTTTAAAATATGTGGTTTGGAATATTGATTCTAAATCTACAATCCATGGCTGTCATTGAGAAGATATCCCTTCTCTTACTATCATTTCTAATAAATACCATTATACTTGTGTATACAATAAAAGGAATATACCAAAATCATATATCATTAAAATGTATATTATAAAAGTGTTATCAAATAGAAGATCTCAGGAAAAAATTTTAAATTGTACTTAAATTGAATTTTAAACTTAGAAATACAGCACACTCTTTCACTAAAAGAGAACATTAAAGAGAATGCTGGATTGCATTCTAGGCCCCTCTCTGACATGTGTCTAATTATATAGATATATACACACACACACACACACACACACTTAAAGGTATATATATATTTTTATATATATATATTTGTGTATATATATTCCTATATATATTTATATATAAAGGTTTATATATATATATACACACACTTAAAAATATATATGTGTATATATAGTGTGTGTGTGTATGTGTGTGTGTGTGTAAAAAGGGAGTTTATTAGGAGAATTGACTCACACAATCACAAGGTGAGGTCCCACAACAGGCTATCTGCAAGTGGAGGAGCCAGGAAGCCAGTCCGAGTCTCAAAGCCTCAAAAGTAGGGAAGCTAACATTGCAACCTTCAGTCTGTGGTTGAAGGTCCAAGAGTCCCAAAGCTGAAGGACTTGGAGTCCAATGTTCAAAGGCAGGAAACATCCAGCACAGGAGAATGATGGAGGCCAGAAGACAGCCCATCTAGTCTTCCCACGTTCTTCTGTCTGCTTTAATTCTGGCTGTGCTGGCAGCTGATTAGATGGTGTCCACCCAGATTGAGGGTGGGTCTGCCTTTCCAGTCCACTGACTCAAATGTTAATCTTTGGCGACACTCTCACAGACACACCCCAGAGCAATACTTTGCATCCTTCAGTCCAGTCAAGTTGACACTCCATATTAACTGTAAACAATAACCCCTATCGGGGAGCGCTTGCACTGCACTCTTGGACAGGGCCAGGTACAGGTCACCTCTGGGATCTTCTTACTTATTCCTTTCCCTTGTGGCTGGCTTCACCTATTGGGTACAGCCTGGCAGGAGTTTGGGAGGCAGCAGCTCAGGACTTGGTGCTATGTCAGTTGTAGAGGTCCCTTTACACTGTTGGAGAGGCAGTGTGGTACAGTGGGGAAGCTTCTGGACTGGAAACCAAACAGGCCTGAATTCAAATTCTTGCTTCTGCACTTATTGTCTGGGGAACTTTGGCTAAGCCACTTAATTTCTCTGAGCCTCAGTTTTTCATTTATCCAACTGGTACTGATGGTGTCTCCCTTCCAAGGTAATCATGAGCATTACATGTAATAAGCATTTGAAAGTGTCTAGCATATATCAGGCTCTTAATAAATATTAGTTGAATATGAAAAAGTAAATAATGATAAATATTGTACTGGGAGAAAGTTCTTCAGCCATAGAATGTATTTCTATTATCAGTTGTCTGATTTAATTACGCCACATGTAATGGGGGTCATCACTGTTTTTTTTAGGGGGGTGGTGGGGAGGGGACTGAGTTTTGCTCTTGTTGGCCAGGCTGGAGTGCAATGGCGTGATCTCGACTCACAGCAACCTCCACCTCATAGGTTCAAGTGATTCTCCTGCCTCAGCCTCCCAAGTAGCTGGGATTACAGACATGTGCCACCATATCCAGCTAATTTTGTAATTTTAGTAGAAATGGAGTATCTCCATTTTGGTCAGGCTAGTCTCAAACTCCCGACCTCAGGTGATCCCCCCACCTTGGCCTCCCAAAGTGCTGGATTACAGGTGTGAGCCCCCGTGCCCGGCCATTACTCTCATTTTATTTAGTGGTTCATGACTGTTGAAAACTGGAAGCCTCTACAGCAAATTTTCCTTGTTGGTCTTTGTATTTCCGGTGCCTAGAAGAGCATCTAGAATAGTGATTCTTAACTCTGTGCCTATCAGAATTTCATCCTTTATGTAGCCTTAATAGTATTGCTGTCTGGATTCCATTACAGGCCTACTTATAAAGAATCTTCCAGGGTAATGACATGTCTACTTTCAAAAGAGTCCAAAGGGGTTTTAGATCTTCGTATATGGTTGAGGATTACGTCCTACTAGTGTATTCATTGAATGAATTAATGAATGAAAAATGAGATCCCAAATTTCTATACAATCATGTTAATCTATTTCCTTGTCTTTTACAGCCAAATGCAAAGTTTTTCTATAAGATAATAGAAGCAGTTATTTAATTTAAATAAACACCTCTTCATGCCAACTTTCTATTCTCAATTATCCAATTTGTTTATAATTTAATCTTTTTTCCATATACTAAAGGAGAACAGACTGTACACCTTAGATAACAGGCAGCTTTTCCTAGGCTGGTTTACAAATTAGAGAAAAAGAGTTACAAAATTTGAGCTAGTTATTAATTTTTCAGGCAAACTTGATGAATGGGAAAAAAAATCACTGAAAGGTCTACTATCTAAAGGTCAAAGTCATCTTAGAAATAAGTCAGAGAGACTGAGAGATCAGCTGGTGTTCACCTAGCAGCTAACCAGTTGCTAGGGAAATTCACGATTTAAAATGAGCAATCCTAGGAATCTATTATTTCAGATTCTTCATTGCAATGTTAACTCATTTTATAGGAAAGTTATTTTAATATAGGTCCTTAAGGAATATTTAATAAAATTATGAATTATATAGACTTATATAGTCTTAAATCAGTGCATGATTCCCTTGCAAATTTTGTCTGTTTAGGACATGCTTAGGATATATTTTGAAAAATTCTGGTAATACTAAGAAAGCGTACAGATAGAAATGAGCTCTGGCAACAGTTTTAACCTCTGAATAATATGCCACTCCAAGAAATGATTAATTACTAAGTGTTTTAATACTAATTCGATTAACTCCATTTTCCACACCACACTGTCTCTAATTAGCTGATTTGCCATTAAAAACAATAAATTTATGACAAGAATTGTACAGGGAAAGAAAAGGAACATCCTGTCATTTGCAATCAATGCTAATTTACAACCAGAGCCTAGGGAAAGAAATAACATTCTGTTTGCAAAAGTGGGAAAGAAGACAAACAAAAATTAATGCTTGACAATAGTAAACATATTCATCTAACTGCAAATATCTTCAAGAGTATAAAGTATTTAAAATGCATTGTAAATGTAGAAACAACAGTTCAGGAATTGATCCTGTTGTTCAGTCAAGTTTAATATACTTTTAATGTTTTACAAAAGCATCCTTTTTAAAATGATTTTGTTGCAGGATATAAACATGTTAATCAAATTATTTATTATGAATTCTCAAGGTTGGATCATTTTGTTTTTAGGATAGGTGAGAATCAGTATTCCAGTAGGAAAAAATTGTCATTACAGTGGAACTTAATCCAATACTTGACCTCGACCCAGTCAGAAAAGTTATAATGGGCCAGATGCTCTGTGAATTGATACTGCTTTGCCATCTTTTTCTTAACATTTACATAAAGGACCTTGTGCCTTGAATGCTTGGTAAAAAGGATTTACAATTAAGTAATAGCAATAAATATTTTAATCATTTACAGCTTACCTTTCTGAACTGTAAATCCTTTAATAGCACAGTCAATATGCTTTTTCTATTATGATGCTGTCAATGTATCAGGATGTTTCATGAAAAAGCATTGTTAAAGCATATGTCATTGTTTTGTAATCTCTGATGATAGCATTTTAGTGGTTCAATGTGAGTTATGTACTAACAGAAAAATCAAAATAGAATCAGTGATTCATTTGGAAAGGTTAAAATGGCAAACGATATATTCCAATCTAATTTTAGTCAAGAAATCAAAATAGGTTTAGTTGTACATGTAAATACCATATTAACAAAATCATAGCTATTGTCCTGTCATTTTGGTTTTCAATTGTGTTATTGAAATGCTCTCATTAAAAATCCAGATTTTAATTAAGAACAAAGCATTATATTAGTGAAATATCATCTCATTTTATTTCAATTAACATAAGCAACATCAACAATACTCAACTTTAAAAATAGAAATAACACTTTCATTTAAAAGTTGCTAGTCCTTGAAAACACTCCTCAAAGAAAAAAAATATTACCAGTTCTTAAAATTGTTCAGGTTTCCTGGAGGCAAGATCAGAGTCTATAGCACCAAGTAGTAAAGAAATAGGTGAAATATAACTAACTGCTGCCTGAAGGTATGATCACTTTCAGTGTACTAACAATTATCCTGAAAAAAATAGCATTTAGTTTATGGACAATCCACCTGATGGCAAATAAAAACTTTGATTATAACTTGATTTTAGCATCACCTCTCCCACCTTTTGCAGCTCTTTTTCTCTTTTATTTCTTCTGATTTCAACATGCCATATGTCAGTATAGTTCCTTCCTTCCAAATCACCACCACTGTAGCATACAAGGCTTGATGTGATCCAGCTGCCACAATGGGAACAGGGGTTGCACTTGCCAAAATCTGCTTTGGGCTGATGGATATTGGGGCAAGTAAGGTAATGTGTCAATGACAGTGCAGATGAGTGTACTGGCAAAGCCAGTCATAGTTCTCAATGATAAATCACTCATTCCTAAGCTCCACAACAATTCATTGAACCTAGACCCAGTTCAGTTGAATGTAGGAACTAGATAGTCATCAAAGGATGATGTGAAAGTTAAAGGAATGACAAGCACAACATGGAATTTGGCAGCATAAGAATTAAATTTGTCTCACATGTCTCTTTAATTCATCACACAGTGGTTTAGGGGAAAACTTTTGAATCAGATAGACCTGAATCTGACTACCAGATTCAACACCTTCCAACTATGTGACCTTGGGCAAAAACATAAAGTAATTATACCTCTTTTCTCAGTTCTAAATGGAAGCATGGCAGTACTTTTCAGAGAGGACTGTTGAGTAGATTATATGAGATAATGGCTGTAAGGTCCTAATATAGTCTTGCATATGCTAAATATTCAATAAATGTTGGTTATTATATTATTTTAGCTATCAACAGTACTGTGCCATGACAGTTAGTATTCATCAAATATTCCTCCACATTTCCAGCTTCCCTTGCAATTTGTTGGGACTGCCTGGGAATAAGAAGTGAGGAACAATGATGGTGGTTGATTCAGGTTGAGGCAATTCAGAGGTGTATGCCTCTTTTTTTTTTTTTCTTTTTTTTTTTGAGAAAGAGTCTTGCTCTGTCACCCACACTGGAGTACAGTGGTGCGATCTTGGCTACCTGCAACCTCCGCCTCCCAGGTTCAAGCGATACTCCTGCCTCAGCCTCCTGAGTAGCTGGGACTATAGGTGCATGCCACCACGCCTCGCTAAGTTTTGTATTTTTTTTTTAAGTAGAAACGGGGTTTCTCCATGTTGGCCAAGATGGTCTCGATCTCCTGACCTCATGATCCAGCCACCTCAGCCTCCCAAAGTGCTGGGATTGCAGGCATGAGCCACCGCGCCTGGTCTATGCCTCCTTCTTATCTCTCTCATTCCTTAATACAGGGACTTTGGCTGCCACAGCATAGTATAGTTACAAAGTGAAGGAGGTCCAGCAATACACCTAAAATTTTACAGGACACACCCTAGCCTAAAGGGATTCTGATCTTTTGAGACAGGAATGGCAAATGTAATGTTCCCATTTTACAGTTAGATGAGCTAAGGTTCAAAGATTTTCAACAATTTATCTGAAGTTTCAGAAATAACTGATAGTACCAGGATTATATTTCAGATATTTTAATCCTACAGAATTTTTACTGTAGAAGCCAAGGGATTAGGGAACTGAGTTTACAATCACTACAATCAGGGAATACTTATGGTAAAAATGTGATTCTATCCAATATCTCTTAATTAGCCAACATTGCATTCAAGGTATCTACATTCATCCCTCATCAAAATAGGTGCTTATAGAATAAGAATAGTACTATATATTAAGCTCTTGGAATTCCTTGTAAGAAATGTATTTTTATTATAGTAGGTGTCACTTGATGGTTGGTTAATTATTAAAATGCCATTTGCTTTACAGGAAAAATAAAAATCCCTAGGATTGATTTTACATGCATGTCGTGCTTCACAGGCTGAGAATATCACTTTGAAATTGCAGAGATGTTGAATGTGGATCACCTTTTTTTTCCTTACATAAAAAAATTAAATAACTCACTGTTAATTTGGAGCAAATAAACTAAAATTTGCTCATCTTATTCCGAGGGGAATTGCGGCTTTTGGAATCCTCACTTCCTTTGTTGTTCATAAATGAATCGAGTAGTCATTCTAAAATTAGTGAATGGAACTGAGTTCCAAAATTTTTATTATCTGAGTTGACTGATCTCGTGGATGTCATTCCCCTCATCCACACCCACCCCCAGCACCTGCCAATTTCCACTCCTAATTTGTTAGGTGGAGCAAACATTGCCAGACTCAAGTCTTGCCTATTATTTCAGGGAAATTACTCACATTCTGAATACTTTCCACTATTAATAGTTCTTTTTTGACAAATTGATATTCATTATGATTCCTTTGGAAAAAATGCATTCAAATTTATAAAAGTTCTGAAAAAAACACCTTTAGGTGGTTTTATTTTTTTTCTCACTATGTACTCAGGCCGCTTCTAACACAGTTTGTACAGAAGCAGTTGCTTTTTTGTGACAGTTCTAAAAAGCAATACTGCTTTTAAAGAGAAAACTTTGCTTTTAACAATTTCAGCTGAGTTCCTACCAGTTCTTGAGTAAATGATCCGTATAATGAATACTGGATATTTCAACAAACCTAGGATCTAGTTTAGGTTCTTCTAACAAGTAGCTGTTTGAAAATAGAAAACTCATTTACTTTTACTGAGTTTTAATTTAAAATCCAGTAGTGTTGGAAGACAAAGATCTCTTGGGTCATTTCCATTTCTAACTCTGTGCATCGGTGTATGCATGGCTCTTTCATTTAATAGTCTGTTACCAAGACTTGTGCAATGTATTTCTAACTAATCTCCTGTATCTAATCTCTCATCTACCACCCACCAAACAGTTCTCTTCTCTGTAATCACTCATCTTATAACAGCTTTATTAAAATATAATTTACATAATATAAATCTTCCCTATTGTAATTGTACAATTGAATGATTTTAGTACATTTATAGTTATATTACAATCATCATAATTCAGAACATTTCATAAACCCCAAAATCTCTCTCGTGCCTGTTTCATGTAATCTTTACTTTCACTACCAATCCTATGCAACAGCTGATTTGCTATCCATCTTCATAAATTTGCATTTTCTGAGCATTTCGTATAAATGCAATTGTACAACATGCAATCTTTTGTGTCCAGCTTCTTTCACTTTGCATGACATCTTAAGTTTTTTCCACATTGGAATATTTATCAGTAGTTGATTCTTTTTTATTGAATAGCAGTATTGCTTTATATTGCTTTGCATTTTTTCCATTTACCAGTTGGTGGGAATTTGGATAATTTCCAAATTTTAACTATTATTAAAAAAATGTTCCCATGAGCATGTATATACATATCTTTTGGGAACATAGGTTTTCTTTTCTTTTGGGTAGACTATTAGGGGTGGAATAGCTGAGTCTTATGGAAATGTTAACTACTATGTTTAAGATATTGCCAAATGGTTTTCCAAAGTGGTTGTATTATTTCACATTCCAATCAGCAATGTATGAAGGATTCAATTTTTCCATATTCTGGCCAAATCTTCTGTTGTCTGTCTTCTTGATTATATTCATCTAATTTGTGTGTAATTATATCTCATGGTGGTTTTAAATTGCATTTTTCTAATAGCTAACACTTTTTAGTAGCACTGTTCGTGTGCTTACTAGACTTTGATAGTAAAATCTTCAATAAAATATCTAAAGAATTTTCTTATTTTAATTGTGTTGTTTATCTATTATTGAATTGAAAGTGTCCTTGATATTACAGATATAATTCATTTTATTGAATATAAGGCTTAAAATATTTTCTTTTAGTCTCTGGACTTTCTGAAATTTTTGAGGTCCCAAGTTTATGGTTTTGACAAAGTGAAATATACATATTTTTAAATGATTATTGCCATTCTTAACACTCATTGTTCAACCTAAGATCATGAAGATTTTCTCATACATTTTATTTCAGAAGTTTTATAGTTTTAGCTCTTACATTTAGATAACTAACAATTTTGAGTTAATATTTTTGTATATGATGTGACTTGAGATTCTCAGTTCCTCTCTTTTTCCGTTTCTCCTTCTCTTTAGTCTTTTTGACATAGGGATTTACAATTGTCTCAAAATCAATTCTACTCACAGTTGTGTTTTATTAATCTATGTGTCTTTGTGCCAATATACTATCTTGATTATTATGGCTTTATAGTAGGTCTTCAAATTGGTTAGTAGTGTGCATTCTCTAACTTGGTTCTTTTTCAGAAGTTTTATGGCTATGCTTGGTTGTTTAAATTTTCATGGAAAATTTAAGATCCACATACCAATTTTTACAAACTAAAAGCCTACAAGGATTTTGAAAAATGAATGAATGGAATTTACAGATCAATATGAGGGGAATATTTCTTTTCAATAGTGAGTCTTTCAACATGCAAAAGTGAACTATCTTTTTATTTATTTTAGATTATCACTAATTTCTTTCAGCTATGTATTGTAATTTTCAGTGTATGAGTTATTATTTGTTTATTACAACTAAGAATTTTATTATTTTTGATGCTATTATAACAAGAACTGCTTTCGTTATTTCTTTATCAGGTTTTTTATTCTTACAATAGAGAAAAAATTGATTTTTGTACATTAATCTTGTATCCTGCAATATGCTAAACTGATTTATAGTCCTAGTGCCACTCCTCCTCCCCCATAAAAACTTTAGAATATTTTTCAGAGTATCAGTATCATAAACACATTTTACTTGTTCCTTTCCAACCTGAATGCCTCTCTACCTCTATTTCTATTTCTTTTTCTCTCTTTCTCTCACTTTTTGCCTTTTTCACTGTTTTCAACCTCCAGTACAATGTTTAATAGAATTGACAAAAGCAGGGATGTTCACCATACTCCAAATAGTAGGAAAAACATATTGTCTTCCTATATTAACTTTGATGTTACTTGTGGTTTTTTAAAGATACCCTTTAGGCCAGGCGGGGTGGCTTGTACCTGTAATCCCAGCTATTTGGGAGGCCAAGGCGAGTGGATCACCTGAGGTCAGGAGTTCAAGACCAGCTTGACCAATATGGTGAAACCTCGTCTCTACTAAAAATACAAAAATTAGCCAGGCGTGGTGGCAGGTGCCTGTAGTCCCAGCTACTTGGGAAGCTGAGATGGGAGAATTGTTTAAATCCAGGAGGCGGAGTTTGCACTGAGCACCACTGCACTCCAGCCTGGGCGACAGAGCAAGACTCCCTCTCAAAAAATAAAAATAAAATTAAAAAGTTACAAAAATAAGTTGAAGAAGCACCCTTCTACTTTGAATTTGTTGGGAGTTTTTATTATGCATAGATGTTTCAATTTTCAATGCATTTTCTATATCTATTGAGATAATCACGTGGTTTTTGTTTTTTATTCTATTAATATGGTATATAATATTAATTGATTTTTGATTGTTCTAACATTATATTCCTAGAATAAGTTCCATTAGATCATGCTGTGTAATTGGTTTACAGATTGCTGGATATGGTGTGCTTATATTTTGTTGAGGACTTTGGGAGTACATATTTTTATTGATATTGGTAGGTAGTCCTCTTTTCCTGTGATGTTTTTCCCAAGCTTTGGTATCACGGTAACATTGGCCTCACAGTTTGCATTTGGTAGTGTGCTCTTCTCCTCTATCATCTGTAATACCTTGTGAAGACTTAGTATTATACATTCTTTAAATATTTCATAGAATTTACAGTGTAGCCATCTGAACCCAAACTTCTCTGTGTGGAAAGATTTTAAACTGTTTTTAAACCTGATGTTGAGACTCATAAACAAAGTAAATGGCATGGAGGATACAAAGATAAATTAAATATATTAATGTCTTTTGATACACATTATTGCAAATAGGCATTTTCTACATTAACATTATTACAGTCAAAACACTACTATCCTTTGAACTGGGCCAGATAATATTTCTTTCAATTGTTTAGCTTTGGAAAGGCAAGGCAGTTTATGAAAAATAGTATCAAATACAGCAAATTAATGATTTAAAGTTAAAATTTTAAAGTTTTGCACTTTTTGTATACAGGCATACCTCAGAGATAGTGTAGGTTTAGTTCTAGAACACTGCAATAAACCAAATCGTGAAATACAGCAAGTCACACAATTTTTTGGTCACACAATCCTTTTGCTGGCGGAGGGTGTTGCCTCAGTTTTGATGGCTGCTGGCTGATCAGGATGGTGATGGCTGAAGGTTGGGGTGGCTGTGGCAATTTCTAAAATTAAACAGCAATGAAGTTTTCAGCATTGCTTGGCTCTGATCACAAAAGATCTCTCTGTTGCATGTAATGCTGTTTGATGGCACTTTAGCCGAGGTAGAATTTCTTTCAAAATTGGAGTCAATTATCTCAAACTGCAGGGTTTGAGATACTTGCTGCTTTACCAAGTTTATATAATATAATAAATCATTTGTTGTCCTTTCAACAATCTTCACAGCATTTTCACCAGAAGTAAAATCCATCTTAAGAAACCACTTTCTTTTCTCATCCATAAGAAGCAACTCCTTATCCATGATGAGATTGCAGCAATTCAGTCACATCTTAAGGCTCCAATTCTAATGATACTTCTTTTACTGTTTTCACCACATTCACAGTTACTTCCTCCACTGAAGTCTTGAACCTCTCTAAGTCATTCGTGAGGATTGTAACCGACTTCTTCAAAACTCCTGATAATGTTGATACTTTGACCTCCTCCCATGAACCATGAATGTTCTTAATAGCATTTGTATTTTCAAATGGTGAATGCTTTCCATAAGGTTTTCAATTTATGCCCCCAAGATCTATCACAGGAATCATTCAATATCTATGGCAGCTATTGCCTTATGAAATATATTTCCTAGATAATAAAAATTAAAAGTCATAATAACGCCTTGATACTTGGGCTACAGAATTGATGTTTTGTTGGCAGATATGCAAACAACATTCGTCTTCTTGTGCATCTCCATCAGTGGTCTTGTGTGACCAGCACATCGTCAATGAGTAATATTTTGAAAGGAATCTTTTTACTGAGCACTAGGTCTCAACACTGGCTTAAAATATCTAGTAAACCATGTTCTAAACAGATGTGTTGTCATCAAAGCTTTGTTGTTCATATGTACAGCACAGTAGAGTATATTTACCATAATTCTTAAGGGACCCAGAACTTTTGGAATGGTCAATGATTATTAACTTTAAAGTGACCTGGTGCATTAGCTCTCAACAAGAGAGTTAGTTAGCCTGTCCTTTCAAAATTTGAATCCAGGCATTGACTTATCTTCCCTGGCTATGGATGTCCTAGATGGCTTCTTCTCCCAATGGAAGGCTGTTGTGTCTTCATCGAAAATCTGTTGTTTAGTGCAGCCACCTTCATTGATCATCTTAGCTAAGTCCTCTGGTTGATTTGCTTCAGCTTCTACATGAATACTTGCTTCTTCGACTTGAACTTTGTTGGTATGGAGATGGCTTCTTTTTTAAACTTCATGAACAAATCTCTGCTAGCTTTCAACTTTTCATCTGTAGCCTCCTCACCTGTCTCAGCTTTCATAGAATTGAAGAGAGTTATGGTCCTGCTCTGAATTTGGCTTTGGCCTAAAGAAATGTTGTGGCTGATTTCATCTTTTATCCAGACCACTCAAACTTTCTCCATATCAGAAATAAGGCTATTTTACTTCCTTATCACTCATGTTTTCACTTGAGTAGCACTTTGTAATATCCTTCAATAACTTTTTCTTTGGATTTACTCTTGTGCTGTTTGGCACAAGAGGCATAGCTCTTGACTTATCTGAGTTTTCAATATGCCTTCCTTACTAAGCTTAATCATTTTTAGCTTTTGATTTAAAGTTACAGATTTGAGACTGTTTCTTTCACTTGAACACATAGAGGTCATTGCAGATTTATTATTTGGCCTGATTTCAGTGTTGTTGTGACTCAAGGAATAGACAAGTGTGAGGATAAGGAGAGACATATAGAATGATTGATCAGTGGAAGTGGACTAGTTGGAACACACATATTAGCCATTAAGTTTGCCATGTTATATGGGTTTGATTCATGGTGCCTCAAAATAATTACAGTAGTAACATCAACGATCACTCTTTATGATCATCATACCAAATATAATATTAATAATAACAAAGTTTGAAATACTGTGAGAATTACAAAAATGTGACACAGAACCACAAAAATAAGCACAAGCTGTTGTTGGAAATCTTGCTCCGTGCAAGGCTGCCACAAAGCTTGAGTTTGTAAGGATGACATTATCTGTGAAGTGCAGTAAAGCAAAGTTAAATAAAATGAGATATATCTGTACATAATGTATATTTTTCTCCTTTTTCATGGCTGTAAAACAAATAAAAGCACAAGAAAATTATACTGATTTCATATTACAAATATTTCAATAGTATTATAATACAAGTAATTCAATCAGTGGCAGAATTTCAGTTATAACTTCTGTACAATTGTATTTTACATCACTCATATTTGAACAACATTGAAACATGATGTTTTTTATACTACTCCACTGTCAGATAAGAAAGAAAGTAGCAGAAAGGGGAAAGAAAAATGGGAAGGAGACAGGGAACACTATTGTTATTTAAAAAGATATTGTGGATATATATTATTGTTCCCAGTTTTATGCTCCATTTTCTTTAATAGGACATCTTTTCTCTCTGCCCAGTGCTGTGTGATTTGCGGTGCCTTCCTGGGGAGCAATACGTTTCTTTGGATCATTGGCAGCTCTGGTCATGTGACTTGATTTGGTCAATGGACTATTATTGAAAATACATATATCCATAACATGTTTTTACCAATTCTCTTCCTTTTTTCATTTGTCACAAGAACAGCATGTTCCAGCTACAGCCCCTTCCTTTAGCCTGAATCCTGTAGTGAGAACACACTGGAGTAGAGTCTCATAAAATCCTGCTCTAGGAATAGTTCTTGCAAGGTATTTAAGACATGAGAGAGTGCAAGGGGCTAGACCGTAAACTGCAAGTAATTCCACTGAACCAGAAACTAGAACTTTGAATTTGCTATTTTTATGTGATTCAAATCTTTCATTTATCAAACTATTTTAAAATTTCCATTATGGAGCCTTTTTTTCATCGACTCTCATACAGGTAATATAAGAACTGATTCGTTAGGTTGAGTGAATTAGGTGGTGAAATATATGAATCATTAAACACATTGTCTTTCTTACTGTCATTGGTTATCTGTTTTGTTTTGTTAATTTGAGGTCCCAACTGTGGCTAATGTTTGATGTATATGTTTTTCTGAAGATACATTACACTGAAAAGTCTTGGCTTTCCTTCAAACAACTCCTCTATTTGAATAACTTTGACTTTCCATTTTCTCCATCAGTGTCTTAGTTTAGCTTAGCTCAGCTCCCTACCTCATGACTTATTCTTGATCATTTCCTAATTGTTTTTCTAGATCTGATCTCTCCATCACTTATCCAAAGCCAGCTTTATCTGGTAACCTCCTTGATCAAAGAATCTCCCCTTCCTCACTCTTCCTGTCTGGCTTTTCATTTCTCCCTTAATCAATCTTTTGCTTATCTGTTTTCCCTCTTCTCGTTTCCTCTCCAAAAACTACACTCATCCTGCCAATCGCTGTTTTCTTGGCTTTCTTCATATACCTCATCTTGACTTTTCTTTTGTATCTCTTTTCAGACAATGTCTAACAATCTCTCAAGGCTTTGTTTAATATGTTCATCTTCTTAAAAGCTTCTTTGTCAAGACCAGGAATACCAGTGCCTGGTAAGGAGTTGTCCTCTAAATTCTATTGTTTTCTATCAATACAATAAAATGTATTGTTGAATATGTTGCTGTTTTGTATTAATCAACTCTGTCTTTTGAATGTTGCTCTTGTCTTCTCAACTAGATTGTAATATCCTTATGGGCAGGAACTGTGGTCTAAACTTCTCTGCATTCCACACCATGTCTGGTACTCTACTGAGGGCACAGTGAAATCTCAGCAAATGTTGTCTGTTTGAGAACCAACAAAAGTACTTTTCTTTTTTTTTAATTTCTCACTTAATAACTTCAAATTTGTATTTCAATAATTTGTTAAATGAGTCCACCTTATAAAGTTAAATTAATCCATTAGTCTTATGGAATATACATACACGACATAAATATATTCAAAATTTAAAGTTTGCAATGTATCTTGATTTTAAAGATTTTACTTAATTCGTGTTTGGTCAAATTTCCCCTAATATCCATCTATATTCACATAATCCAGTCTGAATCCAAGGGTTAATTAAACTTGGAGTTGCTCCCTTTGGTGTGACTATAAATGGTGATTGTCAAGGCTATAGGGGGCATATCGTATCTGTTGTCTCTCTTTTTTTTGTCCTTTTGCAGCTACTGATGTTAATTACAATATCTGTTCATTCATTGGAAGTTGAATAATTACGAATTTCTAATTTTGTTTTTCATTTAGTAGTTGGACATTTTTAATTGACTTTATATTTTTTAGTGTGGCTTTAAATTCACAATAAAATTGAGAGAAAGTACAGAGGTTTCCCACATATTCCTCTTTGAACCCATGCATAGCCTCCTTCATTATCAACATCCTTCACCAGATTGGTACATTCTTTACAATTGATAAACCTACACTGACAAATGGTTGTCACCCAAAGTCCAAAGTTCACGTGAGGGATCACTCTTGCTGTTGTATATTCTCTGGGTTTGGACCAATGAAAAATGACAAATATCCAGCATTATGGTATCATAAAGAGTAGCTTCACTGCTCTAAAAATCCTTTGTTGTCTGAGTGTTCTTTTTTTAATTAAATTATTTTTATGATAATGATAGATTCACATGCAGTTGTAAGAAATAACAGAGAGATGCTGTGCACCCCTTATCCAGTTTCCCCCAATGGTAACATCTTGCAAAACTATAATATAATACCACAATCATAATCCTGACCTTGATACAATAAAGGTACAGAATATTTCCATCACCTCAATAATCCCCCATATTGTCTTTTTAAAACCACATCAGTTTTCCTCTTACCTCCATCTGTGCCCCAAGGCCTCCCCATCTTTAACTTCTGGCAACCACTAATAGGTTCTATAATTTTGTTATTTACAAAATACTGTATAAATTAAATGATAAAGTAAGTAATCTTTTTGTATTGGCTATTTTGAGTCAACATAATTCTCTGATGATTCATCGCGTTTGTTGTGTGAATGAATAATTTGTTCCTCTTTTATTGCTGAGTAGTATTCTGTGGTATGGATATTGTTTAATAATTTATTCATTGAAGGACCCCTGTGTTATTTTCCAGCTTGGGCTATTACAAATAAAGCTGCTATGAACATGTGTGCACATGCTTTTGTGGGAAATTTAGTTTTTATTTCTATGGAATCAATGCCCAGGAGTGCAGTTATTGGATCATATGGTAGTCACCTGCTAATTTTTAAAGAAACTACCAAAACGCTTTTCAGAATATCTGAGCCATTTTATATTTCTACCAGCAATATAAAAATGATACCGTTTCTCTACATTCTTCCCAACATTTGGCTATTTCATTATTTCTTTTTTATTTCAGTTATTTTAATAGTAATATAGTGATACCTCATTTTGGTTTTCATCTGCATTCTCCTCATAACCGATGATGTTGAACATATTTGCTTATTTCCAGCTATGTATAATCATCATGAAGTCTCTTTTCTTTGCTTTTCTCCATTTTCTGATTGAATTTTTACTTCATTATTCAAATTTTAAGAATTCCTTATATATTCTAGATATTCATCATATTTTGTATATATGCTTCACAAATATTTTCTCCCAGAGTGTAGCCCTCTTTTCATCCCCTTAAAAGAACCTTACACAAAGTAAGTTTTTAATGTTGATTCATTCTAATTTAGGAATTTTCTTATGGGTCACAGGCTAAGAAATGTTTGCCTAACCCTAGATCCTGAAGATTTTCCCCTATTTTTTGTTTAAAGATTTGTAATTTTACATATCATATTTAAGTCCATGATTTGCTTTGAGTACATTTTTGAATTAGGTCGAGATTTCTCTTTTTTTTTTTTTTTTTGGCTTATAAATTCCCACTAGTCCCAGGATCATTTATAAAAAGGATAATTCTTCCATTGAATTGTTTTTGTACCTTTGTCAAATTTCAGTTAGTCATATTTGTATGGGTATATATTACTGAGTCCTTAATTTTGCTCCATTACTTTATGTGTCTATCTCTTTAGTAATTACAGTTTTGATACATAGGTATATAAGAAGTTTAAAATCAGACGGACTGATTCTTTATTACTTTATTTTTCTTTCACAGAATTGATTTAACTATTCTAGTTTCTTTATCTTTTCATATTAATTTTAGAACAACCATACCTGTATCTAGAACTGAAATCTCTACTACACTGAATCTTCTAATTCATGAACACTATGTGTCTTTCTATCTATTTGGATTTTTAAATCTTTTTTCATCAGTATATTGTAGTTGCTAGCATACAAGTACTATACACATTTTGGTAGATTTATATCTAAATATTGTATTTTTCAGGAATTGTAGTTCAGAGAATTTAAAAACAAAATTGTAGTGTAGAGAATTTAAAAAACATATTTAATTTGGGTATTCACAAGTTCATTTCTAATATATAGAAATATAATTATTTTTATATGTTTATCTTGGATTCTGTGGCTCTGTCAAACTCATATGTTACTTCTAATAGATTTTTGGTTTTTTTTTTTTTTTTTTTTTTTTGTAGATATGTAAAGACTTTTCTATGTAGAGAATCAAAAATCATGTCATCCGCAAACAGGGCCAGTTGTATTTCTTGCTTTCTGATCTGTAGACCTCCTTCTTGCCTTATTGCTCTGGCTAAAACTTCTAGCATTATGATGGGTACAAATGTTGAAAGAAGGCATTATTCCTTGGGCTCAATCCTATGGGAGAAGCATTTAGCCTTTTACAACTAAATGTAAATTAACTGTAGGTTTTGTGTATGTTCTTTATCAAGTTGAAGGGTTCTCTTCTATTTCTGTTTTCCTGAAAGTTTTTCACAAGAAAAAATGTTGAATTTTGTCAAATGATTTTTCTGTATGGATTGATATAGTCATCTGATTCTTCTTGTTTACACTGTAAATATAATTTGTTATATTGATTTTTAAAATATTAAACCAGCTTTAAATTCCTCCAATAAAGTCCACTTGATCTTGGTATATAATTCTTTTAAAAGGTTGCTAAATTCTATATGTTGATAATTTGTTAAAACTTTTTGCCTCTATATTAGACAGGGATATTGGTGTAGTCTTCTCCTTTTGATAATATTGTCTTTTTCTGAATTTGCTATCAGGGTAACACCAGCTTTAAACATTAAATGTAAAATGTTCCCTTCTATTTTCTCAAAGAGAATTGGTGTTCATTCGTTGAATGTCTGATAGAATTATACAGTGAAACCATATGGACATGGAATATTATTTTAAACAAGAGAAAGAGAGATTTCTAAAAAGGATTTTTTTTTTCAGTTATAGCATTACTCAAGTTATCTATTTTATATTGGATGAAGTGGAGTGGTTCGAGTTTCTCAGTAAATTGTTCCATTTCATCTGTTATCAAATTTGTTTGTATAGAGTTGTTCAAAGCATTTATTTACTATCCTTTTGGTATCTGCAGGTTTCTTTAGTGATATCCTCCGTTTAATTTTTGACATTTGTAATTTGTGTCTTCAGTAACATTTTCTTTGTCAATTCTTGATAGAGGTTTGTCAGTGTCACTGATCTTTTCTAACAAACAGCTCTGTTTCATTGAATTTGCCTATATAACTTGCCTTTGATTTTCTAGTGTTTAATATAAACAATTGCCTTTTAAAATCATTAACTAAAAGTGACTGAGTATTTGTTATATTACTATTAATTCATGAATTAAAAACATTTGGTGAGTTTCAATCTGGTGCAAATATTGTTGTTTTTAATGTTTAAGTTGTCCCAATTTTTGCCAGTGGGACTCCTCTCTAAGTTGACTGTTTTGACGTGACACAGGCATTCCTTGGTTGTCTTATAAACTCTCTCGTATGAGACATTTCAGGCTTAAACTGTACATTTTCTGATCCAGATTTCAAATCAATCTTTTTGCTAAGAAATATGAAGTATTTTTCATACCTAATGTAAATGATGAGTTAATGGGTGCAGCACACCAACATGGCACATGTATACATATGTAACAAACTTGCACGTTGTGCACATGTACCCTAGAACTTAAAGTATAATTAAAAAAAAAAAAAAAAGAAATGATATTTTAGGCCAGGTGTGGTGGCTCACACCAGTAATCCCAGCACTTTGAGAGGCCAAGGTGGGTGTATCATGAGGTCAGGAGATCAAGACCCTCCTGGTCAACATGGCGAAACCCCATCTCTACTAAAAATACAAAAATTAGTGAGGTATGGTGTCATGTGCCTGTAATCCCAGCTACTCAGGAGGCTGAGGCAGAAGAATCGCTTGAACCAGGGAGTGGGAGGTTGCAGTGAGCCAAGATCACGCCACTGCACTCCATCCTGGCGACGGAGCAAGACTCCATCCAAAAAAAAAAAAAAATTATATTTTGATAGCATAGTCTTGGCACCGGGAATCCTCACTGCTATTGGGTTAATCATTTTTTCCTAGGCCTTTTGGTGGGAAGTGTTAAAGGAAAAATGTTTTCATTAAAATATATACTCTATGTTATATAATCTTATGTGTGTAGTTAGAAAGATAAAATATGAGTTTATGTGTATAATTATTATTTCTTCACTTTTTAATTTTTATTTTGAAATAGGTTCAACACACAAAGTTGCCACCATTTATCACTGTTGACTTACAGTTGTGTATATGTATGCTTGTGCAAGTGCATTTGAGAATAAGTCACTGACATGATGTTCATTCTATTACTAACTCCAGTTTCCATTTCCTAAGATCAAGTATACCATCCTATGTAAACACAATATCCTCATTAAATTTAGAAATTAACATTGACACAATGCCAGTCACCTTATAAATCATATATCCCACTAACATTTTGTCCTTGTTCAAATAATGCCCTTTATATGGGGAAAAAAAAAAGCAAATAAACAAAACTTCCTCCTTTTTACCCTTTTACCTCCTGTTCAAAAGTCTATCGAGGATCACAGCTCGTTTAGTGGTCATGCCCCTTTCACTCACTTGAATTTAGAACAGTTGCTTCTTTCTTGAGCTAGATATTTTTTAACAAAAAACAGTCTAGTTATATTGTATAATTCCCTTCCAAGTAGGCCTTTTAACTATTTTACTTTAAATAGATTCAGATTAGCCATTTTTGGCAGAAACAACATAGAACAGAACAACAGAACATAGACGTGATGTTCCATTCTGCTCAGCATCATATTAGGAAGCACATGATGTCTGATATGGCTTGGCTGTGTCCCCACCAAAATATCACCTTGAATTGTAGCTCCCATAATTCCCATGTGGGAGGTAACTGAATCGTGGGGGCAGGTCTTTCCCATGCTCTTCTCATGATAATGAATAAGTCCCACAAGATCTGATGGTCTTATAAAGGGCAGTTCCTCTGCACAAGCTGTCTTGCCTGCGGTCATGTAAGAAGTGCTTTTGCTTCTCATTCACCTTCTGCCATAATTGTGAGGCCTCCCTAGCCAGGTAGAACTGTGAGCCTTTCCTTAATAAATTACCCAGTCTTGGGTATGTCTTTTTTTTTTTCTTTTTTTTTGAGACAGAGTCTTGCTCTGTTGCCCAGGCTGGATATGTCCTTATTAGCGACATGAAAACAAGTTGATACAGTAAATTGGTACCAGTAGTAGAGCACTGCCATAAAGACACCCAAAAATGTGGAAGTCAGTTTGGAACTGAGTAACAGGCAGAGGTTGAAACAGTTAGGAGGGCTCAGAAGAAGACAGAAAAATGTGGGAAAGTTTTTAACTTCCTAGAGACTTAAAGGGCTCAGAAGAAGACAGGAAGATGTGTGACAGTTTGGAACTTCCTAGACAGTTGTTGAACGGCTTGGACAAAATACTGCTTATCTCAGATTTAGATGAGGAACTTGTTGGAAATTGGAATAAAGGTGACTGTTGCTATGTTTTAGCAAAGAGACTGGCAGCATTCTGCACCTACCCTGGAGATCTGTGAAACTTTGAACTTGAGAGAGATGATTTAGGGTATCTGGCAGAAGAAATTTCTAAGCAGCAAAGCAAGTTTGCTGCAGAGGCAGAGCCCTCATGGAGAACCTCTGCTAGGGCAGTACAGAAGGGAAACATGGGGTTGGAGCCCCCACACAGAGTCCCCACTAGGGCATTGCCTAGCAGAGCTGTGAAAATAGGAGCACTGTCCTCCAGACCCCAGAATGGTAGATCCACCAACAACTTGCACTGTACCCCTGGAAAAGCCACAGACACTCAACATTAGTCCATGAAAGCAGCCAGGAGGGGAGCTGTATCCTGCAAAGCCACAAGGGCAGAGCTGCCCAAGACCATGGCAACCCACTTCTTGCATTAGTGTGACCTGGATTGAGACATGGAGTCAAAGGAAATCATTTTGGAGCTTTAAGATTTGACTCCCCCACTGGATTTCAGACTTACATGGGACCTGTAGCCCCTTCGTTTTGACCAATTTATCACATTTAAATAGGTATATTTACCCAATGCCTGTACCCCTATTGTATCTAGGAAGTAGCTAACTTGCTTTTGATTTTACGGCTCATAGGTGGAAAGGACTTGCCTTGTCTCAGATGAGACTTTAGACTGTGATCTTTTAAGTTAATGCTAAAATGAGTTAAGACTTTGGGAGACTGCTGGGAAGGTATGATTGGTTTTGAAATATGAGGATATTAGATTTGGGAGAGGCTGGGGTGAAATGATGTGGTTTAGCTGTGTCCTCACCCAAATCTCATCTTCTACTCCCATAATTCCCACTTGTGGGAGGGACCCAGTGGAACATAATTGAATTATGCGGGCAGGTCTTTCCAGTGCTGTTCTCATGATAGTGAGTAAGTTTCACAAGATGGGATGGTTTTATAAATTGGAGTTCCCCTGCACACGCTCTCTTGCCTGTGACCATCTAAGGCCTGCCTTTACTTCTTATTCACCTTCTGCCATGATTGTAAGGCCTCCCCAGCCATGTGGAACTGTGAGTCGATTAAACCTCTTTCCTTTATAGATTACCCAGTCGTGGGTATGTTTTCATTAGCAGTGTGAGAACAGACTAATAGAATGTCTATTTTTCCCATCTTTGGTAATATTAACTTTCAACCATTAAAAAGATGGTATCTGTTTGCTTTCTCCACTACAAAGTGAATACGTATTTTTGTTGCCCTAGGCTCTGGTGCTGTGAGAGGATTGACACAACCCCTGTCTTCACAATTACTAAATATTGTTAAAACATCAGCAAAGCAGCTTTTGCCATGTGTCAGTCCACAGAATTGCTTGCACATATTTGAAAACTAAATCATAAATGTAAAATTAAGCACATTCTTTGCCTAGAAAAAGGTGTTGCCAACTCTTTAACTTTCAAACAACATATATTTTCTTTCCCTCTTTAATGATACACCTTTTGAAACCAATGATCATGTCTTAAAAATTGTATACCTTACAGTATCTGTGACAGTGTCTTGCTTTTAATAAATGTCTAATTATATACATAGCATTGATGTATTTGAGTTGTATCGATTCTGATCCTGAGATGCAAAGCTTTTGATTTCATAATGAAACCATTTATATCATTTTAGTCTTTCAAGTGTATATTTAACATTGCTACATAAATTACTTTGTTAGCTTCCATTTTTATGACTAATGATGCATATGTTAACAGTAGATACATTTTCTAACTTGAATCCTCAAACTTACACTACTCTTTTTCAATAGTTTTCCACTCCACTCTCCATTCCTACATATTATGATTGCCCTCTCTCACCATATTGCCATTTTATTCACAATCTCATGTATTTATTTAGTTAGTTGGAATTAATTGGGTTTCAATCTAAGCTGTCACTTATTCATGACATTATCTTAGGCAGATTGCTTCATCCATGTAAGCCTCAGTTTCCTCTTCTGTAAAATGAGGATTTGAGAAAAAATTTATTTGTTGATTATCTAGAGTCCAAATTATGACAGAGTGGAAAAGTAGCAATTATACAGTGCTTTATCAGAGTGCTTATATTTCAACTGTAGAACTGGAATTTATATAAGAAACAAATGCATAGCGCCACCAAAAACATTTCTGTCTTTGTGCAGAGATGAGATGACCAATTATCAACAGAACATAAATTAATCTTTTAATTAGCGAAATAAAAATGTCAACATTTCTATCTATAATCATAATTTACCATGAATACAGCAGCTAATTCAAACAGCAGAAACAATAAAAGTAATAAAAATAAAAGACATTAAGAAAGAAGTACAGAATTTTTTTTTTCTTTTTTTTTATTATTATACTTTGAGTTCTAGGGTACATGTGCATAACGTACAGGTTTGTTACACATGTATACTTGTGCCATGTTGGTGTGCTGCACCCATCAATGCATCAGCACCCATCAACTCGTCATTTACATCAGGTATAACTCCCAATGCAATCCCTCCCCACTCCCCCCTCCCCATGATAGGCCCCGGTGTATGATGTTCCCCTTGCCGAGTCCAAGTGATCTCATTGTTCAGTTCCCACCTATGAGTGAGAACATGTGGTGTTTGGTTTTCTGTTCTTGCAGTAGTTTGCTGAGAATGATGGTTTCCAGCTGCATCCATGTCCCTACAAAGGACTCAAACTCATCCTTTTTGATGGCTGCATAGTATTCCATGGTGTATATATGCCACATTTTCTTAATCCAGTCTGTCACTGATGGACATTTGGGTTGATTCCAAGTCCTTGCTATTGTGAATAGTGCTGCAATAAACATACGTGTGCATGTGTCTTTATAGCAGCATAATTTATAATCCTTTGGGTATATCCCCAGTAATGGGATGGCTGGGTCATATGGTACATCTAGTTCTAGATCCTTGAGGAATCGCCATACTGTTTTCCATAATGGTTGAACTAGTTTACAATCCCACAAACAGTGTAAAAGTGTTCCTATTTCTCCACATCCTCTCCAGCACCTGTTGTTTCCTGACTTTTTAATGATTGCCATTCTAACTGGTGTGAGATGGTATCTCATTGTGGTTTTGATTTGCATTTCTCTGATGGCCAGTGATGATGAGCATTTTTTCATGTGTCTGTTGGCTGTATGAATGTCTTCTTTTGAGAAATGTCTGTTCATATCCTTTGCCCACTTTTTGATGGGGTTGTTTGTTTTTTTCTTGTAAATTTGTTTGAGTTCTTTGTAGGTTCTGGATATTAGCGCTTTGTCAGATGAGTAGATTGCAAAAATTTTCTCCCATTCTGTAGGTTGCCTGTTCACTCTGATGGTAGTGTCTTTTGCTGTGCAGAAGCTCTTTAGTTTAATGAGATCCCATTTGTCAATTTTGGCTTTTGTTGCCGTTGCTTTTGGTGTTTTAGACATGAAGTCCTTGCCCATGCCTATGTCCTGAATGGTATTACCTAGGTTTTCTTCTAGGGTTTTTATGGTATTAGGTCTAACATTTAAGTCTCTAATCCATCTTGAATTAATTTTCATATAAGGAGTAAGGAAAGGATCCAGTTTCAGCTTTCTACTTATGGCTAGCCAATTTTCCCAGCACCATTTATTAAATAGGGAATCCTTTCCCCATTTCCTGTTTTACTGAGGTTTGTCAAAGATCAGATGGCTGTAGATGTGTGGTATTATTTCTGAGGACTCTATTCTGTTCCATTGGTCTATATCTCTGTCTTGGTACCAGGACCATGCTCTTTTGGTTACTACAGCCTTATAGTATAGTTTGAAGTCAGGTAGCGTGATGCCTCCAGCTTTGTTCTTTTGACTTAGGATTGTCTTGGCAATGCGAGCTCTTTTTTGGTTCCATATGAAAGTCTCAGGTTACAAAATTAATGTGCAAAAATCACAAGCATTCTTATACACCAGTAACAGACAAACAGAGAGCCAAATCATGAATGAACTTCCATTCACAATTGCTTCAAAGAGAATGAAATACCTAGAAATCCAACTTACAAGGGATGTAAAGGACCTCTTCAAGGAGAACTACAAACCACTGCTCAGTGAAATAAGAGGACACAAACAAATGGAAGAACATACCATGCTTATGGACAGGAAGAATCAATATCGTGAAAATGGCCATACTGCCCAAGGTAATTTATAGATTCAATGCCATCCCCATCAAGCTACCAATGAGTTTCTTCACAGAATTGGAAAAAAACTGCTTTAAAGTTCATATGGAACCATAATATTTTTGAGTTCGAAATCAGATACAATGGGGAAACATAGAAAGAGAGAGAGAGAATGTGTATGAAATTTAGAGAGATACTAAATTTTAGGGCCATATAAATATTAAACTATAGAATATAGAAAACATACATAGGTATTTAGCAGGGAATTGGAGCGAACCACTAGTGTCAATGCAATTTCTAAAGAGTTCATAAAGTAAACATTTTTGACCACATATCCTACTACAAAATACAAAATTCAAAATGTTCAGGCTATATATAAGTTCATCACAAAAGTGATTAGGCAAATAAAGTAGTAAAATAATAATTTTATCAAAATTTAAGATTTATTTCTTTTATGAGACTTCTTGGTTTTTTGAATATAATAATATGCATTGTATGGACTGTCAAGGGAAGGATATGACATGCAGAATCTTCTGAATTTGAAATCCTTTATTTTGAAGCAGCTTAGGAAACTCGTGTTAATGAGACCTTTTAAAATTGTTCTTTGTTTTTGCAGTTTTAAATAAGACTTCAGAATTACAAATGTCTAAAAGGTTTGTGACACAAAATACAAACAAATACACACACTGTACACATACAATTGTTATTCCTGGTACAGTACATAAGATGGGAAGTAAATGGATAACACAAAAGTAGATCAATATAAAATCTTGACAGAGGCAAATTTCTTAATCATTTTGAATTAATACATTTTAGCTAATAAGTAATGAATCTGGATTTGAAATAATCATTGGAAACGAACTGCATAACACGTAAATTTAGTTAAGGCAGAGTAAATTCTATGTGATATTTTTATTTCAACCATTCTAGGTTAATCCATTCCATTGACTTTAAGTAGTTCTAACATTTTGTAAAACCAGAATATTTCATGAAATTATCTAGACATGTGTTCTCCATGTGAATATTTTAATTAAAGTTATTGTTCCCATATTGAAAAAGCCGATAAACATAGGGTAACATCTGTGACAGATTGATTGTATTAACAGTCCCAATTCTTCATCTCTTCTGTAATCATATCTTTTGCAAAGTAACTTTTATTGACCTCCAGTTCTCATTGTGAACTCTACCATGAGGTTTATTTTGGCCAATGAGACCCTAGCAGATGTGACAAAGCAAGAACTTGAAGAGGATATGTGTGATTGAACTTGCTCAGTCTTGCTTCTCTGCCAAAACCAGGAGAATATTCCTAGGTTAGCTCACAGCAAATAGAACTGAGTCACTCCAGTGATCCCAACCAAAGCCATCCTACATCAACCAGTAGTCCTCCAGCCCCTGGGCATCTGATTGAATTCAGCCAACATCAGATGAGCCTCATAACCAATCTCTTACTGATCACAGATGTGTGACCAAGCCTAAGAAATATCATCTTGTCCAGATGATCCAGATTCAGAATCAACTGAATCTTCCCAACTTCTTTGTGTGACACTGGGGAATTTGGGTCATTTTATACATGATCTGTATTTGGCAATACTCAACCAGTTGACTGAATAATTCAACATCTGAACCAGGACACATTAATGAATAAAAGGGGATGCCAGATTGCAGTAAATTGGCACCATACGACACAATTCTGGATACACTTTTGACTTACAGTTAACCCTTGGGTCCCTTGAAGATGGTTATTTTAATGAAGGTCAAAGGTGATTTATCTCAGTAACTGATTTCCAAGAGAAATAACTCTTAATAAATATAGTCCATATGTGATACCTGTTGGTGACATAATTTAAATTTAATACTTAGAAATATTAGAATAGGGTAAAAGAATTATGTAAATTTGTTAAATGGGCCAATAGTTAAATGAATGGCTGGAGAATAACAAACGACTACTGATATTTGGCCTCGGTGTGGAAAACAATGGAAAGTGGTTTGGACTGAGCTGAATTGGACAATAGGCATCTTGGTTTAAGAGAGTTGCTACTTCTCAACTTCTGTTGCTTGTTTCGAAAAAGAGTATAAACATAGTGGTGCCAGATGTTTCATTATATCCCAGAAATTTAGACTTTACATGAATATAGCAAAGTTGTTTTCTTAAGGCTAAATATATCAATTAAAAAAAAAAAAAAAAACATGTAGTCCAGACACAGAGCATGTCTGCATATCAAATTTGGCCCATTGGCTATTACGTATGTTGTGACCTCATACCTTTTACTTAGAGAAATGGATCAGTAAAATAGTCCCTAAATGAAGACCTCTAAAAACCAATAGATTTCATTCAGGAGCAGGTTGTTCAGTTTCCATGTAGTTGAGCGGTTTTGATTGAGTTTCTTAGTCCTGAGTTCTAGTTTGATTGCACTGTGGTCTGAGAGACAGTTTGTTATAATTTCTGTTCTTGTACATTTGCTGAGGAGTGCTTTACTTCCAATTACGTGGTCAATTTTGAAGTAAGTACGATGTGGTGCTGAGAAGAATGTATATTCTGTTGATTTGGGGTGGAGAGTTCTATAGATGTCTATTAGGTCTGCTTGCTGCAGAGATGAGTTCAATTCCTGGATATCCTTGTTAACTTTCTGTCTCGTTGATCTGTCTAATGTTGACAGTGGAGTGTTGAAGTCTCCCATTATTATTGTATGGGAGTCTAACTGGGTACATAACGAAATGAAGGCAGAAATAAAGATGTTCTTTGAAACCAATGAGAACAAAGATACAACATACCAGAATCTCTGGGACACATTTAAAGCAGTGTGTAGAGGGAAATTTATAGCACTAAATGCCCACAAGAGAAAGCAGGAAAGATCTAAAATTGACACTCTAACATCGCAATTAAAAGAACTAGAGAAGCAAGAGCAAACACATTCAAAAGCTAGCAGAAGGCAAGAAATAACTAAGATCAGAGCAGAACTGAAGGAGAGAGAGACACAAAAAACCCTCCAAAAAATCAATGAATCCAGGAGTTGGTTTTTTGAAAAGATCAACAAAATTGACAGACCACTAGCCAGAATAATAAAGAAGAAAAGAGAGAAGAATCAAATTGACGCAATTAAAAATGATAAAGGGGATATCACCACCGACCCCACAGAAATACAAACTACCATCAGAGAATACTATAAACACCTCTACACAAATAAACTGGAAAATCTAGAAGAAATGGATAATTTCCTGGACACTTACACTCTTCCAAGACTAAACCAGGAAGAAGTTGAATCCCTGAATAGACCAATAGCAGGCTCTGAAATTGAGGCAACAATTAATAGCCTACCAACCAAAAAAAGTCCAGGACCAGATGGATTCACAGCTGAATTCTACCAGAGGTACAAGGAGGAGTTAGTACCATTCCTTCTGAAACTATTCCAATCAATAGAAAAAGAGGGAATCCTCCCTAACTCATTTTATGAGGCCAACATCATCCTGATACCAAAGCCTGGCAGAGACAACAAAAAAAGAGAATTTTAGACCAATATCCCTGATGAACATCGATGCAAAAATCCTCAATAAAATACTGGCAAACCAGATTCAGCAACACATCAAAAAGCTTATCCACCATGATCAAGTGGGCTTCATCCCTGGGATGCAAGGCTGGTTCAACATTCGCAAATCAATAAACATAATCCAGCATATAAACAGAACCAAAGACAAGAACCACATGATTATCTCAATAGATGCAGAAAAGGCTTTTGACAAAATTCAACAGCCCTTCATGCTAAAAACGCTCAATAAATTCGGTATTGATGGAACGTATCTCAAAATAATAAGAGCTATTTATGACAAACCCACAGCCAATATCATGCTGAATAGGCAAAAACTGGAAACATTCCCTTTGAAAACTGGCACAAGACAGGGATGCCCTCTCTCACCACTCCTATTCAACATAGTGTTGGAAGTTCTGGCTAGGGCAATCAGGCAAGAGAAAGAAATCAAGGGTATTCAGTTAGGAAAAGAAGAAGTCAAATTGTCCCTGTTTGCAGATGACATGATTGTATATTTAGAAAACCCCATTGTCTCAGCCCAAAATCTCCTTAAGCTGATGAGCAACTTCAGCAAAGTCTCAGGATACAAAATTAATGTGCAAAAATCACAAGCATTCTTATACACCAGTAACAGACAAACAGAGAGCCAAATCAGGAATGAACTTCCATTCACAATTGCTTCAAAGAGAATCAAATACCTAGGAATCCAACTTACAAGGGATGTAAAGGACCTCTTCAAGGAGAACTACAAACCACTGCTCAGTGAAATAAAAGAGGACACAAACAAATGGAAGAACATACCATGCTCATGGATAGGAAGAATCAATATCGTGAAAATGGCCATACTGCCCAAGGTAATTTATAGATTCAATGCCATCCCCATCAAGCTACCAATGAGTTTCTTCACAGAATTGGAAAAAACTGCTTCAAAGTTCATATGGAACCAAAAAAGATCCCGCATCTCCAAGACAATCCTAAGTCAAAAGAACAAAGCTGGAGGCATCACGCTACCTGACTTCAAACTATACTACAAGGCTACAGTAACCAAAACAGCATGGTACTGGTACCAAAACAGAGATATAGACCAATGGAACAGAACAGAGTCCTCAGAAATAATACCACACATCTACAGCCATTTGATCTTTGACAAACCTGAGAGAAACAAGAAATGGGGAAAGGATTCCCTATTTAATAAATGGTGCTGGGAAAATTGGCTAGCCATAAGTAGAAAGCTGAAACTGGATCCTTTCCTTACACCTTATACGAAAATTAATTCAAGATGGATTAGAGACTTAAATGTTAGACCTAATACCATAAAAATCCTAGAGGAAAACCTAGGTAGTACCATTCAGGACATAGGCATGGGCAAAGACTTCATGTCTAAAACACCAAAAGCAATGGCAGCAAAAGCCAAAATTGACAAATGGGATCTCATTAAACTAAAGAGCTTCTGCACAGCAAAAGACACTACCATCAGAGTGAACAGGCAACCTACAGAATGGGAGAAAATTTTTGCAATCTACTCATCTGACAAAGCGCTAATATCCAGAACCTACAAAGAACTCAAACAAATTTACAAGAAAAAAACAAACAACCCCATCAAAAAGTGGGCAAAGGATATGAACAGACATTTCTCAAAAGAAGACATTCATACAGCCAACAGACACATGAAAAAATGCTCATCATCACTGGCCATCAGAGAAATGCAAATCAAAACCACAATGAGATACCATCTCACACCAGTTAGAATGGCAATCATTAAAAAGTCAGGAAACAACAGGTGCTGGAGAGGATGTGGAGAAATAGGAACACTTTTACACTGTTTGTGGGATTGTAAACTAGTTCAACCATTATGGAAAACAGTATGGCGATTCCTCAAGGATCTAGAACTAGATGTACCATATGACCCAGCCATCCCATTACTGGGGATATACCCAAAGGATTATAAATTATGCTGCTATAAAGACACATGCACACGTATGTTTATTGCAGCACTATTCACAATAGCAAAGACTTGGAATCAACCCAAATGTCCATCAGTGACAGATTGGATTAAGAAAATGTGGCACATATACACCATGGAATACTATGCAGCCATCAAAAAGGATGAGTTTGAGTCCTTTGTAGGGACTTGGATGCAGCTGGAAACCATCATTCTTAGCAAACTATCACAAGAACAGAAAACCAAACACCGCATGTTCTCACTCATAGGTGGGAAATGAACAATGAGATCACTCGGACTCAGGAAGGGGAACATCATACACCGGGGCCTATCATGGGGAGGGGGGAGTGGGGAGGGATTGCATTGGGAGTTATACCTGATGTAAATGACGAGTTGATGGGTGCAGCACAGCAACATGGCACAAGTATACATATGTAACAAACCTGCACGTTATGCACATGTACCCTACAACTTAAAGTATGATAATAATAAATAAATTTAAATAAATAAATAAATAAATAAAAACCAATAGATTTCATTGTGATGTTGGTTGACACCATATGATACTAAATTAAAAACACCTTCTATTGAGTTTCTCCTATGTGTCTGTCCTGGGTTTTTTATTGGCATAATTGTCAAAAAGTAAATATCCAGCTATAAGCTGTGTCTTCATGTATTAATTGTTGTGTGACAATATCAACACAAATTTAATGGCCTAAAACAACATGAGGTGTTCATCATCTTACAGATCCTATGAGTCAAGTGTCCTGGCACAACTTAGCTGTGTCCTCTACAATGCTATAGCAATACATTGGCCAGGAATATGGTCTCATCTGAGGCTTAACTAGGGGAAAGGATCCACTTTCAAGTTTACTCAATTTTTATAGGAATTCAGTTTCCTGCTTGTGTAAAACTGAGGGCTCCAGGTTCTTCGAGGCTATCAGTCAAATGCTACTCTGCTTTTTAGAGGTGCTCACAGTTTCTTGCCACATGAAGTTTCCCAAAAAATCCACTTGCTGCGTCACATTCAGCAGAGAGACTCCAGGAAGGCAAGCACTGCAATAGCATGTGCATAATTATGTATGCCTAATTATCATATAACCTCACTTTTGCCGTGTTCTGTAGGTTAGAGACAAGCAATAGGCCATGTCTAGATTTAGGATAAGGGAACTATACAAGCATTTGAACACCAAGAAGTGTGGATCATGGGTATTATCCTAGAGCTCGTCCACCATGCTTTCCCAAATAAGATTTATTGAGACAATATATTATTTTTCTAAAGCTGTCAAAGGAAACTTTCATTTATTAGTAGAACCACAGTTCAGAGAAGCAATGGCATAGTGATTTGAGGGCTGCTTCAACATGGCGTGGTGATTTGGTAGATACTTCAACATGTGGTCATTCACACAGAAAGCTCTCAGGCAGCACTCTGCTACATATTAACTTGCTCAAGTTTCCTACATGAAGCTCTGAGCAATGTGTGTCAAAGATTCTATACCGTGTGCTGTGACTTACACATATTTTATTGCAAGGAGGATCTTGCCATTTTTAGAATACTTATACATTTCTTCTTTATATGGACCTTTTAACAATATAATATTTTTAAGTAATTTTATCTGCTTGGGTAACTAAAGACCAAAAAGCCACCTGTTTTATCCTAACTATCAGGTAGTCCCACACAGCATAGTGAGTGGCAGGGAACAATGAGGGACTCACTGACCAGCTGCCATGATTTTGAATATTAGTTGTAAAATGGGTGAAACATTTAAGTAGCAGTTTACATTTCAGAACATACTGAAATTGTATCCCCTGCTAATTAACCACTGATGGAAGTAATCACTAGGATCCTATCAAACAAATGTGGCAAGTCCCTGTCTGCTGGAATGCATTACAAATGTGGTCTATTGGTTCCTGAAACTTCCACTGCAAAATTAACCTTCTATCTTTCATTTATATGCTGAAAACTCATTACTTTAAAAAATTCAATGGAAACATACAAACCTCTTTGGGAATTACCTGACTCTGCTAAAAACTACACCAAAATGCACAGGTAATAAAAGCAAGCCTTGTTGCTATAGAAAAATTGCTCCAATAGAATTTTGGTGTATTATTGTTTTTCAGTGAACCAATTACAGAGGCTAAAATTGGAACCTAAGTGAATAGCTATTTCATGTTGCTGTAAGTGAACTGCAAGAATTCTACATTTCAAAGTCACTTGACATAAAACTTACACATTCCAGACTTCTGAAACTTTCCACCTACTTATATCGCTGCCACTTACACATACCGTTAATCCATCAATAACTCTCATGGTTGCAACAGCTGAATGGAAAAATGGCCAAAGTGCCCTCATTTCATAAATCTCAAAGCGCTTGTGATTCTTTAAAATACCACACATATTTTTATTTGCAGTTTCAACATGATTAAAATAATTTAGAAACAGATACTCTTAACTGGTGAGTGATTTAGTCTGGGGTTAGAATTAATATTCCACATTTTCTCATTTTTGGACAGAGAACTATTTACTAAAAGCATTTAAAGAAAGAGGAATTAATACACTTTTTATGTTGACTTTCCACCTTTATATGAAAAAAAGAGCATTTATTGGGGGAAAATATGATTTCACATTTAGTCTAGATAGTTTTGCATATTGAAAGTTTCATGGAGAAGAAAATATTGAAGTTTTAAAGTCATAGAGATTTATTTTACTCTAGTACATATTGAATACTTTATATGACAAAGATTAGGTTATTAATTTATTCAGTAAACCTGCCCAAAAGTGAGGGTCCCAAAAGAGAAATAAAGCAAGTTTCTATAGTCTGACAGTATGAAAATAATAATTTACTTGAAAATCAAAATTTTAAAATATATTAATTCACAGTTCCTCTAGGTGGACTGTATAACACTATTTGAACAATTAAGAACAAATATTATATGACTAGAGAAAATTATATAGAAATTAGAAGAAAAAAAAAAAACAAACCTTGAAACAAAAAGGTTGTTTTTTGGAACTTTTCTACCCAGTTAGAGAAAAATGTATTTCTGGAGAAGAGACACAATAAGGGGTCTTGACTCCATTATAAATTTTTGAAAGAATGAGCAAATAAATATAGAATTGGGAGAAAAAGGTATTAGAAAGAAAAGGGAGCAGTGACAAATCACATCAATTTAATAAAGATCGCATGAAAATTTGAAGAGGCTAATGAATAAAATAAAGTATAGAGAGAAAAGAATATCTAGAAAAGTCTCCAATATGGGTTGCTATTAAAACAATAAAATAACTGCAAAAGAAAATAAATAAATATACTCCAGAGTGTGTGACCTTGCTAATTAAGGCATTTTCCCCAGGGAACTTGCAAAGCCTTTTTGATCCAACGGTAACTCTCTTCTAATGAAAAGTTTTCTTCTCCCTCATATAGTTGTCTCTGAGTTCTTTAACCTTTGCTGCAGTACTGGGATAGCTTGTTCAATCTCGTTATGTGGAGGCCAAAAGGATATAGGAACCAGTCAGGTTACTACACTTGCATATTTTTAATTCAAACTTCTTTAATGTGAAGGAAACCCTTTATCATTTCACCTGGCAAACATAACTTCTTGAAAACTTAACTTCTGAAAATAAGTGAAAATTGTCAAGAACAAATTTACTAGGACTCACCATATAGTGAGTACATTAGTCCATTTATCGCACTGCTATGAAGAAATACCCAAGTTTTATAAAGAAAAGGGACTTCATTGACTCTCAGTTCTGCATGGCTGAGGAGGCCTCAGGGAACTTGCAAACATGGCAGAAGGCACCTCTTCACAGAGCGACAGGAGAAAGAATGAGTGCAAGCAGGGGATGCAAGGCACGTATAAAACCATCAGATCTTATGAGACAAACTTATTATCACAAAAATAGCATGAGGGAATCCATCTCCATGATTCAACTACCCCCACCTGGCCCCACCTTTGACACGTGAGGAGTATAGGGATTACAATTCAAGGTGAGATTTGAGTGCGGGCACAGAGCCAAACCGTATCAATGAGTTTTCCAGGGGCTTTGTTCATAAAAAGGAAAATAGTATACTCAATAAATAAGACAATATAATTTTTGTTAATTTTTGACATTGTCAAATTGATCTGGCAATTTAATGTCTTTTTTTTTTTTTTTTTTCTTTTGAGAAGGAGTCTCCCTCTGTCTCCCAGGCTGGAGTGCAATGGTGCAATCTTGGCTCACTGCAAGCTCTGCCTCCCAGATTCATGCTATTCTCCTGCCTCAGCCTCCTGAGTAGCTGGGACTACAGGCGCCTGCCACCACGCCCGGCTAATTTTTTGTATTTTTAGTAGAAACGGAGTTTCGCCATGTTAGCCAGGATGATCTCGATCTCCTGTCCGCCTGATCCACCCGCCTCGGCCTCCCAAAGTGCTGGGATTACAGGCGTGAGCCACCGCGCCGGGTCCAATGTCCATAATTTTAAACCATCTGCCATCATGACTGAAAATTAGAAGTGGTTCCACTTGGCACTTCATTCATTTCCAAAAGAGCTCCTCTCACATATACGTATATTTAAATTCTAATTTTGATAATAATAAACAGGGCACATCTTTCATGTTATCCCTGCAGACAAGTAGCCATGTTAATGATTTCACATACTCTCTGAAAATTTTGTATTGGAAAGTTTAACACATTCACATTTATCATCATATCAGATCTATTTGGTGTTAATTTTGGCTTGTTTCTTTCTTATTGGGTTTTATGCTTCCTTTATGTCTTACCAGATTTAGCTAATGATCTTCAATAATCCTGTAAAAATTTAAAACATAGAATTTCCATTTTTTATACTAATGCTGTATTTTAATTTTGTTGTTTATGTGTGCACTAAAATATTGCCCTTACTATGTACTAGGAACTAGAGTAAAACTCACAGTGCTTTACTCAAGAATAAATCCTCTATTCTTCACAAAAATCCTATAAAATATGTGCCTCTTCCCTGCATTACAAATGTGGAATCATTGATGCCAAGTAGTCTACCCAAATTCAGAAAGCTATGAAGAATGGCAGTACGAGTGGAATTCAGGTCTGTTGGACCTAAGAATTTGTGCTTTTAACATTATGATGTAATACATCTCTTTAATTATCAATGTAGGGTGAATAGAAGGCTAGCTGAGAGGATTGAGGACACACAACTGGGAATGCAGGAGAAAACTAAGCTGGCGCATGAATGTTGTCTTTTTGTTCCTAGTTTGAAATAACATTTTACTATATTATGTCTTTTACATATATATTTTACATATTTTGTCTATTTGCCATTTGTTTTACTTTACTTCATGGTGTTCTCTTTCAATATAGTTGTAGTATTCTCAATGACTTCATTTTAAATTTCAACCTTTGGTAATATTACATTATTTCTAAAATAGTCAACTATAATTATTTTATATTAATAATATTTATTAATATTCAATATCATTAAGATATAGAATCTCCTTAATATATATTTTACCATACAACATTATCTTAAAAAATTGCTACATGATTTTTACAAAATAATTTTTCTAAGATGATATGCATATGTTGCTATGTGTGTGTGTATATATGAATAGATATATATTTCTACACATATAAATACCTTTTGTCTACTTCTTGGGTCCTCAAACAGTTCTGTTGATCTGTCTGTCAATTATCTAGTCCCCCTGCATACTAATTTTAATAATCTTAATTTTATAATGCCTTTTAATAATGACTGAATATTGCTTCATTGTACTTTATTTTCAAAATTGTTCTGGATATTCTAGATTATTTATTAGACATACTTTAGAACATCATTTTTGGACAATTATTTAAGGAACATTATTTACAAGTGACATTTTTAGAAAAATAATTGCAGACATTACCTGTAAATACATTTAAAAAATGTAGTTGACATGTTAGCCAGAATTGCATTAAACTTAAAAATTAATTTAGAAAGACTACATGAATAGGATTTACTTTTCTTTGATGAGAAATGTTACATCAATCAAAGAAATGTTACTGAATTCATATATGACTAATTAGATTCAAGGAATATTATCATTTCTTCTCAGTTACACTATAGATATTATTAACTTCATGATATTGAACCACCTCTTTATTCTTCAATATAAAACTAGATGATGTTTATTTCAATATATAAATATATTTTATTTATCATTATGCTGTCCAGTTTTTACATCTATATTTTTCTGTAATATTGTGTAATTTTTAATTTTTTCTTCCATTTAAAAAAGTGTTGTTACTGATGTTATCAAGATATTAAAAAATAAATTGTGTCAAGTGCTAATTTAAAAAAGCAGAGGAAACTATGAGGAATTATCGCAGGGCTGAAATAGACTAGGGGGTAAAATAAAAGCTGTTCAGATGACATGATATTTAAGATATGACCTGAAGAATGAATAGAATCTATGCAGACAGACAGACTTTGAAAGAAACCTTGTGGCAAAATATCAGCATGTGTAGGGAACTTAAGGAAGACAAACCTTATCCATTTTAAGTAAATGACAATAGACCAGTTCTGTTGAAGAGTGGGAGATGAGGCCTCAGTACCACACAAATTTGGGGTCAGAAAAAGGAGTGGGATTACACAAAGTAGAATGTGGAGAAGTAGCTAAAGAGATAGGAGGAATATCAGGGAACTGTCATAGAGATAGTCTCAAATGCTGCTGAGAAGGAGGTCTTGGATGCACTAAGATTGTCATAAACAACAGTAACTTATACTGGATCACACATATATTTATCAGTTCTTATGTTGCTATAAATAAATACCTGAGGCTGGGTAATTTATAAAGAAAAGGGGTTTAATTGGTCTATAGTTCAGTTTTGCAGGCTCTGCAGGAAGCATAATGCTGGCATCTGCTTAACTTCTGGGGAGGCCTTAGGAAACTTACAATCATGGCAGAAGGTGAAAAGGAAGGAGGCATATCACGTGGCCAGAGCAGAAGCAAGAGGGCAAGGGAGGAGATGCCTCATACTTTTAAATGACCAGGTCTCACAAGCTCACTCACTATCACAAGGACAGTACCAAGGGGGATGATGCTAAGCCATTCATGATAAACCATTCCCCTGCTCCAGTCACCTTCCATTAAGCCCCACCTCCAACATTGGGGATCACATTCCAATATGATATATAGGTGGGGACACACATTCAAATGGTATCAACATACTGGGGTTTATTAATGTAACATCTCAATAAGGATGTAAAGGAGCATAATTTTTATGGCTCTTTTCTTTGCCATCCACAGTATAAATTTTCTTAAGTGTGACTCCCCTCTTGACAGTGGAAAATATAGTTATATGAGTATGCATCCCTTGAAAAAATACATTTTTTTAACCTACTAACATCTCCTTATGTTCTGTTCACTACAATTGTGACACTTGCTCATTTCTGCATGTGCAATAGAAGGGGAATCAGGTACACTAATTGACTAATTCCAATGGTGCTGAGT
This sequence comes from Macaca fascicularis, assembly GCF_037993035.2. Lineage (NCBI taxonomy): Eukaryota > Metazoa > Chordata > Mammalia > Primates > Cercopithecidae > Macaca > Macaca fascicularis. The sequence goes on along the minus strand of NC_088379.1, from coordinate 18,532,483 downwards.
GTAGGATTGACATCTCCTAAGGCACCTGTCTAGGTGGTGATGGGTTATTTGCCCAGATTAACTAGAATCCTGTTAGGAAGGACGAAAGGAGTAAGAGATACTAAATAGGCAACTGACATGTACAATACACAATTAATGAAGAATGAGGACTAAAAAGTATGGATTAGATTCAGTAACTAGGTCACTTGTGAACACAACAAGATTCAGCAGAGAAGGGAGCAAGATTAGAATGGATGAAAGAGGTTGGAATGTGAGAAAGTCAAGTCAGAGAATTAACACTTTCAAGAAGTTTTTTTGAAGGATACAAAAGTGAGGTAGAAGTGGAAAAAAGAGGGATGGGAAGGGCAAATGAGAGGGCTCAGAAGACATTTGGAGATGGGATCTAGGGCATAAGTGTAAGATGCGGTTATTGGCAGGATGCATTAATGCTCTGCATTACAATGTAGTGGAGAAAGTGTGGATAGAGAAGAAAGACTATATTTTGAATCTGTGTGGAAAAGCAATTGGTCATATGTGGGGTGAGAATGTTACTCTATGAAGTATAAGTTAGTGTAATCAATAGACGATTGACAAAGGAGGTCAGAGGTTTGAGGCAGGCAGAGAAAAGATCAAATAGTCAATAAGAGAACAGAAAAAAATTCTTCCTGAGGGAAAGCTGATAAGGACTCCAGATGGTACTACATGAGCAGTTGGGATGTTATGCTGTAGTTTCCTTTTTATGAGTATTTGATTTTGTTTTCTTTCTTTTATCTTTCATTAAGGGTATGTTGTCAAGAAAACATGCTGTATGTGGGGGTGGTATGCTTTTAATAATTGTATATGTGTAGCATTGTATGCTTTCTTAATCTCAAGGAATGTATTTTCCTGTTACTTTCTTAGATATGAAAGCCAACTAGTCTAGAAATTCATCTCTTTTTCCCTCAAAAATTTCTTCTTAAATCTTTAGTTTGAGGAATATACTTTGCATTATATTTTATTTTTACTTTTTGTGATATCTTACTGAATTGTCATTTACAGGCAATAAAATTCATCAGACATATAATTTGATAAAAGTATATATAGCCTCCATGTAGTTGTGCAGTTTTGAGTGAGTTTCTTAATCCTGAATCTGCTCCTGAATGACTACTGCTGCTCCTGAATGAATAACAAAATTAAGGCAGAAATAAATAAGTTCTTTGAAACCAATAGGAACAAAGACACAACATACCAGAATCTCTGGGACACAGCTAATGCAGTGTTTAGAGGGAAAATTACAGCACTAACTGCCCACAGGAGAAAGTGGGAAAGATCTAAAATTGAAACCCTAACATCACAATTAAAATAAATAGGGAAACAATAGCAAACAAGTGCAAAAGCTAGTAGAAGACAAGAAATAAGTAAGTTCAGAGCAGAACTGAAGCAGATAGAGGCATGGAAAACCCCTTCAAAAAATCAGTGAATCCAGGGGCTGCTTTCTTTGAAAAGATTAACAAAATAGACCGCTAGCTAGACTCATAAAGAAGAAAAGAGAAGAATCAAATAGACATAATAAAAAAAATAAAGGGGATATCACCACTGATCCCACGGAAATACAAACTATCATCAGAGAATACTATAAACACCTCTACGTAAATAAACTAGAAAATCCAGAAGAAATGGATAAAATTCTGGACATGTACACCCTCCCAAGACTAAATCAAGAAGAAGTCGAATCCCTGAATAGACCAATAACGAGTTCTGAAATTGAGGCAGCAATTAATAGCCTACCAAACAAACAAACAAAACAAAACAAAACAAAAAAATCCCAGGACCAGATGGATTCACTGCCAAGTTCTACCAGAGGTACAAAGAGGAGCTGGTAACATTCCTTCTGAAAATATTTCAAACAATAGAAAAAGAGGTAATCCTCCCTAACTTATTATATGAGGACAGCATCATCCTGATACCAAAACCTGGCAGAGACACAACAAAAAAAGATTATTTCAGGCCAATATCCCTGATGAATATCGATGTGAAAATCCTCAGTAAAATATTGGCAAACCATCTCCAGCAGCACATCAAAAAGCTTATCCACCATGATCAAGTTGACTTTATCCCTGGGATGCAAGGCTGGTTCAACATATGCAAATCAGTAAATGTAATCCATCACATAAACAAAACTAATGGCAAAAACACATGATTATCTCAATAGATGCAGAAAAGGCCTTTGATAAAATTCAACACCTCTTCATGCTAAAAAATCTCAACAACTAGGTATTGATGGACATATCTCAAAATAATAAGAGCTACTTATGACAAACCCACAGCCAATATCATACTGAATGGGCAAAAGCTAGAAGTATTCCTTTTGAAAAATGGCACAAAATAAGGATGCCCTCTCACAGCACTCCTATTCAACATAGTATTGGAAGTTCTGGCCAGGGGAATCAGGCAAGAGAAAAATAAAGGGTATACAAATAGGAAGAGAGGAAGTCAAATTGTCTCTGTTTGCAGATGACATTATTGTGTTTTTAGAAAACCCCATTGTCTCAGCCTCAAATCTCTTTAAGCTGATAAGCAACTTCAGAAAAGTCTCAGGATACAACATCAATGTGCAAAAATCACAAGCATTCCTATACATCAATAATAGACAAATGGGGAGCCAAATCATGAGTGAACTCCCATTCACAATTGCTACAAAGAGAATACAACTTACAACGGATATGAAGGGCCTCTTCAAGGAGAGCTACAAACCAGTGCACAAGGAAATAAGAGAGGACACAAACAAATGGCAAAACATTCCATGTTTATGGATAGGAAGAATCAATATTGTGAAAATGGCCGTACTGCCCAAAGTAATTTACAGATTCAGTGGTATCCCCAGCAAACTACCATTCTTTATTCACAGAATTAGAAAAAACTACTTTAAATTTCATATGCAACCAAAAAAGAGCCCTTATAGCTAAGACAATCCTAAGCAAAGTGAACAAACCTGGAGGCATCATGCTACCTGCCTTTAAACTATATCACAAGGCTACAGCAACCAAAACAGCATGGTACTGGTACCAAAACAGATATATAGACTATTAGAACAGAATAGAGGCCTCAGAGACTATTGTTTTTCATAATAATAATATGATTTTTAATTTTCCTAGGTATAGTCTGTTTTTACCTGGCACACGATATGTCTTTTCACTCTGTTTCTATTTTTTTCTTTAGTTTAAGAAAGCTTTAATCTCCTATTCCTACAATATTTCAATTTATTCTAGTCTATTAATCATTAATATGATAATCTGATATATGTTATTATGGAAGAAATTACCATAGAATGGGAACAAACACAATCAGAAGACTGTGGTTAAGCCTCAGCCTTCTTCTTCATACAGGACTGAATCTGTCCTCTGCCATTGGTTCTCCAAGTTTGATGTGAATCACATCACTTGGAGGACTTGTTGAAATTCAATTGCTGGTTCATCTACACTTTTGATTCAGCAGTCCTCAGGTTGGGCTGATAATTTGCATTTCTTACAAGTTCTCCGAGGGAGAGGGGCACGGATATTTCAGGTTTGGGGACCACACTTTGAGAACAAGTGCTTAAAATCACTAAATTGTCTTGCTTTACTAAATCAGAGTAAAGCAGCAAGAGTAGGAACTGTATAGGCTGCACTGAGTAAATTCTAAATTATTGATTAGTTCTTCTGAATTTGACATGATGTCATTTGAGGAAAACTTTGCAGAGGTTAAGATTGAACTAATCTTTGAGGGAAATTCGTGGCTTTCTAACTTTGCTGATTATTCAAAACTGAAATGATCTGCCTTGGAAGGCAAGGCGATATCTGTATAGTAATGTTGAAGAAGAGGTGGGATGAACCACTGACATGGGTATTATTTGTAAAGCAAAATCAGGTATCAGGTGTGTAGTATCAAACATTATTTCAGACCCCTTTCCCTGTTGCCATGCAGTGGTTTGAAGAAACAGGGGAACTTGAGTGTATAAGTAAGTAGATTGGAGTGAGAGGTAAGGGTTCAAATCCCAGTTCCACAAATGACTGGCTCTGTAAGGTTTGAAAAATTAATTAATGTCTCTCAAACTGCTTGTATTAGTCTCCTAGGTCCAACATCACAAGGACCACAAGCTGTATGGCTTAAACAGCAGAGATTTATTGTCCCACTGTTCTAGAAGCTAGAATTCTGAGATCAGGGTGTTGGTAGGACTATGTTCCCTTTGAAGACATCTATTCCAGGATCCTTGTCTAGCTTCTGGTATTTTGTTGACTTGTGGCAGCACAATTTCAAGCTTCAAATGGCTTTCTTCCTCTGTGTGTGTGTGTGTGTGTGTCCAAATTTTCTTTTTGTATAAGGACACTAATAACATTGGATTAGGGGCCCACCCTACTCCACTATGACTTCATCTTAGTGACGTCTGCAATAACTTTATTTTGAAATCTGCTCACATTCTGAGATACTAGAGGTTAGGTCTTCAATATATGACTTTTGGTTGAGGGACACAATTCCACCTAAAGCATTCATTCTCCTTCCTCTCCTTTGAACTAGTAAGATTCTTGTGGAAACTAAATGGGAAATGCATGTAAAGTTTTTGTCTCACAATAGCTTTTCAATCCATTGCAATGTTCTTGCTATTATCATTACTATTATTATGAAAATGTATCCTCTAATATCCTCTAGTCATTTTTTTTTTTCTGCTGCCAACTGCACTTAAGTCCCATGGTCATTTGTAATCCCTCCTAATAAGTTAAAGATGTAGAAGTTTCAAAAATAGATACTTAAAAATTGTTTACCTTTTGCTCATTTGTGATTTATTCACTGCTGCTGTGAGTGGGATTGAATATGTGGGAGCAATTTCTTTTCAAGCAGAACACTCTTGCCCTATGGATGTCCCTATTCGGAGAGAAAATATCCAGGGCAAAGGGCTACACTATCTTTATACTAGTCCAGCACGTGCTTCTCTTTCCTCCTCTCTTTTATTTACTTCTTTAATCTTTGCCCTGTTTTGTGCCACAGGCATCCTAAATGAAGAGACCCTACAATGGGCTTGTGACCAGCAGAAACTGAATCAATGCTGGGACACATTCTAACAGTTGAATGGGCAGCTTACAGGTGGTATTGACTTTTAGTTACAATTTGTATGAGGCTCAATGCCATGCTTCAGGTAGCTAGTCCATTACCAGTTTTCCCTGCTTTTTCAGTCTATTACCAATTTAACTCCCCGAAGTTCCCTTTTACACTTCCTTTTGTTTGTGCTTTCTTTCTTTTTCAATTACAGTGACTTTGGTTAGGACCTAAATGAAAGTCCTGTGTAGCACAAGGAAAAATTAAGCAGCTGTTCCAGTTCCACCTACATCTACAGGCATTTGGATTGAAAAATATTTTTACCGTTCCATGGGCATGAATTTTTATCATACAAATGCAATATTTTGGTCAACTTTTTAAGGTACATTGACATATATATATATAATATATATAATTATATATAAACATATAATTATATATAATATATATGATATATTATATATAATATTTTATATATATATTTTTATTTTGAGATGGAGTCTAGCTCTGTTGCCAGGCTGGAGTGCAGTGGCGTGATCTCAGCTCACTGCAACCTCCGCCTCCCGGGTTCAACTGATTCTTTTGCCTCAGCCTCCTGAGTAGCTGGGACTACAGGCGCCCGCCACCATGCAAGGCTAATTTTTGTATTTTCAGTAGAGATGGGGTTTCACCATGTTGGCCAGGATGGTCTCGATCTCTTGACTTCGTGATCTACCCACCTTGGCCTCCCAAAGTGCTGGGATTACAGGGGTGAGCCACCATGCCCAGCCTATTCTTCCTACTCAACAAAAGAACAGGCAGAAGGATGATGTAGGAAGCACTGTTTATTTCCAAGTGTTGTACCAAATATCCCCTCCTTAACAACACCACCTATAATGACAGTAGAAAAGCAAAGATTACCCAAATTAGGGGTAATCAGAAAATCGGGGTAAACAGACAATCCCCCAAATCAGGATGGATGCATGATTTTATAGACTTTTATTATAGTTAGGGGAAGAAATGACTTCAAGTATTTATCCAAAAAATAACTGTCATGTACTGGGCATATGTAGTGTATTTATGTAAGTACTAATGTTTTCCCCAAAACCCTGCAAATTTATGTATTATTCACACTTCTGAGGTGAGAGCACAGAGATTTGATAATTGACAAACCCACAGTTAAATCACTGATAGAGGAGCTGGAATTTTATCTTGAACTCTTGGGTGGATACCCTAAAGCCTCTGCTCTATGTAGAGTACTGATATTACCTAACCTCCTTACTTCTGGCCACATTGTAGATGCACAGAACGTATGGTATATTTAGTTGTACCTAACTACAGTACTTCTCAGGCCAGGTAAAGATGTCATCCATAAGATTTTATGGTGATATTCTTGATATCCACACCCCTAACTCACCCTCCTGTCTAGACAGACTGGAAAAAGACATGTCCAGATGACAACAGTGGATTTTGTATCACCGTACAACCAAACTAAGGAGGCAAGCATTCATTATAGCTTCCTTTTGTGCACTTTCAACGGAGCCCAAAATAACCAAGTCAATTTTAACCTATTTCTGACTGAGCTACTGTGCCTCCCACAGTTGACTGGGATACATACACTTTTGTTAATTTAATTATATATGTATATGTGTGTATGTGTATACATATATATTCCATATATATTATATTACTCTCTATATACATATTTATATTCTCAGTTACATTGTCTCTGTAATATATTGCCCTCCTTGTGAACCAGAATTTTAGCAATATACTATGTATATTCTATCTAAAATCTGGAGTTTTTGGGAGATCCAATATTTGAATACCTACGTATTGTATTTAATCTTATAAATTGACATTTATTTTTTATCATGATGGCATTTAGTTGTATTCTATCCTCCTCTATTGTTTCTAACTATATTATGAATAAAATCTTCATACCTTAGCTAAATAATAATGTGGGTGGTGGGCAGGAAGTGGCTTATCACAATACTCCTTTTCCTTATGAAATTAGCACAGTTATATGCACATAAAATGTATTTAGTATTAATTAAATTTACATAAACATTTTTATTCACAGGACTCAGAACTTTTTAATGCTCATTTTTTAGTGTGCATTACTATTAATAGTTCGTGGTAAAAAAAAAAAAAAAAAACCCAAAGCAGGCTATAAATTGTATCAAGGCCTGTGGATGATAAGGGACTTTTGGCATGGCTTGTATTTCGCTCATGTTATTGAAACTGGAGGATCCTAGGAAGATGGAGACCTTTAGGGAGCTCAATGAGTAAGGAAAAGCTAAGTGTCCAGTTTCTCTTAACAGCTTTTCTAAACAGGGGCTACACAAGAGCATAAATTGCTACTGTTCTAAGAGACAATCATTCGATCCAATGAAAGACCCTCTTTCCTATACATCTACAATGGCATTACATATGTACCATCTTGGGTGGATTGAAATAGTAGGCACTAAAATTATTCTCTGGATTGTGCAATTAAGATGAGGAACCCTACCTGAGGAAAGCTATCACACATTTTCTGTCACTCTTTGAGTCTCAAAAACACAATGTGGGAAAAACATCACTTGAACAGTAAATGACGAACACCAATTTAGGGGCAGGTGAACAGTGGCATACATGATAATTAATTAATTTCTTCCAATTTAATCTAGATTGCTGAGAATTTTATTCCTAGGGAAGCTACTCCAGTGTGCCTTCTCATTCCTGAAAGTAGCTTTTCTGTCTTCAAATAAAGATATGCCCATATAGAAATCTGGTTCTAAAAATACGGCCAATAAAGATATCGCACTGGGCCCAGTTGGTCAATGTCAGTTATGCTGAGGTTGTTATAAAAAACTTTCAGTATATTCAAGGAGAAAGGGGAACTTACTAAGTAAAGACTTCGCAGCTGAAAAATTGTCATAAAACAAATGTCAGACCTTTTGTTTTTCAAGTACAAATTAAGATATCCCTGGAACAGTCTGGTTTAAGTGGTTTTATTTTTGTTATTCTGAAAAAAGGTCACAGTTACATTAGTTGTAATCATTTTCTTCTTTTGTCACAGTAAATTTACAGGTTTTAGAAGATGGAGTGTGATAAATAATGAAACAATGGAAATAATTTGTTCTAGATCTGGAGATGCAAGGAGTAGTTTTAATTTGAATTTCTAAATCATCTGCATTAGCTGTGTCACCTTGGACAAGTCCCTCAACTTATTTGAGCCTCAGTTTCTAGAACTACGAAATAGCAAGCCTCAATCTCAAAGGTTATGGTGAGAATCTAGAGATGCTATGTAAACAAGTCTTATGTCTGACCATGAAAATCATTGGTTAAAATGAGAATATTTTCATTCATTTTTATTTTGTGTTTTATAAATATGTTCTCTAATTCTCACACCACCACTATAAAATAAGCCCCAAAACGCGAGTAACTTGCCTAACGCCAGAAAATTAATAAATTGTTAGCTTGGCCTCCTCTCTGCCTGATTCTAAAGCCCAACTTTTATAGTCTCTGCGTTATATAACTCCTTTAGCTGTCTAATTGTGTAATGCCTCCATTGATTTAACTTTTGCAAATGATTAACATCATAAAATAGACTGTGAGGGCACCAATTGAAATACACATGAGGAATGAAGGCAAAATCCTGGAACCAGCAAGTTCTGTCAAAGTCATCTACGTGAACTCCTTGCCTTATGTAAAGTTTAACAAACTACTCCAGACACATTGTCAGGGAAGGAATTAACTGCTCTGCTAACTCCTCCTCTGCTTAACCATGCTTGCTACCCCAGAGTTTCTCCTTACATCATTTGAATTCCCTCCAGCTGCAATTTATGCCCTTCTTCTCTCATTCTTGCCTCATCAGAGGGAGAACAGCTGGTCACCATCCTCCATATAATCACACTTGGGATAATGAAGGTGGTTATTGAGTCACCCTTCAACAATTCCAGTCCAGGTCTTGCTACACAGACCTATTTACTTGGAAACTGACAAAGATGGCATGTAGAGGAAAATAACTTAAAACATATTCACACCCAGTAAAATGCTGAATAGGAAAACTGTTTTAGGAGCGAGTATTGTATCTCGTTTTACTGCAGCTAATGTTCTGCAGTTGCTTCAAATCTGAAGCATGTTCCATAATGGCTAAAGATATTACTTTTTCATACGATTTGGCTTTGGCTTTATCTAAGTTTGAGGTAATTAAGTCAGGAAATCCAAGGTGAAAAAAGAAGGTTTGGACAGGGGCCAGCAGGATATTTGATCCAAGGCACATGTGTCTGAAATTAAATTTGGGAGTTAGGCTGTGCTGTCCTTAAATCACGATGGCAAATGAAGGCGAACCTTCTGTGTGCTAAGAAAAGGGAATACGTAGGCTGCTGCCTTACGGGAATTACAGAGGACAGGGATAATTCCCAGAAACTACCCAGATTGACGGAAAGGCTGTTTGGCACACCAGTGTGAAGGAACAAGAATGGACAGCTCCCTATAATTACTTAGCCTGAGATCCTGAGAGATTGCCTGTATGCCCAGTGGAGTTAGGCAGGTACAGCTGCTGGAGTGTGCAGGAAATAAGGCATTGCCTAAATGGAGTGATTTTTTTAAGGAGAGTAAGCCCCCTTAAGTTAGAAGTTAAATATTTATTGTTGCATACATTGTAGCATTATTTTTGATAATTTTTAATAAGTTTTCTGCACCTAAGGGTCTCTTATTTGAAGAACAGTATTCTCCATTAATCAAGTAATCTAATGGCATACTGAAAGCGTTATCTGCAAAATTGGGAATCACGTTCAAGTTCCACTTCCGGTTCCAGACTAAGTGGGAAAATGGTCAGACCACTCATCCATTCATTCATTTTTTCACCCAAACATCCATCAGTACATGGGGATAAAAAACAGTATTCCAGAGATGAGCATAAAATGAGTTAGCACATAATTAGTTTTTAATTGTGATGTTATCTATCATTATCTGTTATTATTATAAACAGAAAGATCCACAGGCCTTAAGAAAGGCATCCATAGGGTGGGTGCAGTGCCTCATGCCTATAATCCCAGCACTTTGGGAGTCGAGGTGGGAGGATAACCTGAGGTCGGGAGTTCGAGACCAGCCTGACCAACATGGAGAAACCTCGTCTCTACCAAAAATACAAAATTAGCCGGGTGTGGTGGTGCATGCCTGTTATCCCAGCTACTCAGGAGGCTGAGGCAGGAGAATTGCTTGAACCCAGGAGGTAGAGGTTGCAATGAGCCGAGTTTGTGCCACTGCACTCCAGCCTGGGCAAAAAGAGAAAAACTGTCTCAAAAACAAACAAACAAAAAGGCATCTGTAAGCTCACAAAGCAAGTGTTTAATGTAAAAAAGTAATTTAAGACAAAGTCTTAAAGCAGCAGATATCTTAGTTGTTAGTTTAACAGAAGGAATGAAGGACTTCAGAAAGAAGGTGATAGTATTTATTTGTCTTTGGCTAAGGCATATCAGAAATATTTTGTTTTTCTGGACATAACACTTTAAGGAGGATATTGATCAATCAAATTGTTAGATTGTAACCCTGGTAAGCAACCAATATGAAGGGAAAAAATTTGAGAGTTGTATTTGTTCAATTTAGAGAGGAGTTAGGACAGGATATCTAGCCATGTAGTGGTGTTGCATGACTGTATAAGGAATGTAAAAAACTGTCCAGGGAATGAAATCAAGACCACATGCAGTGAAAATATCAAGACAAAATTTATTCATTAAATACATTTTTTTCTAATACTAGAATATAACCAAAATATGATTGAGATATCTCGAGTGGTATATATGTTGAGGATCACATTTAGAAACTGGTGTATAAACCTTGCCAGAGCCTTTATACACTCAAAATTTAGTAATTTGATTAAATGCATTCTTAACTTGGACTTACCAATTAAGAATGCTTCAAAGACATAATGGGCACACTCATCAAAACAGTTTCTAGGAAGTCTGTCTACCTGAAAGGAAATAAAATGTTTTAACCAAACCAAATATAAATAATACAAAATTAAATTTGTCTTCTTGTCATAGTCTGTTGTGTTTAGAAAACAATAGTTCTTTCATTTATCCATGGAGCTTTCTGACATTTCACTTAGCAAAGTCCCAGTGGGATTATAACTGGACAGTGAAAGTCAACTTTGTGATCAGGGAGGATCTATTTCCTGTAAAGGTATGTTATTGACTGTGATGGATGACACAATCAAGGAATGCAATCAGGGTTTCTGACTCTAGGCAACAGTAACTAGGATAACTCTTTGCAAAGCAACTGCTTGGAAAGGCATTGGATACATTGACCAGGACTAGTCGTCTGTACTCAACATTCCGATGAAAAATTAAATTCATGAATGCCCAATGAATAATGAATGTCCATGGATTAGATAAAATCCAGCCTTCCACCATTATCTAAAAGATATTGGGCTCTCCTATCTATACAATCTCATCTCCTACTACTTTCCCTTTTTTTCATTATTTTACAAGCATACTGACTTTTTCCATTGGGCAAGCCAAGCTCAGAGCTTGGTGCATTTGCACTGTTTCCTATATGCCTCTACTTCCCCCATATCTTTGCATAGTTATCACCCTGTGATCATTCAAATCTCAACTTGATATTCCTCTCTAACCGTGGTATTTTTTAGTTGACCTAAAAAATGACCATCTTCATTTTCATCATTGCTCTGTATCCTATTACTTAACTTTATTTTTTCATAGAATTATGATATCTTTTTTAAAAATGCTTCAGTGCTCCGTCTCAAAAAAAAAAGTATAATGCTTCAGTGTATTAGCTAGAACAGTTTATGGCTCACATGTGCACTCAATATATTTCAGATATATATTTTTGTGTTTGTTGCCCCTACACACACATACACACTAGCACATATGCTTCATGAGGGCAAAAACTCTGGTTTTTCATGTACACTGCAGCTTTCCCAATGTGAGAACAGTGCTTGGGAGAAAGTGACACTTCTATAATTATTTTTTGAAGGAATGAATCTTGCTTGTTGTGAGCATTTACAAGTAGGGGACTTAACATGCATTTTAAGAAAGTAGATGGTGTGTCTATGATACTGCTTCTGTATGAGCCCCTTTCATTATTATACATCTATGATGATAAGTCCTGAGCTTACAGAGATGGAATCAGATTTATTATTCTAGGCTCATGAGGATGAGAAACCAGCCATGAAAGTCACCCCTCACTATTCTAGCCCATGCAGCTGTCATTCTTCTTGGAACTATCCCAGTAGTACTATTCTAAACAAGACTGACTTGATCCTCTGATGAAGTTTTTATCCTCTGACCATAAAACGTGAGACTGTGCTTGAGGTCAGTTCCAGAGGAGCAGTTACAGATATCAAGAACGTCCTGAAGTGCTGGAGAGAAGTTATGTAAGGATGAGGGTGAAGAGAATAATGTTAGAGTCAAACACTATTAGCAATGTTTTGTGTGAGATACAATTAAAAAACTGCCAAGACTTGCAGCTACTGAAAGCAAGTGGGACTCAAAGAAGTGAGAGGAGAGACTGAATTCATTCTGTCAGATAAGTAATTCTGAAATATAATTTATTTTGAAAATCCAGAAGCTGTTTTACCAGTCCTTCTTAATCTGAAAGGAGCCAGACATTTCTGACACAGACTCTATTATCTAATTAGATGTGGCCTTTTATTTTACATAAGTCACTTTTCTGAATAAAAATTAGGTATAAAATCAGAGTCAAAAACAATTACAGAAAGTGAAAATTATATGTAGTATCTTTACATATAATCCTTTATCATCTTTCATATTATAGTTTATGATTATTTTAAAGGCTATGTTTTCATGCCAGTCTATACCATTAGACTGTGATGATGCTGGGAGATATTTTATTCATCATTTGTTTTCTGATCAATTATTTAAGATTAATTCAGCAAACAATGAGCATTTTCTGTGATAGTCACCATGATAGGTCCTAGGTAAACATGTTATCTGTCCCCATGGAACTTATGCTCTTGTTAAAAGAGGCAGACATTAAATATGCAGGATGACATTGGATTGTGATAAGTGTCTCATAGAAAATAAAATGTCTTAAGTAATATTGACTAGGAATGGGAGGATGGTGCCACTCAAGATAGGATAGAGGGCTGACTACAATAAAATGTGAGACCTGAAGACTGAAAAAAAAACAGAAAGAATATCCCAATTATAGATACAACAAATTCAAAGGCTACAAGGCACAAATGAGGTTGGCCTGGTCAAGGAACTGCATAGAACAGCATGGCTGCTCCCTAGTGAGCAAGGAAGAGAGCAATAGCAGATATTGGAAATGTGGGCCAAAGACAGACCATGCTTAGTTTTATAGGCTATCATTAGACTGTGTGGCCTTCATTCTAAGTATATTGGATGGCTTTGAGCAGGCCAGAAATGTGATCTGATTTATATTTTTCAAAGGGTTGCTCCATTTAAAATAGAATAAACTGTAGAAGGTAATATGGAAAGACCAGTCTGGGGAACTATATTGGAGGTAATCAGGTTAGAGGTAAGAGTGGATCCAGCTAAGAATATACAGTGATGATGGAGACATTACTTGGAGAATATGCTCAGAGATTAGGTGCAGGAGATAGAGAGAAAGTTAACTGGTTTTTTTGGCTTGAGCAACTGGCTTGATACTAATGGCATTTATTTCTATGAAAACCACTGAGTGAGAAACAGGTTAGGATAGTGTGAATAGGCCTTAAGGACATTGTTAATATATTTCAAATGTCACTCTATATATCAGATCTGTCATATGTATATGAACCTCAAAAGAGAGTTGGGGGCAGAGTTACATAATTGTGAATCATATGCATATAGTTGATATTTAAATCCATGGACTTGTATGTGATCACCTAGGGAGAAGATGTATATAAAGAGAGTGAAAGCTTTGGAAATATCAAATATTTAGAGGTCAGATAAGAACAAGGAATATAAAAAATTTTTGACAAGGAATTACTAGCTAGTGTAATAAAAGGAAAGCTATGAAAATGGACAATCACAGACTTTGAGATCATATTTCAGATATATGATACTATTTATTTCTGTTGAGCAAGGCTAAAGTGTGTATGAAGACTGAGAATAGAGTTTTATTTATTTTACTTGGCAGAATGGACGTCAGTTTTGGCCTGACAAATACATTTCAATAGATCAGCAAACACTTAGACATGTGAATCAAAGTTCTGAACATTAAAGAAAAATAGGCAATCTTAAAAGCATTCAGAAAGAAATAACGTATTCACTTGCCAATAAGGGATGATTAATGATACCCACAGTTAAATTTTGAGAAGCAGCAATAGAATCCTGAACACAAGGCACAATATCCGCAAAGTCAGCAGAGAATTCCTTTCTACTGAAACTATCACTTAACAATGAATGCTAGCAACCTCACACCCATTAAGATAGCTACTATCAAAAAAAAAAAAAAATTAACAAGTGTTTGTAAAGGGAAATCAAAACACTTAGGTCTGTTGTTGGGAATGTGAGATGGTGCCACTGATAAGGAAAACAGTGTGACAATTAAAAAAATAAAATATTATATAATTCAGCAATTTTGCTTCTGGGTATATACACAAAAGTATTGAAAGCAGGAACTCAAATAGGTATTTGTACACTCATGTTCACAGCAACTTGATATGCAAGAGTGAGGTGGAAGTGGTCCAAGTGTTCATGAAAGAATACATAGATGAATAAAATATAATAAATACATATAATGTAATATTATTCAACCTTTAAAAGGAAAGAAATGGGTGAATCTTGAGAATGTTAAGCTAAGTAAAAAAAAGCCAGTCACAAAAGGGCAAATACTGTATGATTCCACTTATATGAGGTACCTACAGTAATCACCTTTACAGAGACAAAGAGGAGAATGGTGGTTTCAAAGGGCTGGGAAAAAGGAGGGATGGAAATTGTTCAATGGATGTACAGTTCCTATTATGCAAATGAAAAGAATTGAGGAGACTGGTTGTACAACAATATGAATGTACTTAACACTCCCAAACAGTAGACTCAAAAGTGGTAAAGATGGCAAATAAGCTTTGTGTATTTTACCATATGTTGTAAAAAATAAATAAAAATAAAGGTAAAAATAAGTGAAATTAATAGCATAGTTTATTTAAGCCAACGTATTCAAATATTAGCATTTAAACACACACTTAATGTTAAAAATATTTGAGATATTTTACTGTTTTGTATTAAGTCTTCAAAGTCTGATGTGTATACACTTACAGCATATCACTGTCTATCTAAGTAGTAAATAGCCACATGTGACCAGCGTCTGTGGTATCAGACAGCAGTGTTCTAGACCTTCTAGCTGTGACAGAGCAAGCAGCCTGCCATAGCCACATGACTGAACCCAGAAGGAAACAGCAGAACAACTGTTCAGCTGTTCCCAACTTTACTTGTCATAGAATTCTCAGCTACTAAATTATTGTTGTTTGAAGTCATTAAGTATTCGGGTGGTTATGCCACAAATGCCAATTAATTGAATGGGAATGATGAATTCAGATTCATGTAGGCTTACAGGTTCATAGGTGACTTGCTAAGAAAGTCTTACACGGTTTGTATGAGCGACGGATGTCATGTATAAAACATGATGTAGGGAAGAAAGAACGCAGAGATTTAGCAAAAGAAGACAGTGTGAAGTACTTACTGGGATAAGTAGAGATAATGGCGAAATGCTGTAAAATTGCTGCCCATCTGCACTGTTCATTTGAAGTTTGTCTTTTGTCTAGCACATCGTAGGCACACAATAAATGTTTGTTTAATCAAATCAATTCATTCGTTTTGGTAAAGGCAATTTGGAAAAGGCATTATGTTTGCTTTATAGATAAAGTCACCTAAAATCTTCAGGCCTCAGTGTCATTACTTATAAATGAGAATAACTATAACATTTATCTCTAGTTTTTTATAAGGACTAAATGAGTTAACACAGTAGAAGAGCTGGAGTAGTATCTGACACATAGTAAGTGCTTCTCTGTGTAGCGTATTTGATTTTACCTTCTCTTTGACTATGAGTGAAGTGGCTGTCAGCCCTATATTTCTAATACTCCCCTTTGTAAAAAATATTTATAGTATCACTTTTACTATCATTACATAAAATTTATAGACAACACAATCTAATTACACTCTTAAATCTACTTTTAAATATAATACTTTGAGTTTATATAATAATTATCAGAAATTACATTATCATATTTGGTAGGCTATATGAAAGTGATACTGAATTTAGGCCATATTTTTCTAAAGGAGAAATATGTTTGAATTGTTAGTGTATCTAAAATTTCTGGAACTGCAAACTAGACAACCAATTCCCTAACCTCTCCATAGGGAGAGGTTTCCTTGAGAGCCTTTGCTTTCATTTCTTCTTCTGAGAAATTCCTGTCTTCCTCTACCAGATTATAAATTGTTTCATGTTTTTATTTTTTATTAAAATATGAATAGTTAGGGAGTGTTTAAATATAAGCCTTTCTTATGCCTTCTCCTAGAGGTAGGGATTAATATAGGAAGTTGAGGGATACAGTGTTGGCCATGTATTTCCTTTCTGCCAGACCTCAGCAAGGTGGTCTTTCCTTAAGACTCTCTCATGATTCATGATGGGTATGGCTTTTTGTCATTTGCAGTCCCTATTAGAGGAAAAAATACTAGACTGGGAAGGATACCAGGACAAGAGATCTAAACTGGAACTTGTCAGGGAAACTAGGACATATGGTCACCCAATCTATAGCATCTTAAATAGCATGCCCCAGGCCATCAAACTCAAGAGAAATAATAGCTGTGATCCAGGCATTATCTTTTATTCTCCAGGTGGACTGCCTGACACAGCCCTGGGAATGAAGGACGATTTTAACCAAAATGATCCTATTTTGCCCTTGAGAAGTTTTCTCAAAGCTCTCCTTGTTCACATCAATTGTGCCAAGCACATATTTCTCTTTGAAGGCTCTAATAACCTAAATCTTTCTCATTTTCCCTGACACTTAGCCCAAGGTTAGGTATATTGACATTTGATTCATAGAGTGACTAGGGTATCAGCTGGGGAAATTCATATTCATTATTTTACTGATAAGGAAAAAAATAAATGTAGATATAAAGTAGCTTAAAGTCAGAGTAATCTGAGAAAGAGTTGCCAGATAAAATACAGGATGTTAATTACATTTGAATTTTCCAAAACAATGAATTTATTTTAAGATAAGTATGTCCCAAATAGCATGTGAGACATATTTAACACAGAAATATTATTCGATGTTTATCTAAAATTCAAATTAAACTGAATTAAACTTGGCAACTCTAGTCTGCAGCATATCTATGACTAATACCTTTGCCTCCTGACGCTTATTCAGTCCAGTGCTCACTTTACAGAAAACGCTACTGCTATATTTTATGTTATTAAAACAAGTCATACCTTTTTGACATAAAATAATGAAAATGCAGTATGTTGAAGATTATACCAAAAAGTTCTAGGAGGATTGCTAAAAATTTGGTATAAGGCATAGTTCTTAAAAATTTTGGCCTTGGGAATCCCTTTACACTCTTACATATTATTACAGACATGAAGAACATGTGCTTATCTGATTGCATTTATCAACATTTCCCACATTAGAAATTAAAACTGAGAATGTATTTAAAATACATATTGGCAGGGTGCAGTGGCTCATGCCTGTAATCCCAGCACTTTGTGAGTCCGAGGCAGACGGATCACGAGGTCAGGAGATCAAGACCATCCTGGCTAACACGGTGAAACCCCATCTCTAGTAAAAATACAAAAAATTAGCCAGATGTGGTGGCAGGAGGCTGTAGTCTGAGCAACTCAGGAGGCTGAGGCAGGGGAATGGCATGAACCCGGGAGGCAGAGCTTGCAGTGAGTGGAGATCGTGCCATCGCATTCCAGCCTGGGCGACAGAGCAAGACTCCATCTCAAAAAAATATATATGTAATATATAATCATATTATATAATAATATATATATTATATATATGTTAAATATAATGAACCTAATATCTGTTGATGTAGTGTTTTATGAAAAATATAATTTATAAAATAGGAAACATTAGAAAAAGGAAAGCACTGTTTTAGTTTTTTGTAAATCACTTTAATGTTTGCCTTTATAATGGAGCGGAGGGTGGCCCATGACATGATTAGTGACTTTTTAAGAAGAAAGAGCAGAGCTCCAACCCTCTCCCTCCCCTGCTTACACCAAGGAAAAGACATGGAACATAGCAAGAATATGCAGGTCATCTGCAAGAATCTGGTGGCCATGTGCAAGCCGTGAAGACAGCCTTCACGAAGAACCAAATAGGTTGTCATCTTGATCTCAGACTTCTAGCCTTCAGAACTGAGAGAAGGCCCAGTGCGGTGGCTCACACCTGTAATCCCAGCACTTTGGGAGGTCAAGGCGGGCGAATCAGATGAGGTCAGGAGTTCGAGACCAGGCTGACCAACATGGCGAAACCCTATATCTGCTAAAAGTACAAACATTAGCCAGGTGTGGTGGTGGGCACCTGTAATACCAGCTACTCAGGAGGCTGAGGTAGGAGAACAGCTTGAACCCAGGAGGTGGAGGTTGCAGTGAACCGAGATCGCACCACTGCACTCCAGCCTGGGCGACAAGAGCAAGACTCTGTCCACTGCCACCCCCCCAAAAAAACAAAAAACAAACAAACAAAAAAGTCCTGAGAGAAGTAAATTTCTGTTGCTTAAGCCACACAGTCAATGGTATTATGGGAGACCAGAACATACCACTCCAAAACACACCTCTTTTGGCATAAGGATCATTGAGCTGAAAGCAGTTATGAAGCAGATGCAACAAAGCTCTCTGCTTTCTATTTGTCTAAAAGCAGTACATACAGTTACAGACACAGAAGGTATCCCACTGTTCCTTTTTACCAGAGAGAACAAAAGTGAACCACTGAAGACAATGTAAACCCTTACTGCCCTACAGATATCACCAGAGGAATCAACATTATTCACTCAACTGAATCTGCCATTTGTTTGCCTTCCCTTAATTTGCCCTCCCCAAATATCTTGTCACTGTTCCAAAAATTAACCTTTCTTTCTGAAAAAGTAAAGCTAGAATTCAAAGCTACCTCTTTAGGAACTACTTATTCTATGGGTACCTCTCATGTATATAGGAAAGTACGCATGTGAATAAAATTCTGTTTTTTTTCTTGTAAATTTGTCTTTTGTTATAGGAACTCATTCTAACTAAAATTTATGAGGATTGAGAAATAAATTATTTTCCTACTCTATAGTATTTTACTATGGCACTGTTAACAGACTAATGGAGTATTATTATAAATAGTTTTGATCATCATTCTACTTTCTGTATCTAGTTAGTGCATATAAGTCGTATCATACAGTATTTGTCTTTTTGTGACTGGCTTAATTTACTTAGCATAATATCCTAGAAGTTCATCCATGTTGTAGTATGCGAGACTTCCCTCCTTTTTAAGATTTAATAATATTCCACTGTATGTGTGTGCCACATTTGCTTATTTATTATGTTATGTATTTGTTTGTTTTAACCACACATAAATATTTGTCAAAGATATTTTTTAGCTTTCTAAAGCTTTCAATGTTTTCTGGGACTTCCAGGCATCTCTAGGCCATAAATTTGAGAACTGCTAGTATAAAGTAATCTCAAAATGAACTATTATATGCGCAATGTTTATCCTGGTAATCATGTAACATTATCACGGGCAAAGGATTTTCCTATGTGTTTTTCCATGTGATCCCTGTAAACCTTCAACAATGACGTGATGATGTAAGTACCATTGGTTTGTTTGTTTCCACTTCACAGAGTAGGGTTAAACAGAGACTAGATTCTTCATCCTGAGAGAGTATAGCCCTCCTTATGTGATAATGTAAGAGTAGCCTGCATCTCTATATACAGAACAGAGAGAGCCCAGCCTAACTCTAGCTGGGCTCAAAATTTGTCTTAAGTGGACTCAAAATCTTTCTTAATTGTTGACACATTCTCTCTAGTGATGGTTAACATTCTAAGCTGTTCTTTTCTCTTAATTCTGTTGCTGTGCTGATTCAATGCCATTTGGCATGGCATTGGGTCTTTGTTGCTAGTTGGCATTGCTTTTCCATTGTTCTAAGATCTCATCACTTCTATGTAGCATCATTGAGTCTTTACTCCTTCCCTGAGCAGGGGTTTCCAAAGGTATCCCAACTCCAACAGTCACACTGGGGGAGGCTAAAGGAAACACCCACCTCCATTTTTATATATTAGGTTTCCAAAAGAGTAGTCTAGTCTCTTACTGATTGTCTTTCTGTTATACAGCTGAATTTTACAACTTGCTTATTTCCTTCTTTCAGTTGTCTACATGTGACATGTGCTCCTGAGAGTCCTAAAGGGTGGGTAAAAGGACCGATTGGGGAAGTATTAAATATCCTCCACTTTGTCGTGAGAAAAATATGAAAACTGCCTTTTTAAATTTATTTATTTATTTATTTATTTATTTTTGAGATGGAGTCTCGCTTACTCTGTTGCCCAGGCTGGAGTGCAGTGGCACGATCTCAGCTCACTGCAACCTCCACCTCCCAGGTTCAAGCGATTCTCTTGCCTCAGCCTCCCAAGTAGCTGGGACTACAGGTGCGCACCACCACACCCAGCTAATTTTTTGTATTTTTAGTAGAGATGGGATTTCACCATGTTAGCCAGGATGGTCTTGATCTCCTGACCTCGTGATCCACCCATCTCAGCCTCCCAAAGTGCTGGGATTACAGGTGCCCTGTCTATTTTAACTAGAAAACAAAGCACATATATTCAAATTAGGTATTTTGTAAATAGTTGTGGATGAAACTTTTATACAGTTTTAGTGCAATGTCTTCCAAATATAAAGATTCAGTAATAGGTCTTTAAAAACTAATGCTATATATATTGAAAAGGTAATTATCAATTTTGCTCAAATGTTTGTCTTTGAGCCACTGCGTCAGAACTACCAGCATGAGCATTTTAATTTGTTAGAAATTTCTACACTACAGTTTGCCAAACATATATTGAGTATATCTGGGGTGGAGTTAATAATCTTAAGTTTTCAAAGTCTCTGAATATCATTCTTAGGTAGAAAATACTTAGAGAATGAGTGATCTGAAAGATAGCATCTTTGCAGGTAATAATGACACCAGGAACCCTGGCATGGGATGCTATGTGCCAGGCACTATTCTAAGTATTTGAAAATGCAGTTGATAGAGTTTAGGGAACACTACCACAAAATATGGCATCTTGGTATTTGAGAAAACAGCAAAATCTTGGGGATAATTCTCACCTTCCACCCACCCATCTTCCTGAAGTAGGTCGTACAGCCTAGAATAATTCTCTGACCTTTTTCTGAAATAGATTATAAGACCCTCATTCAAGAGGCGCCCTCCCTATACACAAAAGAAAGAAAGATCTTTATCTCTGAAGACACAGGACAGAGAAAAAATCTGAACTAACAGGCCTTGCTATGCCCCCCAACCTCCCATTCAGTCATAACCCCCTTTAGATCAATCACCATTAAATCATATCCCATTTGTCTAACTTATATTTCTCCATGACTACCCACATCTTCATCAAACCTATCATAAAACATACACAGGTTAACCTGGGTTTGGGGACTTCATTTTCTTATAAAGTCTCCAATGTCTTATAAAACATTAAACACATTTGTGTGCTTTTCTTTTCTTAATCTGTCTTTCATTATGGGGGCTTCAGCCCTGAACCAAACATGGGAAGAAAAGATGCTTCCTTTCCCTACACAGTCTTGACAGGCAGAAGAATCAGGCAAATCCAGGCAGGCTACTCCCAGAGTCTATTTTTAACCACCATGCTATATTTTTTCCATTCTCATAGAAAATGCCTGAGTGAGCAGATACGTGCAGTGGAATAAGCCAGAGCATTAAAATTTGCTCTATTGCATTGCCCCTTCTAGTGTTTTGAATCAAGGTTTGCAAGCTTCCCTGATTTGGATCTCAAGAGGACTTGATGAATATGTTGGCTGACCAATCACCTAGAATTGTGCAGATACTTTCTAAATAATTTCCAACATGTTGGCTATTGGAAGTGTTAATAGTAGAGGAAGAAAAAATGTCCAACAGTCAGAGCCCACCACACTGGAGAGCCAATCACACAAATAGTAGTAGGAGGGATGACCACCCTGGTGGACTTTGACCTCAAAGAGGGCTGCTTTAATTGTAGTTATGGTGAACCTTCCCACCTTTGTAGTCTTCCAATGAAGAGCTACATGAATCACCTTGCTCCTAGCCAAGTTCACAGTAGTGAAGCCACAGAAGTTTTTTCAGGAAAGGTTAGAATGCTTCTAGTTTCACAGTGAAAGCATTTTATAGTTGAAATGTTCTTGGAGATGTGAGCTAAAAGTGAAATAGAAAATAAAACAAAATTGTCAAATAAACAAAATAACCACCACCACATCCCCTGAGGCACTGATTTGTGAAATATGGGATAACTAACTATAAATACGGTCAATTTCTGTCTTATGTCATAGGCAGCCTGCTTTTGTAATACAATAATAGTAAAATCATAATTGGCCAAAGGAACTTGGTTATTGTGGGAGCCTCACTCCCATTTTCTCACCTTCAGTGTATTCTATTACACAAGTACATAAATGAGTTATGGGGCTGAGGGCAGCAGAGGCCATTGAAAACACTTCAATGACTATTTAGAGACTTGTAGTTTTCAAACAGGTTCCACAATTATTCTATTGGATAATTAGAAGTTGTCTTGTTGTTATTATTAAACCTGAAATATCTTAGTTATAACTTAAAATAGTAAGAACAATGATATTTACATTAAAACTATACAATCAAAAGCTAGTCTATGAGAGCACAGGTGTTGGAAGCCAACTGACTTTCTCTACATTCAGCCTCCACCACCTACTAGAGACGTGGGTTGAGAAAGTCACTTAAGCTCTTTGTTGGGGTTTCCTCCTTGATAAAATTTGGATAATAATACTGCTAATTCTTAGGATTAAGATGTGGGTTAAATGAATTAATACATGGAAAGTTTTTAAACAATGCTTGACATGTTCTGAGAATGATATGTGTGTCATTATTATATTATTACCCACCAGAAAGATCTTGACATACCCACCAAAGACCTAGGTTTAGAAAATGGTACAGACTACATGTGCAGTAAGAATTCAAAAGCAGAGAGCAATCATTGTAGGCCTGAATACATTAGGTAGTAACCGTCTCCAGGCTAGACTTTGGTATAACCAGTAACAAGATGGAGATGGAATCACCTGTCCTCTCTGGCATCTAAGAGCTATTGTGATAATCAAATGAGATAATGTTTGGGAAGAGTTTTATGAATGTATGAAGCATGATAAGTATGCAGTGTAGCAGTATTGTTACAATTATCATTTTATGAGAAGTCTCAAGGAGATGGCAGACCTTGAAGGAATAACTAGAAAAATAGTTTTTCTACTGCAGGTAGAGGCAAGGTTCCCAAATGCAGCCATTCTCTATCAGGGGCCAGGCCAAAATTGTAATTCAGTCTTTTTCTTTAATGATAAAAATTAAAAAGAAAGAAAGATGGAGAGATAGAGAACAAGAGGGAATTTACCCACCCAAATATGTGTTCAAAATTATTTTCACTTACTCCACCTCCAGCGTCTGGAATATGAAACTATCATCTACTAGATTACTGAGATGCCTGTCAAATCCCTTCAGAGAGTGGGAGCTAGTCCTCCATTGCATTATTAGCTTCTGAGTGTTATAGTGTTGTCCTTGTAATAATCTAGCCTCTGAATTCTTCCGTTCCTGAAGTGTCTTAAATATCAAAGGAAAATAACATTTTAATACACTTCCCTTAAGTCATATAAGGGGTAATATTATATATATAAAATATGTGTATATATACGCATACACACATATATACATGTTCATATACACACATACATATGATACAACACATATAAATATATACATGATATATATGAGGCACAGATGTTTTCATCAATATAATTATCATCATCATCATTAAAAGTATTTCTTTCAATGAAAAATGACATTTTATTGTTTATTTTAGTGTAAGATTTTATTTGCCAGAAACTTTCTGCAATTTTTTTTTTTTTTGAGATTGAGTCTCATTCTGCCACCCAGGCTGGAGTGCAGTGGCACGATCTCAGCTCACTGCAAGCTCCGCCTCCTGGGTTCATGTCGTTCTCCTGCCTCAGCCTGCCTAGTAGCTGGGACTACAGGCGCCCGCCACCATGCTGGGCTAATTTTTTGTGTTTTTTTAGTAGAGACAGAGTTTCACCGTATTAGCCAAGATGGTCTCGATCTCCTGACCTTGTGATCCACCCACCTTGGCCTCCCAAAGTGCTGGAATTACAGGCATGAGCCACTGCGCCCAGCCCAAATTTTTTATTATTGGGTTTCCTCTGGTTTTTAGTTTTAGCTTCAGTTTTTTAATATATCATCATGTTTACTGATTTAAATCATCAGATATTTATAAAGTTAAAAATTATAAAGATAGATTTTAGGATAGTTAATTGAAAATACTTTTCAGGCTCATAGATGACCTGATGCATTTAATAAAGAATAAGAAATTAGTACTAAGCTCCAAGTAGAGATTATTTTGAATTGGAACTCCTCTGATACTGACTTATTGGGCCAATTACATAGGCGTGATTTGGATCCATTAGGTTTAATAACCCAGGAAGTTTGGAATGACTTGTGGGTGTCATTGCTTTCTACTGCTCTGTACGCAATTTCTAGGCTGGATCATCAGGAAAAAAAAAATGAAGAAAATACTTCACTTTTCTTGTTTTAAGGCTTTGAACAATCTATTAGGCAGGGAGCCAAAGTTTCCCAGGGCATGAACTATGCCACTGATGTAGGGTGAACCTTGAAAATTAAATTTACCACATTATCAGACTGCATTTGGAGAGACTGGAACAGTATACAAGCTTTAGAATCAGACAAAAAAAAATTAATTCCAAATTCTGCATCAGTCTTTGTTCTTACCACAGGTTCCTTAATCTCTTAACCAGATTAATAAAAGATTCTAACATCATAAAGAGGTTTTGAGGTAAAATGAAGATATATATGCCAAAATACCTTCTAAATTCTAAAGCAGTTTAAAAACAAAACTTTATTTTTCTGCGTACAAAAAGCATCAGAAAACTGCACCACTTCTGAAGTCTATGTGAAATTGTATGTGTTGGACAGTGGTGTTTCTCACGTGAGAAGGTACTATGTTTGTGTAATGTGTAAAAGCTCCATTTCTGGAGGTTTGAAAGACCCAAAGATACCACTTCGGGGCTTCTGGTTTTATGCTGAAGTTTCCTATTGGAATCCTCAGATGGCTTTGGATTTTACTCTCCAGTGTTTCTTCTTTTGCTTAACTTTGGGACACTTATTATTTTTATATATATATCATGTCTCCTCAGTATTCCAATAAATAAGATTTAAGAAAAATTTTATTTTCAAACACTTTATTGGTTTTGATTGGATGGTCATTCAGGATACGTGGACCATCATGCTACTGGAGATACAGGTTCACCATTTAAGTCAGAGCTCAAGTAACAGAATACCTTCTTATGTGGAGAGCTATGCAAATTTACATCTGCACAATCTTAAATAATGTCAGTATTTCACTCTTCAGTGGCTGATCATTGACTTTACTGAATGTCATACATGTTCAAGGTAATATCCTTTCCCTTACCATGTTACTATCGTGTTCTGAATCACAATCTCTGTTCTCTGTGTTTCCCTCGCTCCTTTATTTCAAAGTAATGTCTTCAAGCCTAAAATACCTCTATCTTCTAACCGCCCTAAAAAATTCAGTTACATATTTTAACTACACAATATACATAAGAGGGTGCATGCACACTGGTGCGGGGAGAAGGGGAGTGGGTAGGTTCAGACTGACTTTATCCCTTTTGGTTAAATTCTTATTGTTTTCTCTTTTCTTTTTCTTTCTTTTCTTTCTTTCTTTCTTCCTTTCTTCCTTTCTTTCTTTCTTCCTTTCTTCCTTCCTTTCTTTCTTCCTTTCTTTCTTTCTTCCTTTCTTTCTTTCTTTCTCTCTTTCTTTCCAGACGGAGTTTCTCTCTGTCGCCCAGGCTGGAGTGCAGTGGTGCGATCTCCACTCACTGCAAGCTCCGCCTCCTGGGTTCACGCCATTCTCCTGCCTCAGCCTCCCGAGTAGCTGGAACTGCAGGTGCCCACCACCACACCCGGCTAATTTTTTGTATTTTTAGTATAGACGGGGTTTTACAGTGTTAGTCAGAATGGTCTTGATCTCCTGACCTCGTGATCTGCCCTCTTCGGCCTCCCAAGTGCTGGGATTACGGGCGTGAGCCATCGCGCCCGGCCGCTTTTCATTTTTTCATAAGCTACTTTGCTTAAAATGGGAACGACTATATATTTTATATCTTTGAGAGACCTTATTTATATTTTATCAGAAGCTTATTATTTTTGCTTTAAATATTTATATATTAGTCCATTCTCAAATTGGTGTGAAAACTACTTGAGACCTTGTAATTTATAAAGAAAAGCGCTTTAATTGCCTCATGGTTCTGCAGGCTGTACAGCAAGCATGCTTGGGGGCCTCAGGAAACTTACAATTATGGCAGAAAGGGAAGGGGAAGCAGGCACATCCTACATGGCTACAGCAAGAGGAAGAGAGAGCAAAGCGGGAGGTGCTACACACTTTCAAACAACCACATCTTGTGAGAATTCACTCACTATCATAAGAACAGCAAGTGGGAAGTCTACCCCCATGATCCAGTCACCCCCCATCAGGTCCCTCTGCAACAATAGGGATTACAATTCAACATGAGATTTGGGCAGGGACACAAGTCCAAACCATATCAGTTTGGTAGAAAGAAGGATGCTACAGTGAGTTTGATTTGCATTATAACTTACAGTAAAAGGAAAATACCAGGCAATTGCATTTGCAAATGTTTGTTATTAAGACACAAAATAACATTAGAGATTCAACTTAAAACAATATCTGTTAATAAACCCATTCATCCTTTTAGTCAATAAAGAAAACCTGCATGGACCACCAAAGACATTAGATGTACCTTTTCATCTCACACTACACCTTCCTGTCATGTCATGCGCACAGAGAACCAAAGCAGACATGTGCTAATAAAAAATATCTAAAACACATTCTCTCTTCCATTTTCCGATAAAATTAATGGGCACTGAATGGCAATTTTCCAAGTCCCTAATCTTTATTATGCCAGGAGTTGGCGTTTGTCATTGTTAATGTTGATCTTTTAAACTCCTTTTTGGAAATAGACACTTCAGGTGTTGATGATGAGAAAAATGATTTCCAATAAATGAGATGCCTGCTGGAGGAGGAATAGATATTATGGACAGGTGGATTCTGAGGTTCTCCACATCAAAGCTGTTAGCTGACTTCCAAAACTATCTCTGCATTTTATGGTTATTCAGCAAATCTCTTCTCTCAATAAATAGATCCCCTGTGCCGCTTAAAAAGGCCATGGCATTCATTTCATTCCATTTCACGGAACAGGAGCAGCTTGTTGCTGAGATGAAAAAGAAGTTAGCCCTGCTATCAGCTGCTTTTTATCCTCCATTTATAAGGTGATTGGAAATTTTATAGTAATGATCTCCTCTGGCATTTTTTCTGATAATACTTTTTAAATCTATCGGGTGGCAACTTTTTATCCCCTGAAGGAAATCAATTTAGGGTAGTTATTTACTATACATCACATACACACATGCTTTGTTTGAAACTGACTACAAACAAGACCTCACCAGAATTCTATTCTTTTTTCTTTTTTTTTATCGTTGGTTTGGCTGCGATAAATGACTTTTAACTCCCTAATGAACTTTTTTTTTTTTTTTTGAGACGGAGTCTCGCTCTGTCACCCAGGCTGGAGTGCAGTGGCGCGATCTCGGCTCACTGCAAGCTCCGCCTCCCGGGTTTACGCCATTCTCCTGCCTCAGCCTCCCGAGTAGCTGGGACTACAGGCGCCCGCCACCTCGCCTGGCTAGTTTTTTGTATTTTTTAGTAGAGACGGGGTTTCACCGTGTTAGCCAGGATGGTCTCGATCTCCTGACCTCGTGATCCGCCCGTCTCGGCCTCCCAAAGTGCTGAGATTACAGGCTTGAGCCACCGCGCCCGGCCCTTTTTTTTTTTTTTTTTTTTTTTTTTTAGTCTGCTACCCCTAGAACTTTCTGTCATCCGGAAGCTATCAGGGAAATCCAAACTTGGAATTTTTATTTTATCCAACCTGTCATAGACTCTGTTTCTGGACCCAGAGGATTATTTTGACTGCGTATGTGGAACTTTAACTCCATTTTGAATAGGAATCCAAGACTAAGCTTGATTTGTGCAGCTTGGTCTTGGACAAACCCTGCCAAATGTTTCTGTTTGAGAGAATTGATAGCTTGCCTTTAATGAGAAAAGTTTATTTCCAGATCTTTTAAAGATGCTATCTTGTCATACTAAAGCAATCATGACAGTGTGTTGAAGAACACAGGTCCTAAACTAATAACTACTTGACGTAGCTCTTTCCTTTGTTGACCTGCTGTGGCTGCTAACAACCTAAAAGTGCTAAGGATTAAACCATGAGGAAAAAAACGAATGTAAAAAACAACAGAAAAACCAAAACCTAGCACCCGTGATCATTTAAAAACTATCAGGAATGGTATTGAACCAAATTTCCTAAGAATAACCAGTTGCTCTGTACATATAATTAACTCTGCTCACTTAAGAGTTATATTTTATATTATAAATTAAAAAAAATGCTTTAAGACTGCTTCTGAGTTGGACTTCCTCATTGAAAACATATCCTCTCTTATTTACACTATATGCAACATCCTACATCAATTTAATAGAAAAAAGTTTAATTTCCTTCAAATACAGGAAATAGGCTTGGTACCTGTGCTGTATTCATAAATGTGTTATCTTATATCCACTACCCTCCCACAAATTAAAGGTAATTTGGTACAACAAATCATTATTATTCACTTTAATTTTGTAATGGACTGCTAGAAAAATTGAGAACTTGGATGAAACTGTAAACTTACAGATTGTAACAAGTACTTTGAACATGCCAAAAATTATAGATTGTGTTGGATCAGTAAAATCTACTGGTTTAACATTTTAAAATACAACTTTATATACTTTACCCTAATTTTAATCATAATGTCTCTTTCGGGAC
Source organism: Macaca fascicularis (assembly GCF_037993035.2). Taxonomy (NCBI): domain Eukaryota; kingdom Metazoa; phylum Chordata; class Mammalia; order Primates; family Cercopithecidae; genus Macaca; species Macaca fascicularis. The sequence continues at coordinate 18,503,319 of NC_088379.1, read as the reverse complement.
AAAATATTTCTCTTTTTCTACTATCTATCTATTAGTTGTTGTTTTTTTTTCTCTGAAATCATTGATGAATACCAAAGACAATTATGTCATCATAATTATCATAAATAATGTTTATTTAGTATTCAACATTGAAGAAAGATTTATTGAATTATAATAGCAACTATAAATTTTCAGATATATTTGGACATATTTTAAGGCATTTGTTTGATCATCTCTGTTGAAAACCTGAGGAAAGAAAAATCCTAATGTCCAGGGTTAAAATATCAATTAAACTTTTCAATCAGATATGTCATTCATTTTCAATATCATTCCCATAGCTGATAGGTTCAAAGTAGGACCACTGCCACCTTTACATGAAGAAATGCTGTTAGAATGATAATGATGTTTTTCTTGCTTCCCTACTCAGGAAACTTTGAATGCAGATTCCTTTGATTGGCCAAAACCTATTAAACTTTTAGAGCATTCGGTGTGTGTGAGTTCCTATTTTGGTCCCTGCCAGGAAGATTCCATCAACTTCTATCTGTGTCACTTATCCTCTTCTGTTGACTTAGCATTTTCTGAAATACAGTCTTCACTGACCTAGTACTCCAGGAAACACCAATTTAGCATGGTAAATTACCATTTTCATTGCTGCCTCAGCATTTCTGGGAAAGATCTGTTTCTCTCTTTTTCTTAGTCTCTTCTGTCAGAGAGCCATGATTTTGAGGTGCATTTAGAAGTTCAGGACTATTACAGAACATAATGACAGGATGCCCTCAAGTGGTAACAGTTACTCTACCCAGAAAGCTCTAAGTGGTTTACAACATGAATGCACAATTCATCCTGTGGCCTCCTCAACAGAGGTGGGCAGCATTTTGACAGCTTGTAAAAGCTGAAAGAAATGGAGAAGATATTAAATGTACTTGAAAGAAGATAAAATATATTTAACCAGAAGTAGTATTCTGCATGCCTCAAATTCTTATCCTTAAAACACTGATTGAGACTCTTCCTGTCTACCATTAGGTTTTGACAGCATCTCATTGGTTGTGAGAAGTGTTTAGATATATATACTAGGACAATTGACCTTAGAAATGGCATATTTCATAAAGACCTAGGTTCCACTATTAATCACTCCGAACTTCTCATCTGCAAAGTCACAGTGTAATACATGTGTAACATTAAAATAAATAATGCGACTGTCATGTAGAATGTTGTTATATAAAGTAGGAACACAAGGAAGGATCATTTTAATGCCGTCCCATTTCTCACATTTATCATCATCAGTGATAATAGAAGGGAGGAATATTAATTCAGAAATCAGAAGGGAAAACTGATATTTGAAAAGGACTAAAAAAATTAGAATGATGAATTAATGTCATGATATGTAAGAAAAATAAGGAACCTCAAACTAAATATTTTCCTAACTCAACTTTCTGTTTTTGGAGCCCCGAATCTCTATCTTGTTTTGTGTTTCATTCTAGTAAGAGGATCAATTGTGGTTAAAATATTCAGTTTCTCAAGCCTGCAACCTCAGAATCATACTTGAATCAGCCTTTTCATTTCTCACTTGAATTATTTGGTTTTCTGAATGTTTCTTCCATCTGTCACCTTCTTTCTGTTGCTATCATAAAAGCCTTAATTCAGGTCTTCAGCTGTTTTCATATAACTGGTCTTTTCAGCATCCATCTCTTCTTACAGGTTGTAGTATGTGCTCAATCTAGAAGCTACTGTGTTCTTAGCACCTTGTAGGTAATGTTATTAGAGTGAATAACAGACAATATACAACTGAGTACCATGGCTCAAGAGCTTAGTCTCACTTCCTATCTGAACCCTCCTGTCTTTTTAAAAATTCTTAATCGCTGTGATTCGCCTAGTGGTTATTTGGTTATTGTGTCCATTTCTGAACTAAATCCGTCCTCTACAATGGAATTCCAAAAATACTCCATATCAAGAGTTTTATTAATTTCTCCTCACTGAGAAAAAAATCAGGTTGCATTAGCTTCGAGATACCGAGCTATACCTTGGCTTTCCACTTAAGTACATTCCAGAAAGTAACTTTAGCAGCTTTAAACCTCAACTCCACAGCTGAATAACAAAACACATTTTGATCTTTTTTTTTTAAATAGTAACTTTTTCCTGAATAAACTGAAAAAAAAAAAAAACTAAAAAATTAGCCACACAAAGACTGAAAAGTTATTACTGCCTTTACTTCCTGTGAATAAAGGAAGTAGTCTCCTAATGAGCTGTTAGAAATCCACATTTTCTTTCCTCTGTTTTCCATAAACGAAGTTTCAAAAATACTTAAGGCATCAGTATTACTGCTGTGTGGAAGAGTGAATGTAAGAGGGTCTTTCCAGGCTTTTAGGACATTGAAGGTACAGGTGGAAGAGATAAACAGTAACACTATAACTATTTAAAAGCAAAACTAACTAAAATTGAGAAAAGGTGTATTAGTCCATTTTCACACTGCTGATAAAGACATATCTGAAACTGGACAATTTACAAAACAAGAGGTTTCATGGACTTACAGTTCCACATGGCTGGGGAGGCCTCACAATCATGGTGGAAAGCAAAGAGAAGCAAGTCACATCTTATGTAGATGGTGGCAGGCAAAGAGAGAGCTTGTGCAGGGAAACTCCCCCTTATAATACCAGCAGATCTTGTGAGACTTATTCAGTGTCACAAGAACAGCAGGGGAAAGACCTGCCCCATGATTCAATTACCTCCCACTGGGTCCCTCCCGCAACATGTGAGAATTCAAGATAAGATTTGGGTGGGGACGCAGTCAAACCGTATCAGAAGGTAAAACAGAATGAAACGAATAAATCAAAAAATTTAAAAAAGGATGGCGAAAGTGAGAAAAGAGAAAAGGAAAAAAGAGAAAGAAAATGAATAAGTAAATTTGGGGATATGAGTGAGTGTTACCAAGGCACTATTATCTCTCTTTAAGTCTTGGGTTCTTTGAGTTATGACAAAGAAATATTATTCTGAGTTTTCTTTAAAATTATGTTTTTTTCCAGTCAGAGTTATTAAATTTGTTTGAAATAAGCAATCATAAACTTGTTAAGCATTACCCAGGATAGCATTAGATAAATGGGTTTTGGTAATGTGTATAAAAACTCTGGAAGGTAAGCTTTCCCCATAAGAATGAACTAGAGCTAAATAAAACACTTATAGAAAACTCAGTTAGACTCTTAGAAAGGCTCATTCATTTATTATAAAGTTTGAACATATTTCACAGTGTTGTCTCAGTGAAGAATCTCCCTTCCTCAAAATGAGTATATATTTTACTTATGTTTTAAGATGTAAGAATTGAAAGGGACCCATAAAGATAGTTAACTCAAAGACCCAATTGAAATAGTATTTAATACACCTCTGACATGTAGTCTTCACTTCTGTCTGTATAACAAGAAAAACAGAAAAAATCTGAGGAGACAGTAGAATTCAGATAGTTGTAATAGAGACTGGCTTACCTGCAGCAGAAGCTACTGAAGTCACAAACGTTTAGGAATAGTTAGATTGTAATTTTGACAGATTGTTGGAGGCTCTGTATGTACTATCGCAAGAGTGAGAGAATCCTGAAAGTCTTAGTTTTAGAGATGCCCTCTTACTTTTTGTGGTTTTAACCTTTAAGCATCTCTCCAAGTTCTCACTGTAAAGAGCCAAGAAAATCCCCTCATGTCTCTGGAAGAGGTAGAGTAAGAGTAATTGTATGAAACACTCAGTGTTTTCTCCAAGCCAAAGGCCTACTCTCCGGGGAAATAGTTTACCAAACTTACTTCACCTGAGGAAAAGGCATGCCTCCCATTCTCGCCCCGTCTAGCCTTCCTAGCTCACCAAAAGAGGCATAGGGGAAAGGGGGCAGCAGGGGAATATATCATTGGAGAAACACCTGTGAAGTTCACAGTGCCTATACATAGGCCCAGTAAAAGAACGTAATTTAACCACAAGATTATAGCACATGTATTCTCCCTCATACCTTAACACCACCACAACAAGGCTCAAATATAACAGTGGATTACAAATTAACACACTTCAAGACCCAGACTCTATTTAAGGAGGCATTCTTAGGGAAACCTAAGAAAACAAGGGAGGAACAAAGAGAAAAAAAGACACCACACAAAAGGAAACTGAAGCATCTGGTCCTTACAGGTGCAGCAGTCCTTAAACACTGCACAACTTCTACCCAAATTAACAAACATGTCCACAATAAAGTTCTATTTAGCTTAGTTTCTGTAACCAATAGATGTCTGGTTTTCAATAAAACATTACAAGGCATAGCAGTCTTCTATCCCCACCCCCAAAAATATTATTAAGCAAAGAAAGCATTATAAATAGACTCACTTATGACAGAGATGTCCAAATTATCTGATAGGGAACATAGATATAATTAATAAGTCAAGGGCTCTAATTTTAAAAACTAGGTAAGTGCAAGAACAGATGTGTTATGTAAGCAGAGAGACAGAAATTGAAAGAATTTTTTTAAATGGTAGAAATCAAAAACGAACAAATGAAGAATGGCTTAAATATACACATCAAGAACTAAGCATGATTGAGGTAGGATCACTGAGTTTGAAGTTAGATCAATATAAACTTTTCAAAAGAAAAAGGAGGGAAAATAAAAGGATGAAAAATCATCAAAAAGAACATCCAAGAATTGTAGGATAATACAAAAGGTCTAGCACATGCATAATTGGAATCCTAGAAAAAAAGAATAGAGTCAAAAAAACCTTAAATCATGGCCAAACATTTTCCAACACTAATAACAGACAACAAGTACAATCTAGGAAGCTCAGAGATCAACAGAATACATATTTCCTCCGTGAAGACAAACAAAACAAAAAGAAAAATTTATTTCTGGGCAAATCATATTCAATCTGTGGAAAACCAGAGCCAAAGACCATAATGAAAGAGACCAGAGGTCAGGGGAAAATTCTTCTCCTATAGATGAACAAGGATGAGAATTAGGGCAGATTTCTTGTTGGAAATCATGCAAATAAGAAAAGAACAGAGTTAAATGTAGTCATGCATAACATAACAATGTTCTAGACAAAAACAGACTGCATGCATATATCATGGCATTCCCATAATGTTATAATACTGTATTTTTACTGTACCTTTTATATGTTTAAGTGTTCAGATACACAAACACCATTGTGTTATAATTGCCTAGAGTACTCAGTACAGTAACATGCTGTACAGGTGTATAGCCTAGGAGCAACAGGCTAAACCAAATACTCTAGGTGTGTAGTAGGCTATACCAATGAGGTTTAGTTAAGTACACTCTATGATGTTTGCACAAGAAAGAACTCACCCAATGAAACATTTCTTAGAATGTATTGTTGTCTTTAAGAAACACACGATTGTATGTAAAGTAAAAAAAAAGCAAAAAACAACCTTGAATTTTGCATCCAGTGAAATTATCCTTCAAAAGTGAGAGAAATAAATATATTATCTGATTTAAAACTAAAAAGTTGAAAGAGTTCATTAGACCTGCAGATCTATATTTTAGGAAATGTTAAAAGTTTTTTAGATTAGAAGAAATATATTAAAGGTCAGAAAGTTATATCTATATAAAGGAAGAAAGATCATAGGTAAAGAAATCAATATTAAAATAATTTTTTATGTTTACTTCATCTATAAGAAAACTAAAGTAATAATAGTAACAATGTACTGGCTGATGACTTCGTATGGATAGGTAAAATGAATGAGAACAGTGGCATAAATATGGGAGGGAGAAATGGTCTAGTGTTATTTGAAGGTAAATTTGATGTGTTTAAAGTGTGTATTTGAATTTCTTGGACAACCAGCTGAAAATATTTAGGAAGAAATAGAATATGCTAAGAGAGAAGATAAAATAGAATCATATAAAATGTTCAATTAAAATCAGAAAAGGCAGAAAAACAGGGGAAAATATTCCTTTTTGTATCAGTCGGGACTCTATTACCATGCCACTTATTTTTATAAATGAAATTTCATTTGGACACAGTCACACTCCTTTATTTACATATTGTTTATGCTGCTTTCTTGCTACAATACAATGAGTCATTGCAAAAGAAACCATACGTCCTAGAAGATCTAAAATATTTATCAGTCCTATTGTGGAAAAAATAGATGATTGACCTCAGGTAAAACTATAGAGTCCATATTCAAATTTCATTAACTGCCCCAATAATATTCTTTAGAGCTATTCAGTGCAGGATTAGTGCAGAATCTTTCACTGGTTTATATGTCATTTTTCTTTGGTTTTCTCTTGTGTCTGTTTTGATATTGTCAGTTCTGAAGTGTACAAGCCAGGTCTTTTGTAGAATTCCCTTCAATCTGGGTTAAGATTTATTTAGACATTTTGTCAGAAGTATAAAAAGTGATATGTCCTCCTCAGTACATCACAGCATATTGGTTTTTCCCAATACTGGAAATTTTTACTGTATTTCATCCTAAGTTTTCTAGTTTTTCCTTTGTATCTGATAAGAAACTCATGAGGATATATCACGATATTATGTAATGTCTTGTAACCCATTAAAAATTTACCCACTAGTTTTTGCATCTAGTACTAATTTTCTAACTTCATCATTACTTCTATATTTTTTATTTGATATTCCCTGTAAGGAAGAGCTTTTGTCTTTGTGTATTTATGTATTACTGTTTGTTTGTTTGTTTATTTATTTACTATGGGCCTGAGGATTTTTATTTTATTCAATGAGCTATAATACATTGTTGACATAATTTTGATTCTCAAGTTTTTCCAGTTTTGACCAAGAGCTCCCTCAGTGTTCATAGTTCTTGTGTCTTATTGATAGACTCTCATCATTTGTAAGTACTTTCTTAATTTCTGGTCTAGTAAGATGCTCAGATACCTTGCCTCAATCTTGGATTTAGCTTTTTCTCCAAGGATCTATAGTTCTCATTACAGGAGAGGGGGATTTTAAACCAAGACTTGAGCACTAGTTTTTCACGTTATTAATGACTTGCCAGTGGCTCTGTCCCACCTCAACATACAATGCTGGAAAACACATACAAATATACACACTCGTGTGTATATAAATATGTGTATATATGCACATATTAAAATATGTTCTTATTTCTGTCTCTTTCTTTCTCTGTTGCATGTTTACATGTTTATGCAGAAACATAAAACTATTAGTTTAATTATTTTTATCTATCTCTGTATATGCAATACATATATATGTGTTTGCATGTACACATGTATATATGTACATATACATTTATGTGTGTGTTTGCAAAACATGAGTTCATTCTGGGACTTCTAACTTCAATCTGATACTCCAGGGTATATTTAGTGCTCTACACACACACACACACACACACACACACACATATGTGTGTGTGTGTATATATATATATATATCACTAAATATATATGGAACTTCATTATCCAACAGTGAGAAACTTAGCTCTCATTATATTTAATATTATTTTACACATTTCTCAAGCCAAAAATTCTCAAAATCATTTCTGAATTTCTAACCAATATCATTGTAAAACTAAAATCTATTAACTATAATTTAAAATTGATACTCCCTTTGTAATGGGTAAGGTAAAATGTACCTATATACATATCTTAAGTATTGCAATTAAGTGGGTTTTGACAAATGCATACTTCAGTATAACCTGTGCCATCGTCATGATATTGAACATTTCCATCTTCCAAGAAAGTTCTATTGTGCCCCTTTGCAGTCAACAAATCTCCTGAAGTAAATATGTTTCTGATCTTTCTTCAACACAAGTTTTTGCCTTGTATCATGTATCTACTCTATGTATCATGTAAATAGATACATACAGTACAAGTATATAGTCTGTGTCTGTTTTATTTTTCTAATTATGTTCAGAATTCATCCCTATTGTGCCATGTGTCAGTAGTTTGTTTCCTTTTATTGTTTGGCATTATTCTATCATTTGTATATGCTATAAGTTGTCTTTTTGTCTTAGAATAACAATTAATGGCTGTCATAAGAAGTCCTATACCTATGCATTTGCAAAAAGAAGATCCCCTCAGTCCAGTTTCTGCCACAATTTGTCTTGATTTTCCTTCTTACACTCAAAAGAGTAAGAGGAAGTGTTAAGGGAAGCAGATTTATATTATATTCCATATTTGATCCTTATTTGGCAGCATCTGTTACCTGACTTGCCCCCCATTCTTGTCAAAAATTCAATGTCAGTTCAGGAAAAACAATTACCAAACACACAAAAAATGATGTTTCCAGAAAAAGCAATTTGTTGTTCAGGAAAATCACAAGAACTCAGCTCAGCACCAGTTTAAATCTTTGACCATTCCCTTTTAGGCATGCCCTGTCAACATTGCTATTTTCCAACTTTTATCACACTTTTTTGGAGAATAAACTATGTCCCTTGCAGGAGGGTTTAATACCGTGTTAAATAAAGGTAAACTGGTTAAAATAGTTGCTTTTTCAATGCTCATTTTCTCTGGAATTTATTGTGTCAATATGAACTCTGAGTCTACACAGGAATGTGGAAGAATTCTGCAACACTTTCAAAGCTGATTTGAATATAGAACCTGAGAAAAACATATTCTTACAGGCCAGTGTTCTGCAGAATCATCCTGTTTAAAAGCCTTCTTTTACCCAGCCATGCGATGGCACTTAATTATTCCCATCTCATCAGGAGTAATACTATTTTCTGACTATTCTATGATAAATCTTTGGCTCCTGTTCTTTGCTACTTTTCTGAGAGTCTCATGATTCACCAAGCCTATCAGTGTCACAATTCTAAGCTCTGCCTACAGAAAATCATTTGCTTACCTATGTCATAGACACAGATAGTTGTCTCTATCCAGCTGAACCAGTCTCTTTGGGGCTTTTACTATACCAGCTTCAGCCCTAGTTCTCATCCATATCTTCATAGCTTCTTGATTCTTTTCACTCTCAAAGCTTTATGGGCTGAGTGTCCTCTCAGGCATGCAACTTGATAAGCCAGATGTCCACTGAAGTTATTTAACTTTAAGGGATTGAAATAAAATTAAGTCATGACATCATCTCATGGAATATGGAAAATCTCATTCCCTTCCTCAAGATTTCTTTGACTATCTACTGACTGAATTTCCTGTTTCTGGTGAGCTCCAGATCTCAACTTCTGTCTCCTTTCCTAGAACTCTTCTTTCTGTTTTAAAAGAAAAAAAAAAAAGTGCAATAGATACTTTCACTTGATCCCATTCTACCACTGTTCAAGTGTTGAGATCTCTGACTTTGCGATCCACCACTTTCCAATTTAATGATTTTCTAAGATTTTATGCTTTTCCGTTAACCTTGCATCTTCTATCTTTTCAGAAACATACTTTTAAAACATGCAAAATGCAACAAAATGAAACAGCAAATTAAATGCATGGCAAATTGTCTCCTAAACTTCAAGCTCACTGGACCTAGCATCCATAGTTGCCCACACATTATTATTATGGTGCTATTACAGTTTCTTCTTCTAAAATATTATAATTGCTTTCTCTAAAATTATAAAATATCGTTTGTTTTGTCTTATTAAATGTAGAATAAATTATTTTACTAAGTAGTAGTAGTAAATAATATTGTATGTCATTAATAAGTAATGACAATAAACATTAAAAATATAATAGTAAACATCATTAAAAGAATTATTTTTATCAGTTTTATTAACAAGAAGAAAATTAACCAATTGGTAAATATTTTATCCCTTTCAGTACTCATTTGTTTCATGCATTTTCTTTGTGGTTTTAAATTGAAGCATGAAACGGTTGTTTGATAGAGTATCATGGTTAAATTATGATTCAGGAAAGCTCTTACTCACACAGTGGATTTTTATGAGTGTCTTAATTGTGGAGCTAATGCAAGCTATAGATTTATGCTGATTAAATCCAGATGGCTCATTCTCTTGATCCCTAAAAGTTTAAATTTTCAGTTACTGATTCTCCTTTCTTTACTGTTTATTCTCGGTAACAATATCTCTCTTCCTTATTTTGAAAAGATATTACATGCTTTATGTTACATTTGGTCTAAATTTTGTGCATGTTAATGTTTGATTTAATGATTTTTAAACCCATGGTCAAAGTATACTTTCTGAACATCAGTAGCTCTCACATTCACAAAAAAGGTTGTCTTCTTTTTGCAGTTTAAAGTAATCATTTAATTTGAAGAACAGGAAAATCAACTTGCTGAACAATCCAACTTTTTCTATGTTTGTATTGACAACATTTAATAAAATTGTTTGAAAAAGACTCAGAGCTTTAGCTAGATTTGATTTTGAAAGGCATATATGTAATAATGGCTCCCTAGTCACCAGTCATGCAACAAAACACATTTAAAAATATTAATTAGAAAATCCGTTGTCTAAAATGAATTTTCTTACTGTGGCTAAATAATTGCAGAGTAATACTGTAGTGGTGTGATTAACTCTGAGAAAGACATAATGATTACAGCAGATTTACCATTGGTGTTTCTCAAAAGCTGGTCACTAGTGTCTCATGCCCACTGATATGTGGAAGAATCAAAACGTGAGGTCCCTTTGGTTGTTTAGATTACATACAAAATGGAAATAAACAAATAAATACATGCAGAGGGGGTAGGTAAATGAAGAATTAGGTAAAACTAAATGTTGTCACCTTTCTTTAGCTCATGATCCTGTTCCATAATTCTTTAAGTCTACCGCCATCATGGAGGATATTTTCTGTGACCCTAGGAACCCTAGAAATAGGCTATTTCTTATTTTCCTTAAAGGTCCTGTAATTTCTTCCCTATCTCTTTTGCCCAAGTTCTTGTTTATATCCAACATGTCCTTTACTTCACAAATTTACATTCTGTCTTTCCATTTAGAACGTGCCTTGTTCTTCATAAAAACATCCCTAATTTCCCAGGAAGAAGAAAAGGTCTGTGTTTTAACTTCTGTAGCTGATATACTCTCTAATGGAATTCATTATGCTCTGATTTGTATTCTCACATCGGGTTTGTTTAGGGTGGTTGTATATTGCTTCTGACTATCATTGCAGTTATTTATGTACATATTTCATCTCCATTGCCGGATGATAAGCTTCTAAACAAGGCTTCTGTTCTGTATCATCTTTGTAGCAGTCACAAGACCAGAGTGATGTTTGCCAGATGGCAATTGCTCACACATTTGTTAAATATGTAACATTCTAGCCCCTTAAGAAGGTCACCATTACCTCTGTGGAAGACCCTACAGGTCACTCTCCTATCTAGTCTATATAGTTACTAAAGGTATCAAAGTGTTCTTATCTGGAATTCATAAACTGCGCCACCCCCCTCCGCCCCCCCCCCACCCGCCAAAAAAAGCAATACTCTACTAGCTTGCCTTCAATAGCAAAGATCCTTTTTAAATGACAAAATTAAACAGAGTGAAAAACCAAGCAGATTTTCTTTAAAGTAGTGGATTTTTATGAAAAGACCATCATCTTAGTGAGGGCAGAGGTCAGAGTCTTCTTTATCTTCCAGAAGAACCAGAAAGCTAGCTAAACCTTTGGTGAGCTTATTGGAGTTTAAGAGAAGGAGTCTGTCATTTATAATATAATCAACAGGCAATACTTGAAATATCTGATATCATAATTATCAGTTGGCATGATGTTCCAATGGTTATTATCTAGAATGTCTACACAATTATTCATGTCTATTTACATAAATTGTAGGGTTTTTGTCATGAATTACTGAAGGTGATTGTATTTCTTAGTACTTTCAAATTTTCTGGGTTTAAATAGGTGGTACATTATTGTGCCAAAAAAGGTATAACAAGAAACTATTTGCAGGGAATGCTTTTCACCAGACAAGCAAGATGAAGTTTGAAGTTGCTGCCATTTTACTAGAAAGTAAGCGTATCTGGGAAGGCAATGCTGTGACTCACACCCTATGGCACCCCTAAGCCACATTGTCAATCGCTGCGCTCCTCTGGTTTCATCTTGCAGTTTTACTTCTATCACTTTAGAAGGTCAAGACTCGGAAAGCCAAAAATCCCTCCGTTAGTCCAGAAACAGAAAGAAAAGAGTCCTTAGAATTTATCAAATATGTATTGAAATTAATATTATTATACTTTCTGTTTTCAATCCATTTAAATCAAATTTAGCTTTCCCTAAGTAGAATTTTTCCTATAGAAAATTAAAAACCCTTTGTTATTATTAATAGTAAAAATAATAATAATAGTAATAAATAATGAATAACGTCCTTCTTTTCCCTTTCCACACTATAAATCTGAACGTGTTCTTGAAATTTCTTATTTTATATGCAGTTGCAAAATTCAAATGTCCATATTCTTAGAAATTGATAGGAAGAGGTCAGATTGCACTGTAGAGTGTTAAAAATTATGTGAGACCATTGTGTTGGACTGGGCTACTGCACTAAGCCCCAACAGACCAGACAAAGCCAAAATGGAGTCACTCATGCTAAATGTCACAAAGGAAGCAGATCGATCTTAGGACAGTTTTTTGTTTGTTTGTTTTTGTTTTCCTGAAAACAGAAGATTGCATCTTCCCGAGTCAGAGTAATTAGGATGTGCCCTGTGCTTTAACCCTTGAAAAATGTAACTGGAAGTAATCTGATGTTAACCAATTTATTCATTTTGTTTGTTTGGTTGGTTGGTTTTGTTTTTCCTATTGTTCTGTTTCTTGGTTTCCCGTTTACAAAACCTACTGTTCTGGTATAGCCCAGTGGGAATACTCATTCTTTTTTGTAGGCTGGAGGCTGCCTTAGTTCATGAATCACAAATAAAAGCCAGTTATATCTGTAACTAAATTCATCATAAATACAAGATGGTAGCTTTGGCTCTGGTTCTTTTTCTCTGGAAGGCAGAATGTCCAAATGCTCTCTATCTGAAGTTCCCTCTCCTTCCCATTGCGCTATTGCTTACTCTGCTTATTGTGATTGACATTTAATGAGTTTACAAGATTTATTTCCTCAATATTCTAAAATGTGAGACAATGTTTTTTCTACTTTTTTTGAGATGCTATTAATGCATATTGTTTGCTGAACTCTCTTTTACCACTCCTGAATTTCTTTTGACCTCAATGGGTGACTGATGGGGAAAGCAAGTCTCTAGAACATCCCTAGCTTAACTCTCTTAGGATGGACCATTGGAAAAGAGGGCTCTGTTGTTTCAGCTGCATTCCTTTCCTTCCACTGAGATCTACATTTCATGCTGGAGCCTCATTTCTCCTGGAATGCCCTGAAATACTTGAATTTTCAAGAAGCCCCTAGAAATCTTTCAAGAATTTTCTTTCCTTTTAACTTCCCGGTGCTTCCTGTTTTCTATCACTGTTCAAGCAGGAATCTCTTAAGTGAGAAAAATGAAATATGTTTGTTTAGAAAACGTTCTCCCTGTACAACTTTCCTTAAGCAGGATGAGAGAAATCCTAACCTGTGCACTCCACAGGGAGCTTCACAGTTGCTGCTTACTGGGAAGATGATGTTTTATGAGACAACATAATAATTCTCTTTTGCCTTCCCTTCTTCTTTCTCTCTTCCTCTAGAAAACACAATCCTATCAACATATGCTCCCTACTTTTTCTGATGTCTCATACAGAGTTCCTAACAACTTAAATATTTGAATGCTCTGTAACATTGCCTAAGTGTTTTGACCCAATCCAATTTTTTGCAGAAATCAGAGTAATTTCTCTTTAGATATATTTGTGCTAACTTGAAGTGTCTTGGTAGTGAGATGCACATTTCATTCTTAATTATAATATATACTTATTAGACATTTTTCTGCAAAAAAAATGAAGCTAAGAAAAAGATGAGATTGAACAAACCCAATTCTTTTCTTTTCCTTGTACTTTCAATTTTCGGAATAATTTTTCTCTTCATTTCCTGCATTATTTCCTTGGTTATATAACATTTTCCACAGTTTTGTCTTCTTCCTCTTCCCTTTTTTTGGGTAATGTGTTCAATGAACACATGTTTATTAAGTATCTTCTGTATTATTTAACTTTTCTCTCATTGCTTCCACAAATGATAATTAACCTTTTATATAGTCCAAGCATTTTAGTAGGCTTAGAATAGTAACCAAAACAGGTATGCACCTCAATGAGCTTACAATCTAATGATGAAGACAGTTATTCAACAGAAAAATAGACAAATACATATATAATTACATACGGCATAAATGCTATAGTGGAAAAGTGCTAGTCACTGTGAGATAAATTCATATTCTTGGTCACTTGAATGCAGAAGCAAAGGAAAATAAAGAAAATGATTGCAAAAAAGAGATATATGAAACAGAGAAATAGATATTTGAGAATAAGAAAACTAGAAGTAGTAGTAGCTGGCACTTAAATAAATACTTTTAAGTATTTAAGTCTTGTAAGTATTAATACTAAATAAAGGATCTAGAACATTGACTACTTACAATAAACTCTTACAATAAATAAGGTAGGTGACATTACTGTTTCCATTTTGCAATAAGAACACTGAAACACAAAGAGATTATTTGGCTTGCACAGAGGGGCAAAGTTATAATCAGAAATTAGTCTGTGTCAAAGTATCCAAAATGGACTAATTCCTTTAGTTAAAATGTTATAAAAATGGTTTTATTTTTGTCTATTATATGATCATTTAAAAAAGTTTTGTGGCTACTCACAAGCATGTTCTCTACATGGTTATTTTTCTTTGTCTGCTTCAACTGGCAAGTAGATGTAAAAAAACTTATGTTTTTATCTCATAAAATCATTGTGTTTCTGCCCAAGCCTCCTGAAGTCTTTATATTATGTTATCTTCTATATCTTAACCCATCCTTTAATTTTAAATTTTTATGACTCATGTTGTTTCCAGTTTTTGATTTTACATGGTATACACTTTTTCTTTTTGAGCCAATACTTGATATAAAAATTATGTTTGATCTAGCCCTGCCATCTTGTTTTAAGATACAGTTTCTTCATTTCTTTCAGGAAGGTGAATTGAACATATACCTCTTCAGCTATATTACAATATTAATTTAGGTGTTCCCTTGGTAAGGATTGTTATTTCTATTTTTCTTAGAACTGAATTATTTAATGTAAGTGTTGCACTCTACCAGTGATGCAACTGTCAACCAGAAATATAGTTAAAAAAAAACAAAAACAACAACAAAAAACACTATTCTCATGCACTGGGACTAATCAAGGAAACAGCTTGACCCATGTAAACAGAGAAAAGTAAGGCATAATGACTGCCTACCCAGAGCGACATGGAGTCATGTGAACCTCCCCCAACCATGGAAGCAGTATGTGAATGTGCGACCCTCGGGACCTATGCTTCTGCCACAGATCTTTGCAACTCTTGGGTCAGGAGATCCGCTGGTAAACCCATTCCACTGGGACCTTCAGTCTGACACACAAAGCTATGTGGAGTCTCAGCAGAGTAGCTGCTCAGGCACGTGGAGACCCGGGAGCCTTAGATACCCTGGCTTTGTGGGTTTCCTGGAAAAAGCAATTGCAATTCCAGGGAGGCAGGAGGTTAAACCCCCATACATGCCCCTAGGAAAGGGGCTAGATCCAGGAGTCTGAGCAGGAAAAGTCTAAAGGCCCTACTTCCACAGCACCTCACAAGATAAGACCCGCTAGCTTGAAACTCCAGCCAGCCATCAGTAGCATTGTTGCACTTCCCTGAAAGGGAGCTCCTGGTGGGAGGTCCGGGTCACCATCTTTACTATTTGACTGACTTGGCCATTGCAGCCTTCAGACTTTGGAGAATTCAAGCCAACCAGGGACTGAAGCAGTCCCCCAGGAAAGCAGAGCTGCTCTAAGAAAGTGTAGTCAGACTGCTTTTTAAAAACAAGTCCCCTATCCTTTTCCTCCTAACTGGGTGGAACCTTCCAAAAGAGGTCTCCAACCACCCCCACTGGTTCTCTGGTTGAAAGGGATTTCAAACCTCCTGGAAATGGAGCTCCCAGAGAGAGGGTAGGCCACCAACTTTGCTGGTTTGTCAATGGCCATTTTAGACTTTGGGCTTTGGAGAGTACAAGCCAACCAGGGGCTGAAGTAGTCCCCCACGAAAACATATCTGCTCTACAAAAAGACGGTCAGAATGCTTTTTTAAGAAGGTCGCTAATCCTGTTTCCCCTCACTGGGTGGGACCTCCCAACTGGGATCTCTAGCCACCTCCCACCAGTGTTTTCCAGCTGACAGAGGTTTCAGACCTCTCTGGGATGGAACTCCTAGAGGAAGGGGCAGGCGGCCATCTTTGCTGTTTGGGTAAGAGCCATTATAATCTTTGAGCTTTGGAGTGGCCAAGGCAACTGGTGGCTGAAGCAGACCCCTGGCACAGCACAGCAGCTGTACAAAAACATGGCCAGAGTGCTTTTTAAAGCAGTTTCAATCCCGTTTCTCCTCACTGAGCAGAACCTCTCAAATGAGGTTTCCAGCCACCCACTATGGAAGTGTTTGGGCTGGCAACAGGTTCGTACTTCCCTGGAACAGAGCTCCCAGAGGGAGAGACAGGCTGCCATCTTTGCTGTTTCACAGCCTTCACTGGTGATACCCCCAGGTACTTGAAAATCTGAGGTGACTAGGGACTAGGGAAGACCCCCAGCATACTGCAGCAGCCCTGTGAAAAAGTGGCCAGGCTATCATGTGGGTACATATTCTCATATCTTCTTGCTGGGCAGATCTTCCAGGTCTGAGCCTCCAGCCACCCCCCACCAGAGCTATCAAGCCAGGAGCAGCTCTGCAATACTTTTGACAGAGACCTCAGGAGGCAACTTAAAGCCTCTGCCACTGCCTCTACAGTGAAGTTGCCCTTGTTACACCTGAACTAGTGAAGGGACAAAGACCCCAAGTGCCTTATCCACACCTCCAGCAAGCTGCAGTTGACCTAAGGTGAGGAGACCAGTTCATCTCCCAGGGGTCTCTCTCACACATCCCCCCACTGCTCATCACCTGACAGGGAGCCTGTCTTGGGCTCACAGTACAGAACAGCACAGACCCTCCATCCTGGCTGATTGAACTGAGCAATTGCTGACCACCATCTGTCTGGAGTGAAGCTCCCAGGAGACAAGCCACAACCTTGGCCACAATCACTAACATTCCTTTCTCTAATGCCTCCACGTTGGGAAGGGACATAAACCCTAAGATTGCCCAAGAGCTTCAGTGGGCAGCCTAGGAGTGCCAGGCCATGATCTACAACCAATGCTCAAGCGGGAGAGGAACCCACGTGGTATGGTTTGGCTGTGTCCCCACCCACATCTCATCTTGAATTGTAATCCTGACAATCCCCATGTGTCTTGGGATAGACCAGGTGGGAGGTAATTGAATCATGGGGATGGTTTCCCCCTTGCTGTTCTCACGATAGTGAGTGAGTTCTCATGAGATCTGATGGTTTTATAAGCATTTGGCATTTCCTCTGCTGGCACTCACTCCATCCTGACACCCTGTGAAGACTATGCCTGCTTCTCCTTTGCCTTCCACCATGACTATAAGTTTCCTGAGACCTCCCCACAATGTGGAACTGCGAGTCAATTAAACCTCTCTCCTTCATAAAATACCCAGTCTCAGGTATTTCTTTATAGCAACATGAAAATTGACTGATATACCACAGTTTCAGAGCATTGAAAGGGAACACAGCTGCAAACTGAGGAGATATAGGTGAACCACACAACTGAGCAGCAGTCTACCAACTGACCAATAAGCCTAAGTGCCACCTACTGGATCACACCCCAATGCTTCAACTTCAAAAATATCTTTCCAACATACCCCCCTTCTGAAACCAGAGACAAGAAGTCAGCTTTCAGTAAAGACTGCACAAAGTCTGGGCCTAGTGAAAACATCCAGAAAATAAGTCTATTGACTGCACTCAATCTACACTGAATGTAAAGGAACACCCACATGCAGAGATGAGAAAGATCCAATGCAAGAACTCTATTAACTCAAATATGTCCTTCAAATGATGGCACCAGTTCTCCAACAAGAGTTCTTAACCAGGCAAAGCTGACTGACATGACAGGAATAGGATTCAGAAGATGGATAGGAACAAAGATAATCAAGATTCAGGGGGACAGCAAAACTCAATCCAAGGAAAATAATAATCACAATGAAATGGTACAGGAGCTGAAGGATGGAACAGCCAGTATGAAAAAGAACCTAATGGATTTGATGGAGCTGAATAACACAATGTAAGAATTTCAAATGCAATCACAACTATTAACAGCAGAATAGTTCAAGCTAAAGAACAAATTTCAGGACTTGAAGACTGGCTCCCTAAAAACAGTCACACCTGTAATCCTAGCTGAGGCTGAGGGGGGCTGATCACTTGAGGTCAGGAGTTTGAGACCACCCTGGCCAACATAGTGAAACCCTGTCTCTACTAAAAATACAAAACTAACAGGAAATCACTTGAACCTGGGAGGTGGAGATTGCAGTGAGCTGAGATTCTGCCATAGCACTCCAGTCTGGGCAACAGATGAGACTCTGTCTAACAAAAAAAAAAAAAAAAGAAAGAAAAAAGAAAAAAAAGAAGAAGACAGTCAGACAAAAATAAAGAAAAAAGAATGAACGAAACCTCCAAGAAGTATGGAATTATGTAAATGTAAAGAAGCCAAATATATGAATCATCAGCATCTCTGAAAAGAAAGAGGAGAAAGCCAGCAACATAGAAAACATATTTTAGGATACCATCTGTGAAAACTTCCCCAACCTTGCTACAAAGGCCAACAGTGAAATTCAGGAAATACAGAGAACTCCTGCTAGATTCTACACAAGAAGATCATCCCCCAAAAATAAAATCGTCAGATTTTCCAAGGTTGAAATTAAAGAAAGAACGCTAAAGGCAGCTAGAGAGAAAGGACAGGTCACCTACAAAGGGAACCCCTTCAGGCTAACAGAAGACATCTCAGCTGAAATCCTACAAGCTAGAAGAGCTGGGGAACATATATTCAATATTATTAAAGAAAAATATCTCCAACCAAGAATTTTATATCCAGCCAAACTAAGCTTCCTAAGTGAAGGAGAGATAAGATCATTTTCAGATAAGCAAATGTTGAGGGAGTTCATTTCCACCAGAACTACCTTACAACACATGTTGAAAGGAGCATTAAATATAGAAAGGAAGAATACTATCAGCCCATACAAAAGCACACTTACATACACAGACCAGTAACACTATAAAACAACCAGACAAACAAGCCATTGCAATAACCAGCTAACAATACAATGACAGGATCAAATCCACATATTTCAATACTAAACTTGAATGTAAATGGGATAAATGACCCACTTGAAAAGCACAGAGTGGCAAACTAGCCAAAAAAAGCAAGAACCAATGACATGCTGTCTACAAGAGACCCACCTCATATGTAATGGCCAGCATAGACTAAAAGTAAGGGA
Organism: Macaca fascicularis; assembly: GCF_037993035.2. NCBI lineage: Eukaryota > Metazoa > Chordata > Mammalia > Primates > Cercopithecidae > Macaca > Macaca fascicularis. The sequence goes on along the minus strand of NC_088379.1, from coordinate 18,484,043 downwards.
TAATGGAAAATCTACCAAGCAAATGGAAATCAGAAAATAAAGCAGAGATTACAATCCTAATTTCAGGCAAAACAGATTTTAAACCAGTAAAGATTAAAAAAGGACAAAGAAGGGTATTACATAATGGTAATTATGTAATAATTACCATAATTAACATAGCAATAAGATCTAAGTATTTTAAATATGTATGCACCCAACATAGATCATCCAGATTCATAATGCAAGTTCTTAGACTCCTGCAAAAGGTCTTAGACTCCCACACAATAATAGTGGGGGACTTTAATATTCCACTGACAGTATTAGACAGATCATCAAGGCAGGAAATCAACAAAGATATTCAGGACCTGAACTCAACATTGATCCAAAGAGATTTGATAGGCCTCTATAGAACTCTCCACCTGAAAACAAATAATATACATCATTTTTATTTCCACAGGGCACATACTCTAAAATTGACCACAAAATGTCCAATTGGACATAAAACAATCTTCAGCAAATGCAGAAGAACTGAAATTCTACCAAACACACTCTTGGGCCACAGCATAATAAAAATAGAAGTCAAGACTAAAAAAATACCTCAAATTCAGGAAATTACATGAAAATTAAACAGCATGCTCCTTAATGACTTTTTGATAAATAGTGAAATTAAGACAAAAGTCAAGAACATATTTGAAACTAATGAGAATAAAGATACAACATGCCTGAATCTCTGGGACACAGCTAAGGCAGTGTTAATAGGGAAATTCATAGCACTAAATGTCCACATCCAAGAGTTATAAAGATCTCAAATGAACAACTTAACATTACAACTGAAATAATTAGAGAAGCAAGAGCAAATAAACCTGAAAGCTAGCTGAGGACAAGAAATAACCAAAATCATTACTCAACTAAAGGAAATCAAAAAACAAAAAACTATTCTAAAGATTAACATATCCATAAGTTGGTTTTTTGAAAAAAATAATAAGGTTGTCCACTAGCTATAATAATAATGAAGAGAGGAGAGAAGACTGAGATAAACACAATTAGAAATGACAAGGGGAATGTTACCATTGCCCCTACGGAAACAAAAATAACCATTAGAAACTACTACAAAAACCTCCATACGGACAAGTAGAAAACCTTAGAAGATATGAATAAATTTCTGGACACGTTTATCTTCCCAATACAGCCAGGAAGAAATTGATTATCTGAACAGACCAACAATGAGGTCAAATATTCAATTAGCAATAAATAGTCTACCACCACCACCAACAACAACAGAAAAAAGCCTAGTACCTATGGGTTCATAGCTGAATTCTACCAGATGTACAAATAATAGCTGTACCATTCCTATTGAAACCATTTCAAAAAACTGAGAAAGACAGAATCTTCCCCAGCTCATTCTATGAGGCCAGCATCATCCTGATACCAAAACATTACTGAGACACAACAACAACAACAACAACAACAAAACTTCAAGCTAATGTTTTTGATAAACATTGATGCAAAAAGCCTCAACAAAGTACATGCAAACTGAATCCAGCAGCACATCAAAAAGCAAATCCACCACAAGCAAGTAGGCTTCATCCCTAAGATGAAAGGTTGGTTCAACATATACCATTCAATAAATGTGATTCATTGCATAAAGAGATCTAAAGACAAAAAACACATGACTATCTCAGATGCAGAAAAGGCGTTCAATAAACTTCAACACATCTTCATGTTAAAAGCTCCCAATATACTAGGTATTTAAGGAACATACACAAAATAATAAGAGCTGTCTATGACAAACCCAAACCCAAATTCATATTGAATGGGCAAAAGCTGGAAGCATTCCCCTTGAAAACTAGCACAAGACAAGGATGCCTTCTCTAACCACTCCTATTCCACATAGTACTGGAAGTTATAGCCAGAGCAATCAGGCAAGAAAAAGAAATAAAGGGCATCCAGATAGGAAGAGAGGAAGTCAAAGTATCCCTGTTGGCATAGCACGATTCTATGTCTAGAAAACCCTATAGTCTCAGCCCAAAAGCTCTTTTAGTTGATAAGCAACTTCAGCAAAGTTTCAGGATACAAAATCAGTGTGCAAAAATCACTAGCATTCCTATACGCCAACAACAAACAGCCAAACTGAGAGCCAAATCAGATAGGCAATCACATTCAAAATTGCCACAAAAAACAAAATACCTAGGAATACACAAACTAGGGGGGGTGAAAGATTTCTACAGTGATCATTACAGTGCTCTGCTCAAAGAAATCAGAGAGATACAAACAAATGGAAAAACTTCCCATGAATCAACATCACTGAGATGTCCATACTGTCCAAAACAATGAACAAATTCAATGCTATTCCTGTCAAATTACCATTGAGATTCTTCACAGAACCAGAAAAAAGCATTTTAAAATTCATATGGAACCAAAGGAGAACCCAAATAGCCAAGTCAATCCTAAGCTAAAAGAACAAAGCTGGAAGCATCACATTATCCAACTTTAAACTATTGAGGGCTACAGTAAGCACAACAGCATAGTACTGGCACAAAAATGGACATATAGACCAAAGGAACATAATAGAGAACTCAGAAATAAGACATTACGTCTACAACCATCTGATCTTTGACAAACCTGACAAAGACAAGTAATGGGGAATAGATTCCCTGTTTAATAAATGGTGCTGAGAGAACTGGCTAGCCATATGCAGAAAATTGAAACTAGACCCCTTCCTTACACCTTATACAACAATTAACCAAGAAGGATTAAAGACTTAAATGTGTAACCCAAAACTATAGAAAACATAGAAGACAGGATATAGATTTCATGACGAAAATGTCATGACGGCAAAAGATTTCATGACAAAACCATCAAAAGCAATTGCAACAAATCAAAATTCACAAATGGGATCTAATGTAGCTTAAGACCTTCTGCACAGCAGGAGAAACTATCAACAGAGTAAACAGACAACCTATAGAATAGAAGAAAATATTTACAACTATGAATTTGTTAAAGGTCTAATATCCAGGCTCTATAAGGAACTCGAACAAATTTACAAGAGAAAAATAACCCATCACAATGTAGGCAAAGGACATGAACAGACACTTCTCAAAAGAAGACATACATGCAGCCAACAAGCAAATGAAAAAAAAGCTCAGTATCCCTGATCATTAGAGAAATGCTAATCAAAACCACAGTGAGATGCCATCTTACACCACTAAGAATGTCATTAATAAAAGTCCAAAACTACAGATGCTGTTGATGTTATGGAGTAAAAGGAATGCTTATACACCATTGGTGTGAGTGTAAATTAGTTCAACCATTGTGGAAAGCAGTATGGCAATTCCTCAAATGGTAGTTCAGCTTTTAGCTGACCCAGCAATCCCATTACTCGGTATACACCCAAAGGAATATAAATCATTTTACCATAAAGACACATGCACGTGCATGTTCATTGAAGCACTGTTCACAGTAGCAGAGACCTGGAATTAACCTAGATGCCTATCAATGACAAATGGGATAAAGAAAATGTGGTAATTTATATGCTATGGAATACTATGCAGCCATAAAAAAAGAATGAGCTTGTGTCTTTTGTGGGAACATGGATGAACCTGAAGGCTACTATCCTTAGCAAACTAACACAGGAACAAAAAACCAAATACCACACATTCTCATGTATAAGTAGAAGCTAAATGATAAGAACTCATGAACACAAATACAAAAAAACAGACACTGGGAGAGGATGGGAGAAAGGAGAGGAACAGAAAACATAACTATTGAGTACTAGGCTTAATACCTGGATAATGAAATAATGTACACAGCAAACTCCCATGACACAAGTTTACCTAAATAATAAACCTTGACAAGTACCCCAGAACTTAAAATAAAAGTTAAAAAATAGAAGAAAAAAAACCCATTATTTAACAAGGTAATGACTTTGGCATATTATTTTGGTTTGTTAAATTTATCATAAATAAATCCTGAATAATTAAGATATTAGCTATACTATATTAGAAAAGAAATCAATCTTTTAAAACAAGGAGCATGGAAACCTCTCTTCTGATGTTCCTTATTAATTTGAAAATAAACATATCCCTTCATAGGTAATCTTTTTGTCATCTCATTTGGAGTTCTGGAAAGACTACTACCATAATGATATCTAGATAATTATTCAAATATTTGACAGAATTTTTTGCACATTCAGGTAGCTCTTACAGATTAATTTATCCTTTTAGACATCCATCTACTTGTTAGAATGCTACTGGAATCTTGAAAGCTTTATTATTAATTTTGAGGGAAAGTCTTGTTATGGTTCTTCAATAAATAATTGTGAAAAGAACAGACCACACTAGGTGGCTAATGTTCTTTTTTTTTTTTTTTTTTTTTTTTTTTTTTGGAGACGGAGTCTTGCTCTGACACTAGGATGGAGTGCAGTGGCACTATCTTGGCTCAATGCAACCTCCCACTCCCTGGTTCAAGCGATTCTCCTTTCTCAGCCTCCCGAGTAGGTGAGATTACAGGCATGCACCACTATGCCCAGCTAATTTTTTGTTGTTTTTTTTTTCACCATGTTGTCCAGGATGGTCTCAATCTCCTGACCTCGTGAACTGGCAGCCTCGGCCTCCCAAAGTGCTGGTTTTACAGGCGTGAGCCACCATGCCTGGCCTAGATGGCTTATTTCTCTATTTTATGGGAAATTTCTATGAAAAGGTAATATGAAAATGTATTTAAAATAAAATATATTAACCTAGTTATGCCAGTTTTCAAAATAAGACATCATTTTAAAGATTAGCTAATTTAATTCATTATTTTGGTTTTTTGCAGAAATTTTGAAATAACCAATGTCAGAAAACAGAGTTTTATCAAAGTTTTGAAACATAGTTTCTCTAACACTATGACTATTTGTGCTTGCTTGAAAACTGTGATAAGTTAACCTGAATAATCAGAGTAATTTACTTGTTTACCAAGTATATTTTTAAAAGAAAATGTAATTTCCCACGTGTGCACACACACACACACACACACATAGCCTGCTACTGCCTCTCTTTAAGTGTACACAAATGCTTAAAAACCATTCAAGATTATAAAGCATTGTGGGTAGAGCGTGTGTCTGTCTTACTCACTGTCATATCCCTAGCCTTCTAATATAGTGTGGCCACATAATAAGAGATAAGTACGTATTGAGATAATACATGAATGAAATTAAGATGGTTCTTAGGTTTCAAGTCATCAACTATCTGATTGAGCAACAATAGCACATGTGTTTTTTTTTTTTTTCATTTTACACATATATATTAAATGATTTTACTAAGATAACTATTCAATCTTGTGTAAACAGGTAGATGGTGCCCATGGCCTGAGAAACAAAGAGAAAGAATGAATTAAATGTTTTGATAGTCTTAAAGACAATTTGGAAAAATATAAAATATATTTAATAGGGAATATTCAAAACGTCACATTATCAAACCTGAAATCAATCCTATGAGTTGGACAGGAAAATTATCCTGGTTTCATAGCTGACTAAACTGATGCCCAAATGGTTCAATACTTGACCTTAGTTATATCACTAATGAGTAGAAAACAGAGAATTAGAATGCTGCCAGCTCTCCTGATACCAAACCCAGTGTATTTTTACATGCACAGATATGCAATTCTCGTTCTCTAATTGATTCAAAGCAGGGACTGTTTTTGATTATTGGAAGCAAATTGAGGTAGATATCTCTCCAGAGATTGTATACAATAAACATGAATAATTTCAGTTTTCCTAATTCAAAGCAACATTAATTATTTAAACAGCAACAAATCAAAACAAAACAAAATTATTGTTTGATCATAGATTTTTAGAGAAAATAATACCCACTTAAAATGCATTTATTAATTTTAGGACACTTTTATTTTTTCAGAAATATTAGAGGATGCAAAAAGATGTGTGATAATGTAGTTATATAAAATGTGCACTTTCAGTTACTGTGGCTAATCAAAGTCTTCAAGGTTCTTTAAATCCCAATTTAAATAACTCAATGCCTTTAAGCAATTGTACCTAACCATAGCAATTTTACAGGTCCTCTAAAGGAAATTAATTCATGTTTTGTTAGGTCACTGCTTTTTGTTATTGAGTTTTAAATAACTTTTTCATATTTAGTTTCATCCATGTTCAGTCATTACACCTCAGTTTACTCATCTGTACAACAGATTAGAAAAAATACTGGACAGGACTGTGAAAAATGAAGGCAGGATATTTGTATAGTATTTTTACCACTGCTTGATACAAATAAATTTTCAATAATTTTTAGATAGCATTAACAATTGTTCACCTCCATAACAATGCTGGAATGAAGTTCCTGTCCTAATTTTGAAAAACAAGAGAACTTATATCTGGATAGTTAGAAAACTTGCTGAAATCCACACAGGCACAAAGAGGCAAAGTCAAAATTAAGGTTGAAAAGCACGTGCTCCTGCAAGTGTGGGAAAACGGAAAAACTAAATAAAGCATATGAATTGTGAGACAGATACAAGGGAGGTGGGTAATTAGGATAAGCTGGGGTGGAAGTTAAGGAGAGAATGAAGTTGCAGGCCTTTGTTATCAAGGGCCTTGCCCAATCCCCTGCCTGCTTCTTCACCATAAAATATCTTGAAATAATAATGATGATTTGTATTAACCACTAGCATGTATTGAACATTTAGTTTATAGCAAGCCCTTTCATAAGCACTCTTCCTGAGTTTGCCCAATGGCTCTGCAGTCCCCTTTACAAATAAGGAAACTAAGCCTCAGTTAAGGGGTAGCAGAACAATGTTTCAACCTGGGTGGTCTTACCATAGAAACCTAGACTCTGATAAAAAGTTGTGTCTGTTTGTTCCAGAGCATCAATGAATAGCAAATAAATGGGGTGATAAATGTGATTAGATGGGAGTGATTTGAGAAATTCAACATTCTATATTATTAAAATCTTGTAAAAAAAATCACCTTTATGAATCCTTGAATAGAAACAAACCAATCTTCACATACCATTGAATGCCCATAGGATGTCTTCGTGAGGTCATTTTCCTTTGTGGTTCTCGAAGAAGACAATAATCTCCTCTTGGAAAAATAGTGGAAGGAAAGCAAGTATGTTTTGGGGCATTTGGCTTCTTCTATACCCTAGTATATCATTTATTTCCTTTTCAATCCATTCACTGTCTGTATCCCTTAAATGGAGTATCAGCTTCCAGATGACAGAACATGTTTTGTCCTTTTTTTATCCTAAGTCCCCGGAATAGTGCTTAGATCAGAGTAGTATTTATAAAAACCTGAATTGATGAATGATTGGTAAATGGATGGATTTGTTTCAGACTTCCAGGGACCTAGGCTTTGAAGCCACTCTTCTCCACTCCCTCATTGTGTGATTTTGAATGAATCGTTTGATATCTCAGTCTTCTTAAATGAGGATGGTGATAGCTTTTGCTCAGAGCAGTTTGGTAATTGAAGGGAGAGAGTATCAAGCACCTAACTCTGTTGATGGCAGGACTCAAACTTGATAGTTGTCGCTGACCCTGCATATGCCTATCTTTAATCTTTAGTGTACATAATGGAAGCCCAGAATTAGCACGAATTTCACACTCAGTGTTAGTAAGTCACCTTGTCCCTTAGAGTGTGTGTCCTCTAGAGAATTTACACTCCTAATGGTTTGGCTAAACTTTTGCCTCACCTTGGTTAATCATTATCTTAATTGCTGATTTTCGTGCCTAATATAGATATATATATGTTTAAATTATCTGGGGAACATAACACTGACCCAGGAAAGATTTCTGCTGTCATGCAGAGGGAATTAAACTAGTCACAATCAAATCTTCCCTCATCAATAACCAATTTAAACCATTATCCCAATTTAATATCATTCTGAAAGCAATCTTAATCAATTTAGACTTGATAGACTTCCTGAAAGAATTGCCTAATTAAACTCTCTATAGAATAAAATTACTCTGCTTAGTCACCCCAATGATGATAGGAAACAAAAAAACAGGAGAAGAAAATTTGGTAGTTAACCATCAGAAAACACCCAGTAGAGTTAAGAGGCAACGGGGCTAATGCCACTCGGAGGGATATTGTGAAAGCGCAGAGATAATTCACATGAAGAATTTTTAAGAAGCATTCTGAAAAGAGAGCAGTAATTATGTGTTTTCATACCACAGGACTCTCTGGCATTCTTTCTCTTTGTTGAGTTCCTGACTTTCTGTAAACCCAGAGGCTCCTCTCTCTAACAATCCCAGAGTCGTCGTGTACAGTTTTGCAGGCTGCTTACTCCACAAAATTTTGAAGAGGTAGTAAATGGAGTCTGAGACACAGCTCAGGTGGTTCCTGGTCCATGAGGTTGTCTATGGAGCATTGTCCATTTAGAAAATGAAGCTCTTTTCTAATTTACAAAAACATGCCCTACCCTTACTCTATCCTTCCTGTATTACTTTCCTAGGGTTGACATAACAAATTATCACACTCTAACTTAAAACAACAGAAACTTATTATTTTACAGTTGTAGAGGCTAGAGTCTAAAATCAGGGTGTCAGCAGTGCTGCACACACTCTGAAAGCTCCAGGGACAAATCCATTCCTTGCCTCTTGCAGCTTGTGTCAGCTGTTGGCATTCCTTGGCTTATGAATGCTTCTGTCTGTCATTCAGCTTTACATCACCTTCTTCCCTGAGTGTCTGTTTTATACCCTTTTGTTTCTCTTTGAATCAAATCAAAGGAAATATCTCAAGATCCATGACTTAATTATATCTGCAATGATCCTTGTCCCAAATAAGGCAGCATTGACAAGTTCCAAGGATTAGGACTTGATATCTTTGGGTGACCACTATTCATGCAGCTATACTTCCCAAAATGCTTCCACATAATAGCCTGACCTTAGAGACAGCATGATAGAAAGAGCACAGTTTTTCAGACAGATAAGGGTTCCAAGCACACCTACATCTTAATGCTATTAGGGACAAGGAATTTAATTTAGCCATGTTACTGTAAAACTTGGAGAAGATGTGTATACCAAGGTTGTCCAACAGAGCTTTAGAGCTGATGGCAATGTGGCAGATGCTCCCAAAGTTAAGGCTGCACTTTTTCTTCCTGGCTTTTTACACCATAATTCTTTGACCTGTTGGAGAGCAGACAATCCTGAGACACATAAAAAGTTGTTTACCAATTCTTCTTATGTTCCACGACCGTCTTGTTTGTTGAAAAATAAGCTCTGCAATCTGTTTCTGGTAAAAGCTTAGCATTCACATAGTGTATGGCCCTGATAAACCAGATATTATCTTGGGACATCCAATTTTATTATTTTTATTATTATTATTATACTTTAAGTTCTGGAGTATGTGTGCAGAACATGCAGGTTTGTTACATTGGTATACACGTGCCATGATGGCTTTCTGCACCCATCAACCCATCATCTACGTTAGATATTTCTCCTAATGGTATCCCTCCCCTAACCCCCATACCCACTACAGGCCCAGGTGTGTGATGTTCCCCTCCCGATGTCCATGTGTTCTCATTGTTCAACTCCCACTTTTGAGTGAGAACATGTGTATGGTTTTCTGTTCTTGTATTAGTTTGCTGAGAATGATGGTTTCCGACTTCATTCATGTCCCTTTATGCAAAGGACATGAACTCATCCCTTTTGTGGCTGCATAGTATTCCATGGTGTAAATGTGCCACATTTTCTTTATCCAGTCTATCACTGATGGGTATTTGGATTGGTTCCAAGTCTTTGCTATTGTGAATGGTGCCGGAATAAACATACGTGTGCATGTGTCTTGAGAGTAGAATGATTTATAATCCTTCGGGTATATACCCAGTAATGGGATTGCTGGGTCAAATGGTATTTCTAGTTCTAGATCCTTGAGGAATCGCCACACTGTCTTCCACAATGGTTGAACTAATTTAAACTCCCACCAACAGTGTAAAAGCATTCCTATTTCTCCACATCCTCTCCAGCATCTGTTGTTTCCTGACTTTTTAATGATTGCCATTCTAACTGGTGTGAGATGGTATCTTATTGTGGTTTTGATTTGCATTTCTCTAATGACCAGTGATGATCACTTTTTAAAAATATGTATGTTAGCTGCATAAATGTCTTCTTTTGAGAAGTGTCTGTTCATATCCTTCACCCACTTTTTGATAGGGTTTTTTTTTTTTTTTTTCTTGTAAATTTGTTTAAGTTCTTTGTAGATTCTGGATATTAGCCCTTTGTCAGATGGATAGATTGCAAACATTTTCTCCCATTCTGTAGGTTGCCTGTTCACTCTGATGATAGTTTCTTTCACTGTGCAGAATCTCATTAGTTTAATTAGATCTCATTTGTTAATTTTGGCTTCTGTTGCCATTGCTTTTGGTATTATAGTCATGAAGTCTTTGCCCATGCCTATATCCTGAATGGTATTGCCTAGATTTTCTTGTAGGGTTTTTATGGTTTTAGATCTTACATTTAAGTCTTTAATCCATCTTGAGTTAATTTATAGGAAGTTAATTTATAGAAGTTAATAAATAGGAAATATTTTCCTATTTATTTTTGTCAAGTTTGTCAAAGATCATATGGTTGTAGATGTGTGGTATTATTTCAGAGACCTCTGTTCTGTTCCATTGGTTTTGGTACCAGTAACAAACTGTTTTGGTACCATATCTGTTTGGTACCATATCTGTTTTGGTACCAGTACCATGCTGTTTTGGTTACTGTAGCCTTGTAGTATAGTTTGAAGTCAGGTAGCATGATGACTCCAGCTTTATTTGCTTAGTATTGTCTTGGATATGTAGGATTTTTTTGGTTCCATATGGAATTTAAAGTGTTTTTTCCCAATTATATAAAGAAAGTCAGAGGTAACTTGATGGGGATAGCATTGAATCTATAAATTACTTTGGGCAGTATGGCCATTTTCAAGATACTGATTCTTCCTATCCATGTCAAATGTTTTTCCAATTTGTTTTTATAAGATAAAAAGCAAATTCTGGATGGATACATCAGACAGAAAGACCATTAGAATCAGTGAAACAGATTTTCATTATGAAACCCTAAGCTCTTCACAAGAAAAGGTAGGAAAAGATGTGTAAGTGTGTAGGTTATCAGCTGGTAAAAAAATTATTTCTCTGAGCAAATGAGCATAGTTTTAATAGGAAAACTAATAGGGCATTGACATGGTTTGGTTCTGTGTCCACACTCAAATTTCATGTTGAATTGTAATCCAAAAATGTTGGGGGATGGATCTGGTGGGAGGTTATTAGATCATGTAGGCATATTTCCCCATTTCTGTTCTCATGATAATGAGTGAGTTCTCATGAGATCTGGTTGCTTAAAAGTGTGTAGCACTTCCCCTTTTGCTCTCTCTCTCCTGCTTCACCATGGTAAGATGTTCTCGCTTTCCCTTAGCCTTCTGCCATGATTTTAAGTTTCCTGAGGCCTCTCAGCCATGGTTCCTCTATAGCCTGTGGCACTATGAGTTAATTAAACCTCTTTTCTTCACAAATTACACAGTCAAACATAGTTCTTTAATAGCAGAGTGAGAACAGACTAATGTAGAAAATTGGGGCCAGGTGCGGTGACTCATGCCTGTAATCCCAGCACTTTGGTAGGCCAAGGCGGGCACCTTGGGCCATTGCTTCAGAGGGTGCAAGACCCAAGCCTCAGTGGATTACATGTGGTGTTGAGCCTGCGGGTGCACAGAAGGCAGTAGCTGAAATTTGGGAGCCTCTGCCTAGATTTCAGAGAATGTATGGAAACACTTGGATGTCCAGGCAGATATCTGATATAGAAGTGGAGCCCTTAAGGAAAGTCTTTACTAGTGCAGTTCAATAGGGAAATGTGAGGTTTGAACCCCTACACTGTCTCCCCACTGGGGCACTGCCTAGTAGAGCTATGAGAAGAGGGCCATCATCCTCCAGACCACAGAGCATCTTGCAACATGTGCCTGTAAAAGCCACAGGCACTCCATGCCAGACTCTGAAAGCAGCTCTGGGGGCTGTATTCTGAAGAGCCACAGAGGCAGAGCTTTCCAAGGACTCTGGAGCCCACCCCTCACATCAGCATAGCCTGGACGTGAAACATGGAGTCAGAGGAGATTATTTTGGAGCTTTAAGATTTAACGACTGCCCTGCTGGGTTTCCAACTTGCATGGGGCCTGATGCCCCTTTGTGTTGGCCAATTTATCCCATTTGAAATGTGAGCATTTACCAATGCCTGTGCTCCCATTGCATCTTGGAAGTAACTAACTTGTTTTTGATTTTACATGCTCACAAGTGGGAGGGACTTGCGTTGTCTCCGTGAGACTTTGGACTTAGACATTTGAGTTAATCTTGGAATGTGTTAAGATTTTGGGGGACTGTTATGAGTGCATGATTGTGTTTTGAAATATGAGAAGGACATGAGATATAGGAGTGACTGGGATGAAATGATATGATTTAACTTTGTGTCTCCACCCAAATATCATGTTGAATTGTAATTCCCAGTGTTAGGGGAAGGACCTGGTGGGAGGTGATTGGATCATGGGACAGATTTCCCCATTGGTGTTTTTGTGATAGCAAGTGACTTCTCATGAGATCTAGTTGTTTAAAAGTGTAGAGTACACCCCCTTCACTCTCTCTGTCTCCTGCTCCACCACGGTAAGACATGCTTGCTTCCCCTTCACCTTCCACCATGACTGTAAGTTTTTTGAGGCCTCTCTAGCCATGCTTCTTGCACAGCCTGTGGAACTGTGAGTCAATTAAACCTCTTTTCTTCTTAAATTATGCAGCCTTGGGTAGTCCTTTATATCACGGGGAGAACAGACTAATACAGGCACCACATTTGGTGACGATATCTGCTTTATTTACTTTTTCTTAAGCAAACATATTATTGATGTTAAAATTGAGATATTCTTATTGAAATAAATAGCAAAATATACCCAAAACTATAAGAGGAAATAAGCACAAAGGTTATCCCTTCATGTATTGACTTTTGTCCTTACCAGACCTCATTAAACTGGTTCAAGCCATGGTTCTCTCTTACCTGGATTATTACAACCATATTTTAGCTGGCATTGCAGCCTTCAGTTATCCTTTTGTGTTTGTCCATAAAATGTTTATGAAATTGATAAAATTTTGCTTCAATGATTTCCTCTTGTCTAAATATAAACCCAAATCCCATAACAAGCCCCTTCCTAAATTAGGAGTTTTGCATTTTACAACTATATCCTTCTTGTAAATTCTTCACACTCTTTGGATAAATCTGTGGAAATACTTTTAATTTCATGGCAGTCTGGAGTTCTCCCTCACCAAAGGACCTCTAGTATTGTTTTCCCATCACCAGAAACACTGCATCTACCTGCTACCTCACTCATTTCACATTCTCCCTTTTACTTTCTACCCATCCTTCTGGCCACAGCTTGCATATATGTTTTCCTGGAACTGTCCTTTGAGTCTACAACTCTAGGTTACATGCCCCTCCCCTGGGCTTCCACAGAACCCCACACTTCTTTGGTCATTGTCTGTATACTATATTTGTTGCTTACCTGGGTATAACATATTCGCACTAGATGACAAATTCTCAGAGGACAAGAATTGTATCTCTTCTACAATGGTATTTTCAATATTTATGATATCTCACATATTTGAGCCACTCCATAGATATAAATGGAATACATATTAAATGTTAACAAAAGGATTACTCCAAGACACACACAACAGTGGTTAAGAGCAAGGATTCTAAATTCATGTTTTTTGAATACAAATCACAACTTTTTCAGTTGTTAACTTTTGACTATAGGCAGAATACTAAATCTCTCTGAGCCCTGATTCACTCATATGTAAAATGATAATAAAAATAGTGTACAGAAGATACAAATTATGGTGACCCACTATGAGTCATGGCCCTGTAGTTCTCACCCTTGAGTTCAGGCTGAATTTATAAATTATTTCTTGTCATTGGAATATATTAAAATGATGGGATGTCGTTCCGTTGATTATGCTACGTTATATGGCAAAAGGAATTGATATAGTTTGGATCTGTGTCCCTACCCAAATCTCATGTTCAGTTGTAATCCTCAGTGTTGGAGGTGCGGCCTAGTGGGAGGTGATTGGATCATGGGGGCAGTTTCTCATGGTTTAACACCATCCCCCTTGGTTCTGTCATCATGATGGTGAGTTCTTGTGAGATCTGGTAGTTTAAATTTGTATGGCACCTCTTCCCACCCTCTCTCGCTCCTGCTCTGGCTATGTAACTCATGCGGGCTTCTTCTTTTCTTTCCACCATAATTGTAAGTTTCCCGAGGCCTCCCCAGTCATGCTTTCTGCACAGCCTGAAGAATCATGAGCCAGTTAAACTTGTTTTCTTTATAAATTACCCAGTCTCAGGTATTTCTTTATAGCAGTGCTAGAACAAACTAATACAGGAATGGAATGCCATTTCCATGACTACATTATATTATATAGATCTCTGTCTAAAACTATAGTTTAAGAAAGATTCCCTACTGACCTTAGGAATGCAAACAGCTGTGTTGTGAATGGCCTATGGAGAAGAGCATGTGGCAGGGAACTGCAGGTGGCCAGAAAGAGCTGAGGGTAGCCTCCAACTGACCACCAGTGGAAGCCAGAGCCTTCAGTCATAAAGCCACAGGAAATGAATTCTGCCCACAATCTGAATGAACTTGGAAGCAGATTCTTCCCTTGTTGAGCCCCTAGATGAGAATGCAGCTTTGTTGAAGTGTAATTACTGCTTTATGAGACCCTGAGCATAAAATCCAGCTAAGCCATGCCTGGACTCCTGACCAACAAAAACTATGCTATTACAAGTGTATGTTCTCTTAAGCTGCTAACTTTGTGGTAACTTATTCGAAAGAAATAGAAAACTAATTTAGACTTCATCTACCATATCGTTTTTTGAAGATTAAATGAATTAATATTCAGAATATGCTTAGAACCATGCTTACTACCTAGTATTATATTAGAAATTTTTAAATAAAAGGAAAATTAAATGTTCCTACTTCTTTAAAGTATCTAATGTTAATATTGTATGTTTTATTTCTTTTTTCCATTATTTCCTCTATATTTTAATAGTTGGAATTGCACTATTTACATAGTAGGTTGTACCAAAAAGGTACATTTTATTGATAACTGCCTATGTTAAATTGTATTGGTGTGTCATAATTTGAGCAACTGTTTCCTATTTACAGATATTTAGTATCCTTCTATTTTTTTTTTTTTAACCAATGAAACAGTATGGACTTGATTATGTGGTTAAAATAATATCAACTATTTTACTAATTATTATTTAGACTATAATACTTATTTTAATTTTGTTTTCTTCCTTTCAAATATTTGTTTCCTTTCACACAACTGCTGAACATTGAAAAATTTTGTAATCTTTGTTTATAAATAAAAATAATGAAGTCATGAGAGCTTATTGCCTAATATTCTTCTAAATTTAATTCCTTGCAGCATACTCCATCTTCCAAAGCATAAAGAAGATGGTACTTCACCCATTTTACCCTAAAGTTTACTGTAAAAATAAAATTCCAGATTGAGGTCAACTATTTTTCTTCTCAGAAGCAGACCAAATTGGTTAATCTCTCTTTAAGCCATTGGCCTGAAGGTAAATGCTGCAGCATATATATTTTGAATGGCAATGTAAATATTTTATTTTTAGTCAGTAATAACTGTGGCTGCCAGGATTTCAATGATGTCTAAATTGCTTGACATGCCAGGAGAAATGTATCCATCTTGATGGCACAGAGATTATCCAATCAACTGTCAGAGGGTAAAGATCATGTATATTTGATAATTAATTAATTTTTAATAGCCTTTAAAGCATTATTATTATTAACCTAATCACAGACTAATAACCTAATGTAGTGCTTAAGGGATTCGCAGAAATTAGTATCATTTATTCTATGAAACAAAGGAAACTCTGGTAGATCTAGGAACAAATAAACTATTGTATTTTGATACATACAAGTATTACCATCATTTACTACATGTGAGCCTCATGCATGGATAGGTTGGGATTACAGTGCCTACATTAATGTGTTGATGTGAGGATAAATAGAATGAAGTCTTTTATGTAACTTTTTGAACTTAATGCAGAGACTGCATACCCCTGCCCATTATTAATGCCAATGAAAAAAATTAAAAATATTTGAACTGCTTGTTCTTTTTTTTTCTTTTTTCTTTTCTTTTTTCTTTTCTTTTTTTTTTTTTTTTTTTTTTTTTTTGAGAATCGCTCTGTCACCTGGACTTGAGTACATTGGCGTGATCTCAGCTCACTGCAACCTCCACCACTTGGGTTCAAGCAAACCTCCTGCCTCAGCCTACCAAGTAGCTGGGATTACAGGTGCCCACCAAGACACCTGGCTACTTTTTGTATTTTTAGTAGAGATGGATTTTCCCCATGTTGGACAGGCTGGTCTCGAACTCTTGACCTCAGGTGAACCACCCGTCTTGGCCTCCCAAAGTGCTGGGATTATAGGCATGAGCCATGGCACTGGGCCCAAACTATTTATTCTCAACATACTAAATTCTCTAGTTCATTTCTGGGCAAATTTATACAATGTCTTCTATAAAAGACAAAAACATCTGAGTGTCTGAGTGAAAAGTGAGAAATTTACCCAATTAGCCATCATTAGGCTAACATAATTGTTTAGATGAAACATTTTATTTAACTTACATGAGTAAGCGATACTTGGGGCTGAGGATATTATGCACACACATAATTCTAGCTTAAAGAGAAAGCAAAGTAGATGTTAGATTGATTTCATCAAACAATTAGATGATTGGAAAACAGCTAGATAAATTACACAACTGACTTCAAACATGGGTAGCCATACTCAACAAGTAGTTTTCCAGGAAGGTATTTGTGTTCTTCAAGCCACATGTTACAAGAAGAAAAAATAGGAGGAGTGTCTTTGTTGAAGGTTATAGGTGCAGTGAGGGTGATTAGTACAAATACCTCAGTTAAAAAAAAAATCAATACCATACCTGTACTACTCATACCTACTCAGGGAATCTTCAGTAAGTAAATTTGACCACCTGTGGAATTGTATAAATTTAGAGTTGAAACATTACTTTAAATCTTGATTATTTTATGAATGTTTTACACACAGAAACACAAATACATTTGTATTATGAGGGCTCACATACCTGCTTGAAAATACCCTGTATTCTTTCCAATATTCCACTTTTAAATGTTGTCTTCAATATAAGTCTTCCCTACATAAGGCCCGCATTTAGGGCCTAGGTTGCCTTTTTGTGAAGTCAATTGATTGCTCAATTTGTTAAATAATTTTAGAAGGTATATACAACGATGTGCAAAATCTTTTTCCTTAGCAATTTTGTGTTACTATAAAGGAATATCCGAGACTGGGTCATATGTGAAGAAAAGAGTTTTAATTGGCTCAGGGTTCTGCAGGCTCTATAGGAAGCATGGTTCAGGCAACTGTTCAGCTTCTGGTGCGGACTCAAGGAGCTTTTACTCATGGAGGAGAAGGTGAAGTGGGAGCAGGCACATTACATTGTGAGTGCAAACAAGAGAGAGAAGTGGGAGGTCCCAGGCTCTTAAATCACCAGCTCTTGCATGAACTATCAGAGTGAGAACTCACTCATTATCATGAGGATAGCACCAAGCCATTCATGAAGATCTGCCCCCATGACCCGCACACTCCCCACTACGCCCCACCCCCAATATTGGTGATTACACCTCAACATGAGATTTGGTTGGGACAAACATTCAAACTACACTATTGATAGAATGTTGTAACGTAAAAATCACATGCCCCAAAATGTAGTAGATTGTCATATTGGGTCATAACTTTACTTTTCCCCTACATTTGCCATGTTTTCCTATACACAGAATATACTTTTCTGCCCTATTGCCTTTTGACTTGGACCTGTGATTTCCTTTGGAAACTAAAACGTGAACACATATACAATATATCACATGTAAGCCAAAACTTTAAATGTACTTGTTCTTGAACTTCATCTTGAGAAAACCATGCCTCAGAGAGGAGTTACCATCTTAACCTTGTTTCTGAAATGAGAAGATGCATCGAGCTAAGGCCAGCACAGCCCATAAGCTGAGAAAAACTATGACCAATCTAATCGAACTGCAGATTGCTAGTTCTGTGTAGATGAACAAGAAATATATTTTTAAAACAATGGAAATATTAAGGTTGTTTGTTACTGCAGGAAAAGCTGACAGCTGATAGATGAATAGACAGGGCATGTTAGATCTAGGTCCAGATATACCTAGGTTGTGATAGTGACTCTACTACTTAATAAATTTTTGTGCTTGGGAAAATATTATCATGTTATGATAATCTTTATCATTATCGTTATTTTAGTTGAGATTAAGTTAGCAAGTCTGGCAAATAAACACCAAAATTTCAGTTACTTAATTCCTCGAATATTTATTTCTGTTCATATGTCTATCCAAGATAGGCATTTCTGGTAGCATTAGTTTCTCCCTATAAAAATTCAAAGACATGGCTGGGCATAGTGGTTCATGCCTGTAATCCCAGCACTTTGTGAGGCTGAGGCGGGGGGATCTCTTGAGTCCAGGAGTTCAAGACCAGCCTGGACAACATGGTGAAACCCTATCTCTACAAACAAAAGTGCAAAAATTAGCTGGGTATGTTGGTGCATGCCTGTAGTCCCAGCTACTCAGGAAGCTGAGGTGGGGAGATCACCTGAGTCCGGGGAAGTTAAGGCTGCAGTGAGTTGTGATCGTGCCATGGCACTCCAACCTGGGTGATAGAGTAAGACTCTGACTAAAAAAAAACATACAAACAAACAAAAAAATTAAAGACACAACACCCTTTAATTCTGTGTTCTCACCATTCTGTTGGGGTCCTCTGAAGCCATCAAACAGAAGTCGAAAGGCAATGTGAAGTTCCTTCTAACCCTGTTGGTCAATTTTCCTCATCTCTGCTCACATTTTGGGGGCAAGATTATCACCTTGTCTCACCTGTGTGCAAAAATGTGCTGCTAAGTAAAGGTTCTAACTGGGAATCCTTTTGACAGAGGCAACTATATAAACTGTGGAAGGGTAAGCAGAGATTTTAATTGGACAGTTAGTCTCCCTTGTCACAATAATCATCACAAACACATGTGCTGAGGGCTTGAATTCTAGGCACCATCCTAATCTGAGAAGACAGCTGTATGTAGCAAGATAGAAAAAGAAAAGAAACAACAGGGAGAATAAGAAAGAGATTCTTTTCGTTGACTTAATACTGTTTCATTTTGATTAGAAAATAGTAAACAACAAAACAAAACAGAAAACCCTAAACCCAAAGGCATAAAATAACATCTTCTAACTATGGACAATGAAAGATATATATTTACAGAGCTTTCTGTTCAAAGACATAAAACTTGAGAAATCCAAAATAAATTTTCATAATTATCTATCATCTCCTGTTTGTCAACAATCTTAATTAACACCATGGTCCTGCATTTAGAAAGTTAGATGAAGTATTACATTACTCCACATTTCTAATAAAACTCTGCATCTCTTTTTTGAGAGGAAACTACTCGGGAAAAAAACAGACCTTCCACTAGGAGCATTTGCATGGAGAGATTTTTCAAAGGAATTCGCTCCCACAATTGTGGGAGCTGGCAAATCAAAAATCCATAGGGAAGGACGGCAGGCTGGAAATTCAGGTAAAAGTTGGTATTGCAGCTTTGAGTCCAGATTCTGCAGAGGAGCAGGCTGGCACTTAGTGTTTCTATATTGCTGCCTTGAGAAGAATTGCTTCAGGGAACCTCAGTCTTTGCTCACAAGGCCTTCAACTCATGGGCTATCCACAGTGTGGCGGGCACTCTGCTTTTCTGAGTCTACTGATTTAAATGTGAATTATATCTAAAGAGTACCTTGATAGCAACATTTAGACTGATGTTTGGCAAAAACAAAAACTGGCACCATCGCCCAGCCAAGCTGACAGCTAAAATTAACCATCTCACTTTATCAACTTGAGTTTTTTTTTTTTTTTTTTTCTCTGTTTCAGTTTCCTTAAATGGTATTAACACTTGAACCTACCTCATGTAATTCTGATGGTCGTAAAAGTGATAATATATGCAAAGTACTTGAAAGAGCCAAGGCATTGAGCACATGGTTCCTCCATATTACTTTTATTTACTCTCACTCTATGTTGGCCTCTTGGGAGGTATTTTCTGTTTCTTGCTGTTTCATGGATGAGATTGTCAAGTCATTTCATACCTTCCCTCTCAGACTCTTCAACCCAAAATGCATGCATGTAACAAAAGCCATTTGCAGAATTGTTGTGATGTTTATAAATTATCCCTGTAAAGTATCTGCCACAGTATATGGCCCATAGAAAACCCTGACAAAAATAAAACACAGCTCTTTTGACTGACTTTTGAGCATGAGGAGCCAATGTATTTTTTTCTCTCTCCTTTTTACATGTCTGTATCATCCCCAGGAAGGGAGAATAGGAAATGCCTTCTGGTAGGAAGTATTAAATTTAAATCCCACGAGGAAGACTTCAGTGCAAAATAGAAAGTAGAAGCAGTCTCAAAAGTAAAAGCAAAAATCTACAAATTCCAGGTCTTAAGCATTTGTTCTTAATAGGGCAGTGTGATTTAAAGTGAAGTGCATTTATCCCAACAGCCATCCATCATGTAATGGAATGAGGAAGGAAGAGAGACAGAAAGCAGACAAAGAGAGTCACTCATATGTATGATTTGCCATTCAATCACCATCTTCAAAACAGTTTTTGTTTCCTCTCCTGACTCTGAGCCATCTCTTATTATTTATCCAAATTCTCCAACTGGACAATCCATAGAGAGCATTATTTTGGCTAGATCTCCATGGTCACAGGTGGTAAAGCCACCTGTAAGCACTTCAGCCCTCCTGGAAAGAAATAGTATGTTGGCCTTTGACAATGAAATCCAGGATAGAGAGAATAAGAAATATGGAGGCATAAAAAGAACAGGTGACAACCTCACACGTTTGATGACTTCTCTGACTTCATCAGGCTGTGGAAGTATGGCATAGGTAGGCCATCTTAGGATGGTTCATATCTGAAGAATTTCTGTTTCACTGACCGTGATGTTAACAGTTTACCATGAACTGCAAAGGAGTCAGAAGGTAAGAGTAGGGCCTTGCTTGGCCAAGTTTTCCTATTGTGACTTCCCAATTTTTTTTTTTTTAATGGGTTGGGCTATCCATTTCTAGCTTATATACAATTAATGTAAAAGCCTATTTTCTTTGTACAACTTCTGGCCTATCTCAGTCTTACCTCTGAAATGTTTGTATGAGGATAAAGTCCATCTTCAAAAGGAAACAAAAGTAATTTTCATTGAACTACCTTTTCCCTTCAGAATAACTTAGTTTGCTATATTCTTTTCTGAATTAGTAAGCTAGATAAAGCCTGCCTCTAAAAATTCATCATCTTTAAAATTATATGAGTTTTCTTGATTGTTTTGTGCAGTAGAGTGAAAAGTGAAATTCTGGATTTCCTGGGACAATCATTTAGTTTTGAAAGACAATATTATTCTAAAAAGAAGAGGTTTATGACTACTCAACAATAAAAATACTTCAGAAAAGGGGGAAATAAGGATATTAAACTGAAATATTTTGAATATACATGCATATGTATAGTCTTCCTACAGAAGAATCCACAATTTTCATTATATACTCACAGGAGTAGATAACCCGTAAAAATGAAAAGTCACTGCTTTCAAATTAGAATTCTACTACAACCTCAAAGGAGACTGCTGAATCTAAACATTTTACGAGAAAAATCTGTCCTTGAACTAGAAAATAGCTAGTCCTACTCTTATCTGTTACTGTTATAAAATGGAAGAATTCATTGAGTCTTTTCATTAGACATAAAAGCTTTCATGATATTCATTCAGTGAATGACAGGCTATTTCGATCTCTAATGAAAATATTAAAATGTTTGCTATAAAATGCAGCATGTGCAAACAGCTCATCACAGATATTGCACATATATCCTTCTTTATTATGTGAGATTAATTATTTTGATATTCCTTGAGGCTTTCTTGTAATCTTTTAAAAGTGTATTTTTATATATTTAGAGGGTACAACTGCAGATGTCTTACAAGCATAGCAGTGAAGTCTGGAATTCTTGTATACCCATCACACAAATAATGAACATTGCATCCAAGAGGTAATCTTTTAACCATCACCCTCCTCCTACCCTCTCACCTTTTGTAGTTTCTAGTGTCTATTGTTCCACTCTGTATGTCCATATGCACCCATGTTTAACTCCTACTTATAAGTGAGAACATGCGGAATTTAACTTTCTGCTTTTGAGTTATTTTGGGATAATGGCTTCCAGTTTCATCCATGTTGCTGCAAAAGACATGATTTACTTCTCTTTTATGGCTGAATAGTATTCTGTGGTATATGTGTACCACATTTTCTTTGTCCAGTCCTCCACTGATAGACGGATTCCATACCTTTGTTTGATATTGTGAACAGTGTTGGAATAAACATTTGAGTGTGGGTATCTTTTGGATATAATGATGTATTTCCTTTTGGAAATATAGCCAGTAGTTGGACTGCTGGGTTGAATGGTAGTTCTATTTTTAGTTTTTTGAGAACTCTCCATACAGTTTCTCATAAAGGTTGCACCTATTCACATTCCTACACACAATGGATCAGTGGTCGCTTTTCTCCTCATCCTCAACAACATCTGTTGTTTTCAGAATTTGTAATAATAGCCATTCTGACTTGTGTAAGATGGTATCTCATTGTGGTTTTAATTTGTATTTTTCTGATGATTAGTAATGTTAAGTATTTTTTCATGTATTCGTTGGCCACTTGTATGCCTTCTTTTGGAAAATGTCTGTTCATGTCTTTTGCCCACTTTTTAAAGGTGTTATTTTTTTTCTTCTCATTGAACTATATGAGTTCCTTGTAGATTCTGCATATTAGCCCTTTGTCTGATACATAGGTAACAAATATTTCTTCCATTCTATAGGTTGTCTGTTTACTCCATTGATTGTTTTACTGGGCAGAAGCTCTTAAGTTTAATTAAGTGCTATTTGTATATTATTGTTTTGTGGTGGTTGTTATGTTTACCTTTAAGGAGTTGGTCATAAATTATTTGCCTAGGCCAATGTCCAGAATAATTTTTCCTCTAAACTTTTGTAGTTTGAGGTCTTATATTTAGGTCAATTTATCTTGAGTTAATTTTTGTAAGTAATGAGAGATATACTTCCTGTTTCATCTTTCTACATAGGGATATCCAATTTTCCCAGCACCATTTATTTAATTTGGTACCCTATCCCCAGTGTATATTTTTGTTAACTTCATTGAAGATCAATTGTTTGTAGAATGTGGCTTCATTTCTGGGTTCTCTCCTCCATTCCACTGATCTATTTTTATATAAATAACATGGTGTTTTGTTACTATAGCCTTGTAGTATGATTTGAAGTCAGGTAATGTAACACCTCATGCTTTATTCATTTTGCTTAGGTTTGCTTTAGCTACTCAAATTCTTTTTGGTTCCATGTGAATTTTAGAATTTTTTTTCTAGTTCTGTGGAAAATGACATTGATAATTTGATAGAGATTGCATTCAATAAGTAGATTGCTTTGAGCAGTATGGTCATTTTAACAATATTGATTTTTCCAATTCATGAGCATGGGACATTTTTCTATTTGTTTGTGTCCTCTGTAATTTCCTTCAGGAGTGTTTTGTACTTCTCTTTACAGAGATCTTTCACCTCTTTGGTTTACTATATTCCTACCTTATAATCTTAATACTCATTTCATCTAAGATATTATATAAAAAGAGATAAAAAGATAAATGCATGTGATACTATAACTCAGGTGGCAATTTCCTTTTCTATTCTTCCGTACTCCATGATTTCCTTCTACATAAGACACGTGTGGGACTATGTTAAACGCAGGGTGGGAAAACGAAGTAGTAGACTCTTGTTAACTCCAAAGCAGGTCATATTACACAAATCATGAGATTAGCTTCCATCTTTAGACAGCGCTGGGTTCTTCAGATTTCTTACCAATTAGCCATCAACAAGTCATATAAACTGGAAGAATGAAATATGAAAATGAAAAGTGGCCATCACATGCATCTTACATTAGGTATGATGGCCTTAAGGTATGTGTGTTTGTATGTATGTGGGTGTGCATGTAGTCGTAGTTTGAGAATTTTCAGGTTATAAGTACAAAACTCGCCCTATTTTTCTGTTCAGTCCAGAAAAACTAAATGACTTGAATGCATAAGCATAGTATTGAGTTGCAGAGTTTTATAGATAGGAGGGGGCATTCTATTACCCTTTATTATAGATAACAATGCATCTGAAAATGTATATGAGACATTAAACTGAAAAATCAATTTTAAGTGCTTAGTACATAGTAATAAACGTAATTGATTCCTTACCATATGTTGAGGACTGTGTTAATTAATCACCTCATATACAGCATCACCTTTATCTTTCAAAGCACTCTACTACGTAGGCAATACATTGTCATGCTCACTTTATGAATGAAGAAACTTCAACTAAAAGAGATGAAAGAGAAAAAGTCACCTCTGATCCTGAATGGTTTTGGGATTCAGGAACCTGTAATTCCAAAGTCTATGTTTTTAAGCATTTGACTATGTTATTTTCCATAGCAATTTTAACAGGTATGTAGTAAGAAGGGAGGCTTGGGGAATAGACAGTTATATTGGTGAATAGATGTGTTATAGACAGAGTGTAAAAGGAAAGAAAGAGAATAACAAGGAACTGCATAGATGTTAGCTAATATTAGATCATTATTAGTTCCCAAGGTCACCTAGACTATTGCTGTAGTCAAGATGAGATTTCTGATGGTCCAATTCAATCTTGTCTTCGTTTTGTTTTTGCCAGATCGTATGCTACCTCCTCCTTTTTGCTTCTAACAAATATATTTATTCTAGAAAAATATAGCTGCAGACCTTTATATTTTTCACTGTAACTTTAGATACCAAATCTGAAATGCTTTAATGATCAATTTAACTTGAAATAACTATTTCATTATCAAAGCACTTTAATTCACCATGAAAACTGTCTCCTCACATTCATACCCTTCAATAATTGCTTTTGCTTCTAAATTACAGCCTTAGTGGTTCATTCTCTAGATACTACTAGAGGCTTCTCCAGAATTGCTGTTTGGAAGCATAGAAGATTGTATACCCTATGCTCAGGCCTATCTTGTTTTCCAAAGTTGTCACTCAACTTCTGGAGTGTTTGGTTATCCAGTGCAATTAGATCTCTGCTTTTGTTTCTCATTAGCATTACGTTTTTTTTTTTTTTTACATGATTATTCACTTATCACGCACTTGCAAACTAAAATCAAATATAGCATGTAATTCAAAAGAGTCTCAAAAAACCTGAGGATCAAAGATACAGTAAAACTGCAATTTCAATGAATTTCTACATGTTCCAGGGGCTCCTTGTATTTGGCACCTTTATAGCAATAAGCACAGAGTACTGCAAATCCCTGATTACTTGTTTGTCTCTCTTCTTAAACACTAAGCTCTTTGAGGTCAGGGACTATATGTATCCATTATGTATTCCAAACTCTTAGCAATGGAGGAGGTACTTGCTACAGAGTAATAAAATAATGAATGCATCCATGGTAACAAAGACTTCAGGGCACATCATATTCTTTTTATGTGATACGCAAAATATGCTGCTCATGATTGTTTAGACCTTTCCCATAAAGCTGCATTAAATATAACCATCTGGTCTAATGTGTTGTGTCAGTCAGGTTGCTAATTGCAGTTTATCTCTATTTTGTTCCCTTATCATTTGCTCGTACTCCACTGTCATACAAATAATTCTAATCCCCTGCTTTGTGCATGTCATTTCCTACACAAAGTCTTCAGGGTCTCCCCTTTATCTGCAGAATCCTCATAGCCTTATTTCCCTGAACCCTCTACTTCCTAATAATACCAACGATCTCCAGTCATAATATGTGGTTTTACAAAATTATGTGCTCTAATTGATCCAGGCTTTGTCTGCCCCAACCTGTATTTCCTTTCTCTCATTACAGTATATATTTCCCTCATCCCTTCTACCTTTTTAATCTTTCTTTATCCTTGTTATAAGATTACTTTTCCATTGAGATCCAGTTCAAATTTTACTTTGTCTAGAGAGATTTCTTATGTTGCTTCCCAGACCTCCTATTCTAAAGAACCAAAGACCAAGACATTATAAAGTATTTGAAGTTTCAAGTCAGAACCTCCGTAGAGTTTCTTTTCTTGGGTACACAGGTGGAGGTCGGACCCATTTTTAACCACTAACTTTTCCACTTGCCAGCGGGTATCTTTCTTTTCCCATTTTTAAACTGATTGTAATAATCTTCCGATATGGAAATACTGTAAGAATGAGATGGGAAAAATACTTAAAGCACCTTGCATGTATGGCACCCTTTTCCAAAACTTGGGTACCTTTTATATTTTTCTTGAGTACTTCAATGTTCAAGCATATTTAGTCCAGGAATTTGGCATATAAGTATTGACATTCTATGATGAGGAAGGGTGGGGATTTTCTCAGTGTTTTTGACATAATACCAAATTTGTCTGTGGAATCACTGAAAAAGTTTTATGATTTGAAAATATTTTAAAATCAAACATTCAAATAATTTTTAGCTTATGAGATCAAATATTCATTTCATTAAAATGATGTGTTCACTGGCTGGCTCTGAAGTGGTTAGAAAATGGGAATGGAAACTCAGTATGTTTGGCACATTTCCAAATTTTCTGCTTTAATCCGTGGTTCTCCTAATGATATGACCCCCACATGAGAAGGGAAAAAATAGCAAAAAAAAGAAAAAAAGAAAAACAGGACTGAATGTGATCTTGTCTTAGGTTATTTATGTAACCTTTTAAGAATTAGATATGTTTGAATAAAACACCATCGCTTGCTTTCTTAAGATGACGGTTTTATTAAAAAGCCTTTCTGCTGAAACCTGGAATGCATTGCCTGGATAAGCAGGTCAGAGTTCACAGTTGAAACTGCTCATGCAATGCGTGTCCAAAACTACTACTCACACACAAAAAAATGACAGTAGGTGTGTGTTCATGTGTGTGTAAGTATGTGTGCATGTGTGGGTGCATGCATTCCTGCTTTTCAGGAAAAAAGGAAGTGAGGCTGAGAAGGAGGAGCTGGAGGAAGAAGAGGATGCTGGCATGGGATTTCAGTGAGCATTTCCCGTAGTTTTACACTATTCTTGTAGTGAGAGCATGGTGCAACCTACAGATATTTTGGAAGTCTGGGAGGGCATAATCTTTGGCCAGAGACAGTAAAACAAACCACATTTATCTCTGATTATTTATCACATTTATAATCATAAATCTTAAACCAGAAGACTCAAAGCAACCCCTTATCTTTTGAAGGAGCAAAACAGAGCTTCCCTACCTGCGTCGTGTCTCTGGACTGAAATTGCGGGTCTGTCATTTATGGGCAGGGATTCTCCTGGGTGACAGGAGACAGCGCAGTGGGTCTGTTCAGGGAGAGTTGTTTGTCAGCAAAAATGGCTGGCTCCCTCCTCTCACTGCATGTAGAATGCTGACCATGATGAATGGTGCCTGAGTAACTGCACTGTTAGCACTGGGCATTTGACAAAGAATTGTCAGAATGTCTTTTGCAAAGAATTCCAGGGAAGCAGATTTCTTCAATGTTTCTTTATTTTCTCACCCCCAACCCCGCCCAACTTTTGCTCCAATAATTAAACAGATGTCTAAACATGAAGCAGAATTTTATGTTTTTCATTCCTTAAAGAATTTATTTATTCAGCACCTCCCCATATTTTTTTTTTTTGAGACAGAGTCTCGCTCTGTTGCCCAGGTTGGAGGGCAATGGCGTGATCTTGGCCTCCTGGGGCAATCTTGGCCTCCTGGGTTCAAGCAATTATTCTGCCTCAGCCTCCTGAGTAGCTGGGATTACAGACTTGTGCCACAATGCCTGGCTTATTTTTGTATTTTTTGTAGAGACAGGGTTTCACCACATTGGTCAGGCTGAACTCAAACTCCTGACCTCGTGATCCACTTGCCTCGGCCTCCCAAAGTGCTGGGATTATAGGTGTGAGCCACCGTGCCCGGCCTATTCAGCCCATTTTTATGAAGTAAATAAAATATGCTAAATTACTGCTGTCAGGGAACTTATATTTTGTACAGGAAATAATTAGATAAATTAAACTATACGAATCCTCATAATGTATGCAATGATAAAAGCTAATGAGCTGGAGAGGGGATAGTCAAAACAGGAGGAAGAGGAGATGTGGTTAGTTACTTAGTTAGGGTAGTCAGGATTAGGCTCTATGATATGTGACATTTGATCCAACCTCTGAAGAAAAAAAGAGAACCAAGTAAGATCCAGCCTCTGAAGAGAACAAAGTAACATACATTAGTTATTTTAGATAGAGTAGTCAGGATAAGGCTCTATGATATGTGACATTTGATCCAACCTCTGAAGAGAACAAAGTAAGGCAGTAAATCGAGATGTCATTTGGGATAAGAGTGCTTCAGGCAGAGCCAATAGCAAGTGCAAAGTCCCTGAGCCTGAAGCACATCCTCATAAAGTAAGAGAAAAGTGGTAAGATGTGAGCTTGGCAAGAGTAAGCCAGGGTATTAAAGAAAATGTGTGTCAAAATAAAGTTCATCCATCACAGTATGAATGATATAGGAAGGTATGGGAGGCTTTTGAGCAGAGGCATGAACTGATTTCTGCCAGCAGGGAGAAGAGACAGGGATGAAGACCCTAAATAGGAGTCGTTGAGAAAGAGCCTGTTGCAAGTGTTTGGAGAAAAATGGACGAGGTACTGCAGGTAGAAAAGTGGACAGATTCTGTATTTTGATAATAAAGAAGACAGAATTTGGGGGACTGGATATGCACTGTGACAGAAATAGAGGAAACAAGTGTGACTTCAACGTTTAGGGTCTGAACAACTGCAAATACAAATGTGACATTTACTGGATGGCTGATTTTATTTCACTTTTTAATTTAATTATTTTGCTAGTACCAAAATTTACATGCAGAAATTAATGCTGTAGTTCAAATGTCTTTTCTTAGAAAAATATCTATTTGGTACTATAATGCTGCTCAGCTCAGAACAGTTAAAATTTCCTTCTTAAGAATGTCTTTCAATTTTATGAGCCATACAGGATATTCAGTCTCAATCTTCATTCTTAAGCACTGGAGTATATTTACCTTACTTTTGGCTCCTTAAAAGACATGATTTCAATTTGTTAGGCATAAGATAACATCAGTATTTGAAAACAGTGAATGTAAAAGGTAGAAAAAAACAGTCTGAAAAATGTCACTGTAGTAATACCTGTGCAAGAAACTAGTAATTCTCCACAAAAGACTTAACCTGTCCATATGTATTTACTGAGGTTTTTTTTCATTGGTTTTTATAGTCCCGTCTATAAGACATTTTAACTTCACATACTTTGGCCATAATAATGGTAAGATTTTATTCAAATAGATGTAAATCAGAGTGAATACTACAGTTTCTCAGGAAATGTTGGAGCGTTAGCATTGAATAAAAAGAATGAAAAAGAAAGAAAGAAGGAAGGAAGAAAAAGAAAGAAGGAAGGAAGGAAGTTAGGAAGGAAGTTGGAAGGAAGGAAGGAAGATAGAAAGGAAAAAGAAAGGAGAGGAAAGGAAAGGAGAGGAAAGGAAAAAGAAAGGAGAGGAAAGGAAAGAAAGAAAACAAAAGAAAAAGAAGGAAGGATGTAACAGTCATTAATATTAAAGATAGTCAAAGGCTGTAGCAGGTGCGAAAGTACAGGTGATGGGAAGAATGCATTCTAGTGTCATGTAGCACTGTATGGTAACTATAATGAACAACAGTTGATGAATATTTTCAAATAGCTAGAAGAGTGGATTTTTAATGTTCCCAACACAAAAAATGATAAATGTTTGAGGTGATGAATATACTAATTAGCCTGATTTGATCATTGCACATGATATAAATATACCAAAATATCACATTGCATGCCAAAAAATATGTATAATGATTGTGTCAATTAAAATAATAATTAAAGCAAAACAATTAAAGAATATGTATTTCTCAAATATCAAGAAGTCTGGAAGTCACAATCCAGGACAAATTACCTTGCTCAGAATCAAGGCCTAGGTTTCTTCCAGCTTTTTTATTTTGGCATATAATTTTTATTATTATACTTATAAAGTACTTGGTCTACCTCTGTATTTATGCCCAACTCTCAGGATTGAAGAACGGGGAAAATGGACAAGGATAAAAGTCAAAAGTCATGGTCTGAGTCTTCTATCGGGGAAAGGATAGTCTTACCACAAAGTCCCATCCTGTAAAATGTTGCTTGTGTCTTAATATCTCAAAGTAGACCACATGGACACCAATAGCTTCAAAAAGTGGGTTTTTGCTGTTATAGTAACCATTTTCTTTCTTTTTTCACTTATTAAAGAATGATTCACCGACCAAAGATGTAGGTATGAAAAGTGCGCAGTGTGATACAATTTACTGACAGAACAAACCAGTGCAGTCTGTGCCCAGATGAAGGCACAGAACATTAGAAGAACCCTATAACTTCACCTCAGACTCTCTCCCAGTTACTGCATCCTAAAGGAATAAGAATGTTTTTTAGTGGGTGTATTGCTGGCCTGGATGCATTTAGAAACGAAGAGAAGAATGGATATCAGTTATGAAACTGCCAGCGTTTGCCACAGAAACATAAGGGATAAATTACAACTGGGGAATAAGATCACAGGAATAACCATAATGACCCCAGATATGATGGGATGGTGTCATAGATGAACCAAGAACATGAAGCTTGGCCCAATCTTACAAGCATAAAGATTTCAGAGGCAGAGAAAAATAAAAATCTAGGGACCTCAGCTCAGAGCTGAGAGAACAGCCTCAAAAACTTGTATACCCCAAATGGGGCTATGTGAGGCTTGTTTCTAAAGACTTTTTTGGTGGATATTTTCTTGACTCAAAATATGTATCCTTATATAGGGTAACAATCATGTGAAATAGTCCAGTGAGAAAAACATTAACTTTGAAAATGCTATGAACTAGGGATTAAAATACAGCTTGATGGCTTGATAGATTAAAGTTTTTTTGAAAATTCAAGTTCCTCATCAATAAAATAGTGGTAATAATACTTCATAAATGATTAAAACAATAAACTGTACGTGACTGGAGAAAACTTGCTAATTTGGATGTGTTTCTTCCAATTGCCAAAGAGAACTGAGCAATTTCCACATCAATTCCTACCCCCTTCACCTCCTGTCACTAGGCTTCCTCAAGAAATAACATTCTTTCTTGCTGGTGAAAGGCAAAGTAGCTCTACTTTTTAAAACGGAGAAAGGGGAATGGGTATTAGCAGGAAAAAGCAATGTGGAGCTTGGCTCTGGGGAGGAATTGGAGGCTCCTGGGGAAAAGATGTTTCAGTTATGGTGGTGTGTGATGAACGTGTATTTTTAAAAGGGAAAGCAAAAAAAAAAAAAAAAATTGAAATGCCTCTGTGGAAAATATAACTGAGTCTCCCACGTATTTTTAAAAATGAAAGTAAATGGTAATATTAGGCAATTATTTTTTGGCTGAACTGTGTTTCTTTAACTTCCACAGTGCTTTCAGACAAAATGTTGCAGACCTCTCTTGATAAGGTTAAGCGATGAGAAATAGCAGTCTTAGTACAGGGCCAGGCACACAGCCAATGTTCAAGAAACAGTCTCTTTTTATAAACGACTGATTTTGTTCTCTACGACTAATTCTTTAAATGTATTTGTCAAATAAGTATAATAATCACATATTGAGAGTTTTCCAATTATATTGAGAGCTTTCCAAGAGCCAGGCACTGCTCACAACAACCCTAAAATCAAGAAAAATAATTCTTCATATTTTACAGATGAGGAAACTTAGGCTAAGAAAAGGCCTACCAAGTTAATAGAGGACACACATCTGGTAAATTTATACTTCTGGAGTTTTAACTTAGGTAGTTGAGATCTTATGCATTTAAACACCATGCTATAATTTGAGCAAAGACTACATGGTTTCAAAGCAGTTACAACTTCCCTAGTTAACTAATGGCATGGGAGCAGGTGTCTGGATATGTACATACTGATGAGTTTAGGAAAAGTCAAACTTTATGACCTTAAAACACTTGCTAATAATAAATTTAATTCACTATGAATCAAGCTAACTCATTTGTAGAAAATAAATGTTTAGAGCCAAAGTCCCTTTTCTTCTAATATTGGGTAAAAAACTATCCGAAGCTTATGACTTGACACTTTTATTTTGATTAACTTCAGCTAAAGACATTTTCACTTAATGTGGTGAAGAGACAAACCAATGAAAGATACAAAAGCTGACTCCCCTATGTAGCTCTAGAACGTACAACAGAGAACCAGGGTCAATTTTCCAAGAGGGAGAAAGCCAAATTACCCAGATGACCTATTAACCTGAAACAATGCCCAGTTGTCCTTGGCTATCCACTATTTTGTGAATGAAATTATTCCTCATAACTTTTCACAGTTTTTCTTTCTGTTTCAAATTAGTAATGATTGTTGGCAATGAAAAAATATTTTTGAAATACATGGAGGCAGACATGTCTTTTTTTCGGAGTGTAGGTCCCTTGTCCTTTTAAAACAACTTTAATTTATCAACTGCCTATTTATAACCATTTGCACCAGAGACTGGACATTCAGAACCACAAGAGTGTTGTTTTATTTTATAAGTGAGAGTTGTCAAGGAAAATATTTTCATGTATAAAAATTGAAATGGATGTCCAATAGTGGAAAATATATAATTCATAATTATCATATATTGAGTAATTGCAAGGTGCCAGGGTCCACATGTATTTCTCGATTTTAAACATAAGAGTAGTGAGACTGTTAAAAAATATATCATTTTCTTTAAGATTAAGCTACCAGTATAGAGAATGGTTATAATATGAACCTTGGGAAAATGATATAAACTGACTCCAAAGCCTATGAACTTCATCACTGTACTTTGAGTAATCAATTTGATGCTTTAATAACACTGGCAACATCTTACTGTGTCCTGAAAGAATAATAATGTAAAATTCGAGGAGAGTTTGATAATAAAGAATGAAGAACTGCATATTAGACGTTTTGGTTTATGTAAGATACTCAGGCCTTTGACATATTGAAGCAATTCATTTGGCTTTGTTGGGAAGTATTTATCTCCAAGGTCTCTTTTGTAACTATCTATAAGTCTGTGAAATTGTGCACACAAATTGAAATAAGTGTGTGAAATTGTCTCCTTTTCTCTTTGAGTATTATTTGATCTTATATATAGAACAGGGACACATTATCATGGATAAACATTTCCCCAAATTTGGAGAAACATGGAGTTCAAGAGAAATCTTACCTTTAAAGGAAAAAAAAAAAAGAGAGAGAGAGAAAGAAAGAAAGAAGGAAGGAAAGAAAGAAAAAAAAGAGACCATATAATCCCCTTAAAGGATGAATTCATTTATATGTTATTTAACACTGTATCCCCAGAACCAAAAATATTTCCTGAGACTTGGTAAACATTAATGAATAATATTTGGAGGAAAACTAAAATGGGAAGAAAGTCATCCTTAAAAGAGGAATTTTCTTCACAAAACTCTTCTTGATTTAATTTTTAAAAGCCAATTCTAGGGAAAATATGTATTCAAGGTGCTTAGGATTTTAGGCTGAAGGGTTAAAATCCTTCAGAGGACAGATGGATAATTTCTGTAACTCAAGTCACAGTAGGAAGAGAGGCTATAACTCATGTCCCTCACTTTTTAGAAGTATAGAACAATGCTAGCTCAAATGCTGCTGCTAGAGCTCTTCAGTTCAACCTGGAAATCTTTCCAATGTGATACCTGTTCCACTTTATTAGCTATAGTCACTTAGTAGAATGTGGAACTATTTTTTCCCCAAGTTTATCCTAAGGAAATATGCCTCTAAATTCTGGATCAGCCTCTGAAGACCCAGAAGGCTTCATCCTCGAATGGCAGCTTTATGGTTAGGAATGTTGTCAGTTTCATAGGTTGCTAAGATTGCCCAAGTCATTCAGAAATCCTAATTATCTTTACAGCACAGAAGACCCCCAGTCACTCAAGAACTTCTCACCTCCTGGAAGATGTCGTGAATCATGATTGATGATTCCTCCAGGAAGCACCAGTACACTGAAACAATTTGCTTCCCAAAATGCCTGTAAAGCATCCACTTACAAGTACAGTCATGCATCACTTAATGACAGGGATAGTTTCTGAGAAGAGTGTCCTTAGGCAATTTCCTCACTGTGCAAACATAGGGTGCAGTTACACAAACCTAGATGGTATAGTCTACTACACACCTAGGCTACATGAGATGGCCTGTTGCTCTTAGGCTGCAAACTTTTATAGCATGTTACTGTACTGAATACTGTAGGCAATTGTAACACAATGGTGTCTGTTTATCTAAACATAGCTAAATGTAGATAAGAGACACTAAACATGTTATAAGAGATTTAAAAAAACAAACCCAGGACATCTGTATAGGGCATTTATGATGACTGAAGTTGCAGAACTGGAAGTTGCTCTGGGTGAGTCAGTGAGTGGTGAGTGAATGTGTAGCCCTATGAGATTACTAAACACTACTGTAGACTTTATAAACACTGTACACTTAGGCTACACTAAATGTATTGAAAATTTCTTTCTTTAATCATAAATTAAATTTAGCTTGCTATAACTTTTTTACTTTATAAGCATTTTGATTTTTTTTTTTTTTTTGAGATAGAGTCTTGCTCTGTTGCTCAGGCTGGAGGAGAGTGGTGCAGTCTCAGCTCACTGCAAACTCTATCTCCTAGACTCAAGCCATGCTCTCGCCACAGCCTCCCAAGTAGCTCAGACTACAGATGCACATAATGCCTGGCTAAATTTTGTATTTCTTCCTAGAGACAGGGTTTCACTATGTTGCCCAGGTTTGTCTCAAACTCCTGGGCTCAAGCTGTCCACTGGCCTCAGCCTCCCAAAGTGCTGAGATTACAGTCATGAGCCACGGTGATCAGCCTAATTTATTTAACTTTTGTAATAACACCTAACTTCAAACACAAATGCGTTGTACAGCTATCTTGTTTCTTTATACCTTTATTCTATAAGTTTTTTCCCTTTTTAATTACTTTTTAGACTTTCGTATGAAAACAAAGATACAAACACATACATTGGCCTAGGCTTACACAGGGTCAAGATTATCAATATTACTGTCTTTCACCTTCACATCTTGTCCCACTGGAAAATCTTCAGGGGCAGTATTGTGCATGGAGCTGTCATCTCCTATGATAATGATGCCTTCTTCTGGAATATGTTCTGAAGAAACTTTCTTTTTTAAATAAACTAAAGAAGTAGACTTAAAAATAACAAGCAGTTTAGTAAATACTTAAATTAGTCATTTTTATTACTATGACTTACATTAGTCATACAATAGTCATTTATTATTATGACCAACTATTATGTACTGTACATGATTGTATGTGCTAGACTTTTTTGGACTGGCAGTACAGTAGATTTGTTTACACCAGCATCATAACAAACCATGTGAGATCTTTGTGAGTAATAATGAAGCAAACAAAACAGATTGTGGGCTCAAAATGAGTTAATAGCCAACTTGTATTACTTATTAACCGCATAAACTCATCAACAAACTTTACCTGTCAACACTTCAGTTTTCACATCTAAAGAATGTTTATAATAATAACTACTGTTTCAAACACAGAATTTATTGATGATTAAACAGTATTTCAAGTACTTTATCAAACATATGAAGTCCCATTGGTTGATAGTTCTTATTCTGTGCATGATTAGCAATGACAATAATATGTATTGTTCTGATTAGCGATGGCTGATTACATAGCCACCTAAAAATATAGAGGCTAAAAATGAAAACCATTGCATCACACTTCATGATTCCAAGGGTGGGCCCAGGCTCAGCTGAGTGTTCTCCTTCCTGGACTCATGTGAGGCCTTTTGTGTGTTCCAGTCAGATGGTGGCTGTGACTGGAGCTGTTTAACTCTCGCCTGTGTGCACCCACATGCCCCTTCTCCACACAGCAAGTCATCCTCCATGGCCTTGTCATGTGGCCATTCTTTTGGGCAAACTAGCCTGTGTTTCTTCTATGGTGGCTGTTATGGAATGAATATTTCTACTCCCCTAAATTCATGTGGTAAAGCCTAAATTCCCAGTGGGTTGGTAAGGTAGACCTCCTTTATTCCTGGGAAATATGTCTCAAGGCCCCAGTGAATGCTTGAAACCACAGCTAGTACCACACCATATATATAATGTGATTTTGTTCCTATGCACATATACCTGTGATAAAGTTTAATTTATAAATTAGGCATAGTAATAGTATAATAGAAATACTTAGTTATAAAATAAAAGTTATTACACTATATTGTCATAAGAGTTGTGTGAATATGGTATCTCTCTCTCTCCCTCAAAATGTCTTATTATACTGCATCTTAGGTAACTAAAACTATGGAAAGCAATATGTGGATAAGCAGGGTCTACTGTATTTGGAGATGGGATCTTTGAAAGACAATTAATTCCTTTGAATGGGATTAGTGCCACTTTTGGAAGATACAGAGCTCTGATTGTCTGCCATGTGAGATTATATCCAAAAATGGCCATGTGCAAGCCAGGAAAAGGCCACTCGCTAGTCAACGGATCTTCTGACACCTTGATCTTGGACTTCCCAGCCTCTAGAACTGTGAAAAATAAATTTCTGTTGTTTAAGCCTCTCAGCCTATGGAATTTTTCTTATAGCAGCTCAAACTGACTAAGACAGTGCTTGGGGTGTCAAGAGGAAGGAAGCAGAGGTCAGAACTCAGAAGTCCTAGAACACTGCATCATCAGTATTCTATTGGTCCTATCAGTCACAGGCTTAAAAGGGAGAGGATATGAAGGAGAGAGGATATGCATTTCTTCTTAAAGGGCAGAGTAGCAGGTGTGTATAGAAAATTGTCTGGAGACCAGCTTTCAAAGGTATGATTCATTTAAAGTACCAATGTTATATTGTCTATTTTGTCAGTATCACAGGTTCTTTGCACAGAGACTTTGCATCCAGATAACAGTTTTGTGACTGTTAGTGAGTGTCAACAGGAATCTGTTAGTCATACATTTATACATTCAGACTGTACTGCAGTAGACACCACATTAGGGAAATGGGAAATCATGGGTTTGCAGCTGAAATGAAAAAATATTGGCCTATGCAGTGTGACGAAAAGGCAGAAGCATTGATAGAAGCAAAAGCAGTATTCAGCTTCTGGCTCTGCACTATTCAGCTCTGTGAAAGCCAAGGCTAAATATTTCTGAGACTCAATTGAGTCACCTGTGATCAAGTTCCGGGTGCTGAGGCTATGTAATAAATCACTCCACCATCTGGTGGCTTCAACAAAACATCATGACTTTTGCTCTATTGCTCTTGTATCTGCAATCTGGACAGGGCCCCATGAGTAAGTTTTTATCTACTCTTCTTACCATCAGCAGGAGGGCCTCAAAGGCCAGGGACTGGAATATCTGAAGCCTTGCTCATTCACATGCCAGCATGTGGACTTGAACAGCTCTGAGATGGAGCGGCTGAACCTCCTTGGGCTAGTCTATCTCCATATAATCTAAGTTCAGGGGAGCTAAACTTCTTACGTGGAGGTGCAGGGCTCCAAAGACCTGAGTTCCCAAGACAGATTAAAAGAGAAGGAGAGAGAGAGAGAGAGAGAGAGAACCAGGTAGTAAGTATATAAAGTTTATACAGCATCCTATTGATTAGAAGTGAATCGTTTCATGTTGATGCAAATTTAAGGGGTGAGAAATTATATCACACTTTTTGTGGAAGAAACATGTATTAGTCTGTTCTCATGCTGCTAATAAAGACATACTTGATACTGGGTAATTTATAAAGGAAAGAGGTTTAATGAACTCACAGTTCCACATGCCTGAGGAGGCCTCACGATCATGGTGGAAGGCAAACAAAAAGCAAAGGCACATCTTACATAGCAACAGGCAAGAGAGTTTGTGCAGGGGAACTCCCTTTTATAAAAGAATCAGATCTCATGAGATTTATTCACTACCACAAGAACAGCATGGGAAAACCCCACTCCCATGATTCAATTACCTCCCACCAAGTCCCTCTCATGATACATGGGGATTATGGGAGCTACAGTCCAAGATGAGATTTGGGTGGGGACACAGCCAAACCATATCAGAATGTCAAAGGGGTTGCAGACACGTTTTAAAACTTTTTAACTAGGATAGGATGATACCTCTGCCTTAATTAGCTACTGACTCATTTATTATTTTCTCCCTACCTGGCCCTCATGCTCCCATTGTACCCCTCACTTTAATTTCCCAAGGCAATCATTTGAAAAGATTCAGATAGAGCATCATTTCAAGATCTCTTGCTTAATATCTCAGGTCTCTGCTTCTATACCATTCCAGTGGTATAGGTTCTTTGCACCATTCCAGTGGTATAGAAGCAGATTCTTCTGTGCAGCTTTAGATATCTGCCTAATATCATTCTCAGAAGTCTCAAGCAATCCATTAGAGGGCTAGCGTAAGGCAGGAGGAACCACGCACTGGTGTTTTTATAGGGCAGTCAGCCTCTTCTCTATTACTTGGCAGGACTTCAAATTGCCAATGGTTAATGTGTTGGCTCCGAGAACTTCCAATTTTGAAATGAAGCCCAGAGTAGTATAGGATGGACCTACTTGGAGAGACTTAATCTAAGAGTAATGTGTGAAAAGAAATGAATGCAGAGGTAAACT
The DNA here is from genome assembly GCF_037993035.2 of Macaca fascicularis. Classification (NCBI taxonomy): domain Eukaryota; kingdom Metazoa; phylum Chordata; class Mammalia; order Primates; family Cercopithecidae; genus Macaca; species Macaca fascicularis. The sequence goes on along the minus strand of NC_088379.1, from coordinate 18,445,349 downwards.
TTGAGGTCTAGAGGAGGCTATGGAGAAACCCACAGTGGAATGCAGTTTTAATTCAGCTGGTAGTTATGCAAATTAGGGAAAATATATCCTTCTCTCTGAGTATCACTCTTTTTGTTCATCTGACTCTTCTACCTTGGTTTCCTGGTCAGCAGGGAATCTTTCAAGACTCAGTGAAAATATAATCACCTCTATTTTAATTATACTCTTTTATTTACTGCGTTATATATGGGAATAAATGAACATTTCTGAGCTTCCTTTTCTTCATCTCTGAAATGAAAAGACTAGAAGAGTAAATTATGAAGATGCTTTTCAGCTGAAAAATGTTATTATTCTTTGTTTTTCGAACAGCAAAACCCAGTCCAATGTATGGCATTTGAATTATGTATTTTTCCTACAAATGTGGGTGCTCTAGAATCTCAGTGGAAATGTCATCAACAAACAGAAATATTTCCAATCTCCTGGGAACCAGTTGAACTCTTTCAGATTGTAAATTTTGGAGATAGTTTTCACTAATTATATTTTTCTGTTAACTGAATATTTGGCAGGAAATTTTAAATAAAATATAACATGGATTGTTTTGGAGTTAGAAGCAGGTGACACAATATTTTTACACCTCAAAATAATTTTGATAGGTATTTTGGCATAACTTACTCAATAAATGGCTGTAACGTTAGAGAAAGAAAATGTGTTCAATTGCTAACAGAAAATGTGTGTCCCCTGGGGGTTATGGAAAATACATTCAGGCATAAAAATGTTCGAAGTGAAATTATTTTAGAGTGCACTTCTTTTAAAATGCAAATGGAATTTGAAATTGTACATTGGCACATTCGATCTCAGTGGAATTTTGTAACCACATATTATTATATCACTCCTCTTCTCTGTCATGTATGCAGAGTACCCAGGTAACCAATTGACTAGAATTATCCCTCTATAGTTTCAAATGTCTAAAGCATGGCGGTCTTTTTGTAGGAGATAGGCCAGATCACTATTAAAAAGCATTTTTGAAATTCATTCCAGATGCTTGATGTTTACTTCTGAAAAGTTGAGGGACAATAAATACCGTGGGGCCAGGTGCAGTGGCTCATGTCTGTAATCCTAACACTTCAGGAGGCTGAAGAGGGCATATCACTTGAACCCAGAAGTTTAAGACCAAACTGAGCAACATGGCAAGACCCCATCTCTACAAAAAATACAAAAATTAGCCAGGCATGGTGGTGAGTGGCTGCAGTCCCAGCTGCCTAGTAGGCTGAGGTGGGAGGATCACTTGAGCCCAGGAGATCAAGAGATCAAGGCTACAGTGAGCCGTGTTCAGGCCACTGTACTCCAGTCTGAGTGACACAGTGAAACCTTGTCTCAAAAACAAATAAGTAAATATGGTTATCTACTAAATGGATCCATGTGATTGAGCAAAAAGGTCTATGCTCTCACCTTCCCCTTGAAAGTATTTCATCAGGAATATTTTTAGTTGAATTCATATACACTCACACATGCACACACTCATACAATGTCATGTTTATTTTTATATCTACATATGTAATTGATAATTTTAAAAACTCAACTGAATTTGCTTTATCTATGATGAAATAGTATAGATAAAGTAATTGTATAATAATATTTTGGTTTAGGAGACATATTTAACCTTATGAGAACAAAATATCTTTTAATTCCCTTATCTATCTTCATTTTGTTGCACAGTTATTTTTACATCATTTATAACTCAATTACAACTAGACATCAAATAATGTCTTCTCTTACAAGTATTCTAATAGTTTATTAATTTTGATAAGGATTCCAAATAGATTATAATCAATCAATTATGAAACAATTGTGTTTTCTATTGTGTGGTAAGCTTTCGTAGGTATGGTGAACACAAAGTGCAATATTCTTATTCTGATTTTAAGCATTTTGCTATCTATTGTGGGGCTGATGCAGAGAGTGGGAACCTATATCTAAATTCATATGGGTTGAAGTCAGCAAAACGGCCAATTAGAATTACCCGACGCTGATCCTCCTTGCTCCCACAAAAGAGAGGGAAAACCAATGAATCAGCAAATATATTTCGACTAGAGTGACCTAGGAAGTACACTGGAGAGCACCAGGGGCACAGTGAAATCCCTGTGCAGTATGGAAGCCCAGGATAGCACTGTAGAGAGGGCAGTGAGATATCCTGCCTCTGCCACAATGTTTCCCCCACTGCTGTTGGTGCAGAATCAGGAGGGACTTCTTATGGAGAAAAGGTAAGCTGAGATCTCCAGGGGTCCTCACTGCTGCCACAGACACCAGCTATCCTTGCTGTAAGAGAAGGCTTTGGTCCTCACAGGCTCCAAATCCAGTTTGGAAAGTAGCCGTCAGTCTGTGCATCTGCACTGCTTTTGAATACAAGCCCACCTTGTGTACCACTCACTCCCATGGTCAAAGCTGCTACAGCATAGTGCCATCTTGAAACCAGACCCACTACTAGAGTGTGTTCTACCTGGAGACCTCGCCATCCCTGAAGCCTCACTATAACTCTACTTTATTTGTATGGATGCCTCCAGCACCATGACCTGGCTGCCCACAGCCTAGACAAGATGAGATAGCTGAGATACTGGTGTCCAAACCTATGCAACATACCCAGGCTAACCTGTACAGCAGGGAAGCTGCCAAACAGCAGACTGGCCACTTTACCCACACAGATTTGTCACACAACTGGCAGCCCCCAAGTCTGCACATGCCCACCACCAGCCCTACAGCCAGTACTACAGTGACCCCATCCTATAGAGGAACCACCACAGAGCCCTGCAATTCCACTCTTCCTGCACTCACATATGCCTACTTTGATAGCCAATCATGTAGCAATCCTGTAATAGTCCGTTTTCATGCTGCTGATAAAGACATACCCAAGACCAGGAAGAAAAAAAGGTTTAATTGGACTTATAGTTCCACATGGCTGAGGAGGCCTCAGAATCATGGTGGGAGGTGAAAGGCACTTCTTACATGGCAGCAACAAGAGAAAATGAGGAAGAAGTAAAAGCAGAAATGCCCAATAAACCCATCAGATCTCATGAGACTTATTCATTATCACGAGAATAGCATGGGAAGGACGAGCCCCCATGATTCAATTACCTCCCCTTGGGTCCCTCCCACAACATGTGGGAATTCTGGGAGATACAATTCAAGTTGAGATTTTAGTGGGGACATAGCCAAACCATATATCATTCCTCTCCTGGCTCCTCCAAATATCATGTCCTCACATTTCAAAACAAATCATGCCTTCCCAACAGTCCCCCAAATTGTTAACTCATTTCAGCATTAACCCAAAAGTCCACAGTCCAAAGTCTCATCTAAGACAAGGCAAGTCCCTTCCGCCTATGAGCCTGTAAAATCAAAAGCAAGCTAATTACTTCCTAGATACAATGGAAATACAAGTATTGGGTAAATACAGCCATTCTAAATGGGAGAAATTGGATAAGACAAAGGGGTTCCAGGGTCTATGCAAGTCCAAAATCCAGTGGGACAGTCAAATTTTAAAGCTCCAAAATGATCTCTTTTGACTCCAGGTCTCACATCCAGGTAATGCTGATGCAAGAGGTGGGTTCCCAGGGTGTGGATAGCTCCATCCCTGTGGCTTTGCAGGATACATCCTCCATCCCAGCTGCTTTCATGGGCTGGTGTTGAGTGTCTGGTTTTCCCAGGTGCACAGTGCAAGCTGTCAGTGGATCTATCATTCTGGAGTCTGGAGGAGGGTGGCCCTCTTCTCACAGCTACACTAGTCAGAATTCCAGTAGGGACTCTGTGTAGGGGCTTTAACCTCACATTTCCCTTCTGCACTTCCCTAGCAGAGGGTGTCCATGAGGGCTCCACCCCTGTAGCAAACTTGCCTGGGCACCCAGGCCTTTCCATATGTCTTCTGGAATCTAGGCGGAGGTTCCCAAATCTCAATTCTTGACTTCTGTGCACTTGCAAGCTTAACATCACATGGAAGCTACCAAGGGTTAGGACCTCCACCCTCTGAAGCCACAATCCAAGCTGTAGGTTGGCCCATTTCAGCCATGGCTGGAGCAGCTGGGACACAGGGAACCAAGTCCCTAGGCTGCACACAGCACAGAGACCCCAGACCCAGCCCACAAAACCACATTTTCCTCCTCAGCTTCCCAGCCTGTGATGGAAGGGGCTGCTATAAGGGTCTCTGATATGGCCTGGAGACATTTTCCCCATGGTCTTGGGAATTAACATTAGACTCCTTGCTACTTACGCAAATTTGTGCAGCTGGCTTGAATTTCTCCACAGGAAATAGGTTTTTCTTTTATATCTTATAGTCAGGCTGCAAATTTCCCAAGCTTTTATCCTCTGTTTCCCTTATAAAACTGAATGCCTTTAGTAGCACTCAAGTCACCTCTTGAATTCTTTGCTGCTTAGAAATTTCTTCTGCCAGATACCCTAAATCACCTCTCTCAAGTTCAAAGTTCCAAAAATCTCTAGGGCAGGGGCAAAATGCTGCCAATCTCTTTGCTAAAACATAACAAGAGTTACCTTTACTCCAGTTCCCAAGAAGTTTTCTATCTCCATCTGAGACCACCTCAACCTGGACCTTATTTTTCATATTGCTATCATCATTTTGGGCAAAACCATTCAACAAGTCTCTAGGAAGTTCCAAACTTTCCCACATTTTCCTGTCTTCTGAGCCTTCCAAACTGTTCCAACCTCTGCCTGTTACCCAGTTCCAAAGTTGCTTCCACATTTTTTGGTATCTTCAGCAATGCCCCACTCTACTGGTCTCAACTTACTGTATTAGTCTGTTTTCATGCTGCTGATAAAGACATCCCTGAGACTGGGAAGAAAAACAGGTTTAATTGAACTTAAAGTTCCAGTTGACTGGGGCGGCCTCAGCATTGTGAAAGACACTTCTTACATGGTGGCAGCAAGAGAAAATGAGGAAGAAGCAAAAGCGGAATCCCCTGATCAACCCATCAGATCTTGTGAGACTTATTCACTATCACGAGAATAGCATGGGAATGATAGGCCCCCGTGATTCAATTACATCCCCCGGATCCCTCCCACAACACGTAGGAATTCTGGGAAATACAATTCAAGTTGAGATTTGGGTGGGGACACACAAAAACCATATCAAATCCCAAGACACAAACAGACTGCCACAGAGGCATGTGGCCTTGCAGCATCTGCCTTTACCTGTGACTGGCCTGATGTCTGGTCTGGTCCTGCTTCCCCTACTCTGAAGAGACAGCCTGACAGCCACTGGGCTGGTTGCACCAACATGTGCCCAAGCCTTGTCCAACAACCAGCCTGGAAGTTCCTACCACCTCCCCCAAAATCCCTACAGACTGCCTGTTTTCCTTTTGTATCTGCACATGCCTAGCTCAACAACCAGAGGCACAGATATCAATTTGGGGACATAAGGCACAAAAACAAAAAGGCAGGAAAACATGTCACCCTCCAAAAGAACATAGTATCTCTTAAGTAAAATAGCTCACCATTTATGAAATTCCTGAAAAGGAATTCAAATTCATAATCATAAGGGAAGTCAGCAAGTTACAAAAGAACGCAGTCAATTTAATACAATCAGGAAACAGTTCATGATTTAAATAAGGAGTTTTGATAGATATCATAAAAAAGCAACAAACCAAATGTTGGAGCTGAATAAGTCAATGAATTGAGTTTTAAAAATACAATTGATAGAAAGTGATAAGTGAGCGTTCATGTTGCCCTGGCTGGGATTTTTGTAAAGAAGCTAGATAAAAGGGAGGGAGATAAAAGCAAGGAGAATATAGAGACCTAACCAGGCAATCCCTCTACCTGGGGGTTGGCAAAAGAGTTATGGCCTAAAATCTGGATGATTCTGAGCAAGACAGTGTGGAATCCTAGGACATGGGATCCTTGGAAAGAAGGGGAGGATAGTGAGAATGATACAGAGGTGACAGAAACCTGAGGGTCTCGCCACAGTGTGTCTGATGGTACACTGGAAGACAAAAGCCAAGAACATCATGCCATTCAGTTGGATTCAAAATAAATAAATAGATAAATAAAATTAGGAGCTTCAACAACAGATGATATCAACCAGAAGAAATAACACAGTCAGAGGAAAAATAAAGAAATAAGAATTGAAAAGAAGGAAAGAAGAAATCCTAAAAGGCTTGTGGGATCATTAAGCTAACAATTTTTTTATTATGATTATATGAGTACTAGAGAGAGAATAGGTGGAAAACCGTGCAGAAGCCCTATTTTGCAAAATAATAACGGAAAACTTTCTAAGTGGTGAGATGGATATGAACATACAGATTCAGGAAGCTCAAAAACCCTAATTATATTCAATACAAACTCTCTGAAGAACATTATAATCAAACTGTCAAAAGCCAAAAATAAGAGAGATTTCTAAAAGCATCAAGAGAGTGTCAAGTCACATATAAAAAAGCCACCTTTACAGTATCATCGTATTTCTTAGCAGAAATCTTACAGACCAGGAGAGAATGGAATCATATATTCAAAGTGCTCAAATAAAAAACCTGTCAGCCAATAAAACTATTCCAGCAAAGCTATTCTTCAGAAATAAAGGAGAAATAAAGGCCTTTCCCGACACACACACACACACACACACACACACACACACACACACACACACACCAAGCAAAGGCAATTCACCATTAGACTGGCCTGATAAGAATTGCTTAAGGAGTGCTGCAACTGGAAACTAAGGATAATGATCACGATCATGAAAACACATGAATGTATAAAACTCACCAGTAGACGTAAAGTCATAAATTATACCCAGAATACCCCAGTGATGTAATAGTGTTATGTACATCTTTCAATTGTCTGGTATGAAGTTTTGAAGTAAAAATAGTAAAAAACACTTTGGGAGGCCGAAGTGGGTGGATTACCTGAGGTCAGACCAACATGGTGAAACCCTGTCTCCACTAAAAATACAAAAATCAGCCAGGCATGATGGTCAGACCAACATGGTGAAACCCTGTCTCCACTAAAAATACAAAAATCAGCCAGGCATGATGGCGGGTGCCTGTAATCCAGCTACTCGGGAAGCTGAGATCAGAGAATTGCTTGAACCCGGGAGATGGAGGTGGCAGTGAGCTGAGATCACGCCATTGCACTCCAGCCTGGGCAACAAGAGTGAAACCCCATCTCAAAAACAAATAAATAAATGAATAAATAAATAAATGTAAAAAACAACAGATTCAATTGGTGGCTAAGAAACAATAATAAAGAGGCAAATTAAGCCAACACAAATATAAATTGTGGGAAAGGGAAATAATATAAAGTATTTTTATATGACCAAATTTAAGTTGCTATCAGCTTAAATTAATCTATTATAACTTTAAGATTCTTGATATTAGCCCCATGGTTACCACAAAAAAAGTAATTATAGCAAATACATAATTGAATAAATGAAAAAGATAAAGGAAACAAAGCTTAATACCACAGAAAACCATCAAACCACAGAGGTAAGCAATGGAAGAGGAAGAAAGGAACAAAGCATTAACAAAACAACCAGAAAATTAATAAAATGGCAGAAGTAATTCCTTATCTATCAATAATAACCCTGAATGTAAATGTATTAAATTCTCCAATTAAAAGCTATAGAGTGGTTAATAGATGGAAGAAATAGGACTCAATTTATATGTTACCTACAAGAGATTCATCTCTCTGTTTCACTGTTAAAGACAAACAGACTGAAAGTGAAGGAAGGGAAATATATTTCATGCAAATGGAAACCAAAAGCAAGTATATGTAGTCATAATTATATCAAATAAAAAAGACTTGAAGACAACAACTGTAAAAGAGAAAAAGGTCTTTAATGATAAACGGATCAATTCAGAAAAGGCATATAATAATTATAAATACATATGCATCCAACGCTATAGCACACAGATATATAAAGCAAAAACTATTAGACCGAAAGGGGAAGATAAATGACAATACAATATCAGTACGGGACTTTACCACTCCACTTTCAACTATGGGCAGACCATGTAGTGAAAACATTAACAAAGAAAAATTGGACTTTAATGTACCAGAGACCAAATGGACCTAACAGACATTTACAGAGCATTTCATCCAAAAGTTACAGAATACGCATTTTTCTCAAGTGCACAAGAAACATTCTCCAGAATAGATTACATGTTAGGCCACAAAATAAGTCTTAACAAACTGATGAAGCTAGAGGTCCAGGTATCTGAACTTTTATGTCCACATGACATAAAACTAGAAGTCAACAATAAGAAAAATTTTGGAAACAACACATAGCTTGAAATTAAACAACGTGTTCCTAAACAAACAATGAGACAATGAAGAAATTAAACAGGAAATTTAAAAATTCCTAAGACAAATGAGAATGGAAGGATATTATACCTACGCCTGTGAGAAACACCAAAAGCAGTTCTAAGAGGTAAGTAAATTTATATAAAGCAACATCTAAATAAAAAGGAAAGGATTTCCAATAAATAATCTAATGATACACCTTAAGAAACTATAAAAGCAAGAACAAACTAAATTCAGAATTCATAGAAGGAAAATAAAGCTTAGAGCAGAGATAAAATACTTTAAAAATTCAATAAAATCGATCAACTTTTAGCTAAACTAAGAAAAACAGAAAAATAACATACAAAGATCAATAGGGTTTCTATATGCTAGTAGTTAACTTTCTGAAAAAAATTTAAGAACATTTCATTTACAAGAGCTACAAAAATAAGATAACTAGGAATAAATTTAAGCAAGGATGCAAAAGATCTCTATACCAAAACTATAAACTTTGATGAAAGAAATTGAAGAAGACACACATAAATGAAAAGATATCCCATGTTCATGAACTGAAAGAATTCATAGTATTAAAATGGCCATACCGTAAGTGATACACAAATGTAATGTAGTACCTATCAAAATTCCAATGACATTCTTCACAAAAATAGAAAAAAAGTAAAATTTATATGGAACAACAACAACAACAACAAAAATCCCAAATAGCCTAAACAAAGCAGAGCACAAAGAACAAAATTGGTGGTATCACTCTACTTGACTTCAAAATATACTACAAAGCTATAATAATCAATAAAATATGGTACTGAAGCAAAAACAGACACATAGATCAACAGAAGAGAGAGACTGGGAAGAAATTCAAATTCATGCATTTATAGCCAACTGATTGTTGGCAAAGGTGCCAAGGACACACATTATGGCAAAAGCTCTCTTCAATTAATGCTGCTGGGAAAAGTGAATATTCATACTAGACCCCCACCAGTCACCATGCACAAATATAAACTCAAAATAGATCAAAGACTTAAGCGTATTACCTGAAATGATAAAACACAAAAAGAGAGGAAATGCTTCCCCATCATTGGGTTGAGCAAAGATTTTTGAAATACCTCAAAGCACAGGAAATAAAGACAAAAATAAACAAATTGGATTTCATCAAGCTAAAAACCTTTTGCACAGCAAAGGAAACTCTTATTGCAGTGAAAAGACAAACTACAAAATGGGAAAACGTATTTGTAAACTATACATCTGATGAGGGGTTAATATCCAGAATATATGAGCAACATAATTAAAACATGATCAACAGAACTTTCTCTCAAAGGAAGACAGACAACTGGCCAATAGGTACATGAATAATGCTCAAAATCACAAATCACCAGGGAAATTTAAATAAGAGTCGCAATGCAATATCTCACCCAATTAGACTATTTGACAAAAATACAAAAGAAACAAGTATTGATGAGGATATTGAGAAAAGGGAGCCCTTATACACTGTTGGCTGAATTATAAACTACTACAGTCATTATGAAAAACAATAAAGAAGGTACATCAAAAAATTTAAAAACTGAACTACCATATGCACAATAGCTATCACACTACTAAGTATAGACATAAATGTAATGAAATCAGTATTTTGAAGAGATACTGGAGCACTATGTATCATAGCAAAGATATAGAATTAATCTAAATGTCAAAGAATGGATAAACAGATACAGAACATGTGTCAATAGAATATTATTCAGTCTTTTAAAAAAATGAAATCCTGTCGTTTGTGGCAATGTAGATGCACTTGGAGGACATCACATTAAGTGAAAAAAGCCAGACAAAGACAAATGCTGCATGTGCTCACTTATATGTGGAATAAAAAATAAAAATATTGTATCACAGCAGCAGAAAGTAGAACAGTGAGTGGTTAATGCATTTAAATGCATGAGGTGATAGAGGCACTACCTTGATTGGATCACTATACAATATAGATATGTATCAAAACATAAAATTTTATCTCAGAAATATGTACAATTACAATGCATCAATTAAAAATATTAGCCAATTAATAAACAAGAATCCATTCATGTGTCCATTCAGTAATTATTTTCTAAATGAAAAGAAATTGGTAGATGAGACAAAATTTGAGAATAATTAAACACTAATCCATGAAGTATTGAGTTACAGAAGTTGAGACAAAAAATAAATCGATAAGCACACTTTGAATCTGGAAAACATTATTGAACAAAGTCAACTTTAAACAGCAGCTTTTCAAGAAAAGTGAGCAAAACTTGTGTGAAAACAGCAAGGGGTAGAACATCAATAAGCACAATCATTTGTAGAGAATGATAGTTTAACCTGATATATATTTTCAAAAGTCTATACCTTTTTGGCTCATAGATAGCAACAATAATGGTCACAATTGTTTTAATTTTTCCTATGTCATTCCTAAGACTTATATATAAAAAAAAAAATAAGAATACTCTCAGTACATTTAATCTACTTGAGCTATATCAGTTACCCAATAAATACACTTACACTGAGACATGCTCTCTCTCTCTCTGTCTCTGCCTCTCTGTGTGTCTCTCTCTCTATAGTGTGTGCGTGCACACACACATAACATGCACATAAACAAATTACTTTGCTATTTTATATTTTCTAGATTTCTTCTCTGCTAAATTTTTAGGCTTGGCTTTTTACGTGAACCTTCGTTTTGTGGCAGACAATTTTCTTTAGAGTTTCACATAGTGGAATGGAAAGAGTTCTTTCATGAAATATGTTTAAGCTAAAATTCTTTTAGTCTCCAATGTAGCTTATGCAAATCACTTAAACTCTCTCAACAGCCATCATCTTTATAATGGAAATAGAAAATATATTCTACAATGAATATCCTACAATGTTTCTGAAGATCAAATGGAATGATGCCCATGGAAGAAATTCTGTAAACACTGAAATAGTGACAAAAGTAACAAATTGCAATGATTATACAAACAAACATCAAGACATGACTGAGGTAACAGACTGCTTATATAGTTGTATGAGACAAACCGCAAGGCAACTACCTTAACCCTGATTATTTTATTCTATTGACATGTTCCCTTTGCTTTATGTAAAATCAAATCAGTCCTATGCTGTGTGAAAAATCAGTGTCAATACACAGAGTAAATGAAAGATACATAAGATGAATGTACAGAAAAATGTATCAACTAGCTATTTCCACAGGCACTATAAACAGCTTTACCTTCCTTACAATCACATCTTCCTTGGAATGAAAATTGGTAAAAGTATTCTTTTCAACTGATGCTACATTGAATATCACCAGCAACAAAATTCATCATCATTTGAAAGTGGATTTGAATTTTGGAAACTGTCAAACATTAGCCACAGTGAATACTAGTGAAAGAGTAGAGTGATTCAACTGAACAATAGAATTTTTCATTTAAAAATTGAAAAAAAAAATGTTGGTATATATTTCACCAAAGAGTGGCTCAAAAGAAATTTCGAAATTGCTCTAAATAAAAAAAAAAAAAAAAAAACTGGATTAATTGCATTGCATTGACTATTGTGAATATAGGACATCTTTGCATACAGAAAGAAATTACAAGGTTGTTTTTAAAAATCAGACATATGTCATCATCATATTTCATCTACTTTCTCACAAGATGAACACAACTGCGTGCACGTGTGTATGTAAAGTCACCCAGAAAGACAAAGTACTCTCACATTCACAAATTCCCAGTTATACTTTTACCTCATTTTCCAGGATTTACTCTTGCTCTTGGCTTTTATACTCAATACACGCTTCTTGGCACTGAGGAGATGATATTAAAAAAGATGAAAGACAAAAAGCAGCCAACATTAGCTGTTTAGGCTCATTCAATGATACAAATCAGTTTGGACAATCTCTGTTTACGATAAATATATAAACTAGTTACACCCCACCTCTCCAGACTCCTCAAACATTCAGCCTACAGAGTACAGACCCTGCCTGGATGCTGTCACTTTGGATTATGCAACTGGATTTTCCTCTTTCCACCGATGCTTCGTGGTTAAACATCCCTTACTGTTATCACTGCCATGATCCACCCCTTATCTGTTTATGACATGTGAGCCCACCTCCTTCCAGACTCTTACCACCAGGATCTGGCCATTCTCTACAGGATGATTTCTATCTTTGTGTTTACCTATTTACAATATTAATACAGTTTGGCCTTTATCTCTCGTCTCCTGTCTTTCATTATTAAACCTTGATCCCAACATAGACCACATCTGCCTAAATCCAGGACCTTTCCATCTCATCTATTCCTATTAGTGATTTGAATCCTACTAAATATTTCTCCCACCACTCCAGCCTCCACATTCTTATTACATTAAGTGTTAGGTAGCTAAGAAAGAGCTAAATTATATTTCAGATTCCTTCAGAGATTTGTAAAGCCTCCACTAATTGAATAAAGATAATTAAAATAAGTATCTCATAATTAAGAGTATCTGCTGTGTGTTCCAGACACTGCATTAGTCGTTCTAACCTGTTCAGCTATCTAATACTCAAAGTGATCCTGAAAATTTACAGATTCAATAATTACTCATTATATAATCGAACATTGTTTTACAGTATTTGAATGGTTCCTATCAGGCCAATACCTTCCTCTTCGTTAAGTGTTTGGGAGATTTAGGGAAAGTATTCGGTCTTCCGCGACATAGGGAAAAGTGTGACAGGGCCAGAAACTATAGGATGGGTCCTTACTCAAGCCATGAAGCTCAGTAGCAGGCATAAAACTGAGATGGCAGCACAATTCCTAGCCTTTGCCAATACTTCAAGTGAAGAGAAAGAGAAAGTAAAGCTGGGGAAAACTGTCACCCTCTGATACACAGTTACCCAGGGTTTATTCTAAACTCATTAGATACAATGCCTGAAGCAACCTGGCTAATACTAAATCTCTTTATATATAGATTTCCTTACTGGGTGGTACTTTGCCTATTGATGATAGAATCAGAGGATCCATTTCCAGGATGAGAGAGAGTTTAGGTGTCTCTCCTCCAAATAAGACCAGAGAACTGTCCTAAAAAACCAACATTTTCCCTACATATTCCAAACTTTATTTATTTTAGAGCTGTTTTTTCTGAGATGACCTACCCTCATCATTTATTAATAATTGTATGTGTTTTATTAGTAGCAAAACATATCCACTATTTGTTTTAGTTAATAATATATAAAATGTATGTTGCTGGTGATCTCAAGAAGTGAATGTATAAAAAGAGTTTAGAGGAAGGAAAAGAGTAAGTCAGGTTTGTTGTATGTATCTTACATCATTTACAATACAGCTAAATATCTTAAATTATGTCATTTGATTGAATGTTAGTCTGTAAGATCATTATTATACCCACTTTACAGATGAGAATATCTGAAGTTTCTACAAGTTTAAGACATTTTCCAAAAACACATGCATAGCACGCAATTAATTGAATATTTTAGAGTAATGTTTCTAATACTTGAGTAATATGGTTGCTGCCTTCAGGAAAATGAAAATCCAGACTTTCAATACTCCATGTATCCAACTTTTAGAAATACTGCAATCATGTTTAAATGCTGTCATTTAAGTAATTTTTTTGGTGCCAATGTGACTATAAATATAAACAAAAATATTGGCACTAAACTCTTGAGACATGATTCTACTTTGGCATTGTCATTTAATTGACGCTGAAATATTATTATATTATTTTAAATATATTATGGAAGTAAAAGCAGTTTAAAAAATCTTGTTAAAACATACAGGTTCTAGAAAATGTGTTCCAGTTTTTCTAAGGAAGAGTAATTTTGGTTAAGGTTGGGGTCTTGCCCTCCATCGGGCTTAAAGATTCTGTGGTCTCCCTCGAGGCATAAAATTTGGTGGTTCTAAATCATTAATTTTTTATAAAACTATTCTTATTCCAATTTCAGAAGGTTTCCTCTAGTTCTGGTAATTTTCTTATTACTGTCCAGAGTCCAGCCTCTTGAAATTTAATCAATATAATAAGGTGAAATTTTATATTTAAAAATGTCACTGTGAAATGTCTGGAGTTCTCAGCGTGGAGCTTGGGGGCTTGGTTTTTCCTCTTTCAGGTGAAAGTTAAGTAATATTTACTCCCTTGTATTTACTTTTGACACTAACATTCTACATATCCTTCTCTACTGACATATTTAGTGGGGTGGGTGTGCTTCCCTTGGCGTCCAGAATTAAAGGGATCAACATAAATATGACCATAAGTTGAACAGAAGCCAAAGAGCTATTGGTGATTATAGACATGATAATGTAAGTCAAAGGCTGACATGATTCATTTCACCAAGGGGGATTACTCAGAAGTTTAAAGCATGAAGTTAAAAGGAATATTATCTGTGGGCTGCTCTTAAGAAAAACAAGTCACTCCAGGAGAGGAAAGACTGACATTTCAAAAGCCATGAATCCCCAAGAAGTGAGGGAAAGAGGGAGGGAACATAACTGGCATTTACTTACTACTTACTATTATGCTGCTTAATTTTATATTCTAATTAATCTTTAAAGTACTCTTGTAAGATTGGTATTATGCTCATTTTATGGTGAGGCTCAGGGTATTCCACAGTCAGTGATAGGGCCAGATATGTAATCCACATCTCTCTGTCACTAGAATCCATGAACTTCTCCATGGGTTCCTGTTTTCTTCCTAAGAAGGAATATTCGTATAGGGAATTCATTTGGTACATAGTAGGTAGTGATTCTGAGTCCAGCCTTTTTCTTTTGTCTTCAAAATGGCTTTAAAATTGGTACCAATCCCTGGTTTCTTCTATTTTAATGGACATTTTGGTAAATAAAGGATGATAATTCCATTCTGCAGCATTCTCATGAGCCTTGATTCAATGTTTGAATGAACAGCTTTCATAAAGTATCTTCCAACAGAAGTAGATATATACATGAAATTAAATTTCTAGTTATTTATTAAGTCTAATTACATTCCATACCAATTGTTTAAGGGAAGGAAAATTTACAAATTCAGCCTGATCCAATGCAAACGTCTTAATAGAATCCCAAATTTTAACCCCAGCTCTGCCTCTAACTAGTGTGAAATGCTGTCTGTTCTGTTTCCTCATACGAAAACAAAGAGAAGAGATCTTCTTTCCTCCTGTGTATGCAACCTTAGGTCTGAGATTGAAATATAATCTTAGGCAGGGGGAAACACTTTTTTATTTTATATTGGGTTTTATGGAAAGATGAGAATAATATAACACTCATACATTGTCTTCAAGCTTGTGCATGACAAATCGCATCAAGTAATCCAGTTTCTTCATTGGCTATTGTGTGTGGCTTGGTTATAAGCTCTGAGCCCTCTGCAACGATGCCTTAGCCCATTCTCTAACTGCCTGCCTTTTAGGAAAATATTGGTGATGATAAGAAGGGAAAGAAGGCGAGCTAGAGAGGGAAACTTTATCTCAAAGTCATGCTTTCTTCCTTATAACATCTAGTCTCATATAGCGTCATGTTCTGAAAGGCTGGAAGCAACTTCCTATGAATAAAAATAATAATAGTTACAGCTGAGGCAGGCACAATACTAACTTTTACATGGCTAACTAATGTAAGCCTGATAGCACCTTACTCCCTATATTCCCATTTCTTCCCTCACCTTTTTTTTTAATAATAAGGAATGTTTATGCTTACTAGGTAACTTGCATGGTGTTCAAATAACTAGTAAGGGAGAGAACCAAGAACATAGATCCTCATAATTTGAAAATTCACTCTAAAATTATCAAATTCTGTAAAGTGCCAAGCTATATTGCCAGTGTGGGTACTGACTCAGCTTTATAATTTTGCCCTATTTTTATAATAAACATCAATGAATATTTTTAAATCTGCTATTAGCTATCACATGTATATATGCATGTACTTATGTTATTTTATATATGATAACAAAGCATTATGATAATAATTATTCAAGGCCATTAATCTCATCTTACATTGGAGGAAACTGAGGCACAAATTATGAGATCTCCCCTAAAGGTATCATAATTTATATTGGGCAGAGTCAAACTCAAAACACAGGTCTGTCTGAAATCTATGACCCATGCCATGGCTTTTCATCAATTTATAACAGACTAGTTAACCACACAGTGACTAATTAATACCTTCCATGCCAGGTTAGTTTTAAGATTTGCATGAAGTGAGTACAACTCAAAGTTGATATATGTAGGAAATTAAATATACAAGTTAAGGTTATTGGTTAGAATGGTCTCTAAGGATTTTTGGTTTCTCACTTAACCATTGAGCCTTTATCCCTAAACCTTAACTCATGCTATTTACCCCTTTTGTTTAAACAATAGACACAGTTATTGACCAATGAACAGGCTGAAGAATTCCAGCTCACTTGACCACTCCTTGCGCCTCTTCAAGCCAAATTGCCTTCAGATCACTGTGCTTTAAAAAGCAGCTGGGATTCCACTGTTGCCCAGAAACATTTTTGACTAGAATCAAGAGACCTGGATTCTCTTATTGGCTCATCTGGTGAAGCAAAAAAGCAACCGTGGCAAGTTGCTTGACATCTCTCACCCTAAGTTGCCTTGTCTGTGGAATCAAAGTTCAAAACAAATGATCTTTAAGCACTCTTCTAGTTCTGAGGGTCTATACTCACCCCTGGTCCTCTCCTAGAATACGACTGCTGCTGCCATTCTTCAATTGTTGCTGGAGAAGGGAGAAGGAAGCAGTGGTAAATACTTTTACTGCCCGGCTGCCTCTGGGATCCTAATGAAAATCACAGTGACTCACTCACAAACACTAAAAGGAGCTGCCTTCTCAGTATTTGGTTTCTTGAAGGAGGCACTTCAAGATTTACATACATATTTCCTTCCTTCTGATTAGTTTTTCAGGTCAAGTATTCAGTTTCCAATATTTCCCTCTGCAATCCTTAGGCCTTCCTCATAGCCTTCTTTCCTCTGTCCTGACTCTGTTCTCTTAGTGACACTCTTTACTGTCTCCCCACTTTTTTACAATGTCCTCAGCTTTATCACCATCACCCATACTTCCCACGATGAAGCACTTATCAGGCTGGTTGGCATTTCCACAAAGCCTGTCAAGCCAACTCCCAGTGTTTGTGAGGTCCATTTATGTCACCCAAGCTCTAGATAAGTGGACTGGCTGATGTAATCTCCCACCTGGGACATCCGTGATAGCTTTTTCCACATTTACCACTGAAAATCCTTGGTTCTGTAAAGGCAATGCCTCCATAACTGTAGGACATGATTTATTCAGGGAGAATGAAGATTAGATAAACTCTGTGTCAGTTCACAGAATGAGCCCTCATAGAAAGCAAATAGAAAAGCTGAACTACACATATTTTATTTCTAGACAGAATCCACACCTACATACTTATGTCCTTATTTACCATATTGCCTCCCTGTTCGTTTTCTTCAATAGACAGTTATGGAGAACCTACTATGTGCCAGCCACTGTGTTATGAGCTGAGAATACAAAAATAAACAAGTCACAAGATGCTTCTGTCCTCTCGGGCTTAACGGTTTAGTCTTTCTCTAATATAGCACGTATTACGTTCTAAGTATACAGAGTAGCTTGTGTGTGTGTGTGTGTGTGTGTGTGTGTGTGCGCGTGCGCTTCTCTAATAGATTGTGGGTTTTCAGAAGGGAGTGTCTCTGTCTAAATTATCTCTGATTGCAATGGTTGCAAATAGTTTTTAGTACATAGGAGATGCTTAATAAATATTATGCATCTACAAAAACTTCAGTTGTACAACTGTGTACAAATGTGTACTAACCCCTAATGGCTTTCCAGCCAGTGTAAAATAAGATCCAAATGCCTTGCCACAGTCTACAAGGCTTTCCTTGATCTTTCCTCTGTCTCACCTCGTTCCTACTTTCACTATTACTTACAATGATTCAGCCTCCCTGATGTTATCTTTGCTCCTTAAGAAGGCCAAGTTCTTATGCCCTCAGGATCTTTGCATATGCTATATACCCTCTGCCTGGCATGCTTTATCCCCAGAGCAAGGCATAGTAAGCTCTTTCTGTAATGCTGTTTTCAGTTCAAATGGCTTTCAGCAACCACTCACTCTGGAGTTGACCTTCCCTGCCTGACTGCGTAATTCTCTATCTCCTTGCTCCAGTGTATTTTCTTCAGAACACTGATTGTTATAAAAAATAAGCCAGCTGTCGGGCCGGGCGCGGTGGCTCAAGCCTGTAATCCCAGCACTTTGGGAGGCCGAGACGGGCGGATCACGAGGTCAGGAGATCGAGACCATCCTGGCTAACCCGGTGAAACCCCGTCTCTACTAAAAAAAATACAAAAAACTAGCCGGGCGAGGTGGCGGGCGCCTGTAATCCCAGCTACTCGGGAGGCTGAGGCAGGAGAATGGCGTAAACCCGGGAGGCGGAGCTTGCAGTGAGCTGAGATCCGGCCACTGCATTCCAGCCTGGGCGACAGAGCGAGACTCCGTCTCAAAAAAATAAAAAATAAAAAAAATAAGCCAGCTGTCTTGAACTTGACAACCTCCCTGGACTTTTGCTCTAAGTGGAAAATTAGACTCAATAAATATTCATTAAAAAAAGAAAAGACCAAAATTATGCTCATTTTGAAACATGTATCAGTCAACAAACAGCTCATGTTATACTTCTTATTTTTTTTGTTTTTTGTTTTTTGACAAAGTTTTGTTCTTTGTCACCCAGACTGGAGTGCAATGGCATGATCTTGGCTCATTGCAACTTCTGCCTTCTGAGTTCAAGTGATTCTCCTGCCTCAGCCTCATGAGTAGCTGGGATTACAGGCACACACCACCATGCCTGGCTAATTTTTTTGTGTGTTTTTAGTAGAGATGGGGTTTCACCATGTTGGCCAGGCTGGTCTCAAACTCCTGACCTTGGATGATCCACCCACCTTGGCCTCCCAAAGTGCTGGGATTACAGGCATGAGCCATCACACCCAGCCTTGTCATATTTCTTAGGTAAGAATAAGTGATAGTTGCTGTGGTGTATTACAGATGAAAAAATCATTTTTTACAGCAGGAGGTTATCAATTTTTTACGTGCATACACATACAACGAAAGAGAGAACATCTCTGGCATTAAAAATAATAAAAATAATAAACGTTCTGAATTTACAGATGTATGAATCCTGGTTGACTAGGAAATCCATGAATGTGTGTGGAGGGAGGAAGGATGGGAAGTAGGGCTAACTAATGTCACTATTTCAACACATCTTTCTAAAACCATTCTAAGCAGAGGGATTTTTATTTTAAGTAAAATTTAGTAGGTAGGAATTTACCGGATGTTTGGAGAAGAGTATGGTGAAAATAGCAGGTCAGTCAATGTTCATTCAGCTGCATATCTTTTTTAATGCCTTGACTGGAAGCACAAGTCCACTTCTACCTAATACAGCTTTATAGAGAGGAAGATATTAATCATGCAAATAAATACATAGTTTAAAACAGTGAAACTTAACAAGAGTGCATGTATTGGTGGGCCTAACATAGTTTGGGGTCAAGGATAGCTTTGCTAAAAAAACTGAGGGTCAAAGAGAATGCCAAGCTGCAATAACAATATTTTTTTCCCCGTCCCTTGAGCAGCAAGTGAGTTTACTATATAGTACTTCAGATATCTGGCACTAGTGTGACTCAGCTATTCGCTCCCTATCTGCATCAGTATGTCTGAGAAAGGATCTAAATAACCCAACTAGCCTGATAGACCCTCTGAAAATCAATCATACAGGAATATGTCTTAGGCCAAGCCCCAGACAAGCCCTCATCTTTGGGAGATCTCCTCTAAATCAACTCTGCATGGGTTAGGGTCAGCAGATAGGGGAAATAAACTCTTGTGCATAGGAAAACTCCATGTGGAGGACCATGGGTTAGGCAGTTATTCAGAGAAGGGGGCCTGGGATGACAAGCACTAGGGGGGTGCCCCTCAATATATGTAACCAAAGCTTCATGATCTCACAGACCCAGTGCCAGAAAAGAAGTGATTTTTACAGTGCAGAGGAAAGCACAGACAAATGCCTCCCAAACCAGCTGAAATGGATTTAGAAGATTACCTAGAGGAGATAGTACTTGAACTAGGTCCCAAAGGGTAAAGAGAGATGATGTAACTCAGATCTAAGAGGGACAGAGAGAGCATCATGATCAAAATCCTGGAAGTATAAGACAACTGAGTTAAAAATTAAAAGAGATGGCCGGGCGCGGTGGCTCAAGCCTGTAATCCCAGCACTTTGGGAGGCCGAGACGGGCGGATCACGAGGTCAGGAGATCGAGACCATCCTGGCTAACACGGTGAAACCCCGTCTCTATTAAGAAATACAAAAAACTAGCCGGGCGAGGTGGCGGGCGCCTGTAGTCCCAGCTACTCGGGAGGCTGAGGCCGGAGAATGGCGTAAACCCGGGAGGCGGAGCTTGCAGTGAGCTGAGATCCGGCCACTGCACTCCAGCCTGGGTGACAGAGCGAGACTCCGTCTCAAAAAAAAAAAAAAAAAAAAAAAAAAAAAAAAAAAAAAATTAAAAGAGATAATCATGAAATCACAGATCATTGAAAAGTTCATGGCATAGTGCCTGATGTATTCTAATCTCTCAAATGTCCATTTCTCAATTGATTTATATTTCTGATTAGAAGACAAAAGCCTGCCCATGCTCCCATTCCCTTAATGCATACTAGTAATAATAGTACCACTTTTACCTACAGAATATTGGGGAGAAAGTACAGTCAGTAGCATATATACTACTAGGAAATGAAAAAATTTTATAATAAGTTTACTTGAAAGTCTGACAAGCAGCTAAATATTGCAGTCATCCAAGTATATCCATATTTTATGCCATTGAAATGATGACTGTGACATTCTAGATAACTGTCTTAAGAACCTTTTGCTTTTCAGACTGACTACAGAATTAGAAGGAATATTCTGCTTGGCTCCTTGGAATGAATGGGTAGGTTGACAGATATGTATCTAGGGATAAAACTCCTTTAGAATTTTGAATATAAAACATTTGTTTGCAGGAATAGAAGAAAAGTGAAAATATGACACACCCCTGGCTCTTTCTTCCTTCTTTTCCTTCCTTCCTTCCTTCTTTTCCTTCCTTCTTCCTTCCTTCCTTCCTCTCTCCCTCCCTTTTTCTCCCTCGCTTCCCTTCCTCCTTCCTTCCTTCCTTCCTTCCTTCCTTCCTTCCTTCCTTCCTTCCTTCCTTCCTTCCTTCTTTCTTTCTTTCTTTCTTTCTTTCTTTCTTTCTTTCTTTCTTTCTTTCTTTCTTTCTTTCTTTCTCTTCCTTTCTTCCTTTCTCTCTTCCTTTTTTCCTTTCATTTTAATTTTTTGACATGGCATCAGTCCGTTGTCTAGGCTGTAGTGCAGTGGTACAAGTATGGATCACTGCAGCCTCTACCTCCTGGGCTCAAGTGATTCCTCCTTCCTAATTTTCCTGAGTAGCCAAGACCCACAGGCATGTACCACCATACTCAACTAGTTTATTTTAAATTTTTGTAGAGATGAGGTCTTGCCATGTTTTCCAGGCTGGTTTTAAATTCCTGGGCGCAAGAAATCCCTTCACCTCAGCCTCCCAAAGTACTGGGACTACAAGTGTGAGCCACCATACCTGGACACCTACCTATTTCTCATCTGTTATGTATTTGTCAGAACTTAACAGTAAGACAGCAACAGTTAGCTAGCTAATGGAGAGTAGAGACAAATGGCCCCAGCTCTGTGCATAGTAGTTCCAGAATTGTGCAGCCAGAAAAAAATACAGAATGTCCTGTTAAATTGGAAGTTCAGATAAACAATAAATACATTTTTAGTTTGCCTATGTCCCATGCAATATTTGGGAGTTATATATATATATATACACACACACTAAAGTTGTATTTTTGTGTACTTGAAATTTAAATTTAACTAGATATTCTCTACTTGTATTTGCTAAATCTTGCATCTTTTTACTGGGATTAATATTAATGGACTGAAAAATGACACGTTAACCCAAACAAGTGTTAATACTGTGTTCATTAAAATAATATTTCTTGAATGACTTAAGTTTCAACAAGTACAAACTAACTCCTTGAGGTCTTCATTTGGTAATGCATAAATGATTCCTCTGGCTATCATAAAGGAGGTGTACTTAAATGGACAAATAAATCCATGTGCAAAATCAATTTCCTCTTTCTCTCTTTCTTTCTCTCCAGCAATGAATTTGAAAGGAAAAGAGAAATGGAGGAAGAACATGAAGAACAAAATTATATGTATAGTTGAAAAACTCACTTGGCAACATGGATAATTGAGATGGTTTAATTTCCCTTAATGACTAAACTGTGATAGAAATCTCATGATGATAGTGAAAGTAGAGGTAGTATTAAAAATCCCCTCTCTCTACATTATCCATGCAATATTATTTTTAAAATGCTTTTGTTTCTTGACAGAAAAAGGAAACACTCAGACCAATTTGCCATTCAACATTATGGATCGTACACTGGCAAAAATATGTCCATTTGCCCAGTAGACAGCAACCATTTAAATCAAATTAATTTAATTATTAAACATACAAAAATGTGAATTGTTGTAAAGGAAAATGGCAAGTGATGGACAGCAAGCAGCATCAACAAAATGACATTATGTTAAAATATACTTAAGGGAAATTCAGGCTCTGAAAACATTGTTTTAATAATTCACAAGATATTGAAAGAAGCTAAACTATTTCTTACTGAGGCAGAGATTGATCTACTTGGTTTAAGTCACAGGTGATAGCCTTAGTGTTTTGAATAGTGTTGTCACCTGCTTTTATAGATTTAATGACCATCTTATATGCACAAGACATAGATCTAATTGTCCAACCCTTGAGAAAAGTTTACTTCCAACTCATGATATAGATCTTTTTTTTTTTTTTTACTTGAGGAAATATACTTCAATCTTAAAGGATCTTTGCGACATTTCAATCCCAGTCAAAACAATCCTCTTATAGAGTTTTACTTCTTGCCACACATATTCCAGAGCCAGGTAAAAGATTCTACCCAATTCCAAGGTGATACAGCACCATGATTGTGGACATTTGTAATTACTTCATGTTTCAGTCAGGATTCTCCAGAGAAACAAAATTAATATATATTCATTTTGGAAATTGGCTCTTGTGATCATGGAGATTGAAAAGTTTCTTGATCTCTCATCTACCGCTAGAGAAACAGGAAGCCCTGAGGTCTAATTCAGTCTGAGTCCAAAAGCCTGACCCAGGGGAGCTGACGGTGAAACTCCCAGTCTGAATCCAAAGGCCTGCAAATCTGGACCAATGGTGTAAGACCTGGAGTGTAAAGGCCTGAAAACCAGAACGTTGATGTTTGAGGGCAGTAAAAGATGGATGTCCCAGTTAAGAAGTGGTAGAAAGAGAGGGAGTTCACCCTTCCTCAGTCTCGTTGATCTTTGTGGACCCTCAGTGGATTGGATGATGCTCACCCACATTGTGGAGGGTGGTATTCTCCCCGCAGCTGACTCAAATGCTGATCCCTTCTGGAAACACCCTCACACACCCAGAAGTCATCTTTTACCAGCCCTATGGGCATCTTAGGGGCCAATCAACTTGACACATCAGATTTACCATCACATTTAAGCTTTTGCATATCATTTGTAGAAGGAAATAGAAATTCCAATTATATAGGGTTAAAAAGGATAAAAAGCACCCCTCACAATCACTCACTAATTAAACTGAAAGTAAAAGGCCTCTTCCCTTTTTCTTTCAGCAATTTCAACACATTTTCGATTAAAAAGCTCCCATGACAACACAGACAAAAATATATATGTGACATATATAGATATATATGTCAACATAGAAAAGAAAAAATACACACACACACACACACACACACACACACACACACACACACACAGCCATGCATCACATTTTGATGTTTCACTCAATGAGAAATTGCATATACAATGGTGGTCCCGCAAGATTAAAATACCATATTTTTACATACCTTTTCTATGTTTATATATGCTTAAATACAAAAATACTTCCCATCATGTTACAATTGCCTAGAATATTCAGTACAGTAATATTCTGCACAGTTTTGTAGTTTAGGAGCAACCAGGCAAGACCATGAATCCTAGGTATGTCCTAGGCTACACAGCTTGGTTTTGCTTATTACACTCTGTGATGTTCACAAAATGATAAAATCACCTAACAACACATTTCTCAGAATGTATCTCCGTCATTAAGCAACACGTGGCTGTCTATTCTCTATATATTTTACATATAAGTACATTTATATCTCTCTGAAGGATGGGGATAGAAATTTCATTTCACTACTTAGTTGATGAAAAGGGTCAAACTCTGTAAAGTATATGTAAGAGGTTTATTCTGAGCCAAATATGAGTGACCTTGGCCTGAGGCACAGTCTCAAGAGGTCCTGAGAACATGTGCCCTAGGTGATTGGGTTACAACCTGGTTTTATACATTTTTTTTCTTTTCTTTTTTTTTTTGAGGTGGAATCTCCCACTGTCACCCAGGCTGAAGTGCAGTGGTGCCGTCCCGGCTCACTGCAAGCTCTGTCTCCCGGGTTCACGCCATTCTTCTGCCGCAGCCTCCTGAGTAGCTGGGAGCACAGGCGCCTGCCACCACACCTGGCTACTTTTTATTTTATTTTATTTTACTTTTTTTGTATTTTTAGTAGAGACGGGGTTTCACTGTGTTAGCCAGGATGTTGTCAATCTCCTGACCTCATGATCCGCCCGCCTTGGCCTCCCAAAGTGCTGGGATTACAGGCCCGAGCCACCACGCCTCCCCAGTTTTGTACATTTTAGGGAGACAAAAGACATCAATCAATACATGTAGGTTGTACATTGTTTCTGTCTGGAAAGGTGGGACAACTTGAAGTAGTGGCAGGGAGAGAAGGTGCTTGAAAGTCACATGGTTGGTAATTGTTTGAAAGAGTTAAGTTATTATCTAAAGACAGAAATCAATAGAAAGGAGTGTCTGGGTTAAGAGATAAGAGGTGGTAGAGACCAAGGTTCTTATTATGTAGATGGAATTCCATAGGTGCCCACCCTTAGAAGCAGTAGATGGCAAATGTTTCCTATTCACACCTTTGAAAGGTGCTAGACTCTCAGCTAATCTTTTCAGGATAAAAAAAGACCTGGAAGGCTGGGCATGGTCACTCATACCTGTAATCCCAGCACTTTGGGAGGCCATGGCGGGTGGATCACCTGAGGTCAAGAGTTTGAGACCAGCCTGGCCAACATGATGAAAGCCTGTCCCTACTAAAATTACAAAAAGTAGCCAGGTATGGTGGCCCATGCCTGTAATCTCAGCTACTTGGGAGGCTGAGGCAGGAGACTCACTTGAACCTGGGAGGCGGAGGTTGCAGTGAGCCGAGATTGCGCCATTGCACTCCAGCCTTTGCAAAAAGAGTGAAACTGTGTCTTTAAAAAAAAAAACCACCTGGAAAGGGAAAATGATTCTCTACAAAATGTAAATTTCTCCCACCAGAGAAAGCTTTGCTGGGCCATTTTAAAATATGTCAAATAAATATATTTGGTGGTAAAATATTATGATTTCTTCCAGGGTCTGCTACCTGTCATGTGATGCTATACTAGAGTCAGGTTGGAATTTGGTATTTTATTGCTACAGAGTCTGTTCTGCCAGTATTGATGATACTGATGTGTTAGGAGAGGTCTCTAAATGCTGATGGGACCTCAACACCAGCTGGTGTCCAGGATCTTGACACCGTTGCATGAAGGAATTCAAGGATGAGTTGTAAAACAGTTAAAGTACAAAGATTTATTGCAAAGAGAAAACTACACACTCAAGAAAGGAGAGTGCAGATATACTTGAGCGGTTTTGCAATGCAGCTTGAGGTCTCTACCTTTATGAGTTACTTTAACCCAGGGGTGGGATATTCATAAATATTCCTGGAAAGAGGTGAAGATTTCCCAGAACTGTGATGCCACCCATTTTAAAACCAAATATGGGTTTTCCAGGAACAGTCATGGAGCTGGTGGTCAGATTATTTAGTATGTTAATGAGCATATGATGAGGTCATAGGTGAAACCTAGGTCAAATCCAGTGCCATGTTGCGTCCAGTCTGTCTTGGCCAGCTTGACCCACACTCTGTGGGCTCTTAGCCCCTAGTTTATGCAGCTATTTCAACAGTTTCCTTTTGCTAGTCATGTGAAACTGCTGCCTGAAATATTCTATTCTCCTGTGACCACCCTGTATTATTTCTTTCTTATTAAGATCTCTGTTTTAATGTTAATCCTGGTCAGTTGTGCCTGAATTCTAAAGAGAGGGGAGTGTAGTGAGGCATGTCGAATTCCCCCCTTCCCATTAAGATCTGTACTACTTTTTCAGGTTTCCTTGTCATCCCTGTGACTGAGAAGAAAAGTCCATTTAGTTAGTTGGGGAGCTTAGAATTTTGTTTTTGTTTTACAACATGTATCCAAATGAGTACGCCCACTTCTCTTTTATATATAAATGCATAGTACCCAATATTGGAAAGCTAGTAAAGTCTGCCACTAGGTAAGATCTGGACAGTATTAACTTTCAAAGCACTAGCTTTGCTACAGAAATGGAAAATACTGCTCAAAGATTGCAGAAACATATATTATATGCACACAAAATGAAGTTTTCTAAAGCAATAGGCATGCCATAAGAAATGGATTTATGGACAGTGCATTAAACTATGAAATCATTTTTGACAGAAATATAAATCAACTTAAGAAAGCCCGAAGTTCATGAATCAAATAAGGAGAGGGCTTTTGAGAAAGCATCAAGACTAGATAAGTACTAAAAGTACCGAGGTTAACTGTATAAACATTATGAAAACAAAATTTAGCCAAGGGAATAGAAGGGAAGTAGCAAAAATACTTCAAAGCATGCCTTATTTTCATGAAAAAACAATGCTATGATTAGCATCAGTTTTCTACCCTCGAGGTACTTTTTTTTTTTTTTCTTTTGCGGAATTCTTTGTACATTATTCATATTCCTAACCAAAAGAGTTAAGCTGGCTTCAAACTGATTGGTAGTTATAAGGCAACCACATTGTTTTGATGCTGCTTTTATGTTCATTTCAATAAAATTGCCTAAAAGGAACATGAACAGCCAATGCACAAAAGAAATACAAATAAAAAATACAGGCATAAACAACTGTTTAAGCTTACTAGTAATCAACAAAGTGGGATTAAAACAACAATGGGATACTATTTTTATACACCAATTAAGATTTTAAAAATAAAAATGCTAAAATTTGCTGAGAATGACAAGCAGTTTAATAAGATATTGGTGTAAATAAAAATAGGTACACATTTTCTGAAACTCTATTTGGCATGTATATAAGAATTTTAAAATGTTTGTACTCTTCAATCCAGCATTTCCGGCTCCAAGAAACAGTCTGAAAGAAATAATAAGAAATAGTAAAAACATTTGAAAATTATAATATATAAAGTATACATAATGTATAAATTATATATACATTTGTTCACTTCAATTATTTATTACAATGAATAACAGAAAATAACTTGAGTGTGCACCCATATGGGAAAGTTTAAATACATTTTGTTAAATGAATCAATGTCACATTATGTAGTTTTTCAAAGAGTATTTACAGGCTAAGGGACATGCATATAAGATAATGTTAAATTTAAAAAAAAAAAGATAATAGAACCTAAAGTTTTATATTCCAAGTTATTCCAATGTTCAGACATATGGGTGTGCATCTGATGTGTGTGTGTTTGTGTTTATGGAGCTGTGCATCTGTGTTTGCTACATTCACAGTTAACACATCAAGAAAACACTAAAAAAGAATATACCACATATGAACAAAGCTTATCTATGGGGTTGTAACAGTATTTGTATTTTAATAACATTTTGTCTTTCATATTCTTCACATTGTCTACATCAATTTATGATAAAATATATTTTTTTGAGAGGCTGAGGCAGATGGATCACAAGATCAGGAGATCGAGACCATCCTGGCTAACACGGTGAAACCCCATCGCTACTAAAAATACAAAAAATTAGCAGGGGTGGTGGTGGGTGCCTGTAGTCCCAGCTACTTGGGAGGCTGAGGCAAGGGAATGGCATGAACCTGGGAGGCGGAGCTTGCGGTGAGTGGAGATTGTACCACTGCACTCCAGCCTGGGCGACAGAGCAAGACTTCATCTCAAAAAAAAAAAAAATAAATAAAATATATATATATATATATATGTGTGTGTGTGTGTGTGTGTGTATATATATGTGTGTATATATATATGTATATTTTAAGTGGTCGAACAGATTGATATTGTAATTTCATGTAACAAACGTCTACTTTTATCTCCCAAATTAAAATGAAACCCAGTATTTTAAATGACAAATCATCAGGAATCTGAAAAAGTTCTAATTAAATGTTTCCTTCCTTTACTTTGGATCTCCCACCCCAAAATAAAGGTTGACAATTAACAGTTTTTCTCATAATTTTATAAGGATTTAAGTTTTATATTAGTTTCCCTAAGATAAAATATTAACATAGTCACATAAAGGTGTACAATTGAGTTGTTGTTGTTATATACTCTCATTTTTAGAAAGCACATCTTTTTGGAGTTAAGCTTCAAAATATGCATTTTGTAAATTTTAGATGTTATAAACCCTTTGAAACTATAAACGCTATATGTTTGTATAAGTTACATAGAAGCCAAATCATGTGACTTGTATCTATATTAAAAACAATAATTTGATTATTTCTTTTTATTTGAATCTCATCAATTGTTTACTTTTAAGGATAAAATATATAATTTTTTTCTGTAATATTTTAGAGATTAATTTACATGAATAACTATCTGAATTTATCCAAAACAGCAATTAAGATAAATACAAATAAAATTAATTTTAATCGAATTTTCTGATATAACAAAATCAAAAGAGTCCAATATTTTCTGTGGATAATGAGTTCAAAAGTTTACTTTTTTGTTTGTTTGTTTGTTTATTTGTAAGGAATTTGGTACCTATCTGCAGTTCAACCCATTTCAAAGTCACATTTAACTTTAGCTTGAGGCTATCACTATGTTTCAAAATTGTGCATTTTACAGGAATCTGTAAATCTGAGGTCTGTGAAAATCTGTGAAATGGTTAAAATCTCAGTCTAGACTCAAAATAATGTAGACTTGGTATTTGAAACTCAACTCTCCATTTAAAATGGTATAAACTTTCACAAGTTCGTAAACCTAAAATTCCAAATCTTCATCTACAAAACAGGACCAAAAATATACCTACTTCATTAGACTGTTGAAAGATATAGTGAGGTGATATATGTAAAGTTTTTATCCTTGTACTTAGAACTTCCCTAAGCACTCAATTAATTCTACCCATTATTGTATGTTGGGGGAAAAAAAAAAAACAACAACTCTGGAATCATTGGTGCCTAAATGCCTGGCATTACACTCAGAATGAGTTTCTTTCAAAAATGTTTCCTCTTAGCAAACACCTACCTAAACTTTGGTCCTTTCATACTACATATGAACATTTAATCACTCTCCTAGGATTAGCCGAACAACTCAAACACAGATCTGATCATTCAGGAGTCAAGTGTTCAATGAGTTCTACCTGTAAAACAAGAGAAATACATTTCAGTACCTTCCCACCTATTTAATTTTTTTCTCCAGACTTCTAAAATCTTATTTCAAATAGTAAACAAAACAAACAAATAAATGAGAAAAACAAGTCATTGTTGGGAGAGACGTCTGATTTTTTTTTTTTTTAATGTGGCACAGTAGCTTACTCTGATTTAATTTTTCTTAAATGCCGCCATCTAGTGTTCACTAATTTAGCTTTTATTACTTACCATAAAAAGATATTGTTAATGTGGAAGTAATGTTCCCCAGTTTCCCAGAGGCAAATAGCATCGAGTCAATTTGTTTCAAGTTTCTACGTCTTTCTAAAAACACTTCCTATATCTGAAATAACACAATAATGTTGAAATAAGAACAATCACAGTAGTAAGCTGAAGGACTATAAACATGGTTTACCTTGTGAAATACAGACATACTGTATTTTATTATAGTTCTAGTTCTCCTCTCTCTCTCTCCTCCCTATCTCTTTCTGTAAGAATTCTTTAGAAGTGCTTCTCTTATAAACTCATTGACAAAAAAAAAAAAAAAAAAAAAAAAAAAAGCCCAGT
The DNA here is from genome assembly GCF_037993035.2 of Macaca fascicularis. NCBI lineage: Eukaryota > Metazoa > Chordata > Mammalia > Primates > Cercopithecidae > Macaca > Macaca fascicularis. The sequence continues at coordinate 18,414,989 of NC_088379.1, read as the reverse complement.
TATAAGATGGGCAAAGGACCTGGATAAGCATTTCTCCAGAAAGACATACAAACAGCCAGCAGGTATATCAGAAGATGCTCAATACTGCTCATCATCAAGGAATGCAAATAAAAAACACAATAAAATATCACCAACCTCTTAGGATGCTATTATAAAAACAGACAAAAAAGATAACAGTTGTTGGTGGCTATGTGGAGAAAAAGGAACCTTTGTAGACTGTGGTGAGAATGTAAAACAGTGCAGTCTCTATGGAAACCAGTATGAAGGTTCCTCAAAAAATTAAAAATAGAACTAGGGTATGACCCAGGAATCCCAATCCCACTTCTGGGTAGATGTTCAAAAGAACTGAAATTAGGATCTCAAAGAGATATCTGCACTTCATGTCCATTGTAGCATTAAACAAAATAGCCAAGATAAACTGAAATGTTCACTGACAAATGAATAAAGAAAATATGGTATAAACACAAAATAAAATATTATGCAACCTTAAAAAAGACAGAAATCCTACCATTCACAACAAAATGGATGGACCTGAAAGACGTTCTGCTAAGTGAAATAAGTTAGCCTCAGAAGGACAAATACTGCATCTAAAATAGTCACACTGGCCAGGCGCAGTGGCTCACACCTGTAATCCTAGCACTTTGGAAGGCTGAGGCGGGTGGATCATTTGAGGTCAGGAGTTCGAAACCAGCCTAACCAACATGGCAAAACCTTGTTTCTACTAAAAATACAAAAAAATTAGCCAGGTGTGGTGATGGATACCCGTAATCCCAGCTAAATTAGCCAGGCGTGGTGGTGGATACCCATAATCCCAGCTACTTGGGAGGCTGAGGCAAGACAATCTCTTGAATCTGGGAGGTGGAGGTTGCGGTGAGCTGAGATTGAGCCACGGCACTCCAGCCTGGGCAACAGGGCGTGACTCCATCTCCAAATAATAATGGTAATAATAATAATGAAATACTCACACTTATAGAGGTAGACAATAGAATGGTGGTTACCAGGGAGTGAACGGAGGGGAATATGAGGAGCTGTTATTCAATGGGTATAAAGTTAAAGTTATATAAGTTCTAGAGATCTGCTGAACTACATAGTTCCTATATTAAACAATAAAGTATCATGCACTTAGAAATGGCTAAGAGGGTAAATCTCATGTTAAGTGTTCAATACAAACAAACCAATGAAAAGCAAAGCGACATAAGAAAACTTTTAGAGGTGATGGGTACGTTTGTCACCTTGATTGTGGTGAAGGTAACAGGAATATAAACATATGTCTAATTATATATTAATTATATGCAGTTTGGGTGTGCCGATTCTATTCCAGTAAAGCTGGGGGGAAAAAAGTTATCAGTTATGGTTGGACACTCTCTGTGAATTGTGCCAAACTCATTTAATTGCATAATTTCAAATGGCGAACTTTATGGTTTGTGAATTATATTAATAAATAAACTTATCCAAGTGAATAAAGAGAAAAATAACTATTTTGCTCTCCATTGCATCTCAGGCTTCTAGCATAGTGCTTGCCACATAGTTGAAGATCCATTAGATGGGTCTTGTTTAATAAAATACCTAATGTTTATATGCCAGGGTGTTCTAAGCCATTCTTTTTATGTTGTTTTTTGAGATGGAGTCTCGCTCTGTCACCCAGGCTGGAGTGCTGTGGCGCCATCTCGGCTCACTGCAAGCTCCGCCTCCCGGGTTCCCGCCATTCTCCTGCCTCAGCCTCCCAAGTAGCTGGGACTACAGGTGCCCGCCACCATGCCCGGCTAATTTTTTTGTATTTTTAGTAGAGACGGGGTTTCACCGTGTTAGTCAGGATGGTCTCGATCTCCTGCCCTTGTGATCCGCCCGTCTCGGCCTCCCAAAGTGCTGGGATTACAGGCTTGAGCCACTGCGCCCGGCCTTTTTTTTTTTTTTTTTTTTTTTTTGAGATAGAGTCTTGCTCTGTCAACCAGGCTGGAGTGCAATGGCACAATCACGGCTCACTGCAACCTCTGCCTCCCTGGTTCAAGTGATTCTCCTGCCTCAGCCTTCCCAGTGGCTGGGATTACAGGCGTGCCACCACTCCTGGCTAATTTTTGTATTTTTAATAGAGACAGGGTTTCACCATGTTGGTGAGGCTGGTCTCGAACTCCTGACCTCGTGATCCATGCGCCTCGGCCTCCCAAAGTACTGGTATTACAGGCGTGAGCCACCGCACCCGGCCTAAGCAATTGTTAAATGTTATCTCATTTAATTGATGAAAACTCTGAGGAAGGTTCTATAACTGTTTCCTTACAGATAAGAAAACTGCACTCTCGGAAAATTTGGTAAATTTCCCATGAATATACACTTGTTAAATGGTCAGGTCAAGATTTGAAGTCAGTAGTCTGACTCGAGTTCTCATTGTCAACCATTACCGGGGCTGACAATTATCAAAATTTCAAAAGTAAAACATCAAATTCACAAAAAAACTTTTGGATCCCAGAGTGCCTGCAACTCTGCACACATTGACTGAAAAAATGAGAATTAAGAAGTAAACATGTTTTGAATCATTTTTCCTCTTTAGAAGACAGCATCATTTCTAAAGAATTTAAAACGTGAAGCTGAACTGAAGGTAATTGAAACGTGTCATTACTGATCCATAAAATAAAAAACATACAATATCTTGCTCTGTCTCCAAAAAATAAATGCTTATTAATAAATTAACTGTTCAATTTAGCCTTTTTAAATTGAATTATTCCCTCCAACAAAAACTGAATGCAAAAATACGACAACTTAACTGCAGAGATGCTTTGCTTATTTAAATTGGTGATTTGGTAGTGTCTTTTTTTTTTTTTTTTTTTTTGACAGAGTTTCACTCTTGTTGCCCAGGCTGGAGTGCAAAGGGGAGGGATCTGGGCTCACTGCTACCTCCGCCTACCAGGTTCAAGTGATCCTCCTGCCTCAGCCTCCCTCATAGCTGGGATTACAGGTATGTGCTACCACACCTGGCTAATTTTGTATTTTCAGAAGAGATGCTGTTTCTCTATGTTGTTCAGGCTGGTCTTGAACTCCTGACCTCAGGTAATCTGCTTGTCTCGACCTCTCAAAGTGGTGGGATTACAGGTGTGAGCCACCGCGCCCGGCCAAACTGCCTTCTAAGCTTAGGACATTATTTCAAGTTGGAAACCTTTCATGAGGTTCATTGACAGGCCACACATTCATCAGTTTCATACCACGAACACCTACCCTAATGACAGAGGGAAAATTGTACATATTTTGTCCTAGAAATCAAGCAAATATTCATTGTTAGGTTACCAAACTCATTTCCAAAACAGAAGTCCCAGAGAATGGTGCAATGATACCAATCCCTTCTCACCAGGACACTGTCAGCAGGGTATACAATTTCCTATAGAATCGGGAGTATCTACAATATCATCACCTAACATAAATTTAAGTAATTGCCATGATTAATGATAGATTAGGGTTAGGTCTGTATTTTTTTAAAAAAGGAAAACATTTTATTTTAATATTTATTTGTGAACATGCTTATGAGAGTTATAATAAAAATGAGTTTAAATACCAGGGCTGAAAATTATATTAATAATTAGGAGTGTTCAAAAGCATTCTAAGGGTAATGTTGCATTATTTTGTGTTTAACTCAGAGAAATACAAAATGCTACAGTGTCCTTAAAAAAAGCCATGCAAAGCTTTATGAAAATGGTGGCTGTAGAATATTAGGAGCTTTGTTGAAATCCAAGTGCCATTTATAAATCCAAGACAAGAACCTAAAAATCCATCTCAATACAATGAACTTTTTGCTACATGGAAAAGTAGCATCCTTTCTAAACTATACTCAGAATAAAGTATTGCTGAAAACAAATATTGAAGGGACAGAAGTGATGGATTTAAAGTCATAGATCCTATCATCATAATGCAACACAGTTAAGTAGCCATAACTTATTTATCCATCATTCTTGGGATTCTTTATTCAACACGTATCGAGTAAGACCTCGCGATCTTACACAAATAGGCTAAAATCTAAACAGCAGCCGCCCCTTGTACCTTCTGCAGCTAAACGCACCGAATGTTAAAGCAGTATATGTGTGACAAGGCAGTAGGGTGACTATAGTCAGTGAGAACTTGTGTATTTTAAAATACCTTAAAAGAGTGTAATTGGATTGTTTGTAACTCAATAATGGAGAATGGGGTATCCATTCCCTCAATCAATAAATGTTTGAGAGGATGGATACCCCATTCTCCTTGATGTGCTTATTTTACATTGCATGCCTGTATCAAAACAGTTCATGTGCCCGGGAAATATATACACCTACTATGTACCAACAAAAATTTGAAAACATAATTTAAAACTTAAAAAAAAGGTGTCAGGGCTCTTTGTGTTTTTGTTCCTGTACTTATTTCTAGATCCATTAAAGCAATTTATTAGTCTGTTGTTGTTTATCTGTATATTTTCCTTAGTAAACTGTAACTCACTTTGGCCATAATAGATCCTTGAAACATGTTTATTAAAAAATAAGAACCTAATTCTTTGAGAAATAGTCTATTTCTTCCTCGCTGCCATCCTCTCTTTCTTCCATTCCATTAGGAAAACATCTATTGCCTCTAGTTCCTCCTATATATTTTTCAGAAAAGGAAATAAATATAAATAAAATAATATAAAAACTATTGGTCATTTTTTTCAGTGTAGAAATAAAACATATTTAAACGTGGCATGTGTTTAAGTCATTTACTCGATGCTACTGTCTTGAAAATGTGCTTAAGAAGAGCCTATTTTTGCTTCACTCTTACGGAGTTTAGGAACTAAATTACCCAAATATATTATATATATTCCCCTAAATTGTTCATGCAATAAACATTTTACATTTTTGTTTACCAAGTCTATAAATCTATATATTGCATATTATTTGTAGTGGAACAGATTCGGGAGACCTCATTTTGTAGTGTTACCAAACAATATTAAAAATATAAATGAAAATTCAAAATTAAACATTTTCTCTAAGGCAACTTCCAAGACCAAAGCAAAGATTTTGTATATTATAGTTCTCAGGCAATTTGCTAATTAAAACCTGCTACGAAAACAAGCATTTTTTAAATGTCTGTGGTTCTAATCTTTCATTTTATAATCTGAGGGAAACAATTTTAATAAGAATTACTGAGTACCTTTTAACATTCTCTTTAGGCATAAAGAAATGAAGAGATACCTGAAACAATACTTTAATATCTTATGTTTTTCCAAATATATTCAGAAAGCAAAATGTTTTTAAAGTCTAAGTTGTATTTGACATGGGTGGGATTTACAGTCATATGAAGTGCATAATTATAGAGGAATCACTACATAAAAATAATGCAGCTGGAGAGAGAATCAAATACAATGGAAGTAGGATATTCTATGGAATTTCAAGCATGATATCATTTGGGTTGAGTTTTTACCAAGCAAAATATTTTCAAGTTTATATTACTGCAGAATAAAATACCCATACTTAATATTATATGATGTATGTGGGTTTAAAAAAAACTTATGTCCACATAAAATTATTTATGTACACACATAAATACATATAGATATACACAAAAATATGTGTGTATATTTGTAATATTTTATTTATCTGATGCTCCATTTTATTTTATACCAAGGTCTGTTACATTTCCTACAGTGACATCACCATCCCCATTCCTGTAACATTCAGATGACTCTGAATAGAAATATTGAGATTCTAGAGGGAGCGAGTAAGTTCTATCTGGAGTTGGAGAACAAAGGTTAATACTGTGAGAAGCCGTATATACCCCCTCCTAACCATGCTGCATTCCTACTTTATTTATGTATTCAATAAATTGATTAGTGACCAGTACTTTTCCATACAGTACAAGTAGTAGAGTATGAATTCATGATAAAAATGTTTTGGCTTTTACTCTGAGTGAGACGACATGCCTTTGGAGGATTTTAAACAAAAGACTGACATGATTCGATTTCTGTTTTGAAAGGGTCACTGACTGCTGTGTGAAAAAGAGAATGTGGGCTCACCAGAATAAATGCAAGGACACTGGTTACGAGACCACTGAAATAATACAAGCAAATGTGATACTGCCCTGAAATAAGATGGTAGTAACTATAGCTGACAGTTCTATTTCTAAAAAGGAATACTTTTAACTAACCTATAATTACTTACTTAGTTAAAACCATACAAAGTATTCGATCAACCAGCCCTGAAGTCAAAACATGACAACGTAATCTTAATAAAAGAAAACTAGTGAGCAATAAAACTCATTTATTATTTTAAATACAAATACAAGTTGAGTCCTCATGTCCTTGAAATAATAGGAAAACAATAAAAATGTAGAAAATTATCCTGATGTACAAAGTGCTCAATTTTAGGGTATTAATCCCTGTAATTCACTACTTCAGTTACAAGAAAAAAAATACATCTAGTTGAATGCATAAAATATTTGATGAAGCATATCATCCATTCCTCAATAATATAAAATTTAGTAAAATAAGAAAAAAATTATATTTCCTCATTCAAAAGAAGATAATCAATTTAAAATCTTTAAAACTAAGATAATTATGTCATGCTATAAAGATACATTATTCTCATACTCAAGGATAAAAGGATACTCATCGTCATTACTAGTATTTGACTGTTTTGTGAACTTGTAGTTAATACTTCAAAATTAGAATGTAAGTAGAGGAATATGCTTGCCATATATCACAAGCTTCTTAAGAAATAGAAATTACGGCAAATTAATAATTGATAGAAAATATTTGCAAATTTACAAATTAATTACTCAGTGTATTATTCCAGCCTGATGCTGCTATGAGCAAATACTTGAGACAGGGTAATTTATAGAGAAAAGAGGTTTAATTGACTCAGTTCCGCATGGCTGGGGAGGCCTCAGGAAACTTACAATCATGATGGAAGGCACCTTTTTGCGGAGAGACAGAAGAGAGAATGAGAGCAGAGTGAAGGGGGAAGCCCCTTATAAAACCATGAGCTCTTACTCACTATCAATAGAACAGCATGGGAGAAATCACCCCCATGATTCAGTTATCTCCACATGGCCCCACCATTGACATTTGGGGATTATTACAATTCAAGGTGAGATTTGATGGGAACACAGAGCCAAATCAAATTACATAGTTACAATAACATATAAATTAGAAAATGAATAATTGTTTAATAATATGAAAATTACTAAACTTCTGTATCAGACAAATGAAAGTTTAGAAATTATATAGCATATTTCACTACTGATATTGACAGTTTTTTAAAATGGTAACAATATATAGCAGTTTAAGGCAATTCATGTTGTCAGACATTGTTGATGGCAGTAATTGTTATTTAACATTTCCAGTTGTCAGTTTGGAAGTATATGAAAGGTCTCAACTCTTGCATTTCTTTTACCTATTAATTTAATTTCTACATAACTCTCATTTAAAAAATTAGTTATAGGTGCAATCAAAGATATAGGCATAAGAATCTTCTTCACATTATTTATTATGACAAAGCAAATCTCTTTAGACAAAAGAAAATATAAATGTTTTAAAAAGGAAAATAGCTAATACGTTATGACAGACCAAGGTGATGGAATATCATACAGTCATTTAACAATTAAACAAGGGAAAATTTTAATAAACTGGACATTTTCATGATATACTAAGTTTAATTAAACTGATTTCAAGACAATGTGTACAGTACAAAATAAATTTTTAAAACCTATCTTTTATACTAACAGTTGAAAAACTTGTAAGCAGATATTCTGAAATGTTACCATTGGTTATCTCTAGGTGGTAAGACCCTACTATGTTTTCACTTTTCTTTGCTCTTTATACTTTTTAAAAATTTGACAAAATACATGTATTACTTAATAACCAGATGTAAACAAGACATACAATTTATTTTAAAAAATCCAATTGAAGTTGTTTTTAATGCCAAAGGAGAAAGGAGGCAAAACAGTATTGATTAGGGACCTAATATTTATTTAGAAAGGCTTATGGCACATTCATTCTTACAGTAAGCACAGATTGACTCTCTGTTCCATTTTTTCTCCCCATAAGCTAGACACAAGGCATTTAAAGATGAGTTAGTCACAATCACTTTCACATAAATCTCATAGACAAATGAAGAAACCTGACAGATGCAATGTCGATATAATTGCAATGAATTGGGTCTTAATGTGGTATTAAAGGAGCTAAAGAAGGAGTGAGGCTGCCTAGGGGATTAGGAGTGTATTACACCATTTTTATATTGCTATGAAGAAATACCTAAGACTGGGTAATTTATAAAGAAAAAGAGGTTTAATGGGATCACAGTTCCACATGGCTGGGGAGGTCTCATGATCATGATCATGGTGGAAGGCAAAAGAGGAGCACAGGCACGTTTTACATGGCAGCAGGCAAGAGAACATGTGCAGGGATACTGACCTTTATAAAACCATCATATCTTGTGAGAACAACTCACTTACTATCACAGGAAGGGCATGGAGGTAACTGCCCCTGTCATTCAATTACCTCCCACTGGGTCCCTCCCATAACACATGGGGATTATGGGAACTACAGTTCAAGATGAGGTTTGGGTGGAAACACAGTAAAACCATATCAAGGAGGGTTTTTTTCTCTTTAAAAAAAAAAAAAAAAAAAAAAAAAAAAAACATGTTTTTTAGAACAATGACCTTCAAATTAATAATTTTTTATAAACAAAAACTTCTCACATAGAAATCAAAGACCAAGTCATTCCAGGATGAGAGCATAGCATGAGAAAAAATGTAGGAAAACATAATTTGAAGCATATTATTGTTAATTGTTACTACCCTATCATATTTGTTTATAAATGTTCTTAGGACAACCAAAATTCTGAATACAAAAATGTTTGAAAGAAGTTCTTCATAATTCCTATAGAACTTTTATATGGTGACTTACAAATAAGACCCTTAATGATATGGTCCCTTCCTAACACTCTTTCATGACTTCAACCTGCCCAGTATTAACATCAACCATAGTATACTACTACTCCATGTCTCCCAAATACGGCATTGTAGTTCATTCTCAATACCTTCTGTATCCTATTCTCTTCAAAAATAGTCCTAGAAACCACAGACTTTATAACATACCAACATTTTGTATTCTCTTGGCATCATAGGCATAACTCATTAAAAATATTTTGTCCTATATAATTTTTGAATGATCATATCTTATTCAATTAGTCTAACATCCAGCATCCAACACAGAACCTGATGCCTTATAAACACACATGAAGAATTCATTGAATAAATGAATTAATAAATGAATGAATGGTAAGTCTTACCACTCTTAAACTACAGAATTCAGTAGACAATTTCTGATTTCAGCATGACATTATTTCTAAAGACAAATCAGGTTAAAGTGACCACCAGGTTGTATCTATTAAGAAATAAACCAGAAATCAGATTGAAACAGCACAATTTATAAGCCCCAAATAATCTAAATTAACCAAATTGAACCACATTTCTAAGGCTAAACAAACAAAAAATTTTAAAAAATTGGTTCAAATTGAAATCTGGTCTTTTCATTTCAAAAAAGATTTTACTGAACAGAAACAGCACAACCTAATAGCCTCAAAATAGTTTATGTCAATTAGAACTCTAGTAAGTTAATCATGGCAGTACTGTACAAAAGTCAGTGTTATGTTTGGTGCTCTCTCTGGCATTAAAAATAAAAATAGAATGACTAGTAATTTCATTGAAATCCAGGCTCCACAGGCCATATGAATATCAACCAAAGAATGAAGAGTTTTCTCCCAAAGGGTATGAGATGCTGGGTGGCCCAAGAGTTTATCCAGCTACTGAATTCTTTTCTTACATATACAGCCATCTTGTATCTTGTAACTGGAGTCCTCAAAAAAAAAAAAAAAAAAAAAGGTATGTTAAGGGAAAAGCTTGCCCTAGAGACATTCCTTATTTGCATGGTTGAAAAACATTCCTTTTTTTTTTTTTTATACTTTAAGTTCCAGGGTACATGTGCATAACGTGCAGGTTTGTTACATATGTATACTTGTGCCATGTTGGTGTGCTGCACCCATCAACTCATCAGCCCCCATCCAGCTGCACCCATCAACTCGTCAGCCCCCATCCATTCGTCATTTACATCAGGTATAACTCCCAATGCAATCCCTCCCCCCTCCTGCCTCCCCATGGTAGGCCCCGGTGGAGCACCAGAAGCATTTGGGCCACAGAGTGGAGGTTGAATATTTTTTGTTATCTTTTCTTGGTATATGAGAAGTTTTATCATATTCTGAAGGGTCATAAGGCTTGTCAGCAAATGAGTTAAGCGGACTGCACAGACAGACACTGCTAGGAGGCTGTGTGCAAAAGACAGAACTGGCTCTTTCATAAGCCTAGGAACTGCTTTATAAACTGTTTGGCATTTGGAAGTGTGCACTTTGCATATGTATATTTCCAATGATGCTGACCACAGAGTTTTAGACAGAGCAGTGAGTCAATAAATGTTGAATAAATAAGTAAATGAGTGAATGGATAAATTACGTTTTATGAAACATAGTTTGATAAAAGGTTGTTGGTGAGCTATTTCTAATCAGTAATCCATGTAAAAGCCTGCTGGCAAAAACTTGCAGTCCTAAGCAAAAGTTGTATATGGACCTATTCTTTATTCCATAAACTATATATATATGGATATAGATTTGGCTGTTTGTTCTCAGATTTATGCATATATGCATTCTGCTTAAATATATGGACCTAAAGATATGTATATATGTATATATGCACACACACATATTTTTTGCATATATATATATATATGCCCCCAAAACAACAAATGAATGTCTTTAAAAAAACTAAATACCTTAAAGTATTTTACTTTAGTCTATTAAACTAAATAAATGTTTAAATAAAAGATAAACATTTATTGAGTTTAAAATGTTTATCTTTTCTAGTGAGAATATGAGTATTTTAAATTTCTTAATTTGGTTGTCTTTATTTTCTAACTGTTCAATAATAAAGATATATTATTTCTCTAGTCACAAAAAAAGATTTAGCCGAAGGTACTTGTAAAGATATAGAGAAGAGAGAGACTAGAATTTCTCTTTCTACTGTAAAATTAAAGGTTATTCACTAGATTGAATATGTGAAGACAGAAGTCTGGTTCAATAATTGCTTACTTCTTTGTTCTATTTTGCTTTGAGTATCCACTCTGGGTGAAACTGTGTAGATGCTGCTTCTCAAAGGACAGCTGTAGACATGAATGGAAATTATCTTTGCCTCATGATTTTAAACAAAGGTTGAATCACAAACATATAGAATTATTCTTTTGTTAACAAGAAAATCTATTACATTGGAAGCCTCTGTTGTAACAATATTCTGATTAACTGAGGCTCTACCATACTTGTGGGTAATTTTATATATGGCCTCTTGAGTCAGTCTCCTCGCTTTCTCCCGGGATTGCTCTTGGTAACAGGCAGACAACTAGAAAAGGCGGCCATATCCCCCTTCCAGAGGAGAAAGGATTTGTGATGAACTCAATGGAACCTTTGGCAGGAACATTAAAAAAGACCTTGGTGTCTCTGACTGCCAGATTAAACAGAGTAAAGGATGTCGTTTATTTTACTTAAGTCAGCTCAGTTGATTCATAATACTAGTGGTAAAAGCATCTTAGAGGAACAGGTCAGGGATCACTAATCCTTTCTTAGTGGCTTTCTTATCTCATTAGATTTAAGCTAAAGGAAAAACAAAAGAATCCAATAAGCAGCCAAGATGCTTACAGAGAATTAAAATGCTTTCTGAGATTATTTGTGACTGAACACAGTTTCAATCTTAACTTAAAATAACAAGCAACTTTCCTTGCATTAAGTTCAATAAAAGAATACTATCTGTGTATTGAAATGCAAAATATCTGGCATTTATAACTATCTTTGCATCTACTGAAATCATCTCCTAGTTGGTCTCTCAGTCTCCCAGTCCTTATTGCTATATTTTCTCTTTCACTTGGCCACTGAATACTGCTCACCGCCTCTTCTGGTTGCCCACTACTTACAGACATGGGCCTCCATGTGTGATATCTAAAAGCCCAGGCTCAGAATTTTCTGGGGTGCAAAGTAAATAACTCTGGGGTTAATCACAGCAATCCTGATGTTTTATTTGCACGATAACTGTTTAGAACCACTGGCTTCAAAACTACTATATAAATCTTTTCATGTGGCATTTCATGCCTCTGAAATCTGTCTCTGATTTGGTTTCTGGTCATTTCCAAGTATTTATCTCCATTTGTATAAATTAGCCAGATTCTCTCCTGCTTCACGATCTCACTACAGCCTCCCAGTCTTAAGTTTCTCATTGTACTGACTTCTCGGCCTGTATTGTTCACTTTCTTGCTACTGTTGGAAAATGTTGGATTCATCCTTTAATGCTGTCTGCTAGACCACATCAGACATTTCTATTACCCAGCATCTATCACTCTGGAACCAGAGAGAGAAGATTTTGATCCACTTGGCTGCACTCGGGTACACAGTGTTTAGTGAATATGAGTATTAAGGTCATATGCTAACGCTTATCCTGAACCAGTGTATTTATAAATATTTTATTCCTTAAACTTAACAATAATTGATGATTATTCCAGCCTCTTCATACATACCTGTAGAGCCAGCATAACAGAGCAAAAAGACAATATAAAAGAAAAAAAAATGATGGGCTTTGGAGTTCAATAGTTCTGAACTTGATGAGCAGTACTGCTATCTAACAGCTAGAGCTTAACTTTTTTACTTCAGTTTACTTTTTTATTAATGAGCATAATATCTCAGGGTGGTTATGCATATTAATAAAAAATTACAGAATTCTGATTTTTCTTTGAAATATGTCTCTACGTTATAATTTCTCACAGGATAGTGTAATTCCCTGCTCTGAGTTGATATTTAGTAAATGTTAAACTTCTTTTAATAAATAGATACAATTATTTAAATGCCAGATAAAATTCCCTTAGAATCCTCTACTTTATTGTCACATTATCATCTGTTTCGGTCTAAGTTTCACTCCCAGAAAATTCATATGTGAATATAATAATCCCCAGTACCTCAGAATGTGACTATATTTGGAGAGAGGGTGTTTAAAGAGGTGATTAAGTTCAAATGGGAATGGGACGGAATCCAATCTTATGGTATCTTTATAAGAATAGGTGAAGACACAGACACATAAAGGAGAGACTGTGTGAAAAACCAGGAGAATTTAACAATTTACAAAGTGAGAAGAGAAGCCTTGAAAGAAACCAACCCTTCTGACACTTTGAGCTCGTATTTCTAGCCTCCAGGAATGTGAAAAAATAAATTTCTGTTGTTTAAGTCACTGAGTCTGTGGCACTTTGTTATAGCATCGCTAGCAAAAAAATGTACCAGTCCTTTACATAACGGATAAAATGGGTACACTTGAAATGTAGACTAATTTGTTTGTGCTTAGGGTGTCTGTGTTCATTTGTTTGGAAAAAAAGTCAGAGATCATTACAAAATAATACCTAATTGTACTTTTTGATTTGTATTTCTCTGATGATCAATTATGTTGAGTGCCTTTCCATATGCCTATTTGTCATTTGTATATCTTCTGTTGAGAAATGTTTATTCAGATCTTTTGCTCATTTTTAAATCAGATTATTAAATGTTTTCCTGTAGAGTTGTTTAAGTTCCTTATATATTCTGGTTATTAATTTCTGTCATATGATAATTTGCAAATATAATCTCCCATTCACTGGATTGTCTTCTCACTTCATTGATTGTTTCCTTTAGGAACTAGGATTTTAACTCAAGATCTATATGCTTCTTTCAGTGCTATGGCTGCTAGACCATACTGCAGGTTACTATTTGATATGGTTTGGATTTGTGTCCCTGCCCAAATCTCACATAAAATTGTAACCCCCAGTGTTGGAGGAGGCCTAGTGGGAGGTGATTGGATTGTGCAGGTAGATTTCCCCTTTGATCTTTTCATAATAATGAGTGAGCTCTCATGAGATCTGATTGTTTAAGAGTGTGTAACATCTCCCCCTTCAATCTCTTTCTCCTGCTCCAGCCGCATAAGACTTGCCTCCTTCTTCTTTGCCTTTTGCCGTGATTGAACGTTTCCTGAGGCCTCCCAGCCATGCTTCCTGTATGACCTGCAGAACCATGAGCCAATTAATTTTCTTTTCTTTATAAATTACCCAGTCTCAGGTAGTTCTTTCTAGCAATGCGAGAATGGACTAATACACTACTGCTTAACACTGGTTCCTTTGAGAACAAAGGACAAATTTTAAACTACAGGGTCATGCAAGTTCAGGCTGTTTGGGAGGGAAATAGTTGGTGAGTGAGAGTATTAAAAATCAAAGAAGATACATAAAATTATCTGTAGAAATTATTATACAATTTTGCTAAGATTCTGCCTGTCATAGTTTTGAAGAACAGTTCAAGCAAGTCCCATTTTATAAATGAAGACAAAAATTCCGAATGTTACTCATTCAAAGTCATAGTCATAACTGGAATTTGAAAGTAGCTCTGTTGGACTACAATATTTATACATTTCCATTAAAATATATTAATTTCTCTTTGTTTTTTTCCCTAAATGTCTTATCTTACTCTTCTTAACTATTACAAGTAAGACACTTGAAGCAAAAGTGACCACCATTATGGAAAAATTCTCATGCCAGAAAAGTGCTAACAAAAGAACTAGAAATAATCCCTTGCATATTATTATCTTTATAAACCCCACCCTCTCAATATGGCTGAAGATCATAGTGTGAAACAAAAAGCAAGATAATCAATAACATAATAAATAAATAAAAATAAGATGCAACATTTATGTTACGCTTACTGTACATGAGATGAAAATCATGAAATGCTTACTAAAAGACAAAAATGCTTTGAGGTAGATATTATTAACTCAAAATGCGGAAACTGGGGCAACGAGAGATGAAAGAACTTGTCCAAGGTCATATAGCTAGTACATGGCAAAACTGAATTTGGAACCTAGGCATCCAGGCTCCAGTGTCTGCCACTACGCTATTTTATATTTCAATTTAAAACACTTAAAATTATGATCTAAGATAATACAATATTTTACATTGGCTGTTCTATATTAGATAGCTATCTAAATATATCCATTGTAAAACTATCTCAATACATCCATTCACTGACTTATGGCAAAAACATATTTACTGAGTACCTATTATGTGCTTGGCATTGAGGTATATGTCAAACTTCGTTCTTGTTCTGGATACATAAGTTTTGCTGATGGAAAACAAGCATTAAGCAAATAAATGCATGCTTACTTAAACATAACAAATGCTGTACTGAAACTGTACAGGATACTATAAAATAACAGGAGAAACAAATATTTATTTTAATGATGAAACTGTCCTTGTTCATCAGTTAATATACATAATATGATTTTTAAATTAGCATTCTGCTCAATATATGTGCAATTGATCATTTTAGTTTTCTCGTCTTGCACTTACTACATATTTAAGTGAAAGCATGAATCCTGTTTAAACCATGGTACCAAGGATCTACATTTTTGTTCACTTGGTAATAATGTCCTTATTCATCTTATAACAGTGCTTTGGGCAGAACTCTGCTAAGAGCTATAAAAATTTCATCAAAGACTTCATTTCGGGTAGGGCACTCAGATGTTCATTTGTTTAACAAGAGAAAGACTGGAATATTTTTCCCTGCTTATTTATATCAAAAGAACATCGGGGGAAATTATCCCCTGGTCTTCAATGCTGTGCCCGGTATATAAGAATTACATATCAAAACTTGGCCAAGTTTGGGAATGAGGAACAAAATCAGTCTGTGTGTACCTGTGCGTATGTGTGTATGTGTGTGTGTGTGTATGTGTGTGTATATGACTTGGTTATGAAATGCTTTATTAAATCCTCCAACTCAACAGTGAAGTTCCACCTTTTAAGTTCAAAATAGCACAGAGGCCCATGTGGTACCATGGAAAGATTAAGGCATTTGAAATCTTTCAGAACCGAATTCAGAGCCAAGTTTTGATTCTTATTAAATGCAACTGTAAGCAAATTAATTTATGTGAGGCTCCATATCTATTTATCTACATACCTGCCCATCCGTCTATCTGTATGTGGTAAAGACAATTAATATAGGTACCTTTTAATGTCAGCTGAGCATTCAACAGGTAATTTATCTTAAGCATCTACAAAATTCCTGGGCTATTTGAGTACCCAGTCTGACAAGATTATTATTAAAGCTAAACTCCTCAAACATATATAAATTACAGACATCAGTGAAATCAAAGGCAATATGGAGAGGCAACTAATGCTGGAGGGTTTTGGGATTTTCTTCTAGAATTGAATTTCTTACGTAGTAAAGATGCAGAGGATAGCAGATGTTCATTTCTGAATTTTATAAGCTTTAAACCATTGACAATAATGCCTCATTGAGCATTAAAAATATTGAGAGTAATCAAGATGCCGGAGATAGTCTATTACAGTTAAATTAGTATCAGAATTATTTGAGACTTTGTAAAGACATCCAACTGTGCTCTCCAAATGTGGACAGAGAATATCCAATTTAGAGAACATAACAAGAACAGCAAAATTCACAGAAACTATCCAAATTCTTAATATTTACCAGAAATGTCAAATGTGACAGATTGATAGGGCAATTTTGAATAAAATGACAAGATCCAACATAACAAAAGTATATAACTATGGGTAACTGATGAATTTATTCATAATGCAACACTATATAAAGGAATATTTGTAAAGGTCTCTGTGATAATCACAGATCTCTTAACATGTAAATCCATGGAAAGTTAAACTTATGGACAGTTCTGTGTTTATTTAATCTGACAGGAAATACATATGTATATAGAATCTTCTCACCATGTTAATATTGGTTTCCCAAAAACTGAAAAATCATTCTTACTCATTTTCATGTTCATTCATCCATCCATTCATTCAACACTTACAGAGCAGGATCATAGGCATCAGTATTATGGAGATGACTAAGAAAACCTTACACACTCTTGCTGCTCATCATCTTCGGGGTGTTTCATGGAGAGACTCAGAATTACAGTAAAAAGTAGGAATAAGGAAGATGGAATCACTAATGCATCATAAATGAATCACAGGGGAATTCTCATAGGAATTACTCTATGAGTTGAACCTTAAGAGAAGTTTGCCTGCTAGAGAGAGAGAGAAGACCAACAAAGATAGTACAGGCAGCAATAATAATAATAATAATAATAATAATAATAACAACAACAGAGCATACATTAAAGCAAGGAGGAGAGGTGCATTCTTAGTGCATAAGTATAGCACAGTGTATCTGGTAGTGTAGATTTCTCACAGCAGGTTTGGACCTTACTGTGATGGTCCTTTGTATGCCAGACCAAGAGGTAGTATCCTGTCGTGTTATCCTGTCTCATAACTACAGGTCCCCCTTTCTGACTGTCTCCACACTACCCTTTGAGCACTTCTATGCGCCAACCATTGTGCTAAAAATATATTGACTTATGTAACGCTGGCAACAACAGTAAAGACGAGTACCAATATTAACCCTTACAGGAACAAGAATTTGAGGCTTAACAAGACTATGTAACTAGGGTTGAATTCAAACATTCTAATTACAGAGCTCACACTCACAACCTGCAGGTTATATATGTTTCCAATATTATTGTTGGAATGAAAGAAAAAAAGTTAATAAAAACAGAGAAAAAGATAAAAGCAATGCCATCAATGGAATTTTACCCATAATTGGGCACTTGGAATTGAATTATAGACATGAATTATTTAACTTACAAAGAAGTTATAGACCACAAGGGGAAAAGATTATAAGCTCACCATGTGGGAGCTGACAAAAACACACAGGAGTAAAATGAAAAAGGGTTTTGTGAATGACAAATATTCTGAATTAATTAATGAAACACTGTCAAGTTCTGAATCGATGTCTGTGAGAGTGATGATATCAGTAAGAAGTGGATTCCCTGATCTAACTTGGAAAAGTGTAATTGCATGTTTTTTAAGACCTATAAAAATATCATTTTCAATAAGTGGCTACTCATTTGTCTTAAAGAGACAGATTTAGTATGTCTATTTTTTCAGAAATACCTGCTAGTCAGCACACCATTGAATGCCACTTGTTGTGTGTATTAGTTTGTCTGCTTAACAATTTTAAATATTTATAGACTGTGTGTATCAGCTGTGACCAATTTAGAATTATCTAGATTTGGCTTTGAATTGTGGGTTGGGCTTAAGTCTGTTGCATGTGTTTTCCAACTTATTTATCTTTAGTCAGTAGTTATTCATGTCATGTTCATTTTATAGAAGATCATAGGAACTTAAGAAAGCAAGGCAAGCCATTTCCACATATTTAAGTCCACATCATATTTATTAATATTTTATTAAGCAGAAAAGGTCACAAAACCAAGATAGAAATCATGGCACTGGACGAATGTACTCCACCCACAGTGAAAGACACACAAAGGTACATAGCAAAGTACATGGGTATAATTAGTCTACCACAATGCCAAAACAAATTCAGCAAATTAAAGCATGTAAGATTTATAAGTGAAAAAAAATACATATTATATTTTGAAGATTGATAATCCTAATTTTTGACCATGAGATGATAAGCAATTTTTTCCATTTCTAAATATCACTTTATAGTCATTTTCTATGATATGGCAAAGTAGATTATTAAAATATAATAATATGAAAAATAAAATATTCTGTAAATTTATTGAACTAAAGGTAATTTTACTGTGACACATCTCAGTGTGCTGAAAGCAAATGAAAAATTGTGATGGTCTTAAACTGTGAGATTTCTGGTGAATACTCCATCTTTACCTTGGGCAACATCACCATACCACAAATAATATTTTTCTTTTAGACATATAAACCTGATAGGAAAACTAGGGTGAAAATATAAATAGTCATAAAAATCATAAAGATCACAATAATTTTTCTATGAATCATTTTGTGAATACCATTTGGTAGACTGCTTTATATAGTAATAATTAAAATCCTAGACTCTGTAAATGAGTTATTATTATTATTATTTATTTTAATTTCCAGGATACATGTGCAGCATGTGCAGGTTTGTTACACAGGTAAACATGTACTATGGTGGTTTGCTTCATATATCAACCAATCACCTAGGTATTCAGCCCAGCATGAATCAGCTATTTTTCCTCATGCTTTCCCTCCCTCCACCACTCCTCCCCACCTGACCGAAGGCCCCAGTATGTGTTGTTTCCCTCAAGGTGTCAATGTGTTCTCATTGTTCAGCTCCCACTTTCTAGTGAGAGCAGGTGGTGTTTGGGTTTTCTGTTCCTGTGTTACTTTGCTGAGGATAATGGCTTCCAGCTCCATCCATACCCCTGCAAAGAAGATGATCTCATTCTTTCTTATGTCTGCATAGTATTTCATTGTGCATATGTACCACATTTTCTTTATCCAGTCTATCATTGGCGGGCATTTGAGTTGATTCCATGTCTTTGCTACTGTGAATAGTGATGCAATGTACATATGGATGCATGTATTTTTATAATAGAATGATTTATATTCCTTTGGGTATATACCCAGTAATGGTATTGCTGGGTCAAATGGTATTTCTGTTTCTATATCTTTGAGGAATCACGGCACTATCTTCCACAATGGTTGAACTAATTTACATTCCCCCCAACAGTGTAAAAGCATTCCTATTTCTCTACAGTCTTGCCAGCATCTGTTGTTTCTTGACCTTTTAATAATTGCCATTCTGACCGTGTGAGATGCTATCTCATAGTGGTTTTGATTTGCATTTCTCTAATGATTAGTGATGTTGAGCTTTTTTTCATATGTTTGTTAGGTGCAAAAATCTCTTCTTTTGAGAAGCATCTGTTCATGTCCTTTGCCCACTTTTTAATGGGGTTGTTTGTATTTTTCTTGTAAATTTGTTTAAGTTCCTTGTAGATTCTGGATATTAGACTTTTGTCAGATGTGTAGATTGCAAAAATTTTCTCCAATTTGTAGGTTGCCTGTTCATTCTGATGATAGTATCTTTTGCTGTGGAGAAATGCTTTAGTTTAATTAGATCCCAATTGTCAATTTTGGCTTTTATTGCAATTGCTTTTTATGTTTTAGTTATGAAATCTTTGCTTACCATGTCCTGAATGGTATTGCCTAGATTTTCTTCTAGAGTTTTTATAGTTTGAGGTTATACATTTAAGTCTATAATCCACCTTGAGTTAATCTTAGCATAAGGTGTAAGGAAGGGGTCCAGTTTCAATTTTTTGCATATGGCTAGCCAGTTCTCCCGTCACCATTTATTAAATAGGAAACAGTTTCTCCATAACTTTTTTGTCAGGTTGGTCAAAGATCAGGTGGTTATAGATGTGGGGTCTTATTTCTGAGTTCTCTATTCTGTTGCATTGGGCTATGTGTCTGTTCTTCTACCAGTGCCATGCTGTTTTGGTTACTGTAGCCTTGTAGTGTAGTTTGAAGTCAGGAAGTGTGATGTCTCCAGCTTTGTTCTTTTTGCTTAGGATTGTCTTGGATATACGGGCTCTTTTTTTGTTCCATATGAATTTTAAAGTAGTTTTTTTCTAATTCTGTGGAGAATGTCAATGGTAGTTTAATGGAAATAGCATTGAATCTATACATCACTTTGGGCAGTATGGCCATTTTCATAATGATTCTTCCTATCTGTGAGCATGTAATGTTTTTCCATTTGTTTGTGTCCTCTCTGATTGCCTTGAGCAGTGGTTTGTAGTTCTCCTTGAAGAGGTCCTTTACTTCCCTTGTTAGCTCTATTCCAATGTATTTATTTTCCTTGTAGCAATTTTGAATGGGAGTTGTTTAATAACTTTGAGTTTCATTTTTTTCTATAAAATGGGAATACTAATATCTACCTCTTAGGATTGTTGTATAGATTAAATGAGGTAATTTCTATAGCAGACACATCACAGTGCCTAAAATGTAGAAACACAACTACTATAATTATTTTTATTATAATACTTAATGTTTTCAGAACCTCAATTTTCTCATCTGTGCCATAATTGCTGTAGTACCTAGTTGAGAGCATTTCAAGGACTGTGTGAGCATTTTTTATGTGTATCAAGAAGCCAGGGCTTTCAGATTTCTTTAATCCAATAATCTGAAAGAGAAGCCAGCAACATTCATTGAAGCACAATAGAAAAAACTATTGTAAACCTAGTAAATATAATTGAAAATAAAAATAATAAAGTCAGAACAATTATGCCAGAAACTGTAGTCTGACTGGAGAGACGGGAGACAGGTAGTTGAAGGAAATGAGGGCAAGTATTGGAGTAGGCAATACAGTGAAAAGTAGGAGTTTCATAAAGAAAGGAAGCTGTATTTGTAGATGAAGATGGAAATCAACTTGATTCATTTGGAAATACTGGTAGGATTTTGGCAGCATGTTTTGAATAGTTGGCAAAAATATTAAAGTACGTTTTTTCAAAGAAAACTGAATAAATTACTGAAAGTTCCAGGTTCCAATATCATCTTCCAAAGAAAAATAGATATAAGGCTATTACTTTTTTCTCCTGAATCCATAGTCTTTGAAATCTCTTCTAATGTTATATTTTAAACTTGCTGATGTCATATTTGAAACTTTCTACGAACCCATTTAAAACTATATAAATACATATATGTGCATTCTAGATATATATATATCTGCCATCATTTCTTCCACAGATGAATCATCTTAAATAGAACATTTACTTTGTAATGACTGTTTTACAATTGACTAGTAAATTGAATTTCCTAGGTTTACAATATGCTCTAGCACCATCACTTTTGAATTTTGAAGAAGGTATCAACCTTTGCAAGTTCAAATTCTATTTAACAATAGCAAAGCATGATATTCTGTTACCTAAAGTAAATATTTTGTATTTGTTTTTGTTCTCTCTTTTAAAAATAATAAATAAATATAAAGGGCTTCCAGTAAATGGAGACATAAAAAAAACTCATAAATATCCTTTAATAAGTAAATCAAAGTCATAACGTGTAGTTTTGCTTTGAAAATGACGTAGAATAAGCAACTGCTGGAAATATTTAGCATGTGAGAGAACCAAAACCAATCAAGAAATAATTCAGGTCACATTTATGAATGTATATGAATGAATTATGAATGTATCAGTGTGTGTATGTGATAAAGGATGAGGATACATATTTTTTAACTACTGATGAAATATTTTAGGCTTTTAAAATATGAATCATTATATCCATAGGATATGTGTATGAATAAGAATTTAATATATAAAGATACTAGCCAGTGATTATAAAAATACATCCTTGTTTATTATCACAAATTATTAAGTAAAATATAAGTTAAAAGAACTCATAGAACAAGTCACAGTACAAAAATTATTTTTAAAAAATCTGCCTTCTATTTTAGCAGTTGTTACCTTCTTCGTGGAATATTCTCTGAGTTGTACATTCAGATTTAACATTGTGTTAATCATGAGGACTCTTATTTTTTTGTCTATTATTCTAAACATATTGTGCTTACCCATTGCCTCTGATGATAAGTGTGGTTTTACGACTTGTTTGGATTAACAAAAGGTAAAGGGAAGTTTCGCTTCCAAATAGAAGCTTTAAGATTCAGTGTGTGATTGTTTATGTATGGTTTTTCCCTGTCATGGTGATTATTAAGGCATGTGGCAATATCAAGCCTTTGTTAGTCAGATCCCTGGGTATCTATAAAAACTACAGCAACCTGCAGCCTGAGAGAGAAATAAAATTTGATTACGTTAAATCACATAGAGTTGGGAATTGATTGTTATAAAGTACAACTCAACTTGTCTTGACTAATATAATTGTTGCTCTTACTTTTGTGATTTAATTTTAGTTAGTCCAGTGTATAGATATTCAGCAAGTAGCTCTTCATAGAATATTATCTAGTTAAATGTCTGTTTTTTAATTTGAATTTAAGTATTTTTAGGATCTGTTTTTTTGTATTTTCATTTGGGCATTACTTGATATACAGCAGACACTAAAATGTGTTTTCCAAATAATACTATTAAAAAGTACTTACTCAATGTATGCTTACTTTATTGACTTTTGTATTCTGAAAAGTTATAAAATTTGGATATTTTTCTGAACATTTAATGATGAACAAATGAATATATCATTTCTATCAGAAATAATAAACAATTGGGAAATAAAGTAATGTGCATTTCTTAATAATCACTTAACTTTGATACTTACAGCCTGAAAAGTTAATCCTTCTCCCAATTTCACATATAAATTAAGATAGAATACTGTATACAACACACATTTTATATTGTCAAAATAGGCACACATAAGATACGTGGAAACAAAAAAATAGGAGAAATAGTACCAATAGCAATACATTTTTCCTCCCGTAAGTAGATAATAGTCAAGTTCCTCCATCATAAAAGTGAGCTCACAATCTATTTTACTCTGAGTGTTTTTTCCATGTCTTTGAAAGGATACAATTTAACATATCTTATAGTCAGCTAATATGTATTGTCACATAATGCATAGTTTCTTTTTCTATTAGTCAAGGTTTTTCCTCACATTAAAAAAAAAAAGTTTCTATGCATTTTTAACCCAAACATCCTACTTGTTTCTACTAAAACATTGTAGAAATTCAGTAAGCACTGCTCAATTTCACTCTTCCATTTGTGTTTATAACATACTGGACAGCATCCAGTAAAGGCATTTGAGAGAGAAAAAAAGAAATGTATTGCACAATTTTATAAAATTGAATTGAAATTTTAGAGGGCAATCCTTCTTGCCTCAATTGTTGTTTACAGTGAATCCACTGTGCAATTTGATGTAGAGAATATAAAGTCCTTAAAAAAATGTAAAGCTGGTCTTATAAATGGATGGCAGTCATAGCAGTGGCTTTAAGTTATACCACCCTTTAGTTTTTCCATTTCCTGTTGGCTGAGACTTTTGACTGCTTTCATATAACCACATCTAGTTCTTTGCCCAACACAGTAAAATATCAAGCTATATCCTTCCAATACAGGTACAAAAATGGAAATTACTGAGGTCATGTAGGAAAAGCCAGAAGTTAAAGACCTGAAGTTTTCAACCTAGCTTTAATTTATACAGATTTAGCTTTTCCTTATTATGTTTCTGTGTTACTTCAAGACACCTGTCATTCAGGGAGCACTCTGTAAATAATTGTCAAGTCTTATAGTTTAGTATCTTCTTTGTCAACAAGGAATAGCTTTCTCATTCTAGATAACTGGATTATAGTTATTAAACTAGAGGATGGTTTAATAAAGGGATTATTTTCAAGCGGGTGGAGGGGTTTAGGGACTAGAACTTGGGTTGATGCAGTACTCTTGGGCCTGATGGTGACAGAAGTGTTTTCTCACCTGTGAGTTGGAAGTAACACATAGAGGAGATGGTTGTAGGATCCACCAAGAGAATGGTATAGAGAGGGTCAGTGGACAGCACCTGTGAATTCTGATATGGGGACACATGCAACTGTGGTAACCCAGCAGGAAGGAAACCAAGGTAATACCTTCCAGGACTTCATTACCCCTTCTCCTTCCCATACTTCAGATTGATGACACCCACATGAATGTCAGATAGCAGGAAAGGAACATACTAATGCAGTCCATAAGGAATGGTCCCCCGGAGTATAGAGTGGATTCGACCAGCAAGCCAAATGTATCAAGCATGTCCTTCTCACTCCCTTCTGTAAATTATCAAACTTTAAATATAACCATCAAACCAATATAAAGTGTTCCTTACTTGTTATGTTATTATTATTATTAATTATTTTTTGAGATGGAGTCTTGCTGTGTCACCCAGGCTGGAGTGCAGTGGTACTATCTCAGCTCACTGCAACCTCCGCCTCCTGGGTTCAAGCGATTCATGTGCCTCAGCCTCCTGAGTAGCTGGGATTACAGCATGTGCCACCACACCCTGCTAATTTTTGTATTTTTAGTAGAAACGGGGTTTCGCCATGTTGGTCAGACTGGTCTCGAACTCCTGATCTCAGGTGATCCACCCACCTAGGCCTCCCAAAGTGCTGGGATTACAGGCGTGAGCCACTGCACTCTGCCCTTACTTACTTATTATTTATTGACAATTTACTTTGATCAAAGCTAAAAATTTAAAAACAGTAAGAGATTATAATGCTACAGTTTCTTCCCTTAAGCATTTTATCACTTAGTAGGAAACAAAGGCATGTATGCTAAAAATTCAGTATCATGCGAAGTGGTCATTGCTATGATATTGACATGAATATAGGTGAACAGAGGACAGAGTTAACAACTCTTAAAGATTGCTGCAAATAACTCCTTTAAAATTCTGAATTGGATTTACCCATTGAAAAATAAAAACAAGAAGGAATCCTACTAGAAAGGTAAGGGCAGTGTCAAATTTCAGTCGCATATAATTCAACTATACGACAGGATACTGTAATTCAAAAAGACCGTAATAAACCAAAACAGGCCTCATTAACTGTATATCAAATGTCCCAATAACATGACCACATGCTAACCTGAAAATCTGGTTTTAAGCAAATTTTCCTGCTGATTCAGTAGGTGTCTTAACTCCCTTTGTACCCTTCATTCTCACAGTGGCTTGGCTCCAGGCAGTATTATTTATTTCTGTATTTGGTGAAGTTCCTCCTATTGCTCACCAGAAAGCCAGTACCCCAAGCAGCAATTTAAAACTCAAGGATTAGTTCCACTACACATCTTTGCTGACCTGCTCCTCTAAATACAGTAGTTTGATGACCAGTAAAATTGTGAATGATTTCATTACTATTTTCTTAATGGGATTATTAGTCCGGCTTGCCATTGATTTTTTATTGCGCATGTCGTTTATCTCTGTGATAGAGGCTCACAGTAACCTTAGGAGTTATTCTAGCGAAGATGACTACTTTGGCTTAGCATTATTGCAAATCAGTAACAGCAAAAATTTTACTCAGAAATATCCTGCTTGAAAGACATTGCCTCGTTCTTTGTCCAAGTTACTTTTAGGAATCAATTTCAATTTGCATTGGAAGGTGAAAGAATTTCAGCTTGCATTGGAAGGTGAAAGCTGGACATATATGTATGTGAAATCTTTCTCATCATCTTACTAGCAGTCTTTAAGCAACTTTCTACATTCGGAGGATTTTATTTTACTGCTTGTAGTGTATACCCCACAGTTCCTATGGAATACAGAAGGTAGCCCTCTGAAGGAATCGTGATATACACCACAAGCATGGATAAACAGCAAGTCTCAGTGCATTCATCTAAAAAACTAGGGTGTGATACCTATTTCAGATTTCTATTAAGTTGAATAAATTGTGGATATTGATAGGAGAGAGCTGCAGTTGCTAAGAGTGCAATCTAAACCACTGTCATTACTAATCAGGTGGTATAACTTTATATCATTTACACCATGGCAACATAAGGAAAATAAGAGTCATCATCAGATTGACTTGTTGTTTGATTTAATGAGTTGATGTGCTTAAATATCTGGTACAGTACCAGGGCAACAGTAATCATTCTGTATAGTTACTTTTTTACATCAAGATCTTGGTAAATGTTGGTTTCCTTCTTCCACAGACCCTTGTAAGTGTCCTTTGATAGATTGTTAGTGGTATGCTAAATTAGGGCCCTTGAAGAGAAGGGAAGTTGTTGCTCACTCTCTTCCTGTTCCTCCTCTTCTATTCCTTTGTGATCCTGCATCCCCAGCCCCCCTTCACTGACCCTTTTTCTCTCAAGGATTTGTTTTGTCTAGCAAGGAGCTCTAAAGGATATGTAGCAAAGGAAGGCTTAAAAGTGCCTTTTGGTGACAGCATACATGCCAGGGGGAGACAAGCTGCCACAGAGATCTCAACCAGCTGCCCTGGGAAACATATACCTGCATAATCAGGCCAGATGAAAGTCTAGAGCTTCCTTCCTGATGCAATGGGGGGCTGGGACCTTGGGGAAGATCATTCAAGCACAGCTGGAGAAATGGAGCACAAGGGGACGCCAAGGCCTTATTAATCCTAATTGAGATTGAGAACCATGGAGGGGTTCAATGGTGTCTGAAGGGTGCTAAAGTGACCAGACCTGGAGCTTGCAAAGGATGACTGAGAGAAAGTCTATGTGAACCTGTTTTTCGTTATCAAGGACATAGTTTAAATAAAGAAAAACAAAACTTGTAATGAGGCCAATAATCATAGCTTGTAATCTTCTCAGACTAAAGATTCTGTAGCTAATGTGCAAGTCCCAGAGAGCTAGCTCAGTGGATTGTCTTGCTAGGTTACTTGTGTACCAGGAGGTGTGTGTTTGTGTACTATATACCACTGCAACATGCTTTCTCTGTGCTTATGTAGTGCTTTATGTATCACATAAATGCATACCTGCTTAAGATTTTTCTATTTCTCAAGAGAACACATAGAAAAAAAACCCATGAGACTATTTAAAAGAGAAAAGGGTAAGAGATCAAAAGTGAGTTAAAATTTAAAAAAATATATAGCAAAGCAACATTAAAAAGAAAGGATATATAAAGGATACACCCATACACACCCACAGAGAGAGAGAGAGAGAGAGAGAGAACAAAAAGGGAAATGACAGAATTTTCATTTCTTTTACAGAGTAGCAACATAAATGCATTTATTTATAAGGCTAAATTGTGAATATAATCTTGATAACCATTTCCTCCCTAGGAATACATAGATTTATCTTACTTTTTTTTTCCTGCCAAAAACAAGCTTTGAAGCTAGTCTCTTGCATGTTTGAGAGGTTTGGGGGCTGATTTAAGAAAAAGATATGGCCACAATAAGAAGTTACACTCGGCAAGCTTTATTGGGAAGTTTTTGCACAGGGTTAATTAGAGGGGAAGTCCCTCACAGCATGATACCATCCAGAGGCTTATGACTAGGGAATAACCATCCATAAGGAGAGGAAGGCAAGAAATTCTTGAGAGAGAGGAGAATCCCAAAGAAGCTTGCGTATCCAGGTGATGTCACCAGCAGCTCAGAGGGGAGTCTGTGTCAGAGAGCTCCCAAGTGCAACTAAGGGATTTTATAACGACAAGGCTCTATCTTATCAATGCCCGGAAGATGTGAGGTGACATTTTACAGGATATGTTTAGCAGTCATGTCCTAAATGTTTAAAAATCTTCTTGTTTTCACCATTTCTTTAAAAATTGGATGTGTGAAAATGTGATTTTTGGCTGTGGCAGGCTTCTGAGTCTCTACCTCCAGAAGTATGTGTGGCCCAACACACAGAGGACATCATTGGCTCATGTATAAGAAATAGTCCCACTACCTATTTTATCGGTCACTATTGCCATAGTTACTGAGGTTGTGTTCTGAAATACACCCCAAATGAGATTGGCAGCGTGTACGCCACCTGGAACCTGGAAATCATGCATATTCAGGCATTGAGAAGCAAAGGGTGAGTGAATAGCTGAACTACAAAGTTAAGATCTTGAGGCTCCCCCAAGCCCATTCCTCCTAACTTTGACCACCAATGACTGACGGTCATCATGAGGATGAGAGATTGTTTGCATAAAATAAACATGGACATTGGAAAACCCTAGAAATTCAGGGCCTGCATTACCCTTCTCTTAAACAAAATAGGTCAGCCCTCAAGGAAAACAGGGTATTCAGTTTCCGTACAATGGAACTGAGTGTGTGGGCACAATATGAATATCATTTGTATTTAAGGCACTCTACTAGGAAGCAAAAAGGAGTCCTGTGAGCTCACATGGGCAATGAGACCTGTGCACAAGGGTCATGCTAAAATAGATGGAACCGGGTATGTGAAATAAGACTGGAGTACACAGAGTGTTACTGGATTCAAAGAGCACGGATACAATCATCTTGTGAAGAAAAGCTCCCCAGAGAAGGAGGCATCTGAATGGTGTTTTACAGGACATGTGTTTTTGAAGGTGAGTATAGGTGAAGACAAGGGGTAGAGTAACTGCATCAGGAAAGATATGGAGGTATGAATGTGAACTCAGTGAATAAAAAATAGTATTATCTGGTTGAACTTCAGAGCATATTTAGGAAAACAGTGTGTGATAGTTCTGGAAAGTCACCCTTTACTAGGTGGTGAGCTGTATTTTCATTTTCTTACCACACTAAAGGGACTGCCAGGAATGGCTTTCTAGAGGTAGAGTCCAATTTTGTTCTCATTCTAAGGGAGGATACCACCCCTCATATTGTTTTATGACCAATTTCTGCCTCCAAAGGCAGAAGAAATAAAAACTAAAAGGCAGAAATGAAATCCACAGGCAGACAGCCTGGTGCTGCGCCCTGGGCCTGGTTAAAGATCGACCCCTGACCTAACCGGTTATGTTATCTATAGATTCTAGACATTGCATGGAAAAGCATTGTGAAAATCTCTGTCCTGTTCTGTTCCATTCTTATTACAGGTGCATGCAGCTCCCAGTCATGTACCCCCTGCTTGCTCAATCGATCATGACCCTCTCACGCAGACTCCCTTAGATTTGTAAGCCCTTAAGAGGGACAGGAATTGCTCACTCCGGGAGCTCAGCTTTTGGAGACATGAGTCCTCCAATGCTCCCAGCTGAATAAAGCCCTTTCCTTCCACAACTTGATGTCTAGGGGTTTCTTGTCTGTGGCTCGTCCTGCTACAATTCAACTTAGTAAAGTCATCAATCCTATTACTAAATCTGCATATATATGTATATATTATAATGAGTGTCCAGGACATGCTAATTTCTCTATAGATAATATATGACTCCATGTCTGTTTTTCTAATACCATAAAGTATTACCTTAATTACATGCTTTGTATACATTACATAAAATTATTCGATAACATGCTGAATACTGTTTTTAGAATTCTATTTAATTCCTGATTTAAATACAGTAATAAAAACAAGTCTTGACTTCCCTGTGTACTATGGCTATTGTAGGTTTAAATGAGAAACAGTTAAACATTATCTGTGCATTCACCACACAACAGATATTCCTGGAGGACCCATAATGTGATTGGGTCAGAGTTAAGCATGATAGACACAAAGGTGTATTAGACAGAGGTTTGCCTCAAGGACTTCAGAGTTACAGTATGCTATAAGCATGGAATCAATTATTCATTCATTTATTTATTCAGCAAATATGTTCTAAGCATATACTCTGTGTCTAGAGAAACACAGGTACTGTTCTAGTTTCTAATTAGAGATGCAAGCTATCAACAAAATTAAAGCACAGAAAGAGATTGTCAGAGACTATTTTAGCTAAGATTATGGGAGCCAACATAGAGGTGGAGACCATAGAGCTTATAGTGATGAATACCTATTTAATGGTAATAAAATGGGTATTCAAAGTGATCAAATGGCCTAATGTCTCAGCAAGATTACTGAATAAACTAGGATTAGAACCTGTGTCTTTCCAGTCAATACTCACTCACTACTCATAGTATAATGGAGAGAGGGAAAGGATAAAAAGGAAAGTGGAAGGTATGTCAAGTCCAAGAGAAGACTCTGGTTTGGGGACTGCATAAGGTCCTTATGTGAGATCAGTGGAACAGAGTTGGAAATATGGGCTAATAAGAGACTGCAGAGCTATGGAATGCTTAGCTAAGCAGTATGTCTTCAATTTCCTAGGCAACAGGGAACTGTTGCTTGAATATGTATTCAATTCTTACTACAAAATCAAAACAATGGAAAATTTCCATATTCTTCTCATTCATTATTTAACTCATTCAATCTTTAAGGAACACCTGCTATGTGACAGGCACTTTGATGAGAACTGTCCTCAAGAAACACACAGCCTAGTGGGGCAACAGACATGAATATTATGCCTTTTGAACCTGACAAGTGCTGTGATGGAACTCCCCACTCCTCTTCTTTTCTGCCGTTCTCTCTTCCTCCTGTGATGGAGGGGTGCACACAATGCTCACCAGACACCAGAGGAGGAATACCTAATCCAGTTTGCTAGGCAGGATCATGGAATCTATTCAACTCAAAGCAATGCGAGATCTTTCCTGAATTATAAATAAAAGTTTTCCAAGGAAAAAACATGTAAATAGAAAGAAAATTGACATTAGACATTCATCTCCAAAACAATGATTTTAGCATATGATGCAGAGTTGATGCAGTTTTATTTGACAATGTCTGTGATCCTGAATGCTAGTAATGGTGAAACTCTCTGAAATGTTTCAGTAAATGTCTCCCTGCTTAAAACAATGTCTTTCCACTCTCAAATCATATTTGATTAGTTCATATTTATCCTTCCATGTCTATTTTAAATATTCTTCCTCCTTTAAAGCCTATCTCAGAAGAATTTATTGTTTTTCCTGCCTGGATCCATGTAGCTCATTGGGCATCCCTCAACCACAGAGTATCTATCTCATTTCTATTCTGTCATGTCTGTGTCTATCTCTGTCCACCCTCAACTTTGAGCAGACTGGGGTCTAAGACCACCTTGTTTAATTGTGCCCCACTGTATCATGCAGCACCTCAAATAGAGTAGATGGAGTAAGAAAATGAAAGAATACTGAAATGCCTCCAGAAAAGTCGCTAAATTGTTTCAGTATGTTTCTATGACAAGCCGTAGGTCATAGACCACATTTTATTACGTGTGTCAATTACTAATAATGTTCAGTTGTAGGCACTATATCTGGCACAGATAAAAAATGCACAATATTATTTTTCTTAACGCATATTGATTCAGTAAACCAGATGTCTTATTTTGGTAATTATTTTGGAAAAATATGAATTTCTTTTTTAGTAAACTAACTATAAGAAATTTAAAATATTCAGAAATAAATGTTTTCAAAATCCTGTCACTTGAGTTGAAATGCACACTTAATTTATTTTCCTCTTCCCAATAGTGTTTACTTTATAGCTTTATATTTTTCTTTTGTAGCTTCATTGATTTTTCTCAACTCACCCTTCATATCATCCATTCTCTTGTCAGGTTACTTTATTTGCTATGTTTTAATCTAATCATAAATCCAGTAAACAAAGGTTCCAAGTGATATTCCTCTGAAGGTATTTTAGACATATGATAAATGCAATTGATGACAGATTCAAGAAAGTATAACTACAAAGAACTGTTGCAAGTCTGTAATTGCAGATATAGCAATTTGAGCTGAATGCTAAATGCAGTAGAGCTATTTAAAGTACAGCTACTTTGTTAGATCAATGCTGATGAAAAAACTTGAAGACATATCAGTATAAATTCCTTATCTAAATTAGTTCCAGAAACAGGATATACAGTTAAGGAGAATCTGAAATTGCTATGTGTTAGGCACTGAAATTGGATACTTTAAAACTTACTGTCACCATTCTAGACATAAGAAAATTGAGGTTCAAAGACATTAAGCAATTTGCTCAAGACTACAGGTGAGCAAGGCAAAATATGAGCTTAGGCTTAAATTTACCATATTATAATTTTACCTACACTGTACTATTTCTATTGTTCCATGTTAAGAATACCCACCACTGAGCAGAATAATCTGGAAACATTTTAATTATCTGAACCAGATTAAGAAATTCCAAAATACACTAATGACACCACCTGCATGAATTAACCATCACAATTTTTTGTTTGTTTTTTCAACCCTGAAAAAAACATCTAAAAAGTCTGAAAGAGCACTTTGTTAACTGGAGTGTGAAGAAAGAATTTTGCCTCAAATTTGTAGTAAAACTTCTTATGATTTGTGCAAAATATCTTAGCTCTCTGAATTTTGCCTTTCTTATATTAAAAATATTGGTAATAATATCTCCCAGGACTACCTCTCAGGGTCATAGCATGAAATGTCTATCAAACAAACTATAAGTCAAAATCTCTTATTTCTTTGAAACATGTTTGTAAAAGCCTCACTACTCACAAGGAAGTACCTATTGTTCTTTGGGATGGAGTCTGCTGTTAACAGGTACAATATAATAATAATTTTAAAAAGCACCTTCATTACATGTGTGTCTACATTTCAGGTTATGCATTTATTGCCTCTCTAACCTTAGTATATCTGCATTGTTATATAATTTTTCTTTTCTGATTATCTTTAGAGACATATTACTATTGTGCTGAAATGTTAGACACAAAGGAAATAGTAAGGAAAGTATACTTTGACTCAGAAATTTGATTTTACTTTGACTTTCAGTTTGCTTCAACTCAGAATCTCACAGTCACTGGTAGACCCCATTTTGTGTTGGATTGCCGGATTTCCCACTCTCATTCTCTCTATTTTTCTACCCAAATCACTGCTGCTTTAGAAAACAAAATTTTTCTTTGTGATTTAAGATGGAGCAATGGGTCTCTCATCTGAATTTAAATATTGTTTATACTTTTATAGAAATTTGACTTTCTGAATTACAGCGAAGTTAGTTTTCTTTTGGGGGGGGTCCCATTTTAAAATATGATAAAATATTAATATATTTTATTATATATGTGAAATGATATAGTATCACTGTACTATATCACTAGTGTTAATGCAAATGATGTTGTCCAAGTGCTCATTAGCTTGTCCATGTTATACTGAGTATATATGGAGTTTCCATCAAATCAAACCTAGATTATTTTTATTTGAATTGCCAATGAGCTATTTTTCCCATATTTTAAATATGAAAAATTAATTCATTTAACCCAACTGTATTTTTCTAATTATAATTGATAGATAACAGATGTACATATTTTCAAGGTGCGTGTGATAATTTAATACTTTCATGTAATTTGTAATGATCAAATCAGTGTAATAGGGAAATCCATCACTTCTAATATTTGTCTTGTCTTAATGCTAGAAAGAGTTTGATAGAATAAATAAGGCCTAGTGTTGATAGATCAGTAGGGTGGCTAGAGTTTCCAATAATCTACTGGATATTTCAAAATAGCTAGAAAAGAAAAATCTGAATATTTTTAAATGTATTGTTATCATTTTCTCTCTCTCTCTCTCTAGTTAACAAGTGTCTATTGCTTCAACTTGGTGAGATAGTTCCATATTTTGCTTATGTTTCCCAGGAACTTTAACTTTAGGTCTTCATCCTAGCTGTATTATTGACAAGTTTGTTCATTCTGTAACTGTATATGCTAATAAGTTGTTGATGCATTTTTAAATGGGACTCAAGTAATTGAAAAGCCTGTAAAGTTTATAAACTTTTCCTGGAAGTAATGATAAACAGAAAATTAACCAGTAAACACTTTTTTTTTTCTGTTGGTGTTAGAAAAAAATACTTATTTTGTGTGTTAATTAGGGATGCAAATGATAAATTTAATGGTCAAAAAAATGTGCAGAACTCATGAACTATTGTAATCCACTTAACTTCACATTTTAACAGTCAGTGCAGATAGTTCATGCTCAATATTTGCCATGCAGTTGGTATAAATCATAAATAGGGTGAAATAATACAAATCCCCATCTGATCAGGCAAATCTGACCAGTTATCATCAAATCCAATTTAGAAAACTTATCCTATATTTCATTTTATGTCTCAAGAAAAGTCCTGAAAGCCATTATGTGTCCTTGTGAAAGGCATGTAATACCTCTGGACCTTAGTTGGTCGTTCTTTTAATCAAAGAGAAGAAATTTCAGAATGATCACTTCTAATTCTAAAATGCTAAAGTTCTGTAATTAAAATCAAACTTATATCTATTAACCATCTACTAAGTGTTAAATTACATGATCTTATTAAAGCTAGAAACAGGAAATGGGTGTATCTGGTACGTATAGCTAGATAGATCATATTTCAGTATTTTTATAAATTATATTTGTCTTAAATGCCATTTTCTGGTTGGCAAGTCATCTAATTTAATTATTGACAGTCAATGCAACTTCCTCTGTTTTCCCATAGCATTTTATAAGATATATGGCACTTACACAGTCCAAAGATTAAGAAAAAATCTCTGGTTTTCACTACAATTTATTTACCAAACCCTGTACCCTATTCTGTTGGAAGATTTCTCCAATGCATCAACCCACTGTAGTTAAAGCTAGACCCAGTGCACACAGAGCCTATGGTGCAGTCTCAAAGCAGCCATGCAGCCATCTCCAGATGATGTTTTGTCTCCTTGGGAAGTTGATACCAGTGGGAAACATGTGACTGCCCCATAAAAATTGTTCCACTTTTCTTTCTAGTTTGAGGGAATGTGAATCTTTCCTGCCAAGATTAAGACTTTCTCTTCTCCCCTGGCTTTGCCAGATTCCATCCTCATCCATCTTCATCATATCTGACCTGATGCATTTGCAGGTCCTGTCTTCTAAATTTTAAGGTTTCTATCATATACACACAAACCATCCTCATTTAAAATAAATAACAAAAAAGCAAGGAATTCAGAATATGAACACAGATGAAAGCCTTTTTCTAAAAGAGGAGGGAGGAAGAAAGATGCATTGTAACACTTTTGGTATTTAATCTGCAGCAGCAGGAAGAAGAGACAGAAATTCATGTCTTAATACTTTAAATTCTTTGTAAAATAATGCAGTTTACACTCTGGAAGGATCCCCATGGCAACCTTATCTCGATGCGATTGTTTTCATTCTAAGTTTTCATTTCTAGAAGACCACAGTTCTATTAGCTATTTATGCATGTTGACTCAAAATATCAAATACTTAGAGAAATAATAATATAATAATATTTAACCATTTTTTGTGCCAGAAATGTTGCTGAATCATTTATAAAATATTATTCACACGAATGCCGTTTTACATTTTCATATTAAACCTAATACATTTCTACAAGCATGCATCCATGATCAAAAAGATTATATTACTTAAGATTTTTTCCATCTTTTAAAATGAAAACAGTATTTTATGGACATCTTTCAATGTCACTGCATACACATTCACTTCATTTATCTTAAGACTGTGTAGTATTCCCCAGTGTAGTTGTCACTTCATCTGCTTATGGATATTTAAATTAGTTCAATATTTTACTTGTACAAATAGTACAGCAATAGAGATCCTTTTACATACATGGCTGTAAATTTCCCTTAGTGTCTCAGTAGGATTGATTTCTAACCATGACATAAATAGATAAAAAAGTAGATGCATCTTGAAATTTCTCAGGCACTTCCTAAATGTTATTCTAAAATCTTGTTTCAATTATACAACCAGCAACAGTACATGAGAATTATTCTTCCCTTCTACACTTTTCATCTTTAAAAATTTTTGAATTTAGCACATGAAAGGTGGCAGATGTGTTTTTATCTAATGAGTAATGAAGTTGAGTGTTCTTAACATGTTTATTATGTATCCATCGTCTTCATTTTGAATTACCTTTTCAGATAATTTGCCTGATTTTTATTGATACGTGTTATTTTATATTCTGTGCTTGGTGAAAGTAATAACATTTATCCATTTTAAAGAAGAATAAATTGAGATTTAAGGAAATTAAGTAACTTGTCCAAATGTCATATACACAATTTTTATCTAATCTCTTTGCTTGACTTTGAAGCCATACTACTAACTACCACAATAAATTATTTTCATAGTATCCTATCTAGTATTTACAAGACTCTCATAAAAATCTGTTTCCTGTAAAGCCTGTTTAAACAGAAATCATATCAAAACAGCAGAAATTTGTAGAATATAAATAGATATTTTCCTTATGAATAATTATATAGAAAAAGTGAACTAAGAGAGTGTTCCTCTTTTCATTAAAATTAATCATAATGTTAACAATCAAAACTCAGTGAATAATTTTTAAAGTAAATGCACTTACTCATAAATGTTCTATTTTTCTCCTTTGACCTATGATATAGTTGCCATGGAAATGAGACTCTTTCTTTGGTATATTACATATGTTGGGAAAAAAAAAAGTCTTTTTTTTTTTAGATGTTCATCAGTTGTATATTTTTTTAAAAAACTGTACATTTTACTTGTAGAAATCTGAAAATACATCAAACTGAAGAAGAGATTTGCTCATTATAGATTTTCCATATTCAACTCTATACAAAATATGTTGACCAGGAATAAAAAGCACTAGTTTTTTTTTTTTTTTTTTTTTTTTTGCCCTTTCATAGAAATAAGTTGACTGATAAGAATTGATGATTATCTTCCAGTTTAGTGTGTATTTCCTTTCATCTTCTAGTTTCTGTGAAGCAATACCTAATTTAAAGTTTAATATCTTTCTCTGTTCCCATATGCAGCAGATGGCCCAGGCAACTACCTCCTACTATCTAATTCCTTAGTGACATTTATTATTCATCAGAAAGGAAGTTAGAAAACATTATCTTTCGTTCTAATTCCTGGCTTGCTTAATCAAATAGATTAAAGAAAATATCCTGTAGTTAGCAAAAGAATTATGTGTAAACCCATAAAAGCATTAGAAAGTAAACCCAGTGGCCACCCATTGAGGATACTTGACTGTTGTTCCACCAGATAGATAATCCGTGGGAAAACATAACTAATGCAAAACAAATGATAACAGCCTTTGTAATAAGGCTCAGTTCTCAGTTTCCGGAGATATTTAGATTTGAACCAAAGAAGTCTGGCCTAGGATGAAGAAATTAGCCTTTTGCCCATCTCTTCTGGCTACCGATCTCTCCATGTAGCTAACTAGTGACCCTACTTGCAGGATAGAGAAAATAAGTTAAATGCAGATTCCATTTGCGTTTTGAATCTCAATGTTATTATCATACATGTTTTTCGGAGTCAGTGCCAGGGAATAAGGCTATTTATGTTTTGTGAGTAGGAAAAAACACAAAAAGGAAGAGGTTTGATGAATGTATTATTGCAGACTTTTTCTGACGTAAAAGGTAAAAACCCAATTCATTTTGGTTTAAACAATAGGGGGGTTTGTTGGAATCTATAATTGCAAAGACATAAATTGGTTCTGGCTTGTGAGACAGCTGAATTTAGTAACTCAGACAACATCATCAGTGCTCACTCACTTTTCTATCACTTGGTCCTCATTTCCTGAGTCTCTATTTTCAGGCAGCTTTCTTCTCAAGATAACATGAGAGTGACAGCAATGTGGAGCCTACATCCTATTTTCTGAACTCCAAAAGAGGGGAAGCATTTTTCTACTTAAGCCAGAAAAAGAGCCATAATTGTCTTAGACTAGATTAACTTTTGCCATGTGCTCTTTGGATCAATAACTGAGACTAGGAGAAGAGAGTAACCTGATTAGCTTAAAGTCAACTCACACATCCATTTCTGAAACTAGACAAAGAGTTACCACTTCCCTAATCCCATTTGCTAGAAGATAGAGGGTATCCAAGGGAAGGAGTTCTGCTTCAAGAGAAAGGTGAAAATCCCAAATGAAACCATTGTCCCTGCTATCTAGTGAGTAATTGGTATGAAGGGAAAAGGAGCTTTGTGTTATGGAGAAAAATTGGGATGTTTGTCTATATGAAAGATGGTAAACCATATCAGTTTTAAGACTCGTACTTTCTTTGTTTTTAGATAAAGATCTTTCCAAATTGTGATTGAGATCAGAAGACAGGATATTTGGGCAATATAAGTGAAAGAGGAAAAGAGAGACGCCACAAAGGTCTCATGGGAATAAATAAATAGATACGTACATGACATGAATAATGGCTACTCATTTATTACTGCTAGAATTACTGCAAGGAATCGAATCTGAAAAAAATCAAAGTTGACTACTTTCTCCATATTTTTTGTGCCTATTGCCTTTTCACTATGGAATTTGAGTTATTATAAAATAATTATATTATCCATCAATTATAGAAAGATACAGCATGGCACAAGGGAAAAAGCAACAAAATTAACAGTCAGAAGATGTAAAATCCCTCTTCTGTGACGTAACTCTTAGATTTTGGTCAAAGCCGGTAGTTTTTCTAGTCTCCAAGTTTAAGAAGTACTCTCTTACTATATGAGTATAGAGAAAACTTTGTCATACAACCTATGTCAAACTTTTAAAAAATGGCTGACTCTGCACAAACTTTTTTTTAGATGCTTTCCCTTAATAAGAAGAGTTGTTTTATCATCCATCAAGAGAGATATATAATGAGGCAACAACTTTTTTAATACCAGACTTTTTATTGAGTGCATGCTTTTTAGACAGCTGACTGGGTCTTGTTAGTACAATCTTTAGCCAAAAAACAGAGAGGACATGATTAGAGGTCCTCTCCACTAGCCACTTGATCTTCAACAGTGCAGTCCAATTGATCGATTTTGGCAGCGTTTTACCATTTAAGTAATCTTAAATTCCATTGTTTTCTCTCAAGTAACATGAGAATGAGCACCAATGAAAGATTCTTTTTGTCTGTTACAAAACATAGATACCATGCAAAAAAAAAAAAAAAAAAAAAAAAAAAAAAAGATACTTTGTGCAGAAAGTATTAAATACTAAATATTATAAAAATAGAGAGCAGTGAAAAGGTATATTTTATAAGATAATGAAATCAAATCAATGAAATATTTTTGAAATTAGTTTTTTTGACTTTTAAGAAATGTTCTATTTATGATTCTATTATCACATTTTACCTTCTTATGTATCCTTCAAAAATTTTTTGAAAAAAATGAACAATCTATAAAAAATACCATGAACAAATTGGAGCTTTTCATTCAAATATGCTTTTCAAATGTTATACCAGCATTCATTTACATAGACTTGACATCTTGTAATGAATCAGTCTTAATCTCTTTATGGAGGCACTGCACTCAAGAAATCTTGCCTTGGTGGCATGATATTGCAATTGGGTTCCCCCTAAAACACACCTTTAAATCCAACTTTCTATGTATTTAGTTATATATCTACCTAGTTACTTCAAACTAAAAATTTTCATTTTTTTCATTCAACAAATATTTATTTATTTATTCTTTTTTTTTATTGTACTGTAAGTTCGGGAATACATGTGCAGGACATGCAGGCTTGTTACACAAGTATGCAGGCGCCATGGTGGTTTGCTGCACCCATCAACCCATCATCTGCATTAGGTATTTCTCCCAAAGCTATCCGTCCCCTAGCCCCCTACCCCATGACGGGCCCTGCTATGTGATGTTCCCCTTCCCCTGTGTTAATGTGTTCTTATTGTTTAATTCCCACTTTCAAGTGAGAACATGCAGTGTTTGGTTTTCTGCTCCTGTGTTAGTTTGCTGAGGATAATGGCTTCCAGCTCTATCCATATCTCTACAAAGGACATGAACTCATCCTTTTTTATGGCTGCCTACTATTCCATGGTGTATATGTGCCACATTTTCTTTATCCGGTCTATCACTGATGGGCATTTAGGTTACTTCCAAGTCTTTGCTATTGTGAACAGTGCTGCGATAAACATACATGTGCATGTGCCTTTATAGTAGAATGATTTATAATCCTTTGGGTATATACCCAGTAATGGGATTGCTGGGTCAAATGGTATTTCTGGTTCTAGATCCTTCAGGAATTGCCACACTGTCTTCCACAATGGTTGAACTCATTTACACTCCCACCAACAGTGTAAAAGCATTTCTATTTCTCAACATCCTCTCCAGCATCTGTTGTTTCCCAACTTTTTAATGATCGCCATTCTAACTAGCATGAGATGGCATCTCATTGTGGTTTTGATTTGCATTTCTCTGATGACCAGTGATGATCAGCTTTTTTTCATATATTTGTTGGCCACATAAGTGTCTTCTTTTGAGAAGTGTCTGTTCATATCCTTCGCCGACTTTTTGATGGAGTTGTTGGGATTTTTCCTGTAAATTTGTTTAAGTTCCTTGCAGATTCTGGATATCAGCCCTTTTCCAGATGGATAGATTGTAAAAATTTTCTCCCATTCTATAGGTTGCCTGCTCATTCTAATGATAGTTTCTTTTGCTGTGCAGAAGCTCTTTAGTTTAATTAGATCCCATTTGTCTATTCTGGTTTTTGTTGCCATGGCTTTGGGTGTTTTAGTCATGAAGTCTTTGCCCATGCCTGAACTTGTCCGATCTTGTCTGGTCTTGGAAGCTAAGCAGGGTTGAACCTGGTTACTACTTGGATAGTAAACCAGTTTTATGTTATAATTTGCATGCAGTAAAATTCACCATAGTTTGAATTTTGACAGAGACATTCCATAGAGTAACCACCACTGTGCTCATGGTAGAAAACAATTTTATCAATGAAGAAAGTTATCCTATGTCACTCCAAAGCCTATAGTCTCCCCTTAATTCTGTTCCATGGCTAACACTAATTTACAATATATTTTCTGCCCCTATTATTTTGACATTACTAGAAACTTACAAAAATAGAAACAATTTTTGCTTGACTTTTAAAGTGGCTGAATATTCAAGTTGCTTCACAGCTTCAACTTTAGTTGATATAGTTAATCTTTAGTATTAAAATTTTATAATGGCTAATACTAAAGATTAACTATCCTCTATAGTTAAGATATAGCAGATACTATATCTTATTTGTTGCAGCATATATTCAAAATCTTTCGTCATTTTTTGTTAGGTTGTCATTTTTATTAAGTCGTAAGAGTTCTTCATTTATTATAGAAATACGTGTTTAATCAGATATATACTTTAAAAATACTTTCTCTTAGTCTCAGCTTCCCATTTTACTTTTTTAGCAATGTCTTTCTTGGAGCAACATGTTGTTAATTTTGATGAAGTCCAATGTAACAAATATTTTTAAAAGTTTTCAGTGCTCTTGTGACTTATTTAAGAAATTTTAACCAACTCAAGTTCACAAATATTTTCTTAGAAAATTTCTTACAAAACCTTAGAAGGTTTATAGTATTAGCCCTAACAAAGGACCATTCTTTGTAATCACTGATTTTCTGTATTGCTTTTCTATTTCATATATTTTTTATTTGTATTCTTATCTTTATTTTTTCCTTCCTTACTTGTTTCCTTCCTTCCTTACTTGTTTCCTTCCTTAATTACTTGTTTTCTTCCTTCCTTACTTGTTTTAATTTACTCTTATTTCTTTACTTTCATAATATAAAAACTTAGATTACAAATTTGAGATTTTTAAATTTTTTTAGTATTAACTTTTAATGAAGGCAATGTCCCTTTACATACTATTTTAATGTTATTAGACAAACTCACACATATGAATATTTTAAATTCCATTTAGTTCACATTTTACTTTTTTTCTAATTAACTTTGGGACTTTTTCTTTAACTCATATGCTAGCAATATGTTGTTTTTTTAAAGTACAAATGTTGGATAATTTTCCTGTTATCTTTCTTGTGTAGATTTCTAATGATTCCATTTTCATCAGGAACATAGCTTACGTGATTAATTCATTTAAATATATTCAAACTTGTTTTATGGCCTTAATTTGATCTATCTCATTGAATGTTTTATGTTCACTTCGGATGAATACATATTCTGTTGTCACTGAGCAGAGGGTATTTTAAATGTTAATTAGATCAAATTATTTAATAGTTTTGTTCAAGTCTTTGATGTCTTTGTGGATTTTCTGTCTAATTGTTCTGTCAATTATTATACCTGTAGATTCTGTATGTTTCCCCTTTTTTTTTCTTCAAGGTCTATCTTGTTGTTTGAAGCAAGCACATTTAGAATTGCTAGCTCCTCTTAATGAAGTGAACTATTTATCACTATGAGTCTTCCTCTTTATCATTGGAAACTTTCTTTGTTCTAAACTTCTATTGATTATTTCTTTTCTGCTTCCAGGTAATATTTTTCTGCTTCTTTACATATCTGATAATTTTTATTTGATACTGTAATACCAACTTTTAAGTTGTTAGTTGTGAGATATTTCTGCATTCCCTTTAAGCAGTGTTTCATTTTGTTTTAGTGTGTAGTTCAGTTTCTTGTAAGTAGTTTAATTTTTTTCAAAGCTTTCAGACTGGGTCCTGGACAGCATTTATTGTAGAGTTAAGTTAGTTTTGCCTGACTAAGGCAATACCCTACCTAACATCTTATTTATTACTACATCTTTCTATGTCAGCTGATGGAGACAGCTCTTCCTGACTCTCATTGTGAATACCAGAATTCATTCTGTTCGCTCTTTTTAAGTGGTACTCTCCCTCATCTCAGATAGTTTCCTTTCACACATGCACTGGTCAATATTGGTCAAATTGTTGAGGAGGACCTTTCATAACTCTTTGGAGATCTCCCTCTCTCTCTCTCTCCATCTTTTCATATCACTCTCTTCTTCAGTACTCTGTCCTACAAATTCCGGTTTCCTTGGCTTCCCAAATTCTGATTTCTGTTTCCTTTGCTAAGAAACACCACCTGGTTCTGTTTGTCTCTCTCTCTCTCTCTGTACTTTGAAGTCTGAAAACTTCATCCAGGGAAGAAGCTCATGCAAATATAGAAACACAGGGCTTAATTTGCCGTTTCCCCTCTCTGAGATCATAGTCCTATGCTTCCAATTTTCCAAATCTGAAAATGGTTGTTTTAGATATCTTGTCCAAATATCCAGTTGTTGAAAGCATAAATTCACTCCCTGTACTCTATACTGGTTACATGGATTATATCTTTAAACTTAATGAATTAGGATGGAATATCTAATATAAAAACAATACACAAATGTCAGTGGCTTGCATCATAAAAGTTTATTTCCTGTTTACCTTAGAGTTGAAAATAGGTTTATGGGTTTGGGTGGTTCTCCAGGCCATTTGGGCCCTGGGCAGTTTCTCAGGATGTGGGGTCCTTCCATCTTTCTGTGCCAGCATGCTCTAAGGTCTCCTAGTTTTCTTCTGAGGGATCTGCATTTAGTTGGCATGTGGGTGAAAAGAAAAAACCTGGTAACACTGATGGGCCTTACTTAGAAGTGCCCTATTTCACTACTGCCAACATTCCTTTGACCTGAATTCAGGCCTGCTAAATTGTGAGAGGCCTGGAAATGTAGCCAAGCTATGTGTCTAGGGTAGCGCTGTCAACAGAAAAATAAAGGTGAACCACACATGCAATTGTACATTTTCTAGTAGCCACATTATAATACAAAAATAAACAGATATAATTACTTTTAATAATATATCTTCTTTAGACCAATATATTTGGTTTTTAATCATTTCAACATGTATTCATTATAAAAGATTATTGATAATGTATTTTCCATCTTTTATACCAAGTCTTCAAAACTTGGTATATATTTTATATACTTTAAGTATATTTCAATTTTAATGCTAAACTCTAATTAGAAATACTTAATTGCTACTTATATTTCATAAGATTTGTAGTTAGAATGTAGATCTACATGTTCAACTTCTTCCAAACATACTTAAAATTTTACAATAACTAAACCATCTTTCTTGACTTTTAAAGTTAAATAAATAAATAAATAAGTTATTCAGTCATACCAGCTACATTCTATGTGATCAGTAACCACATGTGGGTACTATATATTTAAAGCATAGTTTGCAAATTATAGCTTACTGGACAAATCCAGCCTACAGTCTGATTTTTGTATGGCGTGAGGGCTAACAATAAATTTTACTTCTCTGAATATCTAAATATCTAAAATAAATCAAAATAAGAATAATATTTTGTGACACAAGAACATCATGTGAAAATCAATTTCAAATTTCACTGTCGATTAAAAGTATTTTATTGAAAAATATCC
The DNA here is from genome assembly GCF_037993035.2 of Macaca fascicularis. Classification (NCBI taxonomy): domain Eukaryota; kingdom Metazoa; phylum Chordata; class Mammalia; order Primates; family Cercopithecidae; genus Macaca; species Macaca fascicularis. The sequence continues at coordinate 18,370,685 of NC_088379.1, read as the reverse complement.
ACAACCACATTTACATATTGCCTGCACTACTTTCACATAGTAGAATATTTGCAAGATAATTTGCAAATACTCTAAAATATTTACCTTTTTATTTACCCAATACACCTAAAATATTTACTTTTTGACTCTTTACAGAAAATGTTCACCAAACGTTGGTCTAAAAAAAAGTCATTTTTATGAGCAAATTGACATCCCACCGATCCTTACAATAATCAACTACATCATGACTCATTTAGTCTTTAAGGATGTAATATGAAGATTTTTAAAATTTATGACAAATTCTATTTAACACACACTGAATGCTAATGTTAAAGACTTAAATGAGGAATCATTGTAGGGAAAGGAGTGAGGCATGTCAACGAGAAGTGGGTTAAAGATAATTTCAATTAAAAAACACAAAATTACTGAAAAACAAAAGGGAGATTATTGTAAGTCTTACACCAAACCCTTATAATCACAGAATGTCAATGTCCCAAGAGCAATGACTCATCATCAAGGACAACTGTAGTTGTATTGTTGTATCCAACAAAATTATCCCTGAGTTTCGCAGTAGATATCCTTCATTTTCCTGATGATGTCTCTTTACCTTGAAGTTCCTTTCCTCCTGCCAATAGCACACAAATTTAAGCCCTCCGCTTCTCGTTTCTGCAATTATCACCTTAACATCATCTTCATGAATCTTTTTTACTTCCACCCAACTCCAGCTGATTCATACTTGCCCTTGAACTCCACTCCCAAATTCATGTTTGTTTGTTGGACTTTGTCCCTTTTCTAGCCACCTATCATTCCATTGTTTCACATAGGCTCTCATATGCTTGATGCTACTGAAATTAGAGGTCTTTGGAGCTAGGCTCTGCCATGTCTTCCACATCTGAGTCGTACTTCCACATAGCTATATCCCTAAAACTCCATGTTACCCTGAACACATATTTTGTAGTCCTGCTTTTGAAACATAAATGTAATTCAGAAAGGAGAAAAAATGGAACAGATAGTATAGTTCTACTATGTTTCAAGGAGCAAAATGAAAAATGAAAATATCCAGAATTTGAAAATGCTGTCTAGTGTGGTAGGTTAACTGCTGGCATCTCAATCCCATCCTCATCCCTCCTATATTCTCATTACATCACAGTGGCTTGAACCTTGGAAACTGTAGTTTCCCGATTTTTCTGGCTCACTGGGCAAAGCTCAGGAAAAGCCTGTAAGAGGTGCTCATGTGAGATTTAGAACATGGCTAGAAAGGAGTAGTCATTGCCATTCTCCTATAGTAGAAGCTAGGAGAAATGTGAGCAAAGGGCAGCGATACGGTTTTCAACAGGTTCTGAGTAAACCTCTTCAAATTGTCTGCTTAATTGTTGACAGCAACTGAGATTATTGGCAACATCTGCACTTAATGTCCTTGTGTCCTAATTTTCCGGAAGTTAATAATTTCTCACTGACTATTGCTCCCATAGCACTTTCCATGGGTTTTCAAGTGACTATTCCTGCTTTAGATTCCTTCCTGTTAAAAATACTTGGATGGTTTCTTTTTTTTCCTGTCCAAACTTTTACTGGTACATTTTACCAACATCAACTTTCTTGGTGAGTGGGATTATATAGAGAATAGATGCAAATTGATGAAATTCATGATATTCATTCACTTATTCTTTATGCAATTAAATAGGTACAGAATAATGAAAATATACCACCACGTTCCAGAGTTGACTAGTCATGGTCTGCTCTCAAGGCACATAGAGTCCAAGTGAAATAAATTAATTCAAACGATGTCAATACAAGTTAAAATGGATTCAGTTCTGTAAGAGAAGAAAGAGTGCTGTAAATGTCCAAAATAAAATAGGATTTGATCCTTCATTCTGATATGTTACATTCTTGGAATCTGTTTTTCCAGCCAGGACATTGATCATACGTTTCTATTTGCTGCTGATGAATTTGAACTACATGGTATTGTTATACCCATTCATTAGATGAATTTATAAGTAAATATTTAGTATTTGCATGTGTTTATGTGTGTGTGTTTCTATTTGTGTCTGTGTCTGGAGAATGAGAGGAAGAAAGAGAAAAAGAGAGAGGGCCAAGAGAAAAGCATCATCATCGATCTTGCAGAAATCATGTAGGTTGCCATTGACCCAATATTACATCCTATAGTCTAATGATTCTCAGGAAATTGTGTTTAGCATTTGGGACAAGCCACTTTTATGAAGGACCATCCAATGCACTGCAAAACAATGTGGCATTTCTGGCCTCTACCTACCAAATGCCTATAGGACCCTTAAATCATTATAACAACTCAAATACTAATATACTATATTATGTCTCCAGACATCTCTTACATACCATCTCTGTGATGCTCCTCTCAAAAGGAAACAATGTTAGCATGAAGTAAATTAATGTTGTATACCTTATCCACTGTAATCATTGCCTGACTCTTGATTAGCAATTGCTTGTCTTCTTATGCTTATAGTTCGATAGTTAAATTGCATTTAAATCCTAATTAAAACAAAATGTCTTTTCTGCCTATGCAATTAGGAAATGTTTAGAAATTTTAATATTTGATGGTAATGAGAATACAAGAAAATATGAAGTTTCATAGGTTGGGTATGGAAGGGTAAGTTACTCCAAATTTTCTAGATGACAAAACCTATGTGCATCAGCAGTCTTAAAATATTTATTTTGATCAATTAAGCTCATTCCTGGAAACTCTCATGTCTGTATTGTCTGTAACATAAACAAGTATAAGATCAAAGAGGTTCATTCCAGTGTAACATATAATTGAAAACAATGTAATGGTCTAACAATGTAGGCTTTTAAGCTTACTTCCATTAAATAAACTTGAAACTTCATATATGGAATAGTATGCACCCACTACAAATGTACTTTATAAAATAATATTATCATAGGCAATATTAAATAAAAATGTTAAGCTAGAAAATTACATTTTAAAGTATCACTTCAACTATGAATAAAGGTATACATAATAACATTGCTTTATAAAACATATTAATATTTGACAATTCTTTTCTACCCATCTCACTCATTGAAGGGGCAGAGACATTGGGATGTTGGGTATGTTTGTCAGCATTTACTAGACTATGTGCATGAAAACAAATGCAAAATCTCATTAGCTTACAACAAATACTCACTCACATTAAGTAAAGCTTGAGTTTTGTACCTCAAAGCATTCCAAAGGCTCCATGATTTCACTGGTCTTGGGTGGTCTTTTGTGAGGTTGGCTTGAGTGTGCAGATTGGGTTTAGATGTCCTTTGAAAGAACACTTTCTTCTTGAGTTTCCTCTGGTGGAGGACAAGAACACAAGAGGGCAACGTGTTTCCAATGATGCATTCCAACATGCAAGAAGATTGGCAAAACAAAAACTTGCACTGCTTCTAAAAGCGTAGGCTTGAGCATCACACTCAAACCAATCATAGAGAAGTCCATATGAAGCCTAAAGTCAGTGGTTTGAAAAGTAATCTACTCCACATAAGTAATGATGGCAAATGAGAGAAGTGGACAAACAATTCATAACAAATCTGAATAAATCTATCATTGCGAGGTGGAGGTTTCCTTGTTTTATTTATTTATTTGTTTATTGCTTCCTATTTTAGTATACTTTTCAAATTTGCTGTGTTTTATATTTTTTAATTTTAATTTTTTGATTTTTTAAACTTTTAAGTTCAGGGCTACAAATGCAGGTTTGTTATCTAAGTATCCTGTGTCATGGGAGTTTGTTGTACAGATTATTTCATCACCTATGTATTAAGCCTAATACCCATTAGTTAGTTTTCCTGAAACTCTCACTCCTCCCACCCTCCACCTCCTGAGAGGCCCCAGTGTGTGTTGTTCCCTTTTATATTTCCATATGGTCTCTTGATTTAGCTCCCACTTATAAGTGAGAACATGCAGTATTTGTTTTTCTGTTCCTGCGTTAGTTTGCTAAGGATAATGGCATCCGGTGCCAACCAATGCAATCACGAGTATTTTACTTTTATACATAAATGTTTTAAATTCAAATATAAGACAACATTTAAAATATCTATTATCATTTTTGCCAAGATTTGGGAATGGAATTCCCACCTTATATTGTGCAAACTATCTTCAACTTCTTTTTGAAAAAAATTATTATTTTATTCTTTTCCCTTTAGCTTTTTGTACTGTTTCTCTTTTTCATATTTTATAAATAGTGTACTTTCATTGGTTCAGTAAGATTAATTCTAAATTATTTCAGAACTCTGAGATGGAATTTATTTGTTGTAGAAATTCCAAGTGTAATATGAGTAGTTAGGTATTTCTTTACTGTTCATTTGTTCTTTCATGAACAATAAATAAAAGCAAAATCATCTGTTAACCATGAGAGGAGGAGAGTAAAGAACCAGGAGCTCAGAGAGAAGTGGGAGGTTTTAAATAGAATTCATATAAAATAAAAATGGATTTAGTAAGAGATAGATGAAAAGATCATTGAGAGAGAATGAAGTTCCAATTTATACTTGTTGTTGTGTTGATAGCATTGTTACTTTCTGTGAATTCTCAGTAGGGTACACTGTTCTTTAAAGTTACTTTGCATTTGTGGATTTCAGCTGAAAGCTGAATGAATCAACCAGTGACCCTTTCATTGTGAATTGATTATTCGGTTATTTTATTTTATTTTATTTTTTGATATTTCTTTGTTCCTCCTCAACATTTAAGTTTTGGGGTACATGTGCGGGATGTGCAGTTTTGTTACATAGGTAAAGAGTGAGATGGTGGTTTGCTGCACAGATCATCCCATCACCTAGGTATTAAGCCCCTCATCTGTTAGATGTTTTTCCTGATGCTCTTCTTCCCCCCAAGCCTCCACCAGCAATGTTAATGAATCTTTCTTTCATAAAATAAAACAACCATTATTTGGTTTTTTTATTTTATGAAAGAAAGATTCATTTGACCCTTGGTATATGTACTATTCCATATTTTTTAATATAATTGTAATTTTAAAAATATTTTTACTTCCTTTTTAATAAGTCATAACCTTTGGATCATATAAACATAATTTCAGATCCTAGGTCTATCAGTACCAAAGTTGTTGTGATATCTAAGTTACTAGTAATTAGACAGTAGATCTTATATGTCATCAATAGCATGATTATTAGAAACTAGATATAGAAAACTGAGACACACAGGAATGAAAAGGAGTAAGTTGGTGGTTTCCAAGAAAAAAAGATGATCTTACTGGCAAGAATAATGTATAAATAAATAATTGTGATTTTGGGGGATTTTAAATATGATCAGGCTAATCCAATAACAACCTGAGACTGTAAATTTGGGACTGAAAACTGTTGGGAACATCCTAACACACCGCTGAAGTCAAAATGAAAGTTAATTTAAGAGCGGTATACCAAAGAACATCTTTATTTCTGCCTTCATTTCCTTATGTACCCAGTCGTCATTCAGGAGCAGGTTGTTCAGTTTCCATGTAGTTGAGCAGTTTTGAGTGAGTTTCTTAATCCTGAGTTCTAGTTTGATTGTACTGTGGTCTGAGAGACAGTTTGTTATAATTTCTGTTCTTTTTCATTTGCCGAGGAGTGCTTTACTTCCAACTATGTAGTCAGTTTTGGAATAAGTGCAATGTGGTGCTGAGAAGAATGTACATTCTGTTGATTTAGGGTAGAGAGTTCTGTAGGTGTCTATTAGGTCCGCTTGGTGCAGAGCTGAGTTCAATTCCTGGATATCCTTGTTAACTTTCTGTCTTGTTGATCTGTCTAATGTTGACAGTGGGGTGTTAAATTCTCCCATTATTATTGTGTGGGAGTCCAAGTCTCTTTGTAGGTCTCTAAGGACTTGCTTTATGAATCTGGATGCTCCTGTATTGGTGCATATATATTTAGGATAGTTAGCACTTCTTTTTGAATTGATCCATTTACCATTATGTAATGGCCTTCCTTGTCTCTTTTGATCTTTGTTGGTTTAAAGTCTGTTTTATCAGAGACTAGGATTGCAACTCCTGCCTTTTTTTTGTTTTCCATTTGCTTGATAGATCTTCCTCCATCCCTTTATTCTGAGCCTATGTGTGTCTCGGCATGTAAGATGGGTCTCCTGAATACAGCACACTGATGAGTCTTGACTCTTTATCCAATTTGCAAGTCTGTGTCTTCTAATTGGAGCATTTAGCCCATTTACATTTAAGATTAATATTGTTATGTGTGAATTTGATCCTATCATTATGATGTTAGCTGGTTATTTTGCTCATTAGTTGATGCACATTCTTCCTAGCATTGATGGTCTTTACAATTTGGCATGTTTTTGCAGTGGCTGGTACTGGTTGTTCCTTTCCATGTTTAGTGCTTCCTTCAGGAGCTCTTATAGGGCAGGCCTGGTGGTGACAAAATCTCTCATCATTTGCTTTTCTGTAAAGGATTTTATTTATCCTTCAATTATGAAGCTTAGTTTCACTGGATATGAAATTCTGGGCTGAAAATTCTTTTCTTTAAGAATGTTGAATATTGGCCCCCACTCTCTTCTGGCTTGTAGAGTTTCTGGTGAGAGATCCACTGTTAGTCTGATGGGCTTTCCTTTGTGGGTAACTTGACCTTTCTCTCTGGCTGCCCTTAACATTTTTCCCTTCATTTCAACTTTGGTGAATCTGACAATTATGTGTCTTGGAGTTGCTCTTCTCGAGGAGTATCTTTGTGGCGTTCTCTGTATTTCCTGAATTTGAATGTTGGCCTGCCTTGCTAGGTTGTGGAAGTTCTCCTGGATGATATCCTGAAGAGTGTTTTCCAACTTGGTTCTACTCTCCCTGTCACTTTCAGGTACACCAATCAGACATAGATTTGGTCTTCTCACATAATCCCATATTTCTTGGAGGCTTCATTCATTTCTTCTTACTCTTTTTTCTCTAAACTTCTCTTCTCGCTTCATTTCATTCATTTGATCTTCAATCACTGATACTCTTTCTTCCACTTGATTGAATCAGCTACTGAAGCTTGTGCATTCATCCTGTAGTTCTTGTGCCATGGTTTTCAGCTCCAAGAGGTCATTTAAGGACTTCTCTACACTGATTATTCTAGTTAGCCATTCGTCTAATCTTTTTTCAAGGATTTTAGCTTCTTTGCAGTGGGTTCAAACTTCCTCCTTCAGTTCGGAGAATTTTGATCATCTGCAGCCCTTCATGCTAAAAACTCTCAATAAAGTAGGTATTAATGGGACATATCTCAAAATAATAAGAGCTATTTATGACAAACCCACAGCCAATATCATACTGAAAGGGCAAAAACTGGAAGCATTCCCTTTGAAAACTGACACAAGACAGGGATGCCCTCTCTCACCACTCCTATTCAACATAGTGTTGGAAGTTCTGGCCAGGGCAATCAGGCAGGAGAAAGAAATAAAGGGCATTCAATTAGGAAAAGAGGAAGTCAAATTGTCCCTGATTGCAGGTGACATGATTGTGTATCTTGAAAACCCCATCGTCTCAGACCAAAATCTCCTTAAGCTGATAAGTAACTTCAGCAAAGTCTCAGGATACAAAATCAATGCGCAAAAATCACAAACATTTTTATACACCAATAACAGACAAACACCCAAATCATGAGTGAAATCCCATTCACAATTGCTTCAAAGAGAATAAAATACCTAGGAATCCAACTTACAAGGGATGTGAAGGACCTCTTCAAGGAGAACTACAAACCACTGCTCAATGAAACAAAAGAGGACACAAACAAATGGAAGAACATTCCATGCTCATGGATAGGAAGAATCAATATTGTGAAAATGGCCATACTGCCTAAGGTAATTTATAGATTTAATGCCATCCCCATTAAGCTACTAATGACTTTCTTCACAGAATTGTAAAAAAACTACTTTAAAGTTCATATGTAACCAAAACAGAGCCTGCATTGCCAAGTCAATCCTAAGTCAAAAAGAGTAAAGCTGGAGGCATCACACTACCTGACTTCAAACTATTCTACAAGGCTACAGTAACTAAAACAGCATGGTACTGGTACCAAAACAGAGATATAGACCAATGAAACAGAACGGAGCCCTCAGAAATAATACCACGCATCTACAACCATCTGATCTTTGGCAAACCTGGCAAAAACAAGAAATGGGGAAAGTATTCCCATTTAATAAATGGTGCTGGGAAAAGTGGCTAGCCATATGTAGAAAGCTGAAACTGGAGCCCTTCCTTACGCCTTATATAAAAATTAATTCAAGTTGGGTCAAAGACTTAAACATTAGACCTGAAACCATAAAAACCCTAGAAGAAAACCCAGGCAATACCATTCAGGACATAGGCATGGGCAACAACTTCATGACTGAAACAACAAAAGCAATGGCAATGAAAGCCAAAATTGACAAATGGGATCTAATTAAACTAAAGAGCTTCTGCACAGCAAAAGAAACTACCATCAGAGTGAATAGGCAACATACAGAATGGGAAAAAATTTTTGCAATCTACTCATCTGACAAAGGGCTACTATCCAGAACCTACAAAGAACTCAAGCAAATTTACAAAAAAAAAAAAAAAAGCCCCATCAAAAAGTGGGCAAAGGATATGAACAGACACTTCTCAAAAGAAGACATTTGTGCAGCCAACAGACACATGAAGAAATGCCCATCATTACTGGCCATCAGATAAATGCAAATCAAAACCACAATGGGATACCATCTCACACCAGTTAGAATGGCAATCATTAAAAAGTCAGGAAACAACAGGTGCCGGAGAGGATGTGGAGAAATAGGAACACTTTTACACTGTTGGTGGGACTGTAAACTAGTTCAACCATTGTGGAAGACAGTGTGGCAATTCCTCAAGGATCTAAAACTAGAAATACCATTTGACCCAGCCATCCCATTACTGAGTGTATACCCAAAGGATTATAAATCATGCTGCTATAAAGACACACACACACATATGTTTATTGTGGCATTATTCACAATAGCAAAGACTTGGAACCAACCCAAAAGTCCATCAGTGATAGACTGGATTAAGAAAATGTGTCAGATATACACCATGGAATACTATGCAGCCATAAAAAGGATGAGTTAATGTCCTTTGTAGGGATATGGATGAAGCTGGAAACCATCATTCTCAGCAAACTATCGCAAGGACAAAAAACCAAACACTGCATCTTCTCACTCATAGGTGGGAATTGAACAGTGAGAACACTTGGACACAGGGTGGGGAACATCACACACTGTGGCCTGTTGTGAGGTGAGGGGAAGGGGGAGGGATAGCATTAGGAGATTTATCTAATGTAAATGATGCGTTAATGGGTGCAGCACACCAACATGGCACATGTATACATATGTAACAAACCTGCACGTTGTGCACATGTACCTTAGAACTTAAAGTATAATTAAAAAAAGAGTGGTATACCAAACTGACTTAAATTTGGAAGTGGCAAACTGATTATTTATGTTGGAGAAAGACTGCAAATGAAAAAGTATGGAGCCACACAGTGAACGAGTGCATGCAAAGCGTCCAGAGAAAAAACACATCTTTCAGTTGCCTTAGAGTGGTGCCTTCTCATCTTGGCCAAACCCACCATTTGTCTTTGCTTTGTTTAGTTTTGCTACTTAACTTTTTCCTACAATATTTTAAACATTTGGGCGATATTAAAGTTATTTCAGGTGGATTTTGTAGTTTATAGAGACACAATGCATGGAAAACAAGTAAAGATAAAATTGGGAATGGGGAAATTTTATCTATAAAAGGAAAGGAAAACTCTATGGTCATTTAATGAAATGGACATATTAATAATTTGTAAGTTTCCCACTGCACTACTAACTCTTGGCACTAAACAGAAATGCCAAATGTAATGTTTCACAAGCTATTTTTCATAAATTATTCATTCATTTTATACTTGGAAAAATATTGTCATTTATATGGAACAAAAAAATGCTAAAATAAAAACATCTGGCAAAAATAGGCCAATGTGTTAAGATTTAAGTAGAAGCATTCCTGCTTATTGTATACTGCTTTTTCCTCATAACATGTCAAATTCTTCATATATTTATTGTAAATTGTAGTTTAAGATAATAATACCTCTACAAAATTATGATTTTCTTTGTATTTTCTTGTGGTAAAGTTTTCTTATAATGTTACAGATTAATGAAAGACTGAAAGGGCACATACAATGTGAATAAATGTTTGGCACATGAGTCTCCACTTGTAAGTCACTGCTAGAAATGACTAGTTATATCATGTCTCTTTGGGGGTCAATTTAAAATGCATACTTCATCTTCAGTTAAATGCAATTTCATGGAACTGAATACCACTTCATAAACATCAAATACATATATGTTGGAGAACCTATAGAAAATTCATATGCCATAGAGAAGTCCACAGGTTTTTGGAAAATAGATTTGAAAATAAAAAGAGATAGTTCATCAACTATCATTTGTTGATACTTGCTTGTAAGATTCAATTTGATATTTTTATCTTTTACTCCTTACCTAAAGATTACAAAGGTAAGGGAACTATTCATTTTCTCCATTGAATAAGTCGACTTGACTGATTGTACTTTCATTGGACAGAAACAAACAGATATTTAATTAGGCTTCATATGTGTTTAAGAATAATTTGGCTGATTCCTGTAATCCCAGCACTTAAGGAGGACGAGGTGGGTCTATCACAAGGTCAGGAGTTTGAGACCAGCCTGGCCAATATGATGAAAGCCCCTCTCTACTAAAAGTACAAAAATTAGCCAGGCGTGGCGATGGGCACCTATAATCCCAGCTACTCGGGAGGCTCAGGCAGGAGAATCGCTTGAACCCCAGAGGCAGAGGTTGCAATGAGCTGAGATTGCGCCACTGCACTCCAGCCTGGCCACAGAGAGAGACTCTGTCCACCCCTCCCCACTCCAAAAAGAATAATTTCATTAGCAAAATTTTCTCTTTTTATTTACTTATTTTTTATGTATTCATGAGAGGATACCAAGAGGTATTTAAAATAAAACAAAAAATCCAAACCAGAAATTTATACTTTACAGTAATTATGTTTTTTGACTCTTCAAAATGCACTGCACCCCAAATGACTTGTCCATACTAATAAAAATACTCCCATGCTCTTGCTAGTGACTTAAAGACATGCGTATGTCTTATTTTGGCTAAAGAAACAGAAAACACAGCTATTATGCTTATTTTTAAATGTTTATTTATTAAAAGTATGAGAAACAAGGAAAAACAGTCACCTTCTGTTTTTGGAGGTTACTGTGTTAGATGTGATGTCTGGAACGAATACAGCCAAATTGGGCCATGAGGGTAAGCAGCGCTAACATGCCAGCACACAGGACCAATTCACTAAGAATTGTCACTGCAGAAAGAAAGAAGGAATCTGGTTCCTTAATGGCATTATTAAGCCCCCGAGTGGCCCAAGGTAAAATATGTTCCTTTGGCTTTTTGTTACATGTGATAGAGATTTTTTTTTCATTATTATTTGAGTTAATTTGGGTTAAAATGTCTGTTGTTGGAAACCAAGTCATTTTAGCTGATATTGAAGCTTATTTTTAAAAAAACACTAAGGCTCTGAAATTTGCTAAGTACTTTATGAATTTTAATCTCATTTAATTTTCATGTAAGTATTGAGGTAGAGATTATTATTACTACTTTAGTAATGCTGAAATGGATGCTAAAAGAGGTCAAATAACCTACATCAACTTACGTGGCTATAAACTAATGGATCTGAATTTGAAGCCATATTGTCTAACTCAAGCACCCTACTTTATGCTGGTTGTGAGGATTCTTTGAACTTGTATAAAATTGTTTGATGATGTATATTAAGTAATACTTGGCAGAATTCTCCTCTGTTCAGATTTCTTCTAACTATCAAAAATACAACAACAACAAATTAGCTTAATCAGGTAGTCCCAACTTTTTCATGGTAGTTGATCAATTTTATCAGTCAAGCCAGTCTATGTTATGTACAAAACTATACAATCTATTTACTATTTACTGCATGCCTCTGGTATTATTCAATATCTGTATAATGTGGCAAGGATGCAGATATAATAGACATGGTCCCCTTCTTGAAGGAAAACATTGCAAGGTATCTGAATTATACATGTGGACATCAGAGTATCCCTTTCTCAATCACATGTTGATACTCTTTTCTAATGTTGCCTTCTGCTTTAAGTCTCCCAGTTCTTCTTTCCTAACCAGTTGTCATGTACCCTTCTAATCACATAACTCTCATACTATTTTATAACTTTTAATATGTAATCAGACATTAGAATTATTCTGATATGTTTTAATTAGCCCTCACAATCATTTTTCAAAATTGTTGAGTGTCAAGAGAGAATCTTATTCATGTTGACATCATTCGTATCACCTAACATTTATTCATTTAAAAATATTTATTGAGCACCTAATTTGGGCCAGATACCATGGTAGGAGTTGGGAATAGAAAGAGGAAGATATAAAGGCTTGGGACTTGGGAAATTTTGTTGAATTTAATTCAATTTAACCCACAATAATACAGAAGTGAGCCTTTACTGATCACCCTAAGAATTGGAATCATATGAAACATAAGGTTAATGACTAAGTAATGGAGTAAAAATTTAAGGTTAAATGCAAAGCTGGTATACTGCATTATATAATTTCCTCACATAATGAAGATGGGTCATTAAGGATTCCCTGCTTTCAAGCCTACTTAACCCAAACAACAATGAAAAAAAATCTAAACACAGTTTCCTAGCTTTCAGATGGATGAGGTTAAATTGAGCAAGACAGCAAATAATGAGGGATAATAGTGAAAACCTCAAATCATGCAGTACATTAACAAAGCTTATGTGCACTTGATACTGGAAAAGACATATATCTCTGCTGTATGAGAAACAGAAAGAGATTGCTTCCTAAAGAGAATATAGAAGACACAGCCAACCCTCTCTCCATGTTCAGATAAAATTATTTCTTCAACACTAAGCTCACGTATAACGTTTTTCATTCCTCCTTTCTTTGTCCCACAAGCTCTGTTCTCCAGCCACTCAGAATGTTCAATCTGTACTTTGTGAATGGTGGCTTCTCTTTTGACCCAGGTAATGGGCTATTAACTCTTTAAGAAGAATACAACACAGCTCCATGGAGGCCTCTCTGGCCTAGGAACAATGCTAGGCATTATGCATACACTATCTCACAAGAAATTTACAACAAATTTACAACATGGGGCCAAGGAACAAGATGAGAAGTGAAGTGACGAAGTATATAGGTTGTTTCCTGAGGTCACACATAAAATGAAGAGCCAAGCTGGGCTTCAGACTTAGGAATGTCTGTCTTCAAATCAACACACTTCCCACAATCTTAAACTCTCTTCTCAGAGTAAGGTTGTTGTTTAGATAGATTTTTCATATATCGCATGTTTCATTGTGTTGATTAATTCAATAAACAAAATGGTAACAAGTAGGTGAAATAATTAATAAAGCATTTCTATAACATATTAATTTTATGTCCTCAGTAAAAGTATTACCAAAAACCATACATTGATTCACACATGCGATACTGCTGATGAATGTTTCTTGTTAGCTGTAGGTCATCATTTCTTTCTTTTTTTTTTTATTCTTTTTTTGAGATGGAGTTTCATGCTTGTTGCCCAGGCGGGAGTGCAATGGCATGATCTCAGCTCACTGTAACCTCTGCCTCCTGGGTTCAAGCCATTCTCCAGCCTTAGCCTCCCAAGAAGCTGGATTATAGGCGCCCAACACCACGCCTGGCTAACTTTTGTATTTTTAGTGGAGATGGGATTTTGCCATGTTGGCCAGGCTGGTCTCAAACTCCTAACCTCAGGTGATCCGCCCACCTCTCACTCCAAAAAGTGCTGGGATTACAGGCATGAGCCACCACGCCTGGCCAGGTCATCACTTCTACCATAGAGAAGACATATAACATTTTTCCAAGATATGTTGAAACATTTATAGATTATGCTACATGATCTTTCCACTTCCACTTGCCTGACAATAAAAAATATAATCCTTTTTTCACTTAGCTGAATCTAAATGAAAAAATATCAACTAACTATGTTTTTGTTGTTAGATTTAGTTATATTTGTTTTTTTTTTATTGGTTTCCCCCAAGATAAAGAGGCTGATGTCATCAATAAGTTGATACTGGCAGCTTGTTTTTACAAAAAATTTTCTGAATGTACACTTATGGACATTTAAATTGCTGTCACCGTTTTAAACTATCTGATTTCTGTCTAAAGAACAAAGTAACATATAATGTTTACATTAGATAGGCTAAGCACACTTTATTTTATTTGGCCAACATCTGTTATTATCAAAGAGAAAGACTATGTAATCAAAATTTCTAATATAACCAAAGCAATGATGAAACATCTTGTAATGAACAAACTCACATAGAATCCTAGTTTTTAGGTTTTTTTAATTTATAATTTTAAGTATTTTAAGATTCTCATACGTGTGTTTGTATATTTCATAGGCAATTTGATTAAACAGCTACCTTTCTTGGAAAATAACAATGCTCTTGTAATTGTTCTTCCTGTTTTAACAGACTTGGTGTTAGCTTAGGTCACACAAAATGAACTACATTGTGCTTGATGTGACCAAGATTTGTCATACAGAATTCCACATTTGAGACTGAATTTTTTCAGCTATCTTTCCTTTTGCTGTATCTTCTGGGAATTTCGTTAGTTTTTCGTAATAGAAAATCCCAGTAATAGTAGCTTAAGCATATGGGGTTATATTCTTCTCAAGTAGCAAGGCGTCTGGAGATAGATGATTTCTGGCATTGCTTCAGGTATTCAGTGAAATCATTAAGGTCCCAGACTCTTTCTAATTTGTCTGCTTTCCTATGCTTTTGTCTTTCCTATGGTTTTGTTGGCTTGCCTTTGTCTTCAGGCCTCAGATGGCGCTCAGCTCCACGCATCATGTTCTCACCCAAAACAGGAAGAAATTGGAAAGATGTGACAACTACTACATCTTCCTTTATGTCAGGGAAGCAAAATCCTGTCTCAAAAACCTCATTGAGATGCCCCTTCATACGATAACCAAAATTGAGTTACAGGGCCACTTTTAACTAGAAGACAGCAATTGTTTAGCAGGTATCTGGATACCCCCAAATACAACTGGGATACTGGTTAAAAGGGAATGGGTGTTATATCAATAAGCAGCTAAAAAAATCTGTTGCAAATCTAATAGCATTTCTTGTTTTAGAAGGTTGAAGAAGTAGAGAGGATAAAAGTTGCACCAAAGATTATGGCTTAAGAAAAGCACAGAGAGAGTAGTAGAAAAGACTCTATGAAAATTTGGGTAATTTATCTTCCATTTTTATGTTTAATTCCAATAGATAGTACCTTCAACCATAAGTCAGCATTGTATGTGTGTGCGTGTGCGTGTGTGTGTGTGTGTGAGAGAGCACACACAAAGGGCTAGATGATAACTATTTCAGGCTTTGAGGACTATGTGGTTTCTATTGGAGCAACCCAACTCTGCTGTTGGAGTGTAAAATACCACTGATGACTACACATAAAGAAATGGCTACAGTTGTGTCCCACTAAGACTCTTTTTTTTTTTTTTTTAAGGCAGTTTGGCCATAGTTAGCAGAACTCACCCGAGACTGAAAACACAATATACTATGAAAGAAAAATAAAATAATCAAATAATAAGATACAATAGAAAGGGATATTTTTATCAATAACATTAAATTGTGAGAAGTTATAGAATGGTGAAATTTGAAGGGTCAAGGCCAACAGGACAATAAAAAGATCATGAAGATTTAATTGTGTTGTTAGGGCAAACATGCCAATGATGAGGAAATGCAAATCTCATGGTTTTCAAATGACAGAAATATTAGTGATGATACTCTTACATGATACAACACTATTCTCAGGTTTCTACCCCAAACAGGAAAAGTTCTTCAATCAGGAAACATCACTCTCATTCTCTTGCTCTGCCTAGTTTCCTTCTTAGCCCTTAATATTACCCAACATTATATTACAAGTGTATTATTCTGTTTTCATACTGCTATAAAGAACTGCCTGAGACAAGGTAATTTACAAAGGAAAGAGGATTAATAGATTAATAGTTTAGCATGGCTGGGGAGGCCTCAGGAAACTTACAATTGTAGTAGAAGGGGAAGTGGAAGCAAAGCACCTTCTTCACAAGGCAGCAGTAAGAGGAAGTGCAAATAGGGGAAACGCCAGCAGCTTACAAAGCCATGAGATTTCTTGAGAACTCACCCACTATCATGAGAACAGCATAGGAAAAACTGCTCCCGTGATCCAGTTACCTCCACCTGATTCCACCCTTCACACATGGGGATTGTGGGGATTTTAGGGATTACTATTCAAGATGAGATTTCAGGTGGGGACACAGCCTAACTGTATCAACAAGATAAGTAGTTAATTCATTTATTGTCAGTTCTCCTCATCCCCACTAAAACGTAAGTCCATGAGATTTGAGACTTACAGTTTATTTTATTTTATAATATTGATTAATTTTTAAATCCCCAGTTCTCAGAATAATGCATGACACTTAGTTGGTGCTGAATAAATATTTCTTAAGTAATTGAATGAAGAAATAATTCCATAAATAGTGGTCTGGAAACTATGCTGACATGTAGGTTTTGTCTAAGACCCTGATGATGTGAACCATGCAAGCATTTCCACTGACTTGAATGTATGCTAGATTTTCTGGAAGTCTCACAAACTTATGGTCACTTCACACTTTTAGTCAAATTTGGAAGCCACAGAATGAAAAGTCTATATATGTATTTGGGAGAATCCTTATAAACTATGCTAAGTGTTCATCAACAGATGAATGGATAAAGAAAATGTGGTACACACATACAATGGAGTACTATTCAGCCATAAAAAAAGAATGAAATCCTGTCAATTGCAACAACATGGATGGCACTGGAAATCATTCTGTTAAGTGAAATAAGCCAGGCACAGAAATACAAACATCGCATGTTCTCACTTATTTGTGGGATCTAAAAATTAAAACAATTGAACTTAAAACATAGAGAATATAAGGTTGGTTACCAGAGACTGGGAAGGGTAATGGGAGGGTGGGAAGAGGTGAGGTGACTAATGGGTACACAAAAAAAACAGTTACAAAGAATGAATAGGACCTACTATTTGATAGCACAACAAGGTGACTATAGTCAATAATAACTTAATTGCGTATCTTAAAATAATGTAAAGAGTATAATTGGATTGTTTGTAACTCAAGGGTAAATGCTTGAGGCGATGGATACCCCATTCTCTGATACGTCCTTGTTTCACATTGCATGCGTGTATCAACACATCTCATGTACCCCATACATATATACGTTTACTATGTGCCCACAAAAATTTAAAAATCATATTGATTAATACAATTCACAAATAATACATTAATATCTATGAAAAATATAAATTGTATAAAGAAATTTATGAAATGTCTAAATTTCTCTATAGAGATAGACCCAATAACCCAGGACTTATCATCAAGTTTAAACACCCCCTTTTGTTTTTGTTTTTTTTTTAATTTTTCTGTTGTGGAAAACCAAACACCGCATGTTCTCTTATAAATGGGAGCTAAGTGATGGTAATACATGGATACACGGAGGGGAATAACAGACACTGGGGCCTATCAGAGGGGGAACAGTGGGAGGAGGAAGAGGATCAGGAAAAACAACTAATGGATACTAGGCTTAATACCTGAGTAATAAAATAATCTGTACAACAAACCCCCATGACACAAGTTTACTTATGTAACAAACCTGCAGTTGTACCCCTGTACTTAAAATAAAAGTTAATTTTTTTTAAAAAATTACTTATTGCATCCCTGCTATGTGTCAGGTCCTAAATATGTGCTAGGTATACAGTGATTAATGAAATGGGTGGTGTATAGTTTAGAAATTTTCAGGATTATAATACAAATTATACAATAAACTTAATGTATGTCATATAATTATATTATTAATACATCACTGGTAATTGGTTATCAGAGAGGTACTTTTTATATATATAGCGGGATCTCTCTCTCTCTCTCTCTCTCTCTCTATATATATATATATGTAAAGTATATAAAAGTATATACATATTCCCTCTCTCTCTCCCCCTCCATATTTATATATATGTATATATGGAGGTACCAGATATATACATATATATATAAATACTCTGCAAAATTACAAGATGCTAAACTTGAATTTGCTGTGCTCACTGAGTACTATGTTGTTAAATTCAGTTAGAATCAAATGGGTCAAAATGTATATGTCACTTCTCCATGAAGTCACCAAATGCTGATTCACTGTTTTGACTGTACTTTTGAGGTAGGATTCTGGGATCGTGACATCTTTTCATGTCATGTAATAGGAAGGGAAGATACAGAATAAATTATTCTACTAAGCAGCTGTGCCACTGGGGGTATTTTGTAAAGTTTTCCAAATGTATATTTATTATGAGAAATATGTTGAATTATCATTTGTCTATTTCTCTCAAGAAAGAGCCATAAATTAAAATTACTGCTGACTATTAATATTCTGGCTTTTTAGATTCCAGAAAATAGGATTTTGTCAAGCACGTTCATGCCCTTGTGCTTTTGTTCATACGGGGCCATTTGTCGCCTACTTTGTGAAGTGTTCTCAGAGTTCTTACAAATCTAGGATAAACTAATAATTAATTCTCAGTGGCTCCTAAATAATAAATATTTCTCTTCAAATAGTGTTCACATACTTCTGCCTCTATGCTGGGTACTCTATATTATTTCACTGCAATATCCAGTATGCTCACAAAGTGTGCATCTCCACTTCATATCTGAAGACACTAAGGCTCACAAAAGTTAAGTAATTTGTCCACCATCCACCTAATCCTGAAGTTAGAAATGTAGACAGTGTTCTTCCCCTTCATTCCCCGAAACACAGCCAATTTCAAAGTTCTAGCAAATTCATCTTTTTTCTTTTTTTAGATAGAGTGCTGCTCTGTTACCCAGGCTGGAGTACAGTGATGCGATCTTGGCTCACTGAAACCTCAGCCTCCCGGGTTCAAGCGATTCTTCTGCCTCAGCCTCCCTAGTAGCTGGGATTGCCGAGTAGCTGGGATTACAGGCGTGCACCACCACAGCCAGCTAATTTTGGTATTTTTACTAGAGATGGGGTTTCACCATGTTGGCCAGGCTGGTCTTGAACTCCTGACCTCATGATCCACCTGCCTCGGCCTCCCAAAATACTGGGATTACAGGCATGAGCTACCATGCCCGGCCACAAGTTCATCTTTAATATGTCTCAAGTTCACAGAATTTTCCCATTCCCATAGCAGTTGCATTAATACAACCCACTATTTTATGTCGCCTGGGTTACTGCCCCATTCTCTGACTTGTTCCTCTTAACTCCAGTATTCTTGCTCTGCAATGCACTATACTGTTGTTAGAACAGACTTTCCAAGATTAAAATAAATACTTTAACTCCATATTGTTCTATGGAGAGAAAAAATGCTTCTTATTCTTTTTCATTCTCATTATTATTATTGTTCAAGTCATTGTTTCCTCCTTTGAGGAATAGGTCACTAACTCTGATTCTCTTCTCTGTCCAGTCTCTGACATCACAAAATCATTGCAAAATTCACAAGAATTAAAATATCAAAGGGGGCCTCTGGAAGTCCTTCTAAAGGAGACACATGAAAAGAAAGCATGTATTGTTCAGGAAATTAGAGTACAGCAAATATTACAGACCCCTTCTCATGACTAAAATGAATTATCTACAACAAACCAAAACTCACATATAACTGCCTACTAGCCTGTGGATCTGTCATTAGAAGCAAGTCATTTATCTATGAAAAAGATACGATGATCAGAAGGGACTTCTGGAAGTATTCTTTTAAGGCAAAATATCATTATAGAAGTTGTGTTCATAGCCAGAGGTAGTCAATTAGATATCTCCTAGCAATGCAATAACCTACCACATTTATAAAGATCTTGGACTATTCATTCCAATGGGAAAAACTAACAATATGGCCCGGAGTTTAAGAGCAAAAGCTATGGAGCCAACCGGCCTGTTTGTTTTAAGCTTTACACTGACACTAATTGGCTGTGAGACTTTGGCCAAGTTCTTTTGTTTGATTCTCTGTAATTCAAGTTTCCTCATCTGTAAAATGCAGAACATAATGTTACCTAACAAGGAAGGGAATTATATAGTTACATGAGCTATTTAGGTATGTGTGTGTTTCCAAGAACATTGTCTGGCATATATTTTGTTACAGAATATTATAAACTTTATGTTGTACCTTATACATACATTCCAAATTTCCTCAACTAGCTTCTCATAGAATTAGAGAGGAAAAAAAGCTCCTATCATAGTTTATTATATTTTCGAAGAAGCTTAGAGTTCTACTTTATATGCTTCATTGTATAATGTAGAAAATAGAGACCCAGAAATATGACTATTATTAAGGTACTCATTCCTAATAAGGGAATACATTTAAATATTTAGCCAAGGCAATTCTACTCTTGGTTTGGTGTCCTTCCAAATAAACTGTTTTCTTACCAAATGCCAGCGATCGTCAACACTTTCCTTGAGAGTAAGTGGGGAGAAAGGACGATTTTCTCTGGGGGAAAGCCAAAGAAGCTAATAAACCAGATTATTTACACAATAAAACATAGTGAAGATACTGAGATTAGAATTATAATCCATGACTCTTCTTCAAAAGTTGTTTTCCTGCCTATGAATTGATGAGCTATGACTTTTGGGGATATAATACAAAAATATATATCCTCACAAGTTCAAGATGACTCATAACCTTAGTTGCAGATTTGTAGTCAACGAATACAAATTTGTATCACATTACTATCACAATTCTCCTACGTTTCTCTGATAAAATAGTCTAAAAAAGACTAAAGACATCTTACATAATATTTTCATTATTTTTGGAAGATTATACTTCTAATTCAGCATATCAATATGTAAGTGGGGCAAAATCATTATTTTGGAAAGGAAGAAAAATATCAACTGCCTTATCTACTATTATATTATTATATCAAATAAAGCCATTTCCATAGCAAAAGCTATGTATCCACAAAAATATATCAAATGTTTGAAAGTATAAATCAAGCAAGAAGAAAATTGTATGTAAGTCTGCAAGATTTATATGTAAGTCTGCAAAATTTAAAAAGGAAGTGCAGGATTGAGAGAGCAAAGAAAATATCTCACAAATTTGGCTCAAAATACTTTCCCTTGGTATATGAAGCATCTGAAACCTAATAGGAAATCTTACCTTCTAGGAAAAAAAAAAACTAAAAGTTCAGGATATCTCCATGTATTTTTAGCTGTTTGTCAGAAAATTATATAGATGAATATAAGGCATTCCAAAGCATTGTGAAAAGAACTTACATGGGTAGTTGTGGGGTTTTAAAATTGAAGAAAATCTATCTGCTAAGAGGAGAGGTTGTTGGAGACTATTTTTTTCTACTACACTCACAAATCACTTTGAGGTTCCTCTCACATTTCGTGGTGCATGTATCTTGTGTCCTCCAAAATGTAAACTGAAAAGCAATGTGTAGACAAGCCAATATTAGTAGCGTGTCTGATTGCCTGTTGCTGTCAATCTTGTGGGGGAAGGGGGCAGCAGAGAAATCACTGCTAATGACTTCAGAGTTTGCATGTCCCACACTCACTTATTACTGGAAAAAATAAAATGTAATGAACCTGATATGGACAAGGAATGAGAGGAATAAAATATGCCTTTTAGACTGTCAGCAAGCAATGAAACAAATGAGATTTATGGCAGAATTGGATATGTGATTTATAGTTTTTCTTGTTCTTCATTTAAAAGAGGAAATTAAAACCACACTTGCATATGATTCAATCTTTGATCACTAGAGAATAGCTGCTGCAAATTAATTATTATAAACTCCATTACCTTGTTCACCCCAGATGCTGCATCCATAGTACCTTCCAACCAGCATCCCAGAGGAAAAGAGGTTTTTGTGTTTTGCTTTGTTTTTATAATTCTTTAGGAAAAAAATTGCTGACACTTGGTGTTTCACTGAGTGGTAATTTATTACTGAATGAACTAATTGAGTAGTCTCAAGGAAAGAACCTAGAGGAAAGACCCAGATTAAATTGTTAGCAGCTTCTTATTGGCTCAAAGAATGTGTGTGTTTATTCTCTTTTCATCATCTATAAGCCTAGAATCAAGTACTTTAACTTATGCATAAAGATTTTCAGATCTTCAGCTCTGATAGTGTCTGTATAATTCTATAAGTAAATGCAGAAAATATTTACTTCATAAAGAATTTTGTTCATGTAGTCTTCATTTAAGGCAATAAAAATTATTGGTCAATTAAAATATTTTAAGACAATACAGAATAGAGCAATGACTCATTGGGAGGGCCCTAAGATATGCCAAAGAAAGAATCCATTTAAAATAAACATTTCAATACAAATTTAATAAAATACATGCATATAATGTGGTGATTAAGTATAAGAAACCAACACTCTTTTAAGAGAATGCTTAGAAAACTACTAATAGAATAAAATATAAATGATGAAAAAAGAAAAATATTTTACATAGAGGTAATTAAATATCATATTTAAACAAAGTCAAAATCTAAGGTGTTTTTATAAATTTAAACCTGTGAGCTGCAAGTGACGGTGGAAAAGCTGAATACAATTAAGGACCTTATTGATATGGCAACACAGGACAGATGACTTTAACAGAGTGGGCTAGATCTTTAGATGCTTGTTCAATTGAAACATTTATACTTTAATTTTTCTTGGACACTTTCTATAGATGGTTATGTTTATGTGTAGAAAAAAGGAACAAATCTGTGAAGCACTTGAATGATAGTAAAGAATTAAGATTTTTAATCTTGCACATGATACAAACTTGAATGAGAATTATATATTTTGATCTTTTTCTACTGTTCCTGACACACAGCTCCTAAAACCATTGTAACTTACTAAGTGATAAATGCAGTAGGAAAATCTCTTGTTATAACTCTTGGTTTTTGTTTGTGGCTCCTAAAATAGCTTCAAAGAGAGAGAGGCAATAGGAGCACCTTTTGTTATTTATAACAAGGCTCTAGGGACAGAGAGAAGGCATCAAGATGTGCGCGTATCATCACCCCAACCCCATGCCAACAGGACCACACACACAGTTTCCAGCAGGAGTGCCCTGCCCCTCTCCAGCTGCATGGCCACTGCCACTGTGGTGAATGCCTGCAGCAAGGTGCTTACCAGCACCCGTTAGCACTCTGGCATAGCTGCCACACTTTGGCACCCCCAGTGCAGTGGATTCCCAATCTCGAGGAGCCAGAGAACAAAGTCAAGGCCCAATACAAATCCTCCAGAGTTACAGAACAGAGTCTGGGAGTTGGGAGCTGAGCGTTGGCCTCCTAAAATCTCCCAGAAACAAAGCCTGTCAGCTGAATGCATCTTATATCACAATCCAACCCTCAATGTCATCAAATAGGATAAAACTAAAAACAAAACAAAACAAAATAAAAACACCCAAAGGTCAGCAACCTTAAAGATTGAAGGCAGATAAGCCTGGATTGAAGGTAGATAAGCCCACAGATGAGAAAGCCTCAGCAAAAGAATGCTGAAAACTTAAAAAGCCAGAGTGCCTTCTTTTCATCAAATGTCTGCATCACCTTTCCAGCAAGGGTTCTGAACTGGGCTGACATGGCTGAAATGACAGGAATAGAATTCAGAATATGGATAGGAGCAAAGATAACTGAGCTACAGTAGTACATTAAAACTCAATGCAAGGAAGTAAAATCATGATTAAAAAAATGCAGGAGCTGACAGAAAAAATAGCAGGTATACAAAAGAATGTAAACTACCTGATAGAGCTGAAAGACACACTACGAGAATTTCATAATGCAATCACAAGTATTAATAACAGAATAGACCAAGTAAAAAAAGTAATCTCAGAGCTTGAAGATTGGGTTTCTGCATACGAAAGCCAGATAAAAGTAGAGAAAAAAGAATGAAAAGGAAGAACAAAACCTCAAAGAAATATGGAATTATGTAAGGCGACCAAATCTATGACTCATTAGTGTCTCTGAAAGGGATGGGGAGAATAGAGCCAACTTGGAAAACATATTTCAGGATATTATTCGTGAGAACTTCCCAAACCTAGCTAGACTGGCCAACATTCAAATTCAAGAAATGCAGAGAACCCCAGTAAGGTATTTTGCAAGAAGATCATCCCCAAGACACATAATGATCAGATTCTCCAAGGTCAAAATCAAAGAAAATATATTAAAGGCAGCTAGCCAGAAAGGTCCGGTCACCTACAAAGGGAAGCCCATGAGACTAACAGCTGATATCTCAACTGAAACCCTACTAATCAAAAGAAATTGAGGGCGGGCCAATATTTAACATTCTTAAAGAAAATAAATTTCAACTCAAAATTTTATGTCTAGCCAAACTAAGCTTCATAAGTGAAGGAGAAATAAGATTATTTTCAGACAAGCAAATGCTGAGGGGATTTGTCACAACCAGACCTGCTTTACAAGAGCTCTTGAAGGAAGCACTAATATGGAAAGAAAAGACTGTTACTAGCCACTACAAAAACACACTGAAGTACACAGACCAATGATGCTATAAAGCAACCACATAAACAAACTGCAAAAAAAAAAAAAAAAAAAAAAACAGCTAACACCATGATTACAGGATTAAATTCATACAATCAATACTAACCTTAATTATAAATGGGCTAAATGTCACAATTAAAAAACACAGAGTGGCAAGCTGGATGAGGAACCAAGACCTATTTGTATGCTGTCTTCAAGAGATCCATCTCAAATGTAATGACACCTACAGGCTCAAAATAAAGGGATGGAGAAAAATCTACCAAGCCAATGAAAAACAAACAAACAAACAAAAATAAAAAATAAAAAATCAGGAATTGCAAACCTATTTTCTGAGAGAACAGACTTTAAACCAACAAAGATTAAAAAAAAAAGACAAAGAAGAGCATTACATAATGCTAAAGAGTTCAATTTAACAAGATCTAACTATCACACATATATATGCACCCAACACAGAATCACCCAGATGCATAAAAAAAGTTCCAAGAGACTTATACTCCCAAACATAATAGTGGGAAACTTTAACCACTCTAACAATATTAGACAGATTATTAAGATAGAAAATTAATAAAGATATTCAGAACCTGAAATCAGCCTTAGATCAAATGGACCTGATAGATATCTACAGAACTGTCCACCCAAAAACAACAGTATATACATTCTTCTCATCCCCACATGGCACATATTCTAAAATCAATTACATAATCAGAAGAAAATACACTCCTCAGCAAATGCAAAAGAGCTGAAATCATAATAAACAATCTCTTGGACCACAGCTCAATCAGACTAGAAATAGAAATTAGAAATTAGAAATCAAGACTGAAAAATTCACTAAAAAACATACTGGTGCAAAAGTAATTGAGGATTTTAACATTACTTTTTTTTTTTTTTTTTGAGACTGAATTTTGCTCTTGTTGTCCAGGCTGGAGTGCAATAACATGATCTCAGCTCACTGCAATGTCTGCCTTCCCAGTTTAAGTGATTTTCCTGCCTCAGCCTACTGTGTAGTTGGGATTACAGACACCCACCCCCACACCTGACAAATTTTTTGTACTTTTAGTAGAGACGGGGTTTCACCATGTTGGCCAAACTGGTCTTGAACTCATGACCTCAGGTGATCCATCTGCCTCGGTCTCCCAAAGTGCTGGGATTACAGGCATAAGCCACCATGACCAGCCATTTACCATTTATTTTAATGGCAAAAACCACAATTACTTTTACACCAACCTACATGGAGAATTAATAGCCTGCTCTTGAATGACTTTTGGTAAATAATGAAATTAGGGCAGAAATCAAGAACTTCTTTGAAACTAATGAGAATAAAGATGCAACCAGAGATACTAGCATCTCTGGGACACAGCATAAGGCAGTGTTAAGAGAGAAATTTATAGCACTAAATGCCCACGTCAAAAAGATATCAAGTTAGCAACCTAATATTACAACTAAAAGAACTAGAGACCCAAGAGCAAACAGATCCTAAAGGCAGGAGACAAGAAATAACCAAAATCATAGCTGAACTGAAAGATATTGAGACACAATAAAAACTACTCAAAAGATCAATGTGGGCTGGGTGTGGTGACTCGCGCCTGTAATCCCAGCACTTTAGGAGACTGAGGCAGGTGGATCACGAGGTCAGGATTTCGAGACCAGCCTGACAAACATGGTGAAACCCCGTGTCTACCAAAAATACAAAAATTAGCTGGGCGTGGTGGTGGGTGCCTGAAATCCCAGCTACTCAGGAGGCTGAGGCAGGAGAATTGCTTGAAACCAGGAGGTGGATGTGGAAGTGAGTGGAGATCATGCCATTGCATTCCAGCCCAGGTGACACAGCGAGACTCCATCTCAAAAAAAAAAAAAAAAAATTTCAATGCATCCAAGAGCTGGGTTATTGAAAAAAATAATAAAACACATAGACCAGTAGCTAGACTAATACAGAAGAAAAGGGAAAAAATTCAGATAAGCATAATCAAAAATGACAAGGGAATTATTACCACTGAATCACACAGAAATACAACAAATGCTCAGAGAATATTATGAATATTATGAATAGGTATATATTGAATATTATGAATATATATATCTACACACATAAACTGGAAAATCTAGAAGGAATGGATAAATTCCTGGACACATACTCCCTCCCAAGACTGAACCAGAAAGAAACTGAAGCCTTGAAGAAAACCAATGAAGAGCTCTGAAATTGAGTCAGTAATATTAATAAATAATCTAGAAACCAAAAAAGCCCAGGACCAGATCCACTCATAGCTGAATTCTACTAGATGTACAAAGAAGAGCTGGTCCTATTCCTCCTGATACAATTTTTTAACATTGAGAAAGAGGAACTCTTCCCTAACTCATTCTGTGAAGCCAGCATTATCCAGATATCAACCTGACAGACATACAAAAGAAGACATACATGTAGCCAAGAAGCATACGGAAAAATGTTCAACATCTCTAGTCATTAGAGAAATGCAAATCAAAACCACAAGGAGATACCATCTCACACCAGTCAAAAATGGCTATTATTAAGAAGTCAAAAAATAACAGATGTTGGTGAGGTTGTGGAGAAAAATGAATGCTTATACATTGTTGATGGGGGTGTAAATTAGTTCAACCATTGTGGAAGACAATGTGGCAATTCCTCAAAGACCTAAAGACAGAAATACAATTTGACCTAGCAATCCCATTACTGGGTATATACTGAAAGGAATATAAATGGTTCTATTATAAAGACATATGAATGCAAATGTTCATTGCAGCACTATTCACAATAGTAAAGTCATAGAATCAACACAAATGCCCATCAATGACGGGCTGAATAAAGCAAATATGGTTCATATACACTATAGAATACTATGCAGCCATAAAAAGGAATGAGGTTATATTCCAGCTGGAGGCCAGTATCCTTAGCAAACTAACACAGGAGCAGAAAACCGAATACTGCATATTCTCACTTATAAATGAGAGCTAAATAATGAGAACACCTGGACACATAGAGGGGAACAACACACACTGGGGCCTATCAGAGGGTGAAGGGTGAGAGGAGGGAGAGGATCAGGAAAAATAACTAATGGGTCCTAGGCTTAATACCTAGGTGTTGAAATAATCTGTACAACCAACTCTCATGACACAAGTTTACCTGTGTAACAAACCTATGCATGTGCCCCTGAACTTAAAATAAAAGTTTAAAAAAAAAAAGCCCTTTTAACCATACCTGAGTTTATGTTCATGAGGTGACTTTTGGAAAGCCCCTAGATAACCACATTATAGGGGATGGTTGCCAGAAAAAATCTATGTGATTAGAGGGTGAGAAAGTTTCATAAAACCCAAAAGAAATGAGGTTCCAGAAGTTTTGGTGTTCATGAACAAGAATGTATCCACATGCCAGAAGGGTGATACACAGCAAAACTCCATGAGAACAGAAGCTCCTGTACTTGGGATCCTTCCAGACCTCGCCCTATATATCTCTCCATCTGGCCTCTTCATCTGACTGTTCATTTGTATTATTTAATATAGCCTTTGCAATACACTGGTAATAATAAGAACCACATTTTTCCCTGAGTTCTGTGTGTTGTTTTAGCACATTACAGAAATGGAGCAGAGGTTTGTGGAAACCTGCCATTTCTGGCCACGTCAGATAGGAGTTGTAGGTAACCTGAGGACCCACTACTTGTGAATGACATCAGAAGGGGACAGACAGTCTTGTGGGACTGAGCCCTTAACCTGTGGGGTCTGCATTAACTCCAAGTAGTTAGGGTCAGTACTGAGTTAAGTTGTAGGATACCTAATGGGTGTCTGCTGAGAATTGATTGGTTTGGGGAAAACACCTGCAATCTGATGTCAGAATTGAAATATTCAAAGTAGTTACAGAATAGAAACAGAGAAGGTTTTCTTTTGGATTTTAACTCAAAATAGCTTAAACAAAACCAGAAAATGTAATGTCTCAAGTTATTTCAGATATAAATGAATTCAGGAACTCACGGATCTTACTGGTGGTCCCTAGGAAAATCTGAATCTGAATTTGAATCCCTTTCTATATTTTTCAACAAAACCATAAGAATTATTGACCTTGACCTAGCTTGGCTCCTATGCCATCTCTGGATCAATTCCTATTGATCAGAATGGAATGAAATGACTGGCCCACCTGAATCCTGTGCCCACCACACTTAAAGCCCAGAGACTGCAAATACAGCACGGGTGGTCTCCAAAGAAAAATCAGGATGTAATCTCCAAAAAACACGGAAGCAATGCTGGGCAGGAAGAAAACAACAGATGTCCGCTATAATCAAATGAAGAAATTTTCCTCAAGCATGTTACTTCTGTATCTACTGCCAGTTGAACTGCATAAGATATAGATAAGGCCTGCCAGAAAAAGAAGTCATTAATTTTCATTAGATATGAATTCATTTATGCCTTTCAAAATGCAGTTTGGTGTTACTGTTCATTTCTTGTGAGTATGTATATTTTTATTTTTTTTTAACGTATTTTGTGGAACTTGAGAATATAGGTGTTTTCTTTATAAAGTAGTAAGATTTTAATAAAGTTAATTTTTAAGGTATGCTTATCATAATATTGAAGTATATAATAAGGAATATAGAATGAAATACAGTAATTCATAGCTCTGCTGCCCAAAACACTTTGATGTCTCTATTTTTTCCTCCCTATTTCTTTTTATTTCAAGTGTGTGGTTACTTTTTATTAATATAAATTTAAATTTTTGTTAGGTGTTATATGTTATTTTTAACCTGCATCCTATGTTTAACATTGTTCTGCTTGTTATTATAGACTCTTCCTGGAAAAAAATTAATGGATTAATAAAATCTAACCACAACATATCCTAAATTCTATATTTGAAAACTTGGGACAAGTGCAGCGGCTCATGCCTGTAATCCCAGAACTTTGGAAGGTGGATGCGGGTGGGTCATTTGAGGCCAAGAGTTTGAGACCAGCCGGGCCAACATGGTGAAACCCCGTCTCTACTAAAAATACAAAAAAAATAACTGGGCGTGGTGGTGGGCATCTGTAATCCCAGCTACTTGGGAGGCTGAGGCAGGAGAATTGCTTGAACCTGGGAGGCAGAGGTTGCTGTGGGCCAAGATCATGCCACTGCACTCCAGCCTGGATGATAGAGCGAGACTCCATCTCAAAAAAAAAAAAAAAAAAAGAAAAAAGAAAATCGGTATTGTTTCCAATGTTTTATGGTACCAAAAAATGCTGACATAAATATCTCCTTGCCAATGCTTTGTTTTCTAGATTTCTATTATTTCTCTAAGAAGATTTTCTATAAATGATATTCCAGGATAAAAGATTATGAATGTCTAGTAATTGTGTAAGGATTGCCTTTGCTTTTGATCTTGTTTCTTTGATTTTATGATTCTCTTAAAAAGTATTTCTCAGACATTAACTTTAGAAAATATTGGAACATTGAACTTGGTATTCATTTGATAAATATTTTGGGAACATCTATTGGGTATCATGGAGCATACTGTGGGGATATCTAATCTAGCCTTAGAGAGAAAGAGGAGACTTCTAGAAAGGAATAATATGTAAACAGATGACATAGGCAAATCTCAAACTGGGGTTCAGCCCAAGAAGGTTCTTGGCTTTGCTCAGGAAACAGATCGAGAGTGAGCCAATAGTGAAAGAAAGGAACTTTATTAAAGCAGTAGTGTACAGCAAAATGGTTGCGCCGTATGTCTATGGAATAGCAGGGAAGGTTATTCATCAACTTTCTGGAAAAAGATGGGGGAGTTCCCAGTACTCTATAAGGTTCTGGGACATTGCCATGGCATTTGTAAAATGTCATGGTGCTGGTAGAAGCGTCTTATGCAAACACTCTAATTTCTCGTCCTGGCTGGTTTTAGCTGGTTTCTTTACTACATCCTGTTTTGATCAGCAGAGTTGTAACTGGTGCTCAGAAAACAAGTCCTGTTGATCTCTTACCTCACTGGGACCTGACGAATCAATAGGAGTCGGGAGAATAATTAAGTATAAAAAGCAAATGTATACAGGGAAAAGTGAGTCTCAAAGAGAAGAGATAAAATGAGAAAACCCATGTTACGCTTGGAAAATCACATGTGTTATAGTTTTGCTAGAGACATGAGACTGGGAGGGATGGCAGAGGCCACATTTCAAAAGGTTCACCTGTAGTCACCAAGGGGAATCAAGACAGAATTCAACAGAGACAGATGCCTGCCTGGCTGCAGCTCTCTACTGCATCACATTACATCATCTCTCAGGGGTTTGCTGTCAGTGTAGTGAACTTCTCTGTCTGACTCAAATTTAAAAATTGTATTATCTTATAGAACAATGGAAGGGTTGGAAAGGAAGAAAGACAGTGATATAGATTGGTCTTTGACCAATATCATTCATTGTCTGTTTTAGGAATATGGGTGGGCAAACACCTTTAACCTAAGTCCTCTTGCTTTTCCCAACACAGAGAAAATAATCTCCAAGAATTTACTTTAGTATACAGTTTTATGACTAATTTAGGAGCCCAAATAGCTCAAGGTATATTTTCTAGAAAGTACAAAAGATTTGGTTGAATACAGAAGACTTCCTTGGACTCAGCCCTTATTAAATTTCAGATTGTAAAGATATGCATCTACCCATTGAAAAAATATGTTATTAGCAAATAATTTCCACGTGAAGAAATTAAGTCCTAAGAACTCTCCTTACATTTCAGTTTTAGCTTTCTCTGAGATTGGCTTATTTTGGCCTCACCTAAGGATGATAGTTTGCAAGCTGTCCATCATAGGCAGTGATACAAGTAGACATGCATACATAAATGTAACCTACACCTCTGTTGCTGCCAGCCCACCCTTCAGAAAGCCCAGACCATGTTTTCCAGAAACTTTTAATAAGGAAGTTGTAAAAGCAAAATAGTGGTTGAAGAGATGGGTTTGGCAGCAATCTCGCTCCTTTTCCTGCTTTTCCCTACAATTCATTAGAGACTGTAACTGAACCACTTCTCTGTCACAATCTCCCCTGTCTGTTAAATGAGGATAATTATTACTACCCTTTCCTTTGCCCTTTGATAACTTCACAGGGGTATTCAGAGATGTTATGAAGATTAATAAGCCAAACGTGTGGGGAGTGCTTTAATCTCCTCTTAAGGGAGAAAATAACAAATTAAAATCCATCGTTTTGAGAGCAGGAGGGGCAAGATACCAGAGGACAATAAACAGGTGGTCCACAGTTCTGGCTTCTTTGAGAGCAGTACGGGTAGTCTTTCTTCCGGTGTCTATCGGTATCAGCCCTGGCCCATAGAGTGTGGATCATTGTCCTCATATTCCAATAAGCCGTCTCTGGGTTAACTCCAATGCTTAATCTAATTTACCTTAAAATGTGCCTTTGTTTTTTTTGGAGGAGGGAGTAGCTGTAGTAGATTAAATACTGGCCCCTCAAATATGTCCATATCCTAACCCCCAAAGTCTGTGAATATGTTACCTTACGGTGACTTTGCAGATACGATTAAGTTAGATATCCTGAGATCAGGTAATCACACTGGATTCTATGGATTGTCCCAATATAATCAAAGGGAGCTTATAAGAAGAATGTGGTTAGTAGTAGGAGATATGATGGAAACAGTTTGGAGTAATGAAAGAAAGGAGCGTTAGGCCAAGGAATGCAGCACCCTCTGGAAGCTGAAAAAGGCAAGGAAACGGATTATTTCCTGAAACTTTCAGAAAGGACACACATTGAAGACACCTGACCTCCAGAACTATAAAGTAGTAAAGGTGTTTTGTTTTAAGCCTCTGTCACAATTTGTTATAGCAGTGTGTTTGTGTATACATACACACACATATATTGCAGTGTTTGCACACACACACATATATATATGCTTATTCATACACACAGACACATATATGGGTGTGTGTGTGTGTGTGTGTATGCATGCATGATCACTTCAATAAAACAGATCTGCAGATCTGGGCAGTTTTTCTTCAACAGAGGAAGAAAAGAAAGCAGAATCAGCTCCACCTGTCCTTTTTTAGAAGAGACTCCTACTTTAGTCATCCCTGCCCTGAGTTGTGTCATATAACTACCATCTGCTGTAAACTTGCATGAAATGAGAACAATTTCAATAAAGAAACCTGGTGAATGATTATTCGTTGTGCAACTAAGAGTGCCTAACACACTTTTTCTTAGACAACACTGTTTACAGGGCACTTTTTACTTACTAGATGAGGAGTATACACCATTAACCTCCCTCAGTGTTAATGCTTATGTATAAAATGGAGGAGAGAAATATATCTTGACCATCCACAGAATAACGACTAAGCTAGAATAAGAAAATTGGTGTAAAAATTATTTGCACACTTAAAATGCTGAAAAATAATTTTTTTTTTTTTTTTTTTTTTTTTTTTTTTTTTTTTTTTGAGACGGAGGGAGTCTCGCTCTGTCACCCAGGCTGGAGTGCAGTGGCCAGATCACAGCTCACTGCAAGCTCCGCCTCCCAGGTTTACGCCATTCTCCTGCCTCAGCCTCCCGAGTAGCTGGGACTACAGGCGCCCGCCACCTCGCCCGGCTAGTTTTTTTTTTTGTATTTTTTAGTAGAGACGGGGTTTCACCGTGTTAGCCAGGATGGTCTTGATCTCCTAACCTCATGATCCGCCCGTCTAGGCCTCCCAAAGTGCTGGGATTACAGGCTTGAGCCACCGCGCCTGGCCCTGAAAAATAAATTTTTATGATCATGAGAATTCAAGTGAGTTAGCATTGGAAAAGTTTGATTGCCAAAAATGTAGTGCTTCTATTTCAATAATGACTTTCAAATGTTTACACCGAATGCATGATTAACAGGCATCCACCATGACCAGTTAACTGTCTATTCATCAGTCTTATCCAAGAATGAACAAAGTATGGAAATAGGATGGAATACAACATTGCAATGTGCTCACTAAAATGCTCCCCACACCCCCAGTATACAGATAATTTCCTTATTTCCAAGCCTCCTTTGCAGTGATGTATGCCCATTTTCCTGCACAGAAATGATAGAAGCCAATCACAATCCTGACCCTCAAGGTCTTCTGAACAATCCTTCATGCCCTCTCTTTCATTTTCCATAGGCTGAATAGAGAGAATAGGAGCTAAAGGTGCAAAAGCCACAGAATAAAATAACTTGGGTTCCTGAAATACTACATGAAACCGAGGCCTTGATGACCTATATGACACCATGAATGTCACCGAAAAACAGTTATTGTGCAAGAAATAATTTGCAATTTGGGAATTGCTTGCCTTACCTGTTGGCTTTGCCTAACACAAATGGGTGCACCAATGATGAGGCAGGGAGAGCCCCTCAGAGCACAGGAAAAGGAGGGATGATGCTTTATACACAGAGAATATTAAAGCAACAACAATGTAACAAAACTCACTAATGTTGATTTTCTTTTTATTACCACCTACATTGACAAATGTAAATAATATCAGTGATAAAATCTTCCTCTGCATACAGTGGAATGAAGCCGTGAGTAGTTGAGGATAGGAGGCTAGGAGACAGGAAGACTGATTTTCTCTTATTCCATCTCTGCTTGCTACACAACTGCTACCAGGGATAAAAAGCCAAAACAAACAAACAAACAAAAACAACCTCAACAAACAACATTTCACAACGTTTAAGGATAGGAAGTATAGCTCTAGGTTTTCACTCCCTTACTTAGGAAATGAAGCTCTCTGATTCTTCCACCTGGAAGTAAATTTCACAATTCACTGAATTTTCTGAAAATCAAATGAGGCTGTGAAACACTTAGGGAATTTCATAAATATCATGTGAATGAATGCTAGGATTATTATTACTTGAACATTATTTATATATTTCTAGGCACACAGGTTAGTCTTTCATGATCATATGTATAATCATAATCAGGCTTAGTTTATAGAATAAACTCTCTCTTTTTCATATACATATACGGATAGATAGAAATAGGCATATCAGAGAGACTGAAACTACTTCTTACAAATACTGAGTTGTTGAAGTACCATATTGTTTGAAGAGAGGACCTTTTTATATTTCTTTAACTTGTGCCCAGAAGAAGAGAAGACTAAAGTAAACATTTCTATCACTTACCTTTTTGTTATCTTTCCAAACTCCAACCATTCTGCAGAGAATATTCATTAAGCATCTGCTGTATCAGGTCCTGGTTTCCAGATGAATAAGGCACCATCTCTACTGTTCCCAAATCTAGCATCTACAGAAGTACCCATGGATATAAAGAAGCATTTGTAATAAATGTGGACAGGTGCTATAGCAGATTTGTGGATTTTACAGAACAGTATATTTATTTTACTTGAAAACTCAAATTTGGTTGTCAGCTTTTGATTTTGCCAGACATTAACATAACTAATTACAAATGCATTTTTATAAACTATGGAAAATAATTAACACTGAATATATAAAATATACTTTCAGAATAAAGTCAGATTCTTAAATTGATGTATCTGTCTTATTTTATTTTTGCAAAATAATATTTATTAATAGCTTAAATCTACATTAAAATAACGTATTTTGCCTATCTAGTTGACACAGATGAAAAATAGCTGTATTATGATTATTGACAAAGGGTGTTCTCAAATATGTGCTTTTAGTCACAATGTGGGAAAATGTGAATTGAGTGTGTGTGTGTGTTAGTACATATGTTAGTACCTATACTCATATGTAGATACATACACAGGTACATAATTTGTATCAGCCCATAGCTATAGCTTTGTAGTCTGCTCTTTTTAAATCCTAACTTTGTATTTTGGTATTTATTTTGTCATTAATGTTACCTTTTGTTCTTGTTTTTAGCAGGGGTATATGTGCAGTTTTGTTACATAGGTAAACTAATGTCACAGGGATTTGTTGTGCATATTATTTCATCATCCAGGTACTAAGCCTAGTATTCAATAGGTAGTTTTTCTGATCCTCTCCCTCCTCTTAACTCCCATCCTCAAGTAGGCCCCAGTGCCTATTGTTCCCATGTTTGTGTCCATGTGTTCTCATCATTTAGCTCCCACTTATAAGTGAGAACATATGGTATTCGGTTTTCTGTACCTGTATTACTTCACTAAATATAATGGCCTTTAGCTCCATCTGTGTTCCCAAAAAGACATAGTCTCATTCTTTTTTATGACTGAATAATATCCACAGTGTATATGTACCATATTCTGTTTATCCAATATGTCATTGGTGGACATTTAGGTTGATTCCATGTCTTTACTATTGTGAATTGAGCTGCAATGAATGCTCATGTGCATGTATCTTTATGGTAGAATGATTTATATTCCTTTGGGTATATGTCAAGTAATGGGATTGTTGGGTCAAATGGTATTTCTGTTTTTAGGTTTTCAAGGGATTGCCACACTGCCTTCCACAATGATTGAACAAATGTACACTCTCACCAATAGTGTATAAGCCTTCTCTTTTCTCTGCAATCTCGCCGGCATGTTATTTTTTGACTTTTTAGTAACAGCCGTTCTGACTGGTGTGAGATAATATTTTACTGTGGTTTTGATTTGCATTTCTCTAATGATCAGTGATACTGAGCTTTTTTGGGGGGTTGCGGGTGGGGACGGAGTCTCTCTCTGTCACCAGGCTGGAGTGCAGTGGAACGATCTTGACTCACTGCAACCCCTGCCTCCCAGGTTCAAGCAATTCTCTTGTCTCAGCCTCCGGAGTAGCTGGGACCATGCCCAGCTAATTTTTGTGTTTTTGTAGAGACGGGGTTTCGCCATGTTGGCCAGGACGGTCTCAATCTCTTGACTTCATGATCCGCTCACCTCTGCCTCCCAAAGTGCTGGGAATATAGGTGTGAGCCACTGCACCCAGCCATTATTCAGCTTTTTCCAATATGTTTGTTGGCCACACATATGTCTTCATTTGAAAACTGTCTGTTCAGGTTCTTTTCCCACTTTTTAATGGGGTTGTTTGTTTTTTCCTTGTAAATCTGTTTAAGTTCCTTACAGATGTGGATGTTAGACCTTTGCTAGATGCATAGTTTGTAAAAATTTTCTCTCATTTTGTAGGTTGTCTGTTTATGCTGTTGATAGTTTCTTTTGCTGTGCGGAAGCCCTTAAGATTAATTAAATCCCATTTGTTAATTTTTGCTTTTGTTGCAATCATTTTTGGCATCTTTGTCATTAAATCTTTTCTTTTTCTTATGTAGGAGTTTATTTTTATTTATTTTTATTATTATACTTTAAGTTCTAGGGTACATGTGCATAACGTGCAGGTTTGTTACATATGTATACTTGTGCCATTGGAATACTATGCAGCCATAAAAAAGGATGAGTTTGTGTCCTTTGTAGGGACATGGATGCAGCTGGAAACCATCATTCTCAGCAAACTATCGCAAGAACAGAAAACCAAACACCGCATGTTCTCACTCATAGGTGGGAACTGAACAAAGAGTTTGTTTTTTAAATCACAGTTTTTCACACTTTTTGTTTGTTGTTTTACCACAAACTGCTGAACACTTCATTTCTTGTTATAGACCATGGCCTTCAGACCTTCACAGTGAAATTGGCGTGAAGAGAGATACAAAGGCTCTTAAAAGATACAAAGTAGAGACCAGACCACTTCCCAGAGAATTCAGTTGTAGGATTTTATGTGACCGTTGATCCCTGGAGTTGTGGCCTGGGGAACAGAAGTGAATTCCAGGAAGGTAAGGGTAATATGGAGATTACCAGGAAACCCTACTCACAGGGCATTGTTCAAATGCTGATCCATAAACAATGACAAGGTATTAACAGGCAGAGGATAGGAGGGCTGGAGATGGTTTTCCAGGTAGAGAAAGCAACTCCAGCAAAGGCAGATAAATGCAAAATAACAGAGCACTGAAGCCGCTCATTGTCAAAGGAGACATATTTGGTGAGGGTCCCAGTAAAGGAAAGGATGGGAACATGGAACTTGTCATCCTTCTTTCTGCATAATTTCTTTTCAGGATGCTGTTTTTCATAAATAAGAACTGACTGTTTTAATACCTGAGTAGCTGAATTGCCTTATGTTATATGAGAGCAACACTTTTAGACTAAATGAAATTG
The DNA here is from genome assembly GCF_037993035.2 of Macaca fascicularis. NCBI lineage: Eukaryota > Metazoa > Chordata > Mammalia > Primates > Cercopithecidae > Macaca > Macaca fascicularis. The sequence goes on along the minus strand of NC_088379.1, from coordinate 18,333,165 downwards.
GTATTAGGGTTCTTTAGCGGGATAGAACTAATTATATATATATATATATTTTATATAATACATATTTATATATTTATATATTATATATTTTATATATATTTTACATATTATATGTATACACACATATATGTATGTATGTATATATAAAAAATATAAATAATATGCACACGCGTGTGTGTGTATATATATATATATAGAGAGAGGAGTTTATTAAGTATTAACTCACACAATTACAAGGTCCCACAATAGGCCATCTGCAAGCTGAGGAGCAAAGAGAGCCAGTCTGAATCCCAAAACTGAAGAACTGGGAGTCTGATGTTCGAGGGCAGGAAGCATCCAGCAAGGGAGAAAGATGTAGGCTGGGGGGCTAGGCCAGTCTAGTCTTTTCATGATTTTCTTCCTGCTTTATATTCTAGCCATGCTGGCAGCTGATTAGATGGTGCCCACCCAGACTTAGGGTGGGTCTGCCTTTCCCAGCCCATGACTCAAATGTTAATCTCCTTTGGCAACACCCTCACAGACACACCAGGATCAATACTTTGCATCCTTCAATCCAATCAAGTTGACACTCAATATTAACCATCACAAATTTCAATACCAATTGTGATGTCAAATGTAAAATAACAACGCATTCTAAGCATTTTTGTATAAATTGTGATGGGATAGACTTTCCTGTCACATGCTGCAGTGAAGAAAAGGAAAAAATCATTCCAAGAATAAAGAAGAAGTTTGAAACCACCTTCATAATGCAATTCATGCTTGGAAAGGAGACCGCTTTACTCTCAATATTATGGTAAAGCGTTAGCAATCATTGGGAAAATAGTAACCCTCCTCTTCAAGTTATCTGTTCATGTTGCTGTTGTTAAGATATCTGTATTAACAAGAAAGAAAGAATAAAATGTAACCCATGACTCAGACCAGCTCTTGGCCTCTTTTAATCCTCGATAATCCTGAACCAAATCTCCTACTACATATATTCCTCAGCAACAGAACTCTTAAGTGATTCAATATCTGATTTATACTAGAGGATGAAGATTTTAGAACCAAACCAAACCAAATCAACTAATCAAACAATAACAACAAAAATCCAGAGCCCCAGCTCAGGGACCAAGGAAAAGAAGGGATCAAGGAAAGTGGAGAATTTCAGAGGTGGTTAGAAGTCGGACTCTGCTGAAGGAATATCTTTACGAAGTTATATAGAATCCTGACCAAAAAGTTTTGCTTTTATGGTCTTATGCTTGGGAACAAGTGTGCCAAACTTGAGGCAGCATATCTGACTTCTTTAATCCCCTCATGACCCTCCTTTGGGAGATGCTGCTCTTGAAGTGGAAGGAAAGTGCTAACTGGAAATTCTTTGAAGCCTCACTTTGTCATTGTCAGCTGGTTAAAAGAAAACAAAAACAAAAACACCTGCCCAGCTACAATCACCACTAAAAACAGAGATGTTTTTGAGATTGTTCAGTAATAAAAATGAAGAGGCTGTGCTCCTTGGTATTTATCCAAGTGAGTTGAATACATAAAACCCTGAAAATGAAGGTATATATCAGCCTTATTCAAAATTGCCAAAACTTGGAAGCTACCAAGATGTCCTTCAGCTGCTGAATGAATAAACTGTGGTACATACAGACAGTGAAATATTATTCAGGACTAAAAAGAAATGAGCTATTATGCTATAAAAATAAATAGAGGAAACTTAAATATCTTTACTAAGTGAAAAAAAGCCAAACTGAAAGGCTGTATACTGTATGATTCCAATGATATGATATTCTGGAAAAGGCAAAACTATGCAGAGGTTAGGCGAGAAGAAGAGATTAATCAGTAGTTGACAGAGGTTAGGAGGGAAGGAGGGATGAACTGGTGTGGCACAGAGGATTTTTAAAGCAGTGAAACTATTCTGTATTACACAGTAATGGTAGATGTGTCCAAATTACACATTTGTAAAAATCCATAGGAAGTACAATACCAAGAGTAAAGCTTAATGTAAACTTTGGGCTTTAAAAATATTATTTTTAAATAATTTGTAAAAATAGGTTCATCCACTATATTACATGTTACATACTGGTGAGGAATATTGGAGGATGTTATGCATATGTGGGAACCAGAAATAGGAGAAATAAATAAACCTTGGTTAGATTTATTTCTTCTGCTCAATTTTGCTGTGAACCCAAAACTGCTCTAAAACATAGTCTTTATTAAAGAAAATGAAGAGGCAGGTCTAAGAGTGTTGTTCACCTAATCAGTAAAACTAACACCCTTATTTATTTTGGAAACAACTCCTCATAATATATATGATTAATGTAATTTGGATCTGTGTCCCCACCCAAATCTTATTTTGAAATGTAATCTCCAGTGTTGGAGGTGGGGCCTGGTGGGAGGTGATTGGATCATGAGGTAGTTTCTCATGAATGATTTGGCACCATCCCTCTTGATACTGTCCTCACAACAGTGAGTGACTTCTCCTGAGATGTAGTCATTTTAAAGTGTGTAGTGCCTCCCACTTTACACTCTTGCTCCTCTTTTTGCCAGATGGGGGGCCTGCTTCCCCTTTGCCTTCCACCATGATTACAAGGTTTCTAAGGCCTCCCCAGAAGCTGAACAGATGCCTGCATCATGCTTCCGGTACAACCTTCACAACCGTGAGCCAATTAAGCCTCTTTTCTTTACAAATTACCCAGTCTCGGGAATTTCTTTATAATAATGTGGAAGAGAACTCATACAATGACGTATAAATATTTTTCCCGTTCTGTAGGTTGCCTTTTCACTCTGTTGATTGTTTATTTCATGGCGCAGAAGCTTTCTGGTTTTATGTAGTTCAGGTTCTCTATTTTTCCTTTTGTTGCATGTACTTTTGATGTCATATTCAAGGGGCCATTGCCAAAAATAAATGCTAAAAACTTTCCCCACTACACCTTCTCAGAGACTTATAGCTTCGTATGTTATATTTAAGTGTAACCAATGTTCAGTTGATTTTTGTGCATGGTGTACTGTAAGAATAGGATTAAATTTCATTCTTTTGGATGTGGCTATCCAGCTTCTCCAACACCATTTGTTGAAGGGACTATATTTTCTCTATTGTGTATTTTTGGCAGTCTTGTTTAAAATCAGTTGACCATATATGTATGGGTTTATTCATGGGCTTTCTATTCTGGACCATGTGTTCATAAGCTTTTTTTATGCCAATACCATATTGTTTTTAATGATTATAGACTCATAATATATTTTAAAATCAGGAAGTATGATGTTTCCAGTTTTCTTCTTCCTGCTCATAGTTGCTTAGGCTATTTGAGGTCGTTTGTGGTTCCATATAAATTTTAGAATATTTTTTCTATTCCTATATAACATACCTTTGAGATTTTGATAGCGATTGCATTGATTCTGTAGATGACTTTGGGTAGTATGAACATTTTAACAATATTAATTATTCCTGTAAACAAACACATGATGTCTTTCCATTAATTTGTGCTGCCTTTTTTTTAATCAGTCTTTTATGATTTTCAGTGTATATCTTTCATCTCCTTGGTTAGATTTATTTCTAAGTATTTTATTCTTTCTGATGCTATTGTGAATGGATTGTTTCTTAATTTCCTTTTCATATAGATTATTGTTGGTGTATATAAATGCAACTGATTTTTTGTATGTTGTTTTTGTATTCTGCAACTTAACTGAAAGTGTTTATTAGCTCTTACACATTTTGGTAGAATTTTAAGGATTTTCTGTATGTAAGATCACATCATCTGCAAACAGGTAAGTTTTCTTTCTCTCTAATTTGGATGTCTTGTGCTTATTTTTTCCTGCCTAATTTCTTTGGTTAGAATTCCTTATTCGACAACTCAGTATCAAAAAAAAAAAACCAAAAAACCCTGATTTTTAAAAAGATAAAGAACTTGAATAGATGTTTCTTAAAAAAAGACATAAAAATGCCTAAGAGCTAGGTCATAAAATATGTTCAAAACTGCTAATCATTAAAGAAATGCAACTCAGAACCACAATGTGATACCAATTTATACCTGTTAGAATGGCTGCTATCAAAACAAAAACAATGGTAACAAGTGTTGACAGGTTGCACAGAAACTGGAACCCTTGCACACCGTTAGTGGAAATATAAACTGGTGCGGCTGCCATGGAAAACATTATAGATGTTCCTCAAAATATTAAAAATAGAACTACTGTCAGATCCAGACATTCCACTTTGGGGTATATTTCCAAAATAATTAAAATCAGAACCTTGAAGTCCTCTATATTTTCATGTCATTGCAGCATTACTCACAATAACTAATTTACAAAAACAGCATAAATGTCAATCAACAGATGAAAGGATAAAGACAAGGTGATATATACACACAATGAGATATCACTCAGCCTTAAAAACAACACGGGTGGTCTTGTAATACATTATGCTAAATTAAATACTTCTGTCACAGAAGGATAAATACTGCCTGATTTCTGTCATATAAGGTATCTAAAATAGTAAAATGTATAAAAGTAGAAAATAGAATGGTGGTTACCAGGGGCTAAAGGGAGAGGGATATGGAACGTTGTCGTTCAATGGGTAAAAAGTTACAGTTATACAAAACGAGTAAGTTTCAGGGGTCTACAATACCACATAGTGGGTATTGTTAACAATAAAGTATTGTACATCTAATAATGTGTTAAGTGGGTAGATTTCATCTTAAGTGCTCTTACTGTAAACACACACACACACACACAAACAAAGGGACACAGGGAAACTTTTGGAGGTTATGGATATATTCGTTACCTTGATTTTAGTGATGGTAACACAAGTCTATTCATGTGTCCAAATTTGCCACGTATATACATTAATTGGTTGCAGTTTTTTCATATGAATCTCAGTTAAGCTGGAAAATAAATAACAGGAAATTGTCATATGACCCAGTGATTGTACTCATTCACAATCATCCAAGATAAATAAAAACATATCTCCATGTAAAATGTTTATATGTCTGTTCGTAGAAGCTTAACTTGTAACAGTAAACATTTTGCAACTATCCAAATGTCCTACACCAGGTGAATAATCAAACGAACTAGCACATCCATATTATAAAAGTTTACTTATCAATGAACTATTGATGCATACATGCAATAAAATAAAATATAGTGAAATTAAATGAAATAAGATGAAATGACATTTTAAAATGGGTTTCCTTCTTGCTCTGATTAATTATGGTATCTAAAAACACACCTACAAATACTGGTATGATTCTTGAGTGGCATTCAGATAACATGCAGGTGTGTCCCATCTGTTTTTATTTTGTTCATTCATGGACCTCTCTTGGCTGGAGAAGAAGGAAAGTCCCCTCCACTTCTCTTATGGATTTCTGGATCAATAATCACATTATATTGTATGCTGCATGCTTTGTTTTATAAGTTCCATGACACGTATTAAAGAACGAAGGTCTCTATTCCTCAGAAAGTACCATGTGCTGACCAGTGTAAGTCCTGACATTGGAATAATGAGAATTTGAAGAGCTGAAGAGGTAATCGATAATTTATCAAGCACTGGAGAGAAGGAACAACTCTTTTTAGGTGATGTTGACTAAAGACAGAGGAAAAATTTGCTAGTGAATAAAACAGTTGCTTCTGTAACAGATAAACTTGCAAACCTTGGTATCTTTAAAAAATAAAATAAGGTGATTTTGTTCTCTCTTCACAGTATCAGGTGGATGCTTCTAGTCAGGTAGACATCTTTTTGGTCACTTTAAGACCAGTGCTGGTTAATGGGTACTAAAACATAAACAGAAAGAATAAATAAGACCTACTACTTGATAGCACAACAGAGTGACTATAGTCAATAATAACTTAACTGTACATGTAAAAATAACTTGAAGAGTGTAATTGGATTGTATGTAATGAAATAATCAATGATTGGGGGGATGTGTACCATATTCTCCATGATATGCTTGTCTCACATTGCATGCCTGCATCAAAACATCTCATATATCCAATATGTACATCTACTATGTATCACAAAAATAAAATGTAAAAATGAAAATAAAACAATAAAAGCAAAAAAAAAAAGACCAGTACTTATTCCAGGTGTGGCTTTACCTCCCTCTGAGCAGACCCTCAGTGGATTTTTCCATTCAGTTATTAGCTTAGGAAGGAGAGGCTCTTGCATGAGTTTATGGGAGGTTTTAAAAGAACAGTTCTGGAAGTGGGTCACAATATTCCAACTCACATTTTATGGGCCAGAACTTGGCCAGTGCCTAAACTTTACTGCAAGCGAGACTGGAAGAAGCAGACTAACTGCGTGCCCAGGAACAAAAGGTAAAGAGTTTGTAATACAACCAGTTAGTCTCTGCTACCTAAGGAAATAATAAAAGCAAGCAAGACCCCACCAGGTCACAGAATATTTTAGCCTGTGCTTACAGGTGTCAGGACTGGTAACTGATGTAGAAAAGGGGGTCTCAGGTATTTTATGAGAAAAATAGTCCCCGTAAGGACTGGATGCTAAGTTATTGACCACTCAAGGACAAATCATTAAAGTAGGGAATATTAGGAAACACTGTAACAAGTAGACAAAACTAAAGCTGATGTTACTCAGAGGAAAGAGCTTTTCTCTTCTCATGTCACTGGAAAGTTATAGAAGCAAGTGGAACACTTTAGAATGACCTAAGGTGACAAATATACGTCTTAGGACACCGAGAGAAAACAATTGAGGAACTAGAGAAAACGCACTGAGCATCTACAACCTGGGATTGAGTTATGGAGAATCTGAACTTCCACAAAAAATCTCTGTCTTTCCCTCAAATGACCAATGTATTTTTCAAATCTGCACATATTGATTATATGTGTATTCTGATAACTTAGTAGTTATCATCCTATTCTCTGTAGGTTATACTATTACTTTAGCCACTTGGAACACAAATTCTACTCCCGGGCATCCACTGTCAATGGGATTGGATATAAATTATGAATTAGAGGCAAGTGACTTGTTGCTGTCTCTGGAATTACTCAGGAGCCTTATTTCTACTTATTTTCCTTCCTCGGGTCTTATGCTGAAAATCTTTGCACCAGATCTATTTAGTTTGGTTTGCTTTGGATAATCATCAGACTTACGTGACCTGATGGCTTCACAGGTATCAGTACTTGTGTTTGTTTTGCTTTGTTTTATGAGTCATTACCACGTTATAAGAATGGCACTTCTGTGCAGAAATGTGGTTTTATGCCTGAAAGTAGTTTCAGTTCTAGGCCCCACTTAAGGCTTTTGAACCTGATCCCCCATGCAACTGTGAATAAGAGCTGTACAATCTTCCCTTCTTGGAAAGCACCTGCCACTTGCCTCACATGTAAAGAAAAAAAGAGGAAATAGCAAGACCCGTGGATTCATTTTTAAATTATTCTTGGAGGATTGTAGTTCTCCTTGAAGAGGTCCTTTACATCCCTTGTAAGTTGGATTCCTAGGTATTTTATTCTCTTTGAAGCAATTGTGAATGGAAGTTCATTCCTGATTTGGCTCTCTGTTTGTCTGTTACTGGTGTATAAGAATGCTTGTGATTTTTGCACATTAATTTTGTATCCTGAGACTTTGCTGAAGTTGCTTATCAGCTTAAGGAGATTTTGGGCTGAGACAATGGGGTTTTCTAAATATACAATCATGTCATCTGCAAACAGGGACAATTTGACTTCTTCTTTTCCTAACTGAATACCCTTGATTTCTTTCTCTTGCCTAATTGCCCTAGCCAGAACTTCCAACACTATGTTGAATAGGAGTGGTGAGAGAGGGCATCCCTGTCTTGTGCCAGTTTTCAAAGGGAATTTTTCCAGTTTTTGCCCATTCAGTATGATATTGGCTGTGGGTTTGTCATAAATAGCTGTTATTATTTTGAGGTACGTTCCATCAATACCGAATTTATTGAGCGTTTTTAGCATGAAGGGCTGTTGAATTTTGTCAAAAGCCTTTTCTGCATCTATTGAGATAATCATGTGGTTCTTGTCTTTGGTTCTGTTTATATGCTGGATTATGTTTATTGATTTGCGAATGTTGAACCAGCCTTGCATCCCAGGGATGAAGCCCACTTGATCATGGTGGATAAGCTTTTTGATGTGTTGCTGAATCCGGTTTGCCAGTATTTTATTGAGGATTTTTGCATCGATGTTCATCAGGGATATTGGTCTAAAATTCTCTTTTTTTGTTGTGTCTCTGCCAGGCTTTGGTATCAGGATGATGTTGGCCTCATAAAATGAGTTAGGGAGGATTCCCTCTTTTTCTATTGATTGGAATAGTTTCAGAAGGGATGGTACCAACTCCTCCTTGTACCTCTGGTAGAATTCAGCTGTGAATCCATCTGGTCCTGGACTTTTTTTGGTTGGTAGGCTATTAATTATTGCCTCAATTTCAGAGCCTGCTATTGGTCTATTCAGGGATTCAACTTCTTCCTGGTTTAGTCTTGGAAGAGTGTAAGTGTCCAGGAAATTATCCATTTCTTCTAGATTTTCCAATTTATTTGCGTAGAGGTGTTTATAGTATTCTCGAAAATTTTTGCAATCTACTCATCTGACAAAGGGCTAATATCCAGAACCTACAAAGAACTCAAACAAATTTACAAGAAAAAAACAAACAACCCCATCAAAAAGTGGGCAAAGGATATGAACAGACATTTCTCAAAAGAAGACATTCATACAGCCAACAGACACATGAAAAAATGCTCATCATCACTGGCCATCAGAGAAATGCAAATCAAAACCACAATGAGATACCATCTCACACCAGTTAGAATGGCGATCATTAAAAAGTCTGGAAACAACAGGTGCTGGAGAGGATGTGGAGAAATAGGAACACTTTTACACTGTTGGTGGGATTGTAAACTAGTTCAACCATTGTGGAAAACAGTATGGCGATTCCTCAAGGATCTAGAACTAGAAGTACCATATGACCCAGCCATCCCATTACTGGGTATATACCCAAAGGATTATAAATTATGCTGCTATAAAGACACATGCACACGTATGTTTATTGCAGCACTATTCACAATAGCAAAGACTTGGAATCAACCCAAATGTCCATCAGTGACAGATTGGATTAAGAAAATGTGGCACATATACACCATGGAATACTATGCAGCCATAAAAAAGGATGAGTTTGTGTCCTTTGTAGGGACATGGATGCAGCTGGAAACCATCATTCTTAGCAAACTATCACAAGAACAGAAAACCAAACACCGCATGTTCTCACTCATAGGTGGGAACTGAACAATGAGATCACTTGGACTCAGGAAGGGGAACACCACACACCTGGGCCTATCATGGGGAGGGGGGAGGGGGGAGGGATTGCATTGGGAGTTATACCTGATGTAAATGATGAGTTGATGGGTGCAGCACACCAACATGGCACAAGTATACATATGTAACAATCCTGCACGTTATGCACATGTACCCTACAACTTAAAGTATAATAATAATAAATAAATTTTAAAAATAAATAAATAAATAAGTATAGCATATGTGATGCAATTACATTGAATTTACATTTCTTTGGTTAATAAATTGGTCTCAATCACTAATGGATTCTTTATACTGATTGCATTCGTATGTTGAATTGGTTTAAATTGCCTAACCATATTTCAAGGTTAAATACAAAAGTATGTCAAGCTAAAAAAAAAAAAAAAAAAAAAAAATTCTTCCTGGTGGAAACAAACAGGCCAAAACAGTTATTCTGTGAAATTCATTTCCTGGACTCGAATCCCCAAACTAAGATAGTTACTTGTGAGGAACTTTTATGCCATTGGTCATGTCTTCACTTACCTCTCTTCTTTTGGAAAACACAACCTGCCCTCCTTTTCTAAAACTTCGCATCCTATTGTAAGTTCTTACCAACCTAGTTTCAGTGATTGGTCAAGGGAAGGGCACATGACTCATGATGAACCAATCAAAAACCTACTCTGCAATTTTTCAAAGTAGAAATGTTGAACAGAAAGTTCTTTTATTTTGTGTGACACAGCTGAGGATATATGATGCCAGAAAATGTCCTTGATCGGGAATATACATGTCCATGGAGAAACCCATCTTACAAGATAAAAATCTGAGTGAACAGAATGAGAAAGATACCGTAAACCTCCACCCGTGAATGAAACATCCACCTTCCTCAGAGTTGGCTTATTGAGCTAATAATTTCAACTTTCTTTTTCTTTTTTTTAATTTTATATTTTTTAATTGACTGTGTATGTGTGTGGGGGGGTGCATGTATGTGTGTGTGTGGGGGGGCGTGTGCATGTGGTTATCCAAACCAGTTTCGACTCAATTTTGATCAAAGCAATAGCAGCAACAACAGAGGCATAATTAAGATACGTGAGAATGCATGTATGAGTGTGATGCATATTATACAAAGATGATGGTTTTGTTACTGTTATCTCAAAAGTGGCTTTTATGGATAAGCACTGAGGATCCCAAAGTCTGGTCATGCTTAGGAAATATATTAACCCTTTCTCACTTATAACCCTGAGAAACTAGACATTGTCCGAGTTGCAGTGTCTTACTGTTCAAGATGAAAAAACGTGTCTGTATGTTTTGTCAACATTCTCTAAAATAATAAATATGAGTTATGTAATAGTTTAATGTTTTACCAATATGGTCTTTATCATGAATGGACACATATTCATGGACATTATTTCAATCAGGGAGCATATAGTCTATTTAAAATTGGGCTTATAGTGCAGAAGAACACATCAATTCAATAGAAAATAAATAATTATTTTTGGTATTTAGTTTTTCTTAGTGATGTCTGAGCTCCAATATAGAGTACAAGGAGAGAGAATTAAGTTTCCAAAATTATTGGGTTCAAATTTACTAAATGATATAATAACCTTTTAATAATCTATTAAAAGTGTAATCTATTTTATCTACTAATATGTAACAATTGTTCAAACTTACTTTGAGATGGCTGAAGCCGTGCGTTTCTGATTTGAAAGTTGCCTGTGACTCCTGCACAGAGAATATAAGAGTGCCCTGAAATACTTCTCTTCCCCAAGGCCCCAGGATAGAACACAGACAGCAATTCAAGTGCAAAGCTGACTTGGCCCTTTAACGTAAAACAGGCCTGCTTCTACTGGGCCTTTTAAGACAGCGCTTTCTTTCTGTGACACCCCTGAGAACAAAACATCAAATACCAGTGAGAACAAAGAAGCTCCCTTGGGAGTATACTCAAATATTCTCAAATTCTCCTCACCGCGACTCAAATACTACAGAATTTTGAATATTTGAACATAATTCACTAATGTGTTCTATACAACCCTCTTGAAAAGATGAATGAGTGCTTAAGTTTCTCTGAGCATTTACACTAACTTTGAGTTGCACGTAAATACTAAGAAACTCACTTAAATATATAGCATTTTTGAATAGTTGACATAAGCTAATATATATATAATCTTTTGTCTTGTTATTCTGTTCAGTTTATATTTCATTGGGAAATTGCAGAAACTAAATAGGCTGTCTATCTGCGTGTGTATGTGAATGTGTATTATATATGTATTATATAAACATGCATATATGCATATAATATATACTCATTTATATGCGTATGCTGTACATACACATATATGTGTATATTAAGTACTGGCGACTTGGATAAATTTAAATTTTAAGGTATAAGTTTTTGTTTTTAAAAGGCAGTTTGTTTGATAAAGGAGTGAATCTACTTGAATCTCTGGGAATATATTTTATTTATTTATCTATTTATTTAGAGATGGGGGTCTTACTTCGTCACCTAGCTGGAGTGCAGTGGCGAGTTGGACCTACTTTTGGTTCTTTTTCTATTTGCCAGTGGATACAGAGAGGAACGACCTGACGACCCAGTTGTCCCACCTAAAACTGTGTGAACTTGAGCCTCTCTGATCTCATAAAACTGTGTGAACTTGAGCCTCTCTGGTCTCATTTATAAAAGGCTAACAATGGTAACACTTGCCTTATTGGGATACTTTCTAACATTAGGAAATCATGTAGTATATAAAAGGCACTCAGAAGACACTCTTTATATTTTTGCTGTTAATGCCTTCCACTTATCCTTCTGGATTCTGAATTACATGGAAAGAATATCCTATAAATCTTACTTCTCCTGGGCCTAGAAAAAATGTCTATTGCAAAGAAAGTGCCCAAATTATGTTTGCATAATTGAATAAATATGTCTCCTCTCAATTGGAGACACTATTTTTTTCTCATCACTCTTTACTGCCTTTTTATGTTACTGTTTTGCCAAGCCCAATTCATACTGCTCATCATTCATAATCATCTCATGCCTTGGCTCCTCTTTGTATTTTATGCATCAGGAATTATAAATTTGTGTAGTTCTCTGAACATATTATGTCATTTAACCTTAATTCTTTCACATATTATGTCCCCGGTATTTACAATGTACTCACATGTAAGGTAAACATTTAATAAATATTTTTGGACACCTACTATGTGGGATCTATTGTGCAACATCCTGGGAAGCAAACAGCTTTTTTTGAACAAATTAGATACAATCGCTCCCTTGATGGAATCGTATTTTTTTCTGAGAAAGTTCTATGCACTCTTCAATACTGGTATGTGGTGGGGGTTAGGGAATGGGAGAGATCTGTCCTAGCAGGAAATAATATTTTATTACCGGTATTGTTTATAATTGCTGGCTCAGAGCAATAATATAAGGCAATTAATTTTTAGTTTAATTGTTATTTCTATCTATCTACAGAAAATGCATCATCTTATTGCGTGTTTCTAGGTTAAATGACTCCTTAGCACCCCTAGAAAAGGTAAAAGAGGGACTTTGGTAAAGCAGCTTAGGGCATGAGGGGATATAGTCATCTTTGAGCATGATAAAGGGCAGATGAGAGGCTGGCAGTTTCCTGTTATTCTTCATGCAAAGCATCCGATGAAATCTTAGCCTTTTCCAGCTCGAAGCCAGGTTACTATGAGACCATGAGAGCACTGGAATGTTTTCCACTTTCAGGATCCAAAACCCCACCTTGTGTCTTGAAGGAAATTTTGGACAATGACTTTAAGACTTAGCAAAGTTTTCTTCAGGTACTCTACCATCCTGTGAGTTTCAAATGTTTAGACATATTATTTGAATTTAAAATAAAGTTCTGATGGCATACATGATTTCTGAATTTCATCTCACCAGTTATCACTAGGACTGTGTAATCTGCAACATATCATGGAACAGAGCTTAATGGTGGAACTATTTATACACATTGACTTCCCTTAACTATTATAACAAAAAATGAGTTTCGGACAATTATCTTTCCTTCTTCTCTTTGTTTTTATGAAATTAAGCTTATCAGCTCTTTTGCATGATTTTGGAACTGAAGAAGCAAGCCATTTCTCCTGCAACATGTTGATTACTTCCAAAAATCCTGAAAATACTTGTTGACATATTTACATCTCACTTCCAATGAGTGGTACAAGGGCCAGGTTGATTCACCAAAAAAACAAAAAAACAAAACAAAACAAAACAAAAAACTGTAGTCTCAGAGAATATTTGGGAAAAAGTATCTCATTGCATAAGTGAGCCATTTGTTTCTTTTACAGTTTGTTACTCACTTTGTTAGTAAGGGTGGAACAGCTGGGTTGAAAATGATGGCTCGCACTCAATGAGCAGCTACTGAAATCCTGCAATTTCAATAGGTCACACTGATCTGAAGATACCAAGCTCTTCTGGTAACAGAATGAATTGTCTTGATGAGGCATTACTATGCCCTAGTGAAGTTGCAGTTTTTCAGATGCAAAAGCCCAAAGTATTTCCCTTTCTGTGATTTTCTTATCTTTTCCTCAGATTTTTTCCTTCGAGGTCTTTTACATTTGGATTTTATTATTCTTCATCGGAACATTCAAAAGTCAACCTCACTAGGATTTATCATGTTTCCCTTTATGTCTACATGTATTACGAGTATTAGATGTTTCTCATTATTTGTCCTGTTAAGTAGTTCTTCTTGGGTTTCCCCTGTGCCTTCCTGTAGTTCTTAGCTTCATTCATTTATTCAACACACAGAATCTGGATCCTGGAGTAGAAACAACATATGAGATTTGATATCCCTGGTATGTGGGAAAGTCAAAGAACATATAAACAATGAATGGATCACACATTTACAAAGATGAGAATATCACTGCTGAGTGCTAAAGGGAGGTTACACAATTAAGGTGAGTATTCTGAATGATTCTTACAGAAGGGTCTAGAGGAGATCTGCCTAGAAATTCTCCCTTGACTAAAAAGTGTGGGCTCAATGAAGCAGATGCATTAAAATATAATTCACATAGAATAATGTTTAAATTTTTATTAGTTAAATTATATTAGTTCAGTGGTAATTAATATATCAGAGACTTGTATAACCTTCTTCACAATCTAATTTTGGAATATTTTCATCACCCCAAAAAGAAACCCTGTTAACTCTTAGTAGTCAGTTCTCATTCCTCCTTTGCCACAGTCTTTGGTAACAACTATTCTATGTAGTGGTATTTTAAATTTATCTAGTCTGGGTATTGAATATAATTGGGTTCATACAGTAAAGTGGTCTTCTCTATCTGACTTCTTTCAAACTTACCATAATATTTCAATGTTTATACCTGTTGTAGCATGTGTTAGTACTTCATTGCTTTTTATGGCCAAATAATATTCCATTGCATGGATATGCAAGATTTTGCTTATCTATTAATGAGTTGATAGGCATTTGAGGTTTTTCTGTTTCACTTTTTGGCCATTATGAATAGTGTTGCTGTGAACATTCATGTACAAGTCATTTAGTGGACATATGTCTTCAATTTTCTTCTGTATATTGCTAGTATTGAAATATCTGAATCTCCTGGTAACTCTAATTGTAACTTTTAGAAGAAATGCCAAACTTTTTATCAAAGCAACTTAACATCATTTTATATCAACACCAGGAATGTATGAGATTTCCAATAGGTATGCTGTGAGTGGGAAGTGATGTTTCCCTGTGATTTTAATTTTAATATTCCTAAGAAATAATGATATTGAAGGACTTTTAATGTGCTCATGTTTACATCTTTTTTTGAATAAGTGTATATTCAAATGCTTTGCCCGTTTTTAATTGGTTTATTTTTCATTTGGAAGTTGTAGCAGTTCTTTATATATTCAGGATACTAGACAATTATCAGATAAATGATTTGCAAGTAGTTTCTACTATTCTGTGGATTGTATTTTAACTTTTTGAAAATGTCCTTTGAACCCTAAAATTTTTAGTTTTGATGAAGTCCATTTTACTTTATTTCCTTTATTTTTGTGCTTTTGGTGTCCTATCTAGGAAAGCATTGCCAAATTCAATGTCAAAATATTTGCTCCCATGTTTTCTTTTAAGAGTTTTATAGTTTTAACTTTATATTTGGTTTGATAATCCATTTCAAGTTGATTTTGTAATTAGTATGAGGTAGACATTTCACTTCTTTATTTTTTCTTTTCTTTCTCTCTCTCTTGTTCTTTTCAGCCAGGACTCCCAGCACTAATTTGATGGGAAAAAAATCAAAATAAAGAAAAAACAACACTATTCTTTCTCCATTCAATGGCCTTGACACCTTTGCCAGAAATAAATTGACCATAATTATAAGTGGCTCTCAATTCTATTTTATAGATTTATATCTAGCCTATGCTAGTGCCACGTGGTTTTTAGTAAGATTTGAAATTGGTAATTATTATTCTTCTAACTTAGTTCTTTTTTTGACATTGTTTTGGCTATTCTGTGTTCCTTGCATTTCTGTATGAATTTGGGGATCAACCTGTCAATTTCTGCAAAGAGACAGCTGAGATTTTGATTCGAATTGCTTTGACTTTAGAGATGAATTAGTGGAGTATTGCCATATTAATATTATGTCTTCTAATCCATGAACATGAAAGGGTTTTTCACTTATGTGGGTCTTCTTTAATTTCTTTCACCAATATATTGTAATTTTTGCAAGTTTTAGTGTATGAGTCTTACATTGTTGGTAAATATTCCTAAATATTTTGTTTTATGTTATTGTAAACTAAACTCATTTCTTTACTTCATATTCTAATTATTCATTTTTAATGTATGCAAACACAACGATATTTTATATTGAACTTGCATCCTACAAACTTGCTGAACTTGTTTATTAGTTCTAGTAGTGTTTTAGGTGTGGGTATGGAGAGGATGATGTCTTAGGATTTCCTACATAAGAGATCATTTCATACACAAATAGACAGTTTTACTTTTTTCCTTTTTAATCTGGATGACTTTTATTTCCGCTTCTTGGCTAAGTGCCCTGGCTAGAACCTCCAGTACATTTTTGAATTAAAGTGGCCTCAGCAGACTTCTTTGTCTTGTTCCTGATATTAGAATAGAACACTTAGACTTCCATCAGTAAGTACAATGTTAGCTGTGAAATTTTTACAGACAACATTCATCAGGTCAAGGACCCTCCTTTGTATCCATAATTTGTTGAGTGTTTCTATTTTGAGAATATTTTAGATTTTGCAAAATGATGTTTCTGCATCTATTTAGATAATTGTTCTGTCTTTGTCTTTTTTTCTGTTAACATAGTGTATTACACTACTTGACTTTTTCAACTTTAAATTCTTGCTGTAATTCTTACTTTGTCGTAGCATATTATGCTTTTGTATGTTCAACTTTGAATTCTTGCTACTATTATTATTTTGTCATAGTATGTTATGCTTTTTATATGTTGCTGTATTTGGTGTGCTAGTATTTTGTGAAGGATATTTGCATTTGTATTCTTTAAAATATTGGTTGTAGATTTATTTTCTTGTGATATCTATCTTTGTATATTTTTTGTGTTATTGTCAGACTGGTTTTTAAAATAAGTTAGAGCATATTTAAGCCTCATCTGTGTTTTGGAATAGTTTATATCTGTTCTGATCACAATGGAATAAAATTAGAAATTAATGACAGAAAGAAAATATGTAAATTCACAAATATATGATAATTAAATGACATACTCCTGAGTAATCAATGATCAAAAAGAAATCACAAAGGGAATGAGAAAATAATAAAGAAAAAGACAACACCATATACCAAAATGTGTAGAGTGCAACTAAAATAGTTCCTAGAGGGAAATTTATAGCTGTAAAGGCCTACATTAAAATGAAGAAGAGATATCTCAAATCAGCAACCTAAATTTTACCTCAAGACACTAGAATGTGAGTGCAAATTAAATACAAAGTACCTAGAAGAAAGAAAATAATAAAGTTTAGACTAAAAATGGATAAAATAGAGAAAAGAAAAATAGACACAATCCATAAATCTAAAAATTGTTTATTTGAAAAGAAAAACAAAGTCAGCAAACTTTTAGCTGATTAAAGGAAAAAAATCTCTTCCAAAAAATACGTAACAGTTATCGTAAATAATTTTTTAGCAGTTATAAAAGTTGACATTGATAGAGGTGATGTATCTTCTAGAGTCATTTTATATAAAGTAGCAGGTATTCACTTGGGGTAACTGTGTGTATTTTACCCGAACTTGTCTGACAGGTGAATATCTTATTTATCAAAATATTGGCTGAAACTATCAACCTCACCAATTTCAATGGGAGCTCAAAACATTTTGTATGACTCAGGGTAGCTATTCAAGGATCCTTTGCTTCTTCCCTGACTGTAAATTATCTCTATATGTCCATCCCTATTACATTTAACATGGTTGGTTCTCTATCTAACTGACTGAATGAAGCAACCTGCACAGTGTTCACTGACTTATTCAGGAAATGCAATGAGCAATATGCATATCTGTTATAGATATAATCACAGTTTCTTGGAGTCAGGAAGACATCAACCTCCAACTATTGTCAATTCTGAGACAGGTTACTTGATGTTAATATTTCTAAGTACATTCTTCTACAAAACTGAGATGAAAATAAAATACACACCAAATAATTAGCATGACTATTAAGTGACCTGATATAATTTAACTGTCTCACACAGATATGGCACAGATTAAGGTTCAAAATATTATTTTTTCTCCTTTGATCTGCCCTTCCCTTTCCTTGTAGAGTAGTGTATGTTTGTATGTATGCTTATATGCCATAGGAAACAAAATTCCATCAAATGAACACAACATCCACTTAGCTGGAAAATAAGCCTTTCAAACATCCTAGTTACAAGCATAGCAATTTCCTCTGAAAATTATGCCATGTTGCTAGAATAAAGCAGATGTTTAGCTGACCTCACCTTCACTTATGAGAAACTGATTACTTATTTGTTCATCTGTTTTCTTCCAAAAAAAAAAAAAAGAGTAAGCCAGGAAGTAAATTACTAGCTTCATGGTTTCAAAAGAATCATTGGTTTTCCCCATCTGCATATTACTCCCCATTTTGAGCCACATCATGGTCTTCATTTGAGGGCTAAAGGTACACTACCATCGTAAAGCTTAACGGCTTGCATTATAAACTCTTTGCACATCCCAAAATAACTAGAATATTTGACAAAGGGTAACATATGGGAAATGGCTGCTTTAATCAAACACATCTTTTGTGTAGCCTTTTACTCGTGAATTGCTTCTCATTAGCTCATATTATGTGATACTGTAACCATGGCAATGATCTGTCTATTTCCTAGATGCCATAAAACATATGGTATTTGGGCGGTTGTGGTGCCATGGTAGTTGTCAGATGATTCCTATCTCTCACAAAACTGACCAGGTGGTTACAAAACAAAATTTAATTTCCACTCCGTGCCAGAAATGTTGAATATTCAAATAGCTAGAGGCAAAATTCCAGAATGGCATTATTCCACAGAACTTTTGGTGATGATGGAAAAGTTTTAGATTTGCACTGTCCATTACAAGCAGTGACGAGCCACATGTGGCTCTGAAGCACTTCAAATGTGATTAGTACGACGGAGAAGGTGAATTTTAAATTTGATTTCATTTTAATTAAATAAAATTTAAATTTGGACAGCCACATGTTGCCAGTGGCTGCCCTGTTGAACACTGAAGCTCTTGATTAACAGGAAAAGTAATCATTTTTATGCTGAAATTTGAAGAATTCTTAGAAAGTACTCTGTCAAAAGAAAAGGCTGCCCAACCAATTTTGTAAGGTCTGAAATTCTATTGATATTGTGAAATTTAAAATGAATTCAGAAGTATAAAGATAATGGCTACCCGTCATCACAGTCATCATCTAGATTATTTTATTGCCAATAATTTCCCTTCTCCATCCTTGATTTTATCATGATTCCATTCTTTAACTATCGCCTCTTATATTGTCATTTTTCTCCCTCTACCTCATTTTTTCCCACAAATTTATACACCCATTCGAGATTCCAAAACTATATTCTCATGATTCTTTATATCCTTTAACTCCTTTACTTCTGCCTTACCTGGCCTCATAATTCAACATTAAAAGCAATCACTTGCATAAATCTTTAACTCCATTTCTCCTCTTTCCTTCACCTGCCTAGTGAGTCCCTAACCCTAGTTAAAATTCAACTTCCCTTCCCAGCCCATACCTTCATAGGAGCAGCTGAATGTGATTATTTTGTGTATGTGTGTGTGTGTGTGTGTGTATAATTCTATACCACAATTACATAAGGAAGACCTCCCCCTTAGTATGAATTAATTTCCTTGTCTTTCATTTTCCTATGTATTAAGATTATTTGAAATCTTCAATCTCCTTAAACTTCCAAAACATGCTCTCTCCTTCTGAGTTTCAATTCCTGATCCTCCTAAATGTATAGAGAATTCAGAAGAAATGTAAAGAGAATTTGCACAGATTTCCATGATTACACCTACCAGCCCAGCCCATTCCTCTGACCTCCTTCTTATTACAATGGACCCACTCACTGTGCTTCTAATGACAACTCACTCATCCTTACATTGCATTTCTTCCCGGTTTCTGTACTCAAGGAACCACTCCTGAAACGACGCCTCCCTTTCCTATATCATACCATCTCCCTATCTACCTGCTCCCTCATGTCTGCATATAGCATCTGTAATACCTCCTTTTTAAAAATACTTCCCTGAACCCCAGTCTTCTTAAAGCAACTACCTTATGTTCATATTTGCATGCCTCACAGAAAAACTGTAGTTTTTATTTCCTGCCTTGGCTTGCTCTCCTCTCATGTTTTCTTAAACCTAGGGAGGCTTTCCTCCTGCCATATCCACAATAATTGCTTTTGCCAATGATCATTGTCCTCCATTTTCTCAAATTAATAGTCATTTCTTAGTTTCAGTTTCACTTGGCTTAGTGAGATTGTAAATATTTAAATACTCTATTCTCTTTGAAATTTTTTCCATCTTTGGTTTTTAGGGAATTACCCTGTCACAATTTGAAACCTATATTTCTCAGGGCTCCTCAGCTGGTTTCTTCTCCAAGGAACTGGAGACTGATCACCAAATATGTGCAACACTCCACCCGAGGCTTAATCTTTGGACTTCTTGCTGCATTAGCGTTAAATATTTTGGTAATGTCATCATATCTAATGGCTACAAATGGCAAAGATACTCACATATCCCCAAATCCTCAGTTCCAGATTCATGGCCAACTGCATATTCTATATGACTATTTGGATATTTAACATGTATCTCAAAATTAAAATGCCCGTACTGATGCTCACTTCTTCACTGTTCCTTCCATAAACAGAACATACATTTTTCTAATTATCTCTCTTTATCCTGCTTCTACTTTTTCCCCACTACCATAGCTATTCTCTACACAACATCATGTTTCTTTCATTTGTTCTCTCCCTTTTTTTCCTTGGCTGGCCTTCCTTCCTGCCTTCCTTCTTTCCTTCCTTCTTTTTTTCCCACTTTCCTTGCTCTCTTTTTTCTCTTTTCTTTTCTTTTTTCTTTCTCTCTCTCTCTCTCTCTCTCTCTCTCTCTCTCCCCTTCCTTCCTTCCTTCCTTCCTTCCTTCCCTCCTTTCTTTTATCTTTCTTTCTCTTTCTTTCAGGGAAGTATCTTTTGAAGAACATATTACAGACACTATGCTTTCTTTCCTTCTCTTTAACATAATCAGAACATATCACTTCTTGCTGACAGCACACTCAAATGCTCTGCCCTGATTCTGCTGTGTCTTTGACTCTCTTAGGATCCTCTCTCAGTTCACCGTTCTGAATTCGTTGGCTGCCTTGCTGTTCTGAGAACTCTCCAACCACACCTCTAATGCAGAATATCTTTGCTTGCTGTTCCTTCTGCCTAGAATACCCTTAACAAAGATATCTGTATGATTTTTCTACCTCATTTCTTCCAGATTTCCCCATAGTATCACCTTTTAGATAGGAATTCTTTGATCATAAAATAGCAGTCATTTCCCTTTCCTCTCATCACTCTCACTCTGCCTTATTTTCCTTCATAGGATGTGACACCACAAGACAATGTATAATTATTTTGTGTAAATTTTATTGCCCTTTTCTTTTCATTAGAACAGAAACATTTTTAGTAGAGCTATCTATTCTACCTTATTCAGAATCTACTTTATTCTCAGCTTTTAGACCTACGTCTGACACAAAGAAGTCTACTTATCTACTTTATACTGGCCCATTTTATAGATGGAGAAAAATCTGGAAAATGCTCATTTTCAATCAAGATTTTATGTTTACTGATTATAAGCCAAATCAATTCATTTTAGTGAAATATATAGACAATTGCACAAATAATAATGGCAATAATAACACTAACCACATGGAATTCCAGCCCACGAGCCATTCTCCACATAAATGCTCCACTTCATCGCCCCCTTCCTTTGGCTAACTCTGTTTCCTTAAGTCTAAAGTTATCAGTTACCTCGAGATAAGTTATCAAGTTACAATATTTTATCATCTGAGGAGATAACAGAATAATTTAAGCTTGGGCTTTGTAGTAACATACTAAAACTTCAGCTAAAATCACTTTATTTCTCTGAAGGTGAGTTTTATTCTTAAATATAAACATGAAGATGATAAGAACACCTTCTTCATCACACTGTTTTAAAAGTTAAATGAAGTGAAATGCGTGATGCTTGCCCCTGGCAGAACAGCTACTAGATTTAATTACTGGCGGTTGGCAAACCATGACCCACTTGTTTTTGTAAATAAAGTTTTATTAGAACACAGCCATATTATTTGCTTATTGCCTGTGGCTGTGTTCATGCTACAACAGTAGAATTAAATAGGTCCTGAAAGGCCTAAAATAGTTACTCTCTGGCCCTTCACAAAAAAGGGTTTTTATGACCTATGAAGTACACAAAAATCATTACTTTCAGTAGTAAAATATCTTTCATGACCAAAACGCCTCTTGATTTTTCAAAAGGACCTTTGATGTCTGAGTTCAAATACTGGAATCACTTATACAACACATTAGTTTACTTTATTTCTTCATTAATTTCTCAAAATGACTTTGGGAGGTAGGCATTATTATTATCCCTATTTACCAATGAGAAAAGTGAAGCCCAAAAAATGTGACATAATTTATTCACAATAGACACAACTAGTCAGCAGTGCAGCAGGTATTTAAACTCAGGTTCAGGGTCCATACTCTTAAACATTTGTTCCAAAATAAGCTATATAAAATTCTGAAGGATGCAGTCCTTATATCCATGTTATCAGGGAAGGGCCATACTTAGAGTCATGGGGCCATTGACTAAATTTGAAAATGCAGTTTGTCCTGCTAATGCATAACAGATTCTGCATGCACATGGGAAAACTAGAGAACCGAGAAGGTGGCATTGCTTTCAGGTTTTCTAACAGTTTTGGGAAAACAAAACCAGAAAATTGTAAGAAAGGGACTTCCCATTAAATGAAAGAATAGCTAATGTGCTGGATAGGGTCAGTGTCATTGGCGCTCTCTCTCTCTCTCTCTCTCTCTGTATGTGTGAAAAACAATATGTTGTTTTTGATGATGATTCAGTATAGTGCAGTGCCCTGTACCCTATATGCCTAAATCAGCTCAAGACAATTGAAATTCCCATCCCCAAGCAAGAAATTCACCATCCAAGTTGAGCAAAAAATGAGAAAAGAGGTACAAAGAACAAGGTAGAAATGCAAGAGACATTAAAACTTGTAGAATATTAAAAGAGTCAAAAAAGCATTGAGTTAAGAGGACAGACTTGGATTGAACTTGAGCTTGAATCCTAACACTCACAATTTACACACTGAGTGACCTTGCATAAATTGTTTAATATTTCTGTTCTTTAATTTCATCATCTGTGAAATGTTAATTATACAGTTGACTGTTATGTTTGTGGGTTCCCCGGTGGTGCGTTTAATCAAACACAGATCAAATTTTTGGGGGGACTTCAAAAGGAAGGAGAGTGGGAGAGGAGTGATGGATAAAAATTTCCTATTGTGTATAATGTTCAATATTTGGAGGATGTGTACACTAGATGCCCAATCCCCACTATTACATATATAATACCTATGTAACAAACAAGTCCATGTACCCTCTTAATTTAAAATTTAAAATTGGTTTTTAAATTAAAAAAATATATCAGGTTAGAAATTGCGTCTGTACTGAACATGTACAATATTTTTTCTGGTCATTGTTCTTTAAATACTAGAGTATAACAACTATTGTGTAACATTTACATTGTGTTAGATATTATTAGTATTTTAGGCATGATTTAAAGTATGTGGCAGCTGTGCATAGGTTATATGCAAATACTACATCATTTTACATAAGGGACTTGAGCATCTGCAGATTTTGGTATCCATAAGGGTTCCTGGAACCAATTCTCCAATTACAATGACTGTAATTGCACCCAAAACATATAATTAGTAGGAGAATTAAAGCATATAGCACTTCCAAATTGCTTAGCATACGTTAAGGACTAAAAACCTGATAGTTATTGTTACATCCTAGAATAGACTTTTTCAATATAGAAGCAGATTTTTTCACCTTTATATCTCCAGAGCGTAATGGGGTACCATGCATAGAACACATATTGAATAAGAGTGTGTTTTACTAAAAAAAGAAAAGCTTCTGCTCTTCCCCTTCCCCTCTAAGTAGACTCTTATCCCTCTCCCCTGCCTACTCCCACTCCACCAATCCATTGGTGAAAAATAATCATTATTGTGTAGTAAAGAACTGGCCTTGAAATGTAAGCATGAAATATTGTGTAGTAAAGAACTGGCCTTGATCTTCTGCTTTACAAACTTAGCTCCCAATCTGTTAAGTGAAATTAATACCATGTGGCTTACCTATATCTCAGAACAATTGTAGAAACTGACAGTGCAGAGGACTTCAGAGAGGAGACATTAAACTGACCTAAAGGATTGGCATTATTCTTTGTTAGTACATATGCATGCTTCTGGTATTGCCTTTGTCTAGTTCATCCTGCATAGAGTAGGAAGAATACTTTTCAAAATGAATGCCTGGGGTATCAGTCACTCACTTCAAACCGTGAAACTGTTTCCCAACAGACTCAAATATGTTGGAAATAATCTCCCTGGCCTCCAGAGCTACCTCTCCAGCCTGGTCTCCTCCCTACCCCCAACTCACTGTGTTCCAGAACCTCTGGCCTTCTGGCTACTCTTAAATGTGCCAAGCACACATCTAATGCAGGACCCTTGCATCTGTTGTTCATTATGCCTTAAATAATCTCCCCACCATTCATTTCCTTATTCCTTATCCTATTCTGATATCATGTTCAAATACTACTGTTTCTGTAGGTCCTTCCTTGGTAACCTTACTGAAAATTGTATGCCCTGTTACCCTTTATACTTACCTTACTTTTTTTTTTTTAACAGAACTGACATTGTTGTAGAATAATATGTTTGTCATTTGTTGACTCTCTCTACCTTTTTAAAGCTAGGAATTATTTTTATTGAAAAATGTTTGCATCCACAACCCATAGAACAGTGTCTGGCACATCATCCAGCACATTAGCTATTCTTCCATTTAATGAGAAGTCCCTTTCTAACAATTTTCTGGTTTTGTTTTTCCAAAACTCTTAGAAAACCTGAAAGCAATGTCACCTTCTCGGTTCTCTAGTTTTCCCATGTGCATACAGGATCAGTTATGCATTAGCAGGACAAACTGCATTTTCAAATTTAGTCAATGGCCCCATGACTCTAAGTATGTCTCTTCCCTGCTAACATGGATATAAGGACCGCATCCTTCAGAATTGTATATTTATATTTATATTCAGTCCAATATTTATACACTAAATATTTATACATTAAATATTTATGCACTAAATATTGGACTGAATATAAATGAACTTGTGACAGCATAGAGGAGATCTCCTGACCACTTCTAATGAAAAGAATATTGGACTTAAGAATTAGGAGATCTGATTGCAAGTTCTAGCCCTGCTGGTTAAAGTATGATATGGGGTCATTTTCCTGATACTCTCCAGCTATAGTTTCCTCACTTGTAAATCAAAAGTTGAATGGAATCCCAGGTTTTCAAACTGCACAATACAGAGGCTCTCTGGAGGAAACTGGCTAGATACAGTGGTTATTTGTGATCTGGGCTTTAAAACGCAGTCTCTGCTTCAGCTGAAATGTGTGTTTCTACTTATTGTATATATTGAGCTACTTTAGAAATTAGGGTTAGTGTTTAAAGAACAGATTTTATGATTGGGGAAAAACTTACAATCTGGCCCTAATTTTATCTCCGGTCAAAAAATTTATCAAAATTCATTATGATAAGCTAAAACTTGACTGTAAATATGATTGTCAATATAATCTATCATTGACATGAACTGATAAGAGACTACTTTTTATTTTGTGTCTTGGAATTTGTTAGCTTTGTTTATATAACATACATTAGTTGAAAATTGAGAAGCAGGAAAAAAAACATTTTAAGCAGTAATTGAAATATAACATCAGTTTTGCTTTGGTGTTCTTATGACCAGGACAACAAAATGTAAGTGATGAATGAGATATGCTGTTCTTGAGTCACACACATTAACCATTTTTAATCCCATTAAATCATTTAAGACTTCTAAATATGCTAAAGTTTAATCTAGGATCCAGGAAATAGACCAATGATTGCTACATTTTAACAGCACATGTGGAAATAATATTCTGCCAAAGTGAGATGAAAATTTGAGTCTCAGTGCCTCTGGATTTTCCCTAAACCTTCTATAAATGTAAATTAAAATACCCATCCCTCCCCTGAATATATGGACTGAGTGGTTCTCATTCTTTATCTTAGATAACTTTAAATAAATTGATAGGATTTGCTGCAGGGAGTTTGGATAACTTCACTATACTAAAGCAGTTTTTGAAGTGTGATGAAAGCGGCTTGACATTTGTACAGTGTTGTGAAACTTGGAGGTATTGACAGCAGGTCACCCTTGATTCTTTATATAAACCCATTTTGGAAACCAACTGTGAACACCTACGGGACACTCAGCCTTGCTAAGCCTACTTTCTCCCCAAATCCCTAGCATTCTGGTCTAAGTTTCAACTGAGAACTTTTGGACACTTGCTCACTTTTGGTATCCAAAGTTTGTGGGGAAGAGGGGAAGGGAGCAGTTATAAATTAAAACAACAAAAACAACAAAATAATGGAGT
Source organism: Macaca fascicularis (assembly GCF_037993035.2). NCBI lineage: Eukaryota > Metazoa > Chordata > Mammalia > Primates > Cercopithecidae > Macaca > Macaca fascicularis. Next base: position 18,306,756 of record NC_088379.1, on the reverse strand, counting down.
TCAAGTCTCAGCTGTCCATGTCGAAGGAAATTATAAATGTAAGCTTTGTTCTTAGAGATTAGGCAACATTGACAAGAATGTCACTTTGCTTCCCACACACTATTCTGACCTAATTTTCCTTCACCAGTCTTCATTTTCTGTCAACAAATTCTTAGTGACAACAGGCAAAGGCCGTTCTGTGTGAGACAGGCCAGAACAATGTGGAGGCTCCTCAGCAGTCGCCTGTTAATGGCTCCTGACAGGGTTACCCTTCCATTCATCCTCATAACATGAGCCACTGGGAGATAAATTCACCAGAGGCCTTTAGAAATAGGTGGTAAGTGGAACTGGAAATAAATAAATAAACCAATGCATAATCTAAGTGGGTTGAAACCCTTCTCCAAGGCAAAGGAGGGACCTGCATCCATCACATGGTGACATTATAAATCTGTATGCTTTGCAAGGCAATGACATGAAAAATTAGACTGAACAAGCCACAGATGCACAATTTGTCAGCCTCAAAGGAAAGGTTAATGCAAGTTAAATATTGACATGTCAACAATAAGGATTACGCCAATTATAAATTTACACCAACACTGCTGCACTTTAATGACGGTGTGACACTGACAGGTCAACATGGGGTGCAAGAATGACGATTGAAGAGAGCATCATAAAAATTAGAAGTTAGCACACTTGGGCTTTTTAAGATCTTATCTTGTTTTTTCTCAATTTTACCTTTATATTTCTCAGAGCCAGTATCTATCTATCTGTGTGTGTGTGTATATGTGTGTGTATATATGTATGTATATATACACACACACACACATATGCATGTGTGTATCTGTCTATACATATGTATACACACATGCACATATGCCTGTGTGTATGTACACACTCTCACACACACACACACACACACACACAGAGAGAGAGAGAGACAGAGAGAGAGACAGAGAGAGAGAGAATGAGCTCAGGTCCTTATGAAGATTGACATGTCTCCAGATCTCAGCAGGTTGAGTCAGTAGGCTGGAGAACCAAGAGAGCCAATGTTTCAGTTCAAGGCAAAGGCAGAAAAATTGCAAATATCTTAATTCAAAGGCAGTGAGGCAGGAAAAACCATCTCATTCTGGCAGGAGTGTCAACATTTTGTTCTATGCAGGTCTTCAATGGATTAGATAAAGCCCACTTACATCAGGACCAGCAATCTGCTTTACTTAGTCTACCAATTCAAATGTTAATCTCATACAAAAATAGCTTTGCAGAAACATGCAAAGCAATGTTCAAGCGAATATCTGGGCACCCTGGACCATAGTCAAGTTGACACGTAAAGTTACTACAGTTCTCATCTAAACTCACTTATGAGTAAATACTAGCATCTGATAATTATAGAACACTTCCCATATATCAGGCACTATGCTAAGTGGTTTACTTGTAGGCTCCTGTAAAGGCCACCAGAATTCCAGAAAGCTACTAGCATTTGCATTGGCTGCCTTTGCCAGATGGAGGGTTAAGTAACTTGCTCAAGGTCATAGAGCTGGTAGGTGGAGGGACCTGGATTGGAATCCTGGATTTTAGTCTGTCTCTTGAACTCATGGGACTAACCCCTTGTATTAGTCAGGGTTCTCTAGACAGCAGAACTAATAGGAGATATATATAAATATATATGTGTGTGTGTATATACATATAAAATAAGAGTAGAAACCTTACATAATAAGAGTAGAAACCTTCATTTCATAGACATATTTTTGTTCCTTCTGCATATTCTTCCTATGGGGCATTCCACTATGTGAAAAATATCTTTTGAAATGTAACAAAAATTAATCATTGCAGTTTCCTAGGAGGAAAAGGAAAGTATTGATATCCAACCTGATAAATATAAATCATCTTCTTTGAATTTAATTATGACAATTATTTGAAATAAATTCATTCTTTTCAATAAGGAACTAGAGTACATCATGCAGTTCTGAACCTTTTAATTCAATTTCAGTAGTGAGCACTTAACTCGAGTATAGTCTTTGGTGAGCACCTACTGTACATGTAACATGTGTATAGTCACCTTTCTTTTTACTGTAGTTGACTGATTTAGGAAAAATCAATATACCTCTTTTAGATAAGAAAATATAAAATTTTGAAATAAAATTGTAGTCTATAACATTTTGAAGGGGGAAGTCAGGAATTTTGGAGGATTTAAAATTATTTCAATGCAACGATAAATGTAGCTCCCTCCTGAAGGTATGGAGAATTCCAGGCAAATAGTTGATTGGAAAAGGATTGGATATAATTGACTTTCTCATTATTTGAACTAAGATGGGAAACTGGGCTCTGGTTTTCTGGTTCTGATAGCCATCCACAAAAATACTGGGATATGACCTTTAACTCATACTTCACAGAAATTCTGAAATACATGTTGGGAATAATTGAAAGCTTGCATAAATCTTAAATTTCTATTGGACACTATCACTCTTATTAGATGCTATTTAATTTTGTTTTATCTATTGTCCATAGCACATGTGAAATTATAACAAAAAATATTCAAAAATTTTAAGAGCACTACCAATTGACCTATTATTTCAATTTGTTGCTTCAAATATTGTATACCTGCTTTTAGAAAACACTATTATCTACAGATATTTTCATCCCAGTGAAACAGGAAAATGTGTCAATATAATTCCTATAAAATTGATTTAATTAATTAGTGGGAATGCTCTTAGCAATGGTAATTGGAGAGGGAACATTTATGTATAGCTTCCAAAAATCTCCACCTTGTAGCCAGGCCCCAGAAGTATGACATTACTACCCATTATTGTAGAAGAGGCCTCTAAGATGAAGCTGTTGGAACTCCATCATAATTTGAGCTGATAGGGAAGAGAAACACGGTGAGAATAAACTAAATGAAACTCACCAAAATCCGGACAGGAAGTGGAAGTCAACCTAACTTTGTAGGCATGGCTCAGCATGGGCAGTAGTATAGACCAAGACATAGGGCCCAGATGTTGTAGCTCATTGTGATTTTGGCTGCATTAGTACCATTAAATTCCATCTGAAGGCCACAGCACAGAGGTGATTATAGGCAGGAGTAGGAAATGTGTGCAGTGTAAGGACCTTTGCTGTGGTAATGACGTGGCTGGCTATCCAACCTAGGAAACCAGTCTAAAGTGACAGAAAATCTAGTACGCAGATCTTGGTTCCTTATGTCATTCTTCAAGAAAAGAAACCAGGAATTCTTGGAGAAGTTATTGATTCCAGTGCTGGAATGGGGAAAGACTCCTTGTTCCTTCTGCTATGTGAGGACACAGCAAAAACATAGTTGCTGTGAACCAGACACCAAAACTTCCAAAGCCTTAATCTCTGTGGCCTCCAGAACCATGAAAAATGAGTTTCTGTGTTTATAAGCTACCCACTTTAGGATATTTTTCTAAAACAATACTAATGGACTAAGACACCCATTCTGAGCATAAGAAAAATATCACAGAAATAAAAAATTGAGGACATTCTATGGAATACCCAGTCAGTACTCCTTAAAACTGTCAACATCATCAAAATTAAATGAAGTCTCAGAAATCTCAGATAAGAGAAGGAAACATGACAACTAAATGTAATGTGGCATCCTGGAAGAGATTCTTAAAAAAACAAAGCCATTAGGAAAAAAATAGTGAAATCCTAAAAATGTGTAGTTAATAGCAATTTACCAATGTTGGTTCTTTAATTGTGACAAATGTACTATCATTATATAAAATATTAAACATAGTGGAAATTTGGTGATGATATATGAAACCTGTCTGTACTTTGCAACTTTCCTATAAATCCAAAATGATTCTAATTTTTTGGAAAAGTCTATTTAAATTTTATTTAAAAAATTATAGAAACATGAAGTGGTCCCTGGCTTATAGGAGAAAGAACTAACATAAATCAATTTTCTAAGCAAGTGGATTCAGGGTGAAATTTGTCCTCAAATTTGATCAAATATGGTAAAATAGAGATGGGGTACAGTTAATATTAATAGTATGACTTTAAATCAAGATAATCCTCTGCTCATATATTAATTGACTTAACAAATTTATTGTTATGCCCTCTAATTTGAATGCTAAACAAAATATGAGCCTTGTCTTCAAGGACCAGGTAGTCAGTCTAATAATGGATGAGACACAGGAGAAAAAATAATGATTAAACTACAGATAGAGAAGTTCTACGATGCATGCCAAATGAGTACGATAACAATAATGATAATATAATTTACTATGTATTGGGCAACCTCTTTGTGTAGATATATGCTTTGGGGGCTGGGGAAATTGACTGCTTAATAAGAATAAGAAAGTCAGGGAAGGCTTCCATAGTAGGTGATGTTTGAGCTTAGTTTTTCCAGGATTGGTAACATTACTAATTAGGTGGCCATAACTGACCGAGAGAATGGCTTAAGCAAAGACATAAAGAGAAGAACCAGCCAAGTGGCCCAACAGAGGCTGACAGAAACAAAGTAGTGAAGGTTACCCAGGGGATGAAACACGGGATTAGGGATTTCTAGTGGGTCAGCAAGGTAAGTGATTGTTAAAAGGGAGGTACAGTTATGAGTAACCAATCCTTTCACATAAGAGCAGATTTTAGGGTGATAACTTCAGTCACTTCAGAGACGGAGAAAAGTTGAAATGTGATGAGCTTCATTATTAAGCAAATAAAATAATTCAAAATAAAAGTTTGATATAAAAAATGTTTTTCTTGCATCAAAATGAAAAAGATTTAAAGAGAATGTTAAAAATATAAATAAGTAGAAGAGAAAGACATGCTGATCATGACTATTATGAGAATAAATTGGTATGCTCTGTTTGAAAACTGTTTGATAGTGGGAATCTTAAAACTAATTTGATCAAGTAATTGTATTTCTGGGAATATTTTATCCAAAGGAAATAAATGAGAAACAATGTAAAATTTTACATATGAGAAAGAATGTTAATTACAACATTATTTATATATTTTTAAGAAAAGACAGACTTGGACTTGACCCAAGTACACAAAATGTAATCTATCAAGAATATTGCGCTACATCCATATAATTTAAAATTTTGCAACAATTAAAAATTACATTAAAGTGGTAGTTATAAACTAAATGGTGTCCTTTGCACAATTCTTATGTTGAAGCCGTAGCCTACAATGTAAGTAAATGTTGAGATAGAATCCTTTGTTTTTAGAGACGGAGTCTCACTCTGTCGCCCAGGCTGAAGTACAAAGGTGTGATCTCAGTGCACCACAACCTCCACCTTCCAGGTTCAAGTGATTCTCCTGCCTCAGCATCCAGAGTAGCTGAGACTACAGGCACCCACCGCCATGCCTAGCTAATTTTTGTTGTTTTAGTAGAGACAGGGGTTTCACCATGTTGGCCAGGCTGGTCTCAAACTCCTGACCTCAGGTGATCCACCCGCCTTGGCTTCCCAAAGTACTGGGATTACAGGCGTGAGCCACCACGTCGGGCCGAGATAGAATCTTTAGAAAGGTAACTAAGTTAAATGAGATCATAAGATTGGGGCCCTAATTCGGTAGCATTGGTAGTATCCCTGTAATAAGAGGGAGCATGACCAGATCTCTCCCTCTCTCCTCATGCCAACAGAGAAAGGGCATAGGAGGACAGTGAGAAGGATGCCATGAGCAGCCCAGGAAGAAAGGTCTCACCAGAAACCAACCCCGATATTACTTAGAACTGTGAGAAAATAACTTTCTGTTGGTTAAGCTACTCAGTCTGCAGTATTTTGTTATGGCAACCTAAGCTGACTAATATAGAGATTATTCTTTGATTCAAGATAATATTCATAATATATTACTAAAAAGACAAGAGCTATTAACTAAAAATCATATGCTATATAAACTGAATTTTAAAATTATTATTCTTTTTAAATTGTATGCCACACTTCTTCAGGGACATAAAGTTTTTTAAAAGACAGAGAATTTACCCAAAAATGTTAAATAATGTTTCTCTTATATACTGGAACTACTGGTGATTTTAATGTATTCTTTTTCCATATCTATATTTTCATTTTAATAATAATGCCCATAAATTACTTTTTTCAAATAAAAATAAATAAAGGTCATAATAGATATATAGCGGTGAATGGATTAGAGCAAAAGTTACTTTGAAATGTAAAAAAGAAAATGTTAAAGTTCTAGTCTGTAAAAGTGGCCACTGGAGGCAATGCAATGTCCCAAAGTCAACTCTGGGGTCATGTGCCCTGTAACCAAGGTGAAAGTAAGGGAAATGGGGAGGACATTCAGGGGATGTCAATGACCTCCCAGATACAGCAGCTTGACCTACTATTAGGACCCTATTCAGTCTGGAAGAATATAAGCCTGTATTAAACTAGTTTATCTTCATCTTTCCTTGGTCAAAATTGGCTCAGGGGTCAAAGCCTCATTGATCCTGCAGATGGGAATATCAAACAGTTAGGCAATAAGATCCTTGTATATAGGAGGAGAATGGTTGGGGCAGTGAGAAGGACCTTGGCAGATCAAATAAAGCATACTTCAGCAGGCTTTGAGTTGTCATAAATGAAGCTAAATAAACATAAAAGTGGTAGAACTACGAATTCTATTGAAACAAGAAAGATTGCGTCACATGAAAACAAATATAAGTAAACAAGAGAAAAATTAAATTGCCAGCTAAAATGGATTAGAAAATTTAGGACTGAGAAAAGAAAATACTAGTAAATAATAAGCCTTCCAGTATTTCTCTACCTACCTACCTACCTATATGCCCACATAGGCAGGCAGATAGATAGATAGTATCTGTCTATCAATATTAGTTATTGTTTCCCACATATATATATATTGCACTATATATATATTCCACAATACTATATTTGTAGGGATTATACACATGCATACACATATATATATTTATAAATGTAGCACAAATAATATATATGTTTCCCACAATTCTGTATTTGTGGGAAACAATAAGTAAGAAAAAGGTTCACATATAAATAATTCTATTTAGCATTCAATGAAATCCAAATTCACCATATGCTACATATATGATTTTGGTTGTCGTATTCAGTTCCATTTAATTTCCATTTTAATTGGAAAAGGTGCACTGGAGAACAAAAAGGATGATAAGCCATCAGAGAAGTTATTAATTCCAGGAGTAAGGAAGATAATGTTTGTATTTGCTAGAGAAGAGGCAATTAAAGTGAGATTATGATTGAAGGGGATAAGAGGCAAGGCATACAAAGTAGAGGCATTAAATGTTCAACAGAATAATAGCAACGATAGGGCGCATGTGGCATTGCGAATAGTTATGATAAAACTTTCCAGAAATATAATGGTCTGTTATACAATTTGTTTTATATGATAGTATTATTCATATTAATAAATGATGGTACAATAAAAGCACCATGACAGTAGATACACTGATCAATATCTCATAAGCACGAACCAATGGAATGCATGAAGACTAATAAATCAGTGGCATTACAATTATAGTAGTGTTAATAAAAACGATAGTAACAACTACAATAGTTAAAAGCCTTTGTAGTTTACCACACACATACACCATATCACTTATCAGTTCAACTTCGACTTTTACTTGTGTTAGAAAAGCTTTTGTGAATTATAAATAAACATTTGGAACATGCTACTAAGAGACACTTTGATCCTTTTAAAATTTTGCTGTTTGCAAGTATAGAATTCAAGTACATCAAATATTCTGTTTAATGTCATAAATGACTCACCCACGGAGTGGATGCAAAGCACGTTCTTCCAGGCTTTATCTATTACAACTTGTCAGAAAATGATCTGCATATTTAAATAAAAAAGGAAATTTGTTATCATATATCAGGAAGGGGCAGGAATGGATTCCATGACTCAAATATGTTATCAGAACTGAACTTGTTTCTTTGGTTGTCTCTGTTTTACTTTCTTCTCAGAAAGACTCCTTAGTAAGTGTGTTGACCAACAACAGCAGGAACTTCATAATCTCCCTTTCTTTTAAACACAGTAGAAAGGAGACTTTCTTCTAATCTCTACACAGCAACAGATTGGTCATTTAGTGTCATGTACCCGTTACTAAATTTGGTACGTGGGAACACTGCTTCATCAGCCAGCATGAATCATTCACCCATTCTAGAAGTAGTAACAGGATTTTGTCATGAACAACTTCACTGGGGTTACAAGGGATCGGGGACATACTTCTAGAAGGAACATGAATCTGGAGAATTGGAAGGCATCCAGCACACACTCACATTCATGCACACACACACGCACGTGCACACACACAAGCAGAGCCAACAATACTCTTCTACTAGAGGAATGGTACATCTCTAAGGAAATATATTTTCTTTTTATACAACTTAGAGGTTCTGCTATTTTACGTTATTTTTATCTAACAACTCTGTAAGTCTCTGCCATACTTTTCCTGGGTTTACAATGCTAGAACTTTTCAGTGATATAACACCCTCAATTTACACATACACACACACACACCACCACCACCACCACCACACCATATACAAAGTTTCCATAATAAAAATGGTATCAGATTTCTCAACAGCAACACTGTTGCTGAAGAAAATGAAGTAGTGCTTCAAAAATTCTGAGAGAAAATAATTTCCAACCTATGAATTTATAAGTAGTGAAACTAGCAATCAATTATGTAGAAATAATAAGAATATATTCAAATATGAACTAATTTTAGGGGAGATAACAAATGATTTTCTGTGGCAAAGTGAAAGCAAAAACTGAAACAGCAAATAATACAACCCGGGAAACGGAAGATCTGATCCATGAGAGAGGCAAGGAGAATTTCTGGGTGTTTTGAACAAAAAGTTGTGATAAATTTCTAAAGAACCAGCAGCTGGAATAAGGCAAATATAAATATATTTAATAAATTGCTATATTATTGAATATCTTTGAACACTGATTAATGTTAGTTCTATTGGAGAGTTTGGAAACAAAAATATAGAAAAAAATTAACTATATGAATAAGAAAATATTGCAGAATAATAGCAATATGATTATAGTATGCTACGTGGCACAAGTCTTAATAATATTTGGGTCATTAAAATAACAACAGCAAATAGTGTCATTTATAAATAATAATGCTACCAAAATTCAGTGGTTCATAATGTGACCCAGAATATTAGTGTTGGGACCACGTGAGAAGTTATGATCACAACATTGCTTTGATTTGAAATCAAACCATTGGGACTCACTGCAGAAGGACTGAATCAGAAACTCCAAGAATGAGGCCCATGATCTATGTTTCATTAGGCCTTCCAGCTGATTCTGATACATGCTATTTGAAAACGATTGCTTAAAATACATATGGAAGATGTGACTGTAGACCTTGGGAAAGAGTAGAAAAGCTGAACACTCCACTTTCAGAATAGAATATTAATGAAAAACAGAATAATTAAGATGGTAATATAAGAATCTTCTTAATAAATACACATGTAAATCTCAAAAGGAACAGGTAAATTTGCTAAAAGCATTTTATTTGGGGGAAAAAGAATTAGGAGTGAAAAATCTGGGACAGAGAACCACTATTTTTCTTTATGACAATTTTTTGTGATAATTGACATCCTGAGACATGTAAATGTAAGTTAATAAAAACAGATAATTTAATTGGCAAGTGATAAAGATTAGAAAAATACATTTTCTAGAAAAGTAGAACAGACCATATATATTTGTGCAAATGAATGGTATTCCCAAGTATAATATGCAAAATGCAGTGCTTCAAAAATTCTGAGAGGAAATAATTTCCAACCTATGAATGTATAACTACTGAAACTAACAATCAAATATGTAGATATAATAAGAATATATTCATATATTAACTGATTTTAGGAGAGCTAAGTGAGGATTTAGGGGAGTTAATAAAAAATCCATAACTGGCTTCACTCTGGTACTAGAGGCTTTTCAGTTTGCTACTCACATACACATTTCCTGAAAATAGGATGTCAAAGGTAAAGATTAGCTATGACCACTTGGGGAGTATTGTTAAAGTATTAAAGACCTTCCAAGAAAGAAAGTTGACAGAGACAATGAAGAAGCAGTGTGACTGATGTTTGGAAGACAGGAACGGCTAAGGTAATGGCCAATTGCTATGAAGAAAAAGATAAAATTGGAGCTTAGAAAATGGAGGAATAACAGCCCTGGAAATAAAACACAGATCAGAATGATGCTAGATACTCTAGATACAGTTATCATAAAAGCAAATGGACACTGAGACCTGTAGTGAGGAAAGAACGAAAAACTAGGACTTGGATTTGTCTGTTGTCTCTGCAGGAGAGGAGGTTAAGAATGTGGCCTTGATCTATCCAGAAAGAAGGAAAGAACTTTCTTGAGACTCTTGACATTATTGGCACAGCGGGTTCTTTATTTTCCTATGCAGACTGTGATGGTTCAATAAATATTGTTGGTAATGATCTATGGCTTTCATAGTGCCAGGGCTACGTAGTGTCTGATAATATAAAACTAACATGAAACAGTGCTTTTTATCTCCTTGATTGCTTGATGGATAACTAAACAGAATGTTTAAATATATATGCAAATGAATTGATTAACCAGTCTCACTTTTCAAATGACCTCTGTTTTGTATTCTGCTTTCACATAGACTCTTTTGATTTATCAGAATATTTAACTGTGTACAGTATTTGGGTTTACATTCAGTGGGGTGAATTTTAATGAAAATCATTTATCATCTTCAGGACTTAGCCAATACGTGAACAAGTCAAGCCTGTTACTCTCTTGCAAAGTTCAGCATGTTGGAATGGGATTACTTCAATTCCAAGAATAAGGACTTTGAATACAGCATTTAGAAAATATCAGCCACACAATATAATTTTGTGAATAGTGATAATGAGGACCAATCTTAAAAATGATTATTCTCAAGCATATGTAACTCAATCTTAATAATAACAATAATAGTAAAAATTATTTATTGAACACCTACCATGCACCAGATTCTATGTTAAAAATTTTTATACATTTGCTTTAATTTTCTTTATGACTATTCATGTTTCTCTACTTTATGAATGTGAAAATTGAAGTTAGGAGACTATGTAAGAATAACTATCAAAAATGTGGTCTTATGGCTAGTATGTATAAGAGTGTGAAACTCTAACCTAAGTTTTCTACCTCAAAGTTATCATTGTTCTCCACTGATTTCATGCTTAGCTGTTTTTAAAACTGACATTTCTGTTGCACTGCCACAATATATCACAAAAAATTTAACAAATATGATAGTGTTTTTCAGATACTGTATAAAACTTTCATGATGTTGAATTATTGATAAATAAATGAATGACTCAATAAGTATTTACTGGCATCTACCAAAACCTTGACAGACATTAATGCACATAGAAGAGCTAAACATAATAGCCATCGGTCATTTATTGAATATCATTTTACACTTGATAAAATAGAGGTTAATAGAAATTAAATTAAAGTGTAAGGATTTGGGGTGATGGGGAGATGCAAGAGTAAAACTCAGTGTAACAAATTTCAAAGCCTTTCTTTTTTAAATATTACATCATGCTGACTCAAAAATTGAGGACAGTGTTCCTTGTCAAATTATGGATACAAGATTAGCATCCCAGAGTAAACTAATATTGTAAAGTGCAGAATAGTGTGTTGGATGACAAAAATAAGGAACTGTATAAATAATATTTTTAGTACTATCCAATGTGTCATGTAAGGCATTTTACATAATGTTTTATCTAATTTTTACTACAACTCTAAACATAGAGTATTATTTAGAGTGCACTAACCATCAAATAGACTTGAGAAGATGAAAGCCCAGCCATTACCTGGGCTCACATGCCCATGGCTAGAAGGTTGTACTTGTAATAAACTATGAAAAATGCAGGACAGATGGTTTTGGTGGGGTAGCCACTTCTCAGGTACAACTTTCATTATGGAAAGGGGAGCATGAATTTTTGGACATAGCTAACTATTTCTGACACAGATAAGTGATTCCATTGTTCATGTAAGGAAACTAAAGCTCAACAACATTAAATAACTGGTTCATAGATTCAAGGTTCTGGAATTTAGGTCATGGGAAAACCTCAATGGCACTCTGAAAACTATGGCCCACAAGCAAAATCCAGTCTGCCACAAATAATCTTTTATTGGAAGACAGCCATATCTATTTATTTGTATATTGTCTGTGACTGCTTTCACACTACAATAGCAGTGCTGAGTAGATGTGACAAAAGACAGGGTGGCCTGCAAAGTGTCAATTATTTTTTTAACTGCCTTTTAGAGAAAAAAGTTGCCGTGTAAGTTGGCTGTTGCTTCTATAGCAAATTATCACAATCTTGATGGCTTAAAACAACACAGATTTAGGTCTCACAGCTGTTGAGGTCCAAAGTCAGAAACAGATCTCACTGGGCTAAAGTCAAAGTGATATAAGGGCTGCATCCCTTACTGGAGAGTTCAGAGGAGAACCCATTTCCTTGCCTTTTCCAGCTTCTAAAAGTCACCAATATTCCTGGGTTCACCCACCTTTTCCATCTTTAAAACCAGCAATGGTCAATCATTTCTCACGACCCATCACCCTGACACTGATTCTTCTGGCCTCCTCTTCCATTTTTAAGGACCCTCACGATGATATTTTTGAGACCGGCAAGACCAGCAAGGTCGGGGAGACCCTAACGCATCAGCACTAGAGGAATTAAAGACACACACACAGAAATATAGAGGTGTGAAGTGGGAAATCAGGGGTCTCACAGACTTCAGAGCTGAGAGCCCCAAACAGAGATTTACCCACATATTTATAAACAGCAAGCCAGTCATTAGCATTGTTTCTATAGATATTAACATGAACTAAAAGTATCACTTATGGGAAACGAAGGGATGGGCCAAATTAAAGGAATAGGTTGGGCTAGTTAACTGCAGCAGGAGCATGTCCCTAAGGCACAGATGGCTTATGCTATTGTTTGTGGCTTAAGAATGCCTGTAAGCAGTTTTCTGCTCTGGTTGGGCCAGGTGTTCCTTGCCCTCATTCCCTTAAACACACAACCTTCCAGTGTCGGAATTATGGCCATCATGAACATGTCACAGTGTTGCAGAGATTTTGTTTATGGCCAGTTTTGGGGCCAGTTTATGGCCAGATTTTGGGGGGGCTTGTTCCCAACACGTCCCCCTTCTTTGATTTGCAAATTGATAAAAGCAAAGGCAGCTTTGTCACGGTGAGCTACTTCTTGCAGGAGTCAGGATCCACATCTGCAGCCTATACAAAGACAAACAACAAAGATTAAAAGCACAATCATTGAAATCACAGAGCTTCCAAGAGTTTTTATCCATTGTAATAGGTTACTAGCTGCTAATCTGTCTGCTCCAGCTCCTTCAAGCATTCTAGTTCCTGGCATTAAGGTCAGGTGTGCCTGGGATGCTTTAAATATTTGTTCTTTTAATTTTGCAATATCCAAAAACAAGTTTATAGAGTGTCCTTCTAGATACTTTTTTATTATTTCCTAAATTTTGGTAGTATTAAGAACTATTAATAGTTTCCACAAATCCTTGTGTTTAGCTCATACAGCAGGCCATATCATTTGAGGTTGAGGTGCCACTATAATGCCATGATTCCAGATAATAGGAACTCTTGCCATACTTCTTATCATTTCTACTATCTGACAATTTTGTTCAGACCAGGTGAACATAGTGTGGCCATGGCACGCAGACTGTAAAGGGCAATTTAAGCTAAACATCCCCTTAGAGGACCAATTAATAATGATTCCATAGGAATCGTTGTGCAGCACCTCTACCTGTTTTGCAATGCAATCTTCCTAAACAAGTACGTTCATTATTTCTGGTCAGGTTCTATTTTGTTTACAAATAGGTTTTTGAGGGTGGTATGCCTCAATTATAGGAGCAGATTTATTATGGTACATACTGAGATCAGAAAGCATGTGTAACTGTGTCATAGAGTGATTAAATCTGGGCCTTATTATCAGCCAAGATTGATAAATGTGCCCAATAAGTATAATTATTCTCTGTGTCACCACCACATGGCAGTGGTGATAACTGCTATCATAGCTACCATTAAATTACTTGTTGTGGCTGATTGTCTGGCTTTCTTCAGGTTTTCTTCCACCGTCTGTGACAGCTTCTTGATCTGTCCCCAAGTAGATGGCTGTGTTCAACGCATGTTGCTCATGACAGTTGGGGTCCTCCTCAGCATCAGTCTCAACATGGCTGCAACCGGGGGGTCCTCGGGATCCTCCCGGAGTCTCTTAGACATTTGGCTCTTGATAAGGTTTCAGGTGTCTTGATGGTATCCAAATCAGCTGTTGATTTTGGCCTGGAGAAACACAAGCATAACCTGTACCCCAAGCTATTATTTTACCTATTTCCCAACTTTTTGTTATTAGATCTCTCCACCAAATCAGTTGTTCTGCTTCTGTCTTTGCAACTGGTTTCTGTAGATGTTGTTCAGCTGCTGATAACATCTGGCCTTTGGACAGGCTCAAAAATTTTAAAGTTAATAATGCTAAATTCAGTTGCACCTGTTGTGTTCCATATTCCCTATTTCCCCCTTTCTGCTTTTGCAACTGCTGTTTTAGGGAAAGATTTATTCTTTCCACTATGGCTTGTCCTTGAGAATTATATGGGATACCAGTAATGTGTTTAATATTCCACATAGAGGAAAATGTAGCTAGAGCTTGACTAGTATAGCCTGGGGCATTATCTGTTTTAATAGAACCTGGAAAGCCCATCACCACAAAACACTGCAAAAGGTGATGTTTACCACAGGCAGAAGACTCTCCTGATTGGCATGTGGCCCAGACAAAGTGAGAAAAGGTGTCCACATATACATGTACATAAGCTAGTCTCCCAAATGAGGGAATATGTGTGACATCCATTTGCCAAAGAGAGTTAGGTTCCAATCCTTGAGGATTAGCCCCTCCTGTGAAAGATGATGAATGTATGATTTGGCAAGGTGGGCATCGCTGGATAATAGGTTTAGCTTCTTTTCAGGTCGTGCTATATCTGTGTTTGAGACCAGAGGCATTAATATGGGTTAAATTGTGAAAGTGTCTAGCATTAAATATTGCATTAGCAATTAGATGATCAGCCATTTGATTCCCTTCAGTCAAAGGCTCTGGAAGAGGTATATGAGCCCTAATGTGAGTGATGCAAAAAGGGTGCATTCTACTTCTAACTGTTGTTTGCAATTGGGTAAATAAAGTCATCAGTTGTTCATCTGTATGAAATCGTAACTGAGCATTTTCAATTAACTGTGTGGAATGAACCACGTATGAAGAATCAGAAATCACATTAATAGGCATATAAAAAGTAGTCAATACCTCAATTACAGTTACAAGCTCCACTTTCTGAGCTGAAGTATAGGGCATCTGGAAAGCTTTACCTTTTGATCCAGAATAAGAAGCTTTACCATTACTAGACTCATCTGTAAAAACATTCTCAGCACCTTCAATTAGTTTAAATTTAGTTATTTTGGGGAGAATACAATTAGTTAATTTCAAAAACTGAAACAGTTTCATTTTAAGAAAATGGTTATTGAGAATATCCACAAAGTCAGCTAAATGGGTTTGCCAAGTAAGACTATTTATAAAAGTTTGCTGTATTTGTGCCTTCATGAGAGGGGCAATATTTTTTCC
Source organism: Macaca fascicularis (assembly GCF_037993035.2). Lineage (NCBI taxonomy): Eukaryota > Metazoa > Chordata > Mammalia > Primates > Cercopithecidae > Macaca > Macaca fascicularis. The sequence goes on along the minus strand of NC_088379.1, from coordinate 18,291,172 downwards.
AGGATCATATCCATGTAATTTAACAATCCAAGTTCTCCCAATCCCTATAGTAGTAGTGATTTGATCTAAATAAGGAGTTAGAGTCTGTGAATTAGTATATGGAAGAAAAAGCCACTGTACTAAGTCGTGTTCTTGGACAATAAGACCAGCAGGTGAATGCTGAGTTGAAAAATTTAGCAAATCTAGAGTATTCTCTGGATCTATTCTATTTATTTGAGCCTTATGGTCTGACTTTTCTATCAGCTGTAACTCCACCTCAGACTCCTTTGTTAATTGTCGAGGGCTAGTGAGACTAGGATTTCCTCTAAGATTAGAAAACAGATTACTTATGGCATAGGTAGGAATTCCTAGAGCAGATTGTATCCAATTAATGTCCCCTAGTAATTTTGAAAGTCATTTAATGTTTTTAATTGATCCCTACATATGGTTACTTTCTGTGGCACAATGGTAGTATAATTTACTAAGGTCCCCAAGTAGAAGTAAGGAGTAGTAGTCTGAATTTTGTCAGGAGCTATAATAAACCTGTGCAAGAAATCAAATTTTGCAAATGATAATAACATTGGAGTAATATTTCTCAAGTGGGGGCAGCACAAAGTATATCATCCATATAATAAATAATGTAAGAAGGTGAAAATTTTTCACAAGTAGGTTCAATTGCTTGCCCACATACGTCTGGCAAGTAGTTGGACTGTTTAACATGCCTTGTGGCAACACTTTCCAATGATAATGCTTAGCAGGCTGCAGGTTGTTTACTGCAGGAATTCTAAATGCAAACCATTCACAGTCTTGCTCAGCTAAAGGGATAGTAAAGAAACAGTCTTCTAAATCTATGACTATTAAAGTTCAAGTTTTTGGAATTATAGCAGGAGAAGGCAATCCTGGCTGTAATGCTCCCATAGGTTGTATAACTGAATTGATGGCTCTTAAGTCAGTTAGCATTCTCCATTTACCTGATTTTTTCATAATTATGAAAACTGGAGAATTCCAAGGGGAAAATGTTGGAGCTATGTGCCCATTTTCTAATTGTTCAGTAACTAATTTCTCTAAAGCCTCCAGTTTCTCTTTACTTAGCAACCATTGTTCTATGCAAATTGGTTTATCTGTTAACTATTTTAAAGGTATAGATTCTGGAGGCTTAACAATGACCACCATCAAAAATGATATCCTAATCTTTGGTGGGAACTTTGTCTTTCCACTTGAAGTGATTTTTTCAAACCTTGCAAATTTTTTTTGTTTTTAGTCCCATACCAGGGACATATCCCATTTCATGCATCATATATTGACTTTGAGGTCTATGTAATTGTTCTTTAATTAGAACTTGTGCTCCCCATTGTTGTAATAAATCTCTTCCCCATAAATTTATAGGTACAAAAGTTATAATTGGTTGAATAGTCCCAGGTTGTCCATCGGGCCCTTCACAATGCAAAATATAACCACTTTGGTATACTTCAGGAGCTTTGCCAACTCCAACTATGTTAAATTGAGTGGGTTGAATTGGCCATGCAGACGGCCAGTGCTGTAGAGAAATGATTGAAATGTCTGCTCCTGTATCTACCAAACCTTTAAATTTCTTTCCCTGAATAGTCATTTCACAGGTAGGAAGTTTATCAGTAATTTGATTTACCCAATAAGCTGCTTTGCCTTGTTTATTTGTGCTTCCAAATCCTCTTAGTCATTTAATTTCACTTTTTCCCATTCCCACATACATCACAATCAGGAGTTGTGCTATGCGCTCTCCTGGCTCTGCTTTCCAGGGAACAAAAGTAGATATAACAATTTGAATTTCCCCATTGTAATCTGAGTCAATGACTCCTGTATATATTTGTACCCCTTTTAAACTTAAACTAGACCTTTCTAAAAGTAATCCTATTGTCCCTGCTGGCAAGGGTTCACAGACTCCTGTTGGAAACTTGCAGGTGTTCCCCAGGCAGAAGGCTGACAGCTTTTATGCAGCATAAATCTACTGTGGCCCTACTGGCTGTGGCAGGGGACAGACATTGTACAGGGGTGAAGGAATGGCCTGAGCTGGAAATGCCCCGATTTAGAATGGGGCCCGGGACAGGCCCATCATGGCATTTCCTGAAATCGGGTTCCCTTCTTTATCAAACATAGAGTGACACTGATTAGCCCAGTGCTTTCCTTTTTTACATTTTGGACATATTTTAGGATTGGCAGTTTTCTTTTTTTCCCTATCTGGTGGCATGACTTGCTGATTTTTTCTGCATTCTTTGTTAGTATGACCATGATTCCCACAGTTAAAACAAGCTCCAGGAAATGGAATATTTCCTTTATACACTCTCAGTCCTGCCATTGCCTGTGCCAACAAAGTAGCTTTATGCAGATTACCTCTGATACCATCACAGGCTTTGATATAATCAACTAAATGTGCTTTCCCTCTGATAGGTTGCAGAGCAGCCTGGCAATTGGGATTAACATTGTTGAAAGTTAATAAATGCAACGCTATATCCTGAGCAGCCAAATCTGCAATCATCTTTTTAAGAGACTCCTGTAACTGAGCTATAAAATCAACATATGGTTCTTTGGGTCCCTGTTTTATAGCACTAAAGGAAGGGTATTGTTCTCCACCTGAAGTGACTTTTCCCCAAGTTCTAATGCACACTCCTCTGAGCTGTTCTATGGCATCATCCTGCATAACCAGTTGTGCATCTAAACAAGCCCAGCTGCCAACCCACCAAAGTTGGTCTGCAGTTAAATTAATTTGAGGTTGGGCCTGGGCATTGCAAGCAGCCTGAATGGAAGTTTCATCTGCCCATCAAGTTTTAAATTGTAAGAACTGAGCAGCAGTTAGACAAGCTTGAGTAAGAGCATCCCAGTCAATAGGAATCATCCGACTGGAAACAGCAACATTCTTTAACAGTCCCATTACAACAGGAGAACCTGGTCCATACTGATATATAGCTTGTTTAAATTCTTTGAGTAATTTAAAAGGAAAAGGCTCAAATGTAGTTATAATATTTCCCTGTTGATCTGGGGGAGTACTCTAACAGGGAACTGCCAAGCCTCTAAATCACCCTCCTGTCTAACTTGCTGAATTCCTGCCTGAATGGAACTAAAAGCAGTCGCTCGAGGCACTGCTTGAATAGTCACTGGAGCAACTACTTCTCACTCGTTTGCTACTTTCACTTTAGCTAGTAAATAAACCTACTCTGTAACCTCTTCTGTTACTTAGTTATACTGTCCTTTCTCCTCATCATCAGTGTGAAAAAGTTCCAAGGTGGAACGAACCACAGCTCACTCTTGTCCCATTGTTACCCTGACACTTCCAAGCTCCCCTTCTTACTCACCACGGGGATCGCTTTAAGAATACTCGGGTGTCCTCCAGCTGGTTCCACATTTTCCAACTGTCGCTCCGGCGACCTTCAACCTGGATTCGAGCCCCACGTTGGGCGCCACTTGCCGAGACCAGCTCGGTCGGGGAGACCCTAACCCAACGCCACTAGAGGAATTAAAGACAAACACACAGAAATATAGAGGTGTGAAGTGGGAAATCAGGGGTCTCACAGACTTCAGAACTGAGAGCCCCGAACAGAGATTTACCTACATATTTATTAACAGCAAGCCAGTCATTAGCATTGTTTCTATAGATATTAAATTAACTAAAAGTATCACTTATGGGAAACGAAGGGATGGGCCAAATTAAAGGAATAGGTTGGGCTAGTCAACTGCAGCAGGAGCATGTCCCTAAGGCACAGATGGCTCATGCTATTGTTTGTGGCTTAAGAATGCCTGTAAGCAGTTTTCTGCTCTGGTTGGGCCAGGTGTTCCTTGCCCTCATTCCCGTAAACCCACAACCTTCCAGCATGGGCATTATGGCCATCATGAACATGTCACAGTGCTGCAGAGATTTTGTTTATGGCCAGTTTTGGGGCCAGTTTATGGCCAGATTTTGGGGGCTTGTTCCCAGCATCTTGCCCTCTTCTATTTAAGAATTCTTGTGATATTATATTGGGCCTGACTGGATAAACTCCCATCCCAAAGTCAGTTTATTAATGACTTTACTTTATTTGAAACCTTAATTCCCCTTTGCCGTGTAGTATAAAGATTCACAGGTTCCTTGAATTAGGATATGAATATCTTTGGAAGATAGTTATTCTATCTATCACACTATCCTCTATTCTACATTCTAAAAAATCAATTGTTTTCATTTCACCACTTTCTGTTACTAAAGGAGACATAAAGATGTCTGGGAATGGTGGCTCATGCCTGTAATCCTAGCATTTTGGGAGACCAAGACGGGTGGATCACCTGAGGTCAGGAATTCAAGACCAGCCTGGCCATCATGAAACCCTCTCTCTGCTAAAAATACAAAAAATGAGCCAGGCATGCTGGTGGGCACTTGTAATCCCAGCTACATGGGAGACTGAGGCAGGACAATCGCTTGAACCCAGGAGGCAGAGGTTGCAGTGAGCCGAGATCACACCACTGCAGTCCAGCCTGGGTGACAGAGCGAGACTCCAACTCAAAACAAACAAACTAACTAACTAACTAAAAACGTAACGGTTTGCTAAAGCCAGAAACTTTGAATCTGTGGTTCAAACGATGTGTAAAATATGGATGGGTGGAAATAATGGAGAATAGAATTTGAATAGGGAAAATATTTGGAGAAATTACAAAAAATGGTCATCCACTCAGGAATGTGTAGGGCATGGAATGGATAGGAGCTCAGGAGTCTGTGTTAAAGGAAGTCCCATGCTTCACAGTGATGGACTGGATGAAAATGAACAGAGACTCTGGAAGTTGGATATGTTAGGTAGAGTCAGATTGTATAGCACCTTAAAACAAGAAGAAGTACTACTCTTTATTGCAAGATTACAAAAGTAAATCACATTCTAGTTTAGGTAAAGGTCAGAGGTATGCAATGTTAGATAATTTGTCTTTTTGGTTCTCAGTTTTGGAAGTACTACTAATAATAATTACCACATACTGAACATCATTATGTATAGAGCTCATTACAAATATCAGTCTGCAAGGAATTTATTAGTGTTTCAAATTTATAGAAACAAACCTCAGACCCAAAGCAGTTGCTGTTAACTTTGAGAAGGGAAATCCAGTAAATATTGTACTGACACTTTCTACCCTGAAATGTCTGAAATCATGTACTTATACAATATAGTAAGGATTGAAAATTTTTATTTTTCTCTCAGTCTTTTGGAGTCTGTAACATGGAAGATCTCTCATGGGGTTCTGATATCAAACTGAAGTGGAAATACTTAGGCATATGGATCCCTTTGATTTTTCTCTTACTTTACTTGTTGATAAAATTCAATAATAAATAACCTATATGATCAAAAATGTGGATATTTTAAAGATGCACATTTGAATCTATTTGCAAGGCACAGTTAGAGAATTAGCTCTATGGATATACAATGGTCTCACATTTATTTTGAATTGCAGATGCCCTCTCACTATTTCTGCAGATCAGTGTGAAACTCCTCCACCTGTCCTAAATACAGAAAATAATAAATTGCATTTTCAGCACCATTGAAATAATTATGTTCTGAAGGTCACAATCAATCATCATAAACTCAGTACCTTCCCCTTGGGAAAAAAAAATGATTCAAATTTCTGATGCATTGTTTTTGTCATTTTGAAAAGAATGTGCCCACTAATACAGAGAGATATGAAACAATCTGCCTGATAGAGATTCATTGAAATCTTTTGATTCTCTGCTTTGATTGTTGTGCCACCAAATAATAGCTGTAATGATAATAATACTAAAATCCATAATTACTATTTTTGTGGCACTTCATTATTTAGAAAATATCTTCATATTCAGTGTCATGTTTAGCTCTAATAATATCCCTCAAAGTCAGGCAATGATGACAATCATTTTTCTATTATACATGTAGATTGCCAAGGAGGACTAGTCCATTCTCCAAAGTCATGCAGTTAGTAGGTGAAAGAGCAGGGAATCAAATCCAGGTTAGAATGACTCCAGAGTTCTTAATGAAGGAAAACTCAGCCCTTGTGTATCCTTTTAGAAGTTATGTAAATAAAGCAAGATTTTTCTTTTCACTAGCCTCTGAACAAAGTGGACAAAAACACAACTGCTAATATGGCTGATTCTGATTTCAGTGCTACAAGTTTCTGGATTCATTTGCCCACTTTCAAGTATGTCTACCTTTTTGACGAATATGTTTTCTTATACTTTTGCTACAGCAGAAAACTAAGGCAGATGTCTTATTTAATTTTCCATAATACACTGACATCCCTTGCCCATCTTGTTCTTCATCTCACTTATATCAGTGGTTTCTTCTTACTGATTCTGGTTGTATTCTTAGTATTGCTTAATGCTCCTATGTTCCTTTTCAGTCCATTTCAGCTTCTCTGCTGACCAAGACTATCCTTCTGTTATCTTAGTTGAAGTTTGAATGAAACATTTTTCTCCTTTGATCTGAGAAAGATTAAATTAGTGCTGCAGAGTGCAAGGAACAAGAAAGAAATATAACTGGAAATGGATACAAATGGTGAGGATTTCTTAGCCTGAAATGGAAACATAAAAATTAACTTAAAGAGGTTAGCATAACCCAAGAGAACAAAGGGATGGACACGAGGCATAACAGAAGCAGAGGTTTCTGGTAAGCTGAAAATGTGAGTTGTTAGGACCACAGTCCAAAGCTGATGTGAGGACAGAAAGATATTTCCTTTGTGAAGGAATATAAAATGTATGTATCAATAATAACTGTGCTCAGCAGTGTTCCCCCAGGGTCAATTTATGGAACACTGTACATACACCCATCTCTCCTTGAGCTTCCCACAAATCAAAAAGCTTTTGGTTGAAGTCAGGAGGCTAGAGCTCTTTTGGACATAAGACATCTCACTGAAACTGACAACAGACTCAGACACGGGATTTCACTAACTTAACAAATGTCTGCTTAGGTGTTTGCAGGTGCTCACAGGTAGTCAGAATCTGTTGGTCTCCATCCTTCAGGTCTGCTTTGCTGTATAGTTCCATTCTCGGGAAGGGAATCCTGTCTTGGTGAATTTATATTCCACTCCACCTAGCAATGCCGAAGTAAACAGGGAATTCTTTTTCTTTTTCTTTTTCTTATTCTTGTTGAGATGGAATTTTGCTCTTATTGCTCAGGGTGGAGTGCAGTGGTGCGATCTCAGCTCACTGCAATCTCTGCCTCCTGGGTTCAAGCAATTCTTCTGCCTCAGTCTCCTGAGTAACTGGGACTGCTGGTGTGCGCCATCATGGCCAGTTAATTTTTTGAATTTTTAGTAGAGATGGAGTTTCATCATCTTGGGCAGGCTGGTCTCAAACTCCTGACCTCAGGTGATCTGCCCACTGCGGCCTCCCAAAGGGAATTCTTTTTCTTAGCAGTTTTGGCAAAAAGCCACAGATTAGAATTTCATTGACTTCAAGCTGGTCAAGTCCATTCATTGGTGAATCACTATGATTTGAACTGGCCTGATCTTTTGCAACAAAATCATCTCCCAAAGGCCCCACCTCCTAATACTACCACTTTAGGAGTGAGAATTTCAACATATGAATTTTGTGGGGACATAACAGTCTGACCAGAGCAAGCTGCTCTCTGTTCCTCCCTTCAAAGCCGTCCCTTTCTTCTTGACTATCACACAGGCTGTATGCAGCCGCAGCCTTTTCCTGAGGCTAAATGTTAAAAAAAATTAAATAAGTAGAGCTTCTACCCGTTCTTCTACCTATTTTCTGTATCTCACCTGACATGTCCCTGGGAGGCATTAAATTAAATCCCTTTGCTCTAGTTTCTGTTATGTGCCCATAAGCACTAATCACAGGTTATTCTGAATATTTGGTTAATGTCTGTCTTTGCTGATACACAAAATGCCTTCTGAAGTGTGTTTTCCAGCATATAGCTGCAGAATCACAGATTCAGAATCTCACTTTCACTTTCTTTCCCTTCTATTTACAATCAAATCATCTTGTAGGTGGCTAATCAAGTATCAAATACTCTTTCTTCTCTCTCCACACATACAAAACCACATGCCTCAGGTCCACACAGGGCTTCACGGGTGAAAAAGGAGCAGTAGCTTAGGCCCAAGGTCAAGTGGAGCCTTCTGCTCTGTCCTATTTTATCCCCCAGTCTGGAGGATATGACCTTACCACAGCAGTATTAGCAAAATTCCTCTCAATTTATACAGCAGCATGGGCTGATTAACTGATACTCAGACTAAGCAAGTGCTTGTGGAAACTGCTGAGCAGCAACAAAGAAAAGGAAACAGGAATATGTTTAGGGTATTCCACCTCTAAAGCTCTTAATCTGGTCTTGCCCACCAAAGACAGAGGTATGAAAAGCAGGACAAATGGAAAGAACCTACTGATCCTTACAGTTCAGGATGCTGTTTTATTCTGAATATCACCCATTTTGTCTTTTTTCCCATCAACTTTTCAACTAATGGGACTGCAATGGACTGAAAGTTTGTGTCCCCCAAAATTCATATGGTGAAGCATTAATCCCAAAATGATAGCATTCAGAGGTTGGACTTTAGCAAGATAATTATTTCATGAGGGTGGAGCCCTCATGAATGGGGTTAGTGTCCTTGTAAGAAGTGACTAGAAAGCTAGCCAGCTCTCCTTCTATCATGTTAAGATCCAAAGAGAAGTTGGCAGTTTGATGCTTAGAGGAGTGTCCTCACCAGAACTCAACCATGCTGGCATTCTGTTCTCAAACTTCCAGTCTCTAGAACTGGGAGAAATACATTTCTGTTATTTATAAGCCACCCAGTCCATGGCACTGTTTTTTTAGTTTTTGTAGATGCATAAGGTATATATATTTATCAGGCGAATCAGATATTTTGATACAGACATGCAAAGCATAATAATTACATCAGGGTAAATGGGATATCCATCACTTCAAGCATTTATCCTTTCTTTGCATCACAAAAAAAATCAATTATACTCTCTTAGTTGTTTTAAAATGTACAAAAATTATTGTTGACTGTAGTCAGTTTTGTGTTATCAAATACTGTGTCTTATTCATTCTAACTATATTTTTGTACGTATTAACCATCTCTGCTTCCCACCACCCCTAACTACCCTTCCAAGCCACATGAACAGAACTGGAAGACATTATGATACGTGAAATAAGCCAGGCACACAAAAACAGACTTCACATGTTCTCACTTATTTGTGGGAGTTAAAAATTAAAACAATTGAATTTATGTAAATAAAGAGTAAAATGATGGTTACCATGTTCTTTTTTATAGCAGCCTGAGCCGAGTAAGATAGGAGATATACTGTGCAGCACAAAAACTCCCTTAGAAAAGCATGTATAATTTTGATTCACAGCTAGGCAAGGACCCAGAACCCCATGACATGGAACTGCTATAACCATTGGAGAATGAGGTGTGACGTAGAGAACACAGTGTCGAAACCCACCTCTAAATGCCACTGGAACTGCTGTTTAAGAAGGTTTAAGTTATTTAGCCTGCTGCAGAAAGGAAGAATGCACCCCAGGGGAACCTAGGTAGACAGGGAGAATTGGGAGAAGCTTCTTATAGGATTTGAACTTGTGTTAGAGGTTTCTAAGCAGGGTTGAGGAAAGTGGAACCAGTTTGTGTTAAGAGCTAATCAAAAAGTGAGAATTTAATGACTGGAAATCATAAATTTTATCTAAGAGGCAGGAGAAATAAGTGGGGTTTGAATTGCCATACATACAGGGGCAACCACCACTCAAAAAAGGCAACATACATCAGGAGATGAGGATGTTAAGTTGCAGAATTTCACATTAATTGTTGCTGATTTTGTAGTCATGAGGAACCTTGTCTATATCTCATCCAAACACGGTCAGTGTGATCATAGGCTTTGCCTTATGTGAGCATTATTTATGTTCTCCTGGGAACACTTCACTCTGGTTGTTAACAGAGCTGTTTTTCAGTTTTTCAGTGGTTCAGATCATAATGACTAAAGATGTTTTTTTTTTCCTTTCTGATCTTACATTTTATTTTCATTCCCCTCTCTGACCTCAAGGTGCAATCTTACTTGCCATTGTCATGTGATAAGACCTTACCCACTGGTCCTAGAGAGAATGGAGTAAGATGGAGCCTGCCCAGGCAGAGCATGCTCTTGAGAGACCACTCAACCCTGAGCATGACTCAGGAAAAAGGCAGGCAGAAGATGCAGCACTTCCTTCTACATAGAAGACTCTAGCCCTCTTACAGATCTCTGACCACATAAGCAGGATGTGGAAGAAACCCCACCATCCTGCTGCTTTTAAAAGCTGTGCCCCCAAAGGAGGGATTTCTTAATAATGATGACCTATTTGGTCAGAGGGTTTATTTTGCCTGAGAAGTCAGTTCCTCAGGATATGCCTTCATATGTAAAAATTTCAGCTATACAGATATAATTCTTTGTCTTTTCTACTGGTAGTAAGGTTGAGGTACAACTTCAGGCATTCTCCATTCTTTCAATTAGCATGCATGTTCTGAATGCCTTCTATCTAGCAAACAACGTGAGAGAAACTGGGAATTAAAGATGAAAAGATAGTTCCTGCCTTTAAAAAACTCTCAGACATTATTGATATTTAGTATTGATACTATAACATTTAGACTGATATTATTAATATAACTTGAAAACGTTTTGGGGAGTGCCTTGTAGAGTCTATAGTGCAGCCAGGAAATATGTGGTAGTTCATTAGTCCATTTTCTCGCTTCTGATAAAGACATACCAAAGACTAGGTAATTTATAAAGAAAAAGGGGTTTAATGGACTTAAAGTTCAACGTGACTGGGGAGACCTCACGATCATGGCAGAAGGCAAAAGGCACATCTTACATAGCAGCAGATAAGAGAGAATGAGAGCGAAGTGAAAAGGGTTTCTCCTTATAAAACCATCAGATCTTTTGAGACTTATTCACTACTACAAGCTTAGTATGGGGGAACTCACCCCCATGATTCTATTATCTCCTGCCAGTTCCCTCCCACAACATGTGGGAATTATGGGAGCTACAATTCAAGATGAGATTTGGGTGGGGACACAGCAAAACCATATCAAGTAGTGACTGGAGGTAAAGCTAACACTGGGAGAGAGTACTGGACAAGGACTTTGAATTTCTGTTTCTCCATATTTAGAAGAAGAAAACTGGGATAGATGACGAAGAAAACTGGGATAGATGGCAAAGAAAGTGTTTTCTAGATACAAGACAAGATGTGTCATGATCTGTGTTATAAACCGAACCAAGAGAAACTTTCTAGCTATTTTAAAAAGAGAAAGTTCCATTGTTGTATTGAAGTATATGTGGATTTTGCTTCAGAACAGGAGATTTACATTAGTTGATGTATGAACATTTTTGCTAGCTTTGAGGAACACTGAATTATCAGAAAATCATCTTGCCATAAGCCTCAAAACTAATCTTCTTCAGGGGTCAGTGATTCTGTTTTAACTCAGAAATGCTATCAGAATGTGCTCTTGCCTTTTGTTTTCCCAAGAATTTTACTTCCTTATCTAATCAAAATGTAATGCCTGATGGCTAAATAGAATGGTGTCTTGCAAAGCACTGTTTGTTTACTTTCGGAAACATCTGGAAGGAGCTAGTATAGCAGTTTGTACTCTAGCAACACTGTCACAAACTCAATCAGTGACATAGTCTAATCCTCTCCCTACCATTGACTTGTGGAATGAACTTGGTCAAGTAACTTAATCTCAGATCTAAATTTCCTGAAAAAAAAAAAAAAGGGAGAAGAAGAATTACTCATATTTTCTCATAAGAAAGTTGTAAAAACTGATGGGTCCAGTAGTTCTAGATAGGCACGACATTTTCATGAGTTAGCAAAAGGCATGTAATTTTATGATTTAAAGGTCAAGTATTTTTGGTAATCTGTATTATTAACAATTCATCTGGATAAAGAGTATTTGCAAGTTTCTGGCTACTCACTGTTGTTGGTAGATTGAAATCAATAAAGCATTTAAACTTTATTGATTTTATCTTAGACTTAAGGGCTACCTGTATATAAAACAAATGGAAACTGAGGTGAAAATATATATTCTTATGCTGTTTAATGACATTCAGAATGGAGCTGATTTAGAGATATTTTTAGAGGGTAAACTAGGTGAAATCTTGTGATTCATCTCTTTCTCATGTTAAATAAGTTTTATTTCTTAGATTATGAAAATAATGTGAACAGTAACCACCATTTGCCCATGTTCTACTTCATAGCAAAAGCTGTTCCCATTTTATTTTTATGCTCACAATAACCCTACATTATCAGTAGGTATTGTCAGTTCCCTCATAGAGATAGTATCAGGTAAAAAGATAATATCATGTGGCTGGTCACTGATGGAGTCAGGCTGTGAACCCAGATGTAGCAGATCTAAAAGTTTCTTTAGTCTTCACATGACACACTTCCTCTTCTCTTTCATATATCTGAGGGGGCAGAAAAAGATGAGCGAGAGTCTGATGTGTTGCCTCCAAAAGATCTTCCCCCTCCTCACTGATGAATCAAGAATCCTATATTCACACACGCTCTTTTTAGTCCCCTTCCCTTGAATCCGGGCTGGCCCTGACCTTAGCCTGAAACAGAGACAGTGCAATAGAAGTGTGGTTGAGTGACTACAGAGGCTAGCTTAGGTGAAGACTTGTAAGCTTCTGTAGGACTTTCTTGGAATGCTCTCCCTGGCTGAATGTTCTTCAGCCTGGTCACTATCTTTCTATCTGTCTACTCTGGCCCATAGCACATCCAGAGTCATGTTTCTAGTGGGTAACAATCTGGATTAATATTCATGCAGATGCTCCACTGGAGAACACAAGCAAATTGGAAGAATCATAGGCTGAACTTTCCCTGATTCCTTCCTTTCTTCAATAGAAATGTGCAAGATTCCCTCTACCAGGCATTGGTGACTTAGGGATGAATGAGACAAGGCTTCTGTCTGCAAGATGCTCCATGGAGTGGACAGAAACCCAGACCCACTGAGAAACCATTTAGAACAGAGATGGGGAAGATTCTGGGGAAGGTTTTTCAGATAGAAAGTACAGCGTGTGTAGTGACTCTCAGCTGAGAGAGCTCATGGCACTCAGTAGAAAATAGAAGTACTTCAATGTGCTTGGAGCTTAGCCCGAGAATGGAGGGCCATAGCAACCGATGAGGGAAGGCAAGCAGATATGAGACTATGGGGGACCTCCTACTTTTATTAAAAAAAATTAGAAGAAAAGCAACAATGAGATAAAGGAATACAAGCCTATATTGCATAAGAATAGTTCTAATACTATCTAAAACCTTTCTGTGTTTGAAGAGTTCACAACCCTTTTTTTGGTCTAAGATGTTAAGGTTAACTTTTTATGAGATGGAAAGCTTTTAAACATTGTTCCTTTGCCTTTGGTTCTGACAAGGGAAAAAGACAGTATTAAAATGAATTAAAATTTTAAAATTACTCACAGTATAATATCTCAGGAGCTGTGTAAGGGAGTGCACAAATCAACATCATCCTTTAACTCAGAAAGCTTGTAATCAAAATGAAGAAAATACTATGAGGCAGTGGGAGAGATCGGGAAAACTGTTTGGATTAATAGAATTCTCTTATGTGGCAAATTCCAAACTAATTTTAATATGTGTTTAGTTCTTAACACTTCTGTAAGCTGCTTACACTATTGACTTACTTAATTTTCATAATATATGTGTAATGTAGGTATTATCATATAATCTGTACCTGTGCCTATTTTAAAGACCAGGAGCTGAGCCATAATGAAGTTAAGTAACTTGCTTGATGTTTCACAGCGTTAACCTGACTTCAAACCCCGGAAAGTTGGTTTTAATATTTTTCCTTAATCACTACACAGCACTGCATCGTATTTCCTCTGATAATGGTTTTAAAGTTACAAATTTTCCACTGCAGCTGTCCTCGGGGCAGTATCAGAGGTGATACAGGCTAGGCGTGGAACTCAGAAACTGCAGTTTAAAGTAGCACTCTAAATGAGTGTGAGGGAGGCTGTCCTTGGACCATATTTGAAGAAATACTTCTCTAAAACATAGACTTGTCATTTTAAAGAATGCAAGGTAATTGTGATGGATTTTAGTGACACTTATTGGTACTGTAAGAAGAATGACATAGATAGAAGCACGAAAGCTGGGGTCTGGCATTGCCTCCTGGCCTACTCCTAACTCCCCACAAGGCATTTATGTACCTAGATAAACTTCCCAATGGTACAGGCATGAATGAAAACTTGGCCTGCCACTTCAGGAAAGAATTTTCTCCTTCCTTCTCTGTATCATTTACAGAAAGAAACATGGAGGATGCTTGTCTATCCCAGCCTGCTTGTTAAAATCTTCTAAATCAACTTCACTCAGTCTGGTTTTATTTTCTTAATCATATATTTTCAGTTCCAAGACAGGCTATTTTTAAAGCACATTGACACATCTACACTTTGCAATTTTACAACTGCTTTGTTAAAAATAATTCATAAACATGGGTTACAAGCAGAAAATGATAAAACCAACTTATTGCCAAAATCCACACACAAAGCTACACGCAATACTCTTCTATAAATGTATCCCAAATATATGTATATATTAATTAGCATGACACTTTATTTGACACCTCTAGTAACTATTTGCACTTTAGCTCCTTGCTTTTGATCTTATCAGTGTGTAGACTGTTTAATTTTCTATGCAGCACAACAAATGCTGCCTCTTTGCTCACCCATAAAGGATGGTGAAGTGCATACAAACGATGTCTGTAGATGAAATATCAAACCAATTTCCCCCATGGCAGATAATCGGACTCCTACTTCTATATGATAATGTTGTTTCTGCTCTGAGTCCCACTGAAAGAAACTGATGCTAACTCAGGCTGAACTGATGGGAAGGGTAGATGGCATTTCTAGTAGATTGTTGAACATAGTATTAGGATTATATGCAAACTCCTTTCCACAAACACTGAGCTTAGTTATATTGCTACGAGTATGCTCAGAGGCAATGGACTTGCTTGCTTTCTTAGTTCCTTCCTTCCTTCCTTCCTTCCTTCCTTCCTTCCTTCCTTCCTTCCTTCCTTCCTTCCTCCCTCCCTCCCTCCCCTCCCTCCCTCCCTTCCTTCCTTCCTCCGTCCCTCCCTCTGTACCTTCCTTTCTTCTTTCTCTTCCTTTGTTTTCTTTCTTTCTCTCTCTCTCTCTCTCTTATTTTGAGCTTGCTCTAGATTTGTTAATTTTCACTCAATTTCATCTCTATGAAATAGGAAAGGGAAGCTATTGTTGTATATGTGCTCAGGAATTGCATGGTGCTTAACATTCAGGTTACAATGCACTATTATGATTTTTATAACCCGTTCTACAGGAGAGTTGCATATCCTTTCCAAGTTTATTTGTTGATTGGTTTATTCATTCTGCATAATGAATTAAGCACATTCTGTGTGCAGCTAGGCACTGCACTGGGCCACACTGCCTGTATGTAATGGAATTGGGATTTGCATGCAGTTTTAGTTAACCCCCAAATCCAAAGTCTAATTGTTTTTTGGGTTTTTTTTTTTTTTTTTTTTTTTTTTTTTTTTTTGAGACGGAGTCTCGCTCTGTCGCCCAGGCTGGAGTGCAGTGGCCGGATCTCAGCTCACTGCAAGCTCCGCCTCCCGGGTTCACGCCATTCTCCTGCCTCAGTCTCCCGAGTAGCTGGGACTATAGGCGCCCGCCACCGCGCCCGGCTAGTTTTTTGTGTTTTTCAGTAGAGACGGGGTTTCACCACGTTAGCGAGGATGGTCTCGATCTTTTGACCTCGTGATCCGCCCGTCTCGGCCTCCCAAAGTGCCGGGATTACAGGCTTGAGCCACCGCGCCCGGCCAGTCTAATTGTTTTTATAATAAAACGTTGATTAAAAAGTTGCTTCATGCCAGTTATTATCTGTTAAACTTTGCAATATTTTCCTTTCTCCAATGAATGCATTTTACTTTCATCTTGCTTCCCAAGTGTTTTCCAAGAAATTGAGATTTTTTTAAAAATCCAAATTATAGAAAATCAAAATGGTTTAAACAGACTAGAGAATTTAGTGCCACTTGTAACTGAAAAGTCTGTAAGATATCTCTTGCTTTGGGAATAGGTATCTAGGTGTTCAAATTGTAACATCATGCATTGCTCTCTATCATCAATTTCCTCTTCCTTCTGTTTCTTCTCTCTTTTTCTTCTCTGCCTCCTTCCTTTCTTTCTTCCTTCTGTCTCCTCAGTTCTGTCTTCCTGTGGCTTGGCTAAAGTTCTCAGGTTTCTTATAGAGAAACTTATAGTGAATCTTTGAAACTATCTTCAAATTTAGGAGAAATAGAGTATTCTATCTTAATTGTGCTAACAGAATCCTATATTCGAACCACATCGGGCCTACTTAGCTCACATACCCATCCCTTTAAAAGACAGAAACAAAACAAAACAAAAACATAAAACTTTTTTTATCAGGTAGATTTGGGTCAACCTTCTCCTCAGAGGTGGAAAATGGAACCCCACCTGAAATATACTGTTCAACAAATATTTAGCAAATGTGTATTACACACCTATCATGTGCCAGACATATACCACATGTTGGAGTACAGTGTACACATCAGTGTCTACACTTAAGTTATTTCTATTATGATGAACACAGAATGGGGCAATCAATTCCCAAATTAAATCTAAATCATTATTTTAAGAAAAGAGAGTGGATGCTAGTCAAGCTAAAAGCAAAACAATGATCATTACAGACTGGGAGATGCATTTTATTAAGAGTGGTTTCATGTTACAGCCAGAAGGAACTATACACTCCCAGATCATCCTGTTTTACAGACAGTGTAACTGAGGCCCAGAGAGGACAAGAAATTCAAAAAGTAATTGAAGACACTGTGCTTGGGTCCCTGGTACCACATTTTGAACTAGAGGTTTCTCATCCTTAAACGAGTATGGTATTTTTCTTTTCTTTAATAGCTTACCCTTTAGCATCTGACATCTACTCACTCATGTAAGTGGTGGAGGATAATGCCCTTGGTGTAGGAATCAAAGTTTTCTCCTTTCTTGGAAGCAAGACAAAATTCAGTCCCTTTTCTTGTCTCTATCATTGTTAAGAATTTCTGAATACCATAATCCTTTGGAAAGGTTGTGCGGGTTTTCCTCATTTTCTGAAATTTAGAGGGATTTGAATAGGTCTTGAGCTAAAGAAACAAAATCTCTGTTCAGTGTTTCCACTTAAACTAAATTCCCCCTAATATTTCCTTTCAATGCCTGCTTGAGTGAACTTTTCTCTACAGGGCTAATTTTTATAAGCAACATTCCAAACACAGCACTCTTATTAGCCCAACTAATCCTTCTCATTTCTCATGTACTCATATCTTATGTTTGATGATTGCCTGATAAACTACATAGAAAAAAAAATCCAATTTGTTATCTCTCATTCTTGTAGGGGGGAAATCTTCAACATACTTTACTGATAAGAGCCATTTCCTTTACCCATATTTATTGTAGAGATCTCATTATTTGCTTCATCGCAGACTTTCATTATTCTAATGCATGTTAAAATTTCCATGATGGATTCTAATGCCTGCAAAGACTTGCTAAGTCCATAGACCTACACAAAAATATTGACAATCTGTATAACCAAGTATTTTCTAAAACCAGCAAAACCCATTCAGCATAAAAGTAAAGATTGGTACATTCAATTCTATTAAAATTAAGAACCTCTGTTCATCAAGATGACATGAAGAAATTTGCTATATATATAACTGTACATATTTCTCTCCAGAGTTTATTGTAACAAACAAATAAACATACATACAAAATTCAATAGGGAAAAGCCATATGATGCAGCTGAAAAGTTTATAAGGCAAAAATAAGTATTTCACAGGCAGAAACATGATAGGTTAAAAAAAAAGACTCAGTCAAAGAAAGACAGACCATGATGAAGTACTGTTTTACACCTTTAGATGTATTGGCAAAATTTAAGAAATATGATTCTATCAAAGTGTTGGTAAAACTTGAAAGAAAGAATAACTCTCCTGAAGCTAAGAGAAGTATAGGCGGTGCATTCACTTTGGAAAACAATTCAGAGTGTCATGTAAAAATGATTATACACATACCTTACAATGTGGCAATTTCATTCAACTATACAGGTTTAAATCAGCCCTAGAGAAATTTCCACTTATGAGACAAGGACACATGTCAAAGATGGCTTCAGCAGTGTTTGTAACAGTAAATTACTTAAGTTAGAAGGTGGGCTCAGGGACTTCTGTTCTATTGCTATGTGTCTTGACTTCTATTTACATTACATATTTTCTACTAAGCTATCAAATACTGCATTATTTAAAACGTCAACACATAAAAAGTCATGACACCGGGGGCATAAATAATATTCTAAGGGAATTCAGAACAGAGCATCATTACAATAGTATTTTAACATTGTGAGAGCAGGAAGTTTCTTGTATGTGTGGCAGCATTTTTAACAGGCCCTGAAGGATGTGTAATTCATTATTTATATCTTGCCTTGTTTTTCAAAGTATTTAAAACTGTTTATAAAAAAATTTATGGAACAAAATTAAAAAATAACAAGGTGCAGAAACCAGGATTAAAAAATAATAATGAGCAAAAATAAACAAACAAATAAATAAATACAGCAAGAAAGGCATACATAAAATCAACAAATCAGAATTCATGGTATGGTTAGATGTCAATTTGCCTCTAACCAAATGAAGATAAAGATTCTACCAGTTACTATATCAACAGTAATAAGACAGTTAAATGAAAAGACCAGAGACTTTTTGTTTCTTGCTTATTCGTTTGCATATTTTGTTTCTTCTGGCACTATTTTCCTTGAATGAGTTATTATGGAAAACTGACAATAGAGGCCATTCTGAACAAAAGGAAAAGAATTATGGATCCATTGTAAAATAAGCAAACAAATAAACAAATCAACGGCATATATAAACAGAAATCAAGGAGGAATTTCATCTGACTTTGCTGCAGATGCTTGATGACAGTTAAAAAAGTTTCAAGGACAGACTGAGACCAGGCTCAGAGGAACAGTCTAAGGCAGTGGTGTTTCAACTGTGGTCCCTAGGCCAGAAGCATCAGCACCTCCAAATAACTCTTAAGAAATGCAAGCTTTTGACGACCCCTCAGTCCCGCCAAATTAGAAACCCCACAGATGAGGTCCAGAAAGCTGTGTTTTAGCAAACCCTCCAGTGGATTCTGATGTATGCTAATGCTTCAGAACCACAAGGTAAGGACTTTGACTTATAGACTCTATGTGACAGAGGACCACTGAAGGGATTGTTGTCCAGTCCCAAATCTCAAGTTCCCATGTCCCTGTATCCCAAGATCCAGGATAGTTTTCAGCTGCTATCACTTACAAGAGGAATTATGGGCAAAAGTAGATGTTCCTGGCTTCTAGAGCATTTCAATCTTGAAAGAAAATTCTAAAGCAGGGTTTCCCTAGCTCAGCAATTTTGACATTTTGAGCTGGATAATTCTTCAAGGGCTTTTCTGTGCATTGTGGGATAGTTATAATGGCACCCCTGGTGTTTCTACCCACCAGATGTCAGTAGCACCTGCCCCCCATCGTAAGACACCAAAAATATCTCCAGACACTGCCAAATATTCTTTAGAGAACAAAATTTGCCCCAGTTGAGAACAACTCTACTAAAGTATTTTCAAACTAAGATGTACAATCTGGCTGTCACTGCAATGCTGGGATTGTCCTTATATATATCCTTAGTGGTAGCAGCACTATATCAAGGTTGAGGCTGGATAGGAAATTCTTCTAAAGAAATGGGTATGTACTAGAACAAAGATGATGATGAAATGGACAATGATGATTATGTCACAAAGAAAATAAAGTACTTTAATAATTTAATTGAAAGACCTTGAAGTGTCCCTCCCCCAGAGATAATCCAGAAATTTAAAAAGTTAATTTCTGAACCTTTACAAGATAACAAAAAGAACGTTCATTAAAGTCAGTGTCAGCTGAGGAGAATCGATTTTTGTTAACTTTTATTTTAGGTTCAGGGGTACATATGTAGGTTTGTTCTATAGATAAACTGCGTGTCTCAGAGGTTTGGTGTACAGATAATTTCATAACCCTGGTTATAAGCATAGTACCCAAGAAGTATTTTTTCTGATGCTCTCCCTCCTCCCACTCTCCATTCTCAAGTAAGCCCCAGTGTCTGTTTTTCCCCTCCTGGTATTTATGTGTTCTTGTTGTTTAGATTCCACTTATAAGTGAGAACATGTGGTATTTGTTTTTCTGTTCCTGTATTAGTTGCCTTAGGATTATTGTCTCCAGCTCCATCCATGTTCCTGCAAAGGACATGATCTTATTCTTTTTTATGGCTACATAGTATTCCTTGGTATATGCACCAAATTTTATCCAGTCTACTGTTGATGGACATTTAGGTTAATTTCATGTCTTTTCTATTTTGAATAGTGCTGCAATAAAGATACATGAGCATGTATCTTTATGGCAGAGCAATTTTTATTCCTTTGGATGTACAACCAAAAATGGATTGCTGGGTTGAATGGTAATTCTGTTTTAAGTTCTTTGAGGAATTGCCACACTGCTTTCCACAATGGCTGAATCAATTTACACTACCACCAGCAGTGCATCAGCATTCTATTTTCTCTACAACCTTGTAATTGATAATAGGATTTTTTGCTCCTTAGTTCAGCTAAGATCCAGATTCTTATCATATGACCAAAAAAAATGAGGCACACTGACATATCAAAAGGTGAGAAGAGTGGAATTTATTAAAAGAAAGCTCTCGGTGAAAAAACAAGGTCCTGCCGACAGTCTCCCACCTCACAGATTGAATACCAGACAACTGCACACAAGCTAAAGAGGCCAGGCTCATCCCCGCTGCATAAGGCATGAATTCCCAGTAATTCCACCCCATTCTCGCAGTGTGTAGGCGGGCCCCAGTCCATTTTGGATGCCCAGACAAGGCCCTGGGTAGGTTTCCTCATCTGCACAAAATCGTCTGATGAAAACACTCATGGGGTGGGTCAGAGATTCTCCAGGATCCTCCCTTATCTGCCTCCTGCATCTATCACCAGCATCTGTTATTTTTTGACGTTTAACAGCCAAAATAAATAACAGTCATTCTTACTGGTGTGAGATGGTATCTCACTGGGGTTTTCATTTTCATTTCTCTAATGATTAGTGATATTGAACATTTTTTCATATGCTTGCTGGCCGCATATATGTCTTCTTTTGAAAAGTGTCTGTGTCTTTAGCCCACTTTTTAAGGAGGTTGTTTGCTTTTTGCTTATAAATTTGTTTAAGTTATAGATCCTGGATATTAGACCTTTTTTGGATGCTGTATTAGTCAAAGTTCTTTGGAGGGACAGAACTAATGGAATATATGTATATATGAAAGGAAGTTTATTAGGCTCACATGATCACAGGCAAAGTTCCACCATAGGCCATCTGCAGACTGAGAAAGAAAGAAACCAGTAGTGGTTCAGTCCAAGTCCAAAAGCCTCAAAAGCAGGGAAGCCAACAGTGCAGACTGAGCTTTGGCTCACTCTGCAGCCAAAGACCCAAGAGCCCCTGAAAAACCACGGGTATAAATCCAAGAGTCTCAAGGCTGAAGAATCTGGAGTCTGATGTCCAAGAGCAGGAGGAACAGACAGAAGCATCCAGCACAGGAGAAAGATGAAAGCCAGAAGACTCAGCAAGCCAGATTATCTGACCTTCTGCCTTCTTTGTTCTAGCCTTGCTGGCAGTAGAATGGATGGTACCCACCTACATTGAGGTCGGGTCTTCCTTTCCTGGTCCACTGACTCAAATGTCAATCTCTTCTGCCAAAACCCTCACAGACTCACCCAGAAACAATACCAGCTATCTAGGCATCCCTCAATCCAATTAAGTTGACATCTATCATTAACCTTGTCAACTTGGCATTTATGCACAATTCCTGAAATCATACTTAATCTCCATAAAAAGACAATAATAAGGTCATAATTACACCTAACATAATACAGCTATCCTTTGTACAACCAGAATTGCACTAATCCTTAACCTAAATGATATTACATAAAGTTAACAAGACTTAAATGCTGATATGAAGTCAATAAATCTTACACTTCACGATAAAGGAAAAAGAAAAGAAATAAAATGATGATATTTTCTTAGTACAATGGTATACATGCACAAACATATTCTTAACAAAATAAGGAGAAAATACTAATGACAATTACAGTTCTCATTTTTGCGACTGGTCACGTGGTCATAGCTGATATTGATAACTACCTTCTTGTACTACCCATTCTGTAATCCCTTTGCCTTCAGCAAGCACCTGGGCTGGTTATGGTTTTTTAACTGATGGAGTGACCCAAAATTTTATTCCTGAAGGCCCTGGGCCATTTGTATTCCTGCCTGGGTTGGATTGTTGTAGTTGCCCATTGACCTTAATCACAGAGCATGGTAATACTAAGAGATGCCCTAAGGGATCTCCTGTATTCCAGATGTGTTCATCCTTACCTCTGTTGTAAAGTACTAGTCTGATTTCACCTTGATAGTCCAGGTCAATCACTCCAGCCAACACTGTAACTCCCTTCTTAGTCTTAGAGACAGGAGAAGCCCAAAGTGTCCAGGTGGCAATCATAACTTCCAGTTGAATAGAATCATTATTGTTTCTTCTGGTGGCAGCATTCCTCCCTTTGGAACTAAGACCTCTAGGCCAGCAGAACATAATGCCATGGGAACAGGAAGCAAAAATCTTGCTAGTGGAGTCACTAGGGATGTGGTGAGTGATGCCACTTCCACATCCACCCGTTGACTCCTGGACCGATGAATCCTGGCTATGGGAAAAACAGTACCATATTTTGAACGCTGATTCAGAACATACACAGCCTTCTGGAGAACTTTGCCCCCAGCCCTGCAAAGTATTGTCACCTAGTTGGCATTGTAATTGTGACTTCAAAAGACCATTCCATCGTCTGTCATTCCAGTTGCTTCAGGGTGATGGGGAACACGGTAATACCGCAGTGAATATCATAAGCATGGGCCCACTGCTAAACTTCTTTAGCCATAATGTGAGTGCCTTGGTCTGAGGCAATGCTTTGTGGAATACCACAGTGCCGGATATGGTGGGAACTAACTTTGGGAAGGAATTCAGTTCATGGTTAGACTCTGAAACAAAATTGATAACAGTCTTTTCTCAAAAAGACCCTCTTTTTGCCTGGTGACCAGTCTGCCTTTGCAGGACTAATAAATTAGCTACAAGATTAGAAATTACAGTTTAAGGGACATGCAGCCTCTGACTCCAAGGGTCTGAACTTCCCCAAATTGCTCCATGCTACAATACATCACTGTTGTAAAACCTAAGGTTAGTGCTTGAGATATGTTGCAGACCCTGCACTTGATAGATCAGCTGACACCACCCAGACCAGTGATCTGACCCAACCAGTTCTGCCATTGCACCCAGGAACAGAAGACATTAAGAAAACCTAACTTTGACCCCTTATGATTCCATCTCCAACCTGACCAATGAACACTCCCCACATCCCAAGCCCCTACCCGCTAAATTATCTTTAAAAACTCTGATCCCGGAATGCTTGATTCAGGGAGACTGATTTGATTAATAATAAAACTCTGGTCTCTCGCACAGCCAGCTCTGCATGAATTAGTCTTTCTCTATTGCAATTCCCTTGTCTTGGTAAATAGGTTCTCTCTAGGCAGCCGCCAAGGGTAACCCATAGAGCAGTGGAAGAGAGTCAATTTTAAAATGATTTCAGATGATAGCAGGCTTTAAATTTGAGTGTGCAATTATCTTAGGAGTTTATTTAATGTTCAGATTCCTAGGCCTTACTCTCAGATATTTTGATTTAGTAGTCCTGGTTGGGACCCAGGAAATATCATTTTAATAAGCACCCCAGGAACTTTTGACTTAGGTGTGTGCTGGAGGTATACCCTAAAAAACACTGTTCTTTAGAATTAATAATGGAAGAACTGACTCTAGAGAATGCTGAATTACCCTGCTAATTAAGAAACATTTCCTTTACAAATACATTTTTTATCTGGACTATTTACTGCTACCTTCTATCTACATGAGGAGACAGATGATAATGTAAGTACATGAAGCAACCCTGATATATAACAAGGGGACATTGATGGCAATTGTGGATAATTAAGATAGGGCAGTTGCTAGTAAGTTAAGCTGATTATCACCAAGACAAAATAAGATTTATGAGTGCCAGATCTCCTAATATTTAAACACAAACTGAAATTTAGTCCTTTAAATTGGAAAAAAATTCATTATTCACAACTTAATTCTTGTTCAGGCTCTTAACTTTTCAGGCTGGATTTGGACTGCAAATAAATTGTTTGTGACACCAGTAGTAAAGAAATCGGTCTACCCAAGGCAACGCTGGGGGTAATAAATCACAGTAGGAGGACCCATGTCTATGCTGGAGGCTTCCTTGACTTCCTTCTGCATTGTACACACAAATCTCTCACTGCTTTTTGTTTGCTTTTGTTTTTCCAGTGCTACTGCGGAAACTGTCAGTAGGTAAATGTATCTATCCTTGTACAACCAGTGTGTTGGCTTGAAGAGAGAGGGAAGGAAAAAGATGTCAAGGGAAAGGCAGGCCTTTTCAGCTCTGTGTCCTAATGGTTCTCTAGAGACTCCCTCTATTGCATGCACTAGACAAAGGCATCTGAGTTCCATGTGGATATTAACAATCTAAGAGAGCAGGCAGAGACAAAACTGGGAGAGGGGCAAAAAGACACAGAGCACTAGGGGAATCTGCCAGAGTGTCAATCAGTCCGAGCTCTCTGCTTATGTACATAAGTGTGCTCAGCTTATGTACAAGCTGGAAGGTGGAGGCCAGAATTGGGTGAAATTAATAATAGTAGTTATCAAGTATGAAGTGTCTAGTATTAATACGTATCAGGTACCGAGCTAACTCCATACAGACAGACAGACAGACAGACAGACAGACAGACAGATGAACACAGATACTGCTCTAGAATCTGTTCTCAGACATTCAAGCTACTATATCCAAAGTCATGAGGTTAAATAGAATGTTCCTATAGACAACACTCATTCCCGATGTAATGCATTTCTCTAATTCTCAAATGCAATTCATTTTAGGACAAATGTAAATTTAATGATAGCTTTATCATTATTACTATTCACAGATAAAGAATTACTAGCGCATAAAGGTAAATACAAAATCCTGAAATAAATAGTGTGTGTGTATGGTGTGTGGTATGTGTGGTGTGTGTGTATAAAGTATCTTTAAATTGAGGAAATGCAGTAGTTCTCTTTCCTGAGAAAAAAATCTCTGGAGCACTGTAAAACCCCATTCATTGCAGCAGCTCTGTAAGCAGGAAATGCACAGAAATTCCCAGGCAACATCCTCACAGAATTAGAGGACTTTGGTAATTCTGTCACCTTCACATGTTTCTGAAATTACAAATAAAGGCAGAAATAGCTTGAGAAGGGAAGTATTATTATTAAGTAAAATTATGCCATCAAAACTGAGGTTTCAGAATTTGCATATGGAGACCTTGAAGACTTTCTGCATTTCAAAAGCGCCCAGGACATTAGCCTTTGGATCGGGACATTTACACGGAGCCCAGAAGAGGACACACATTAGAAGCAGAAGCTGGCAATGAAAAAGAATCAGCACCAAGATATTTTTCTAAGCATGTCCTTCCTCATAATTATTTGCTTATTATTTGATATCAGTGTTTCACAATTGGGGTATTATTAAGGTTGGGAGCAGGAACATTTTTCCTCACAGAGGACTGGCCCAAGAATGTAGAATGTTTACTGTCTCTATTCATTATCCACGATAAGTAAATGTTGTCATCACGAGGCCTAAATAAATAAATAAATAAATAAATACCCCTGCCTATGAAATGCTTCTTATTAGGGCAGAACCGCCACAATTAAAAACTACTACTTTGTTGTATCTGTGTGCTGTTAATTGATTAAGTATGTGGTAAAATACCTGTTTAAAAAACTGTGGAATAGTCATGCATCACTTAATGAAGAAGTTACATTCTGCAAAATGCATCGCTAGGAAATTTTGTCTTTGTGTGAACATCATACAGTGTATTTACACAAACATAGATAGTATATTCCACCTAATATACACCAAAGCTATAGGGTACAGCCTATTGCTTCTAGGCTATGAACTTGCACAGCATGTTACTGTATTGAATACTCTACACAATTGTAATACAATGGTAAGTATTTGTGTATCTAAACATAGAAAAAATACAATAAATAATCTTATGGGACCACCTTCATATATGTGGTCCATTATTGACCAAAATGTTGTCTTGAGGTGCATGACTATACTTATTTCATAAGAGTTGCTCAAATAATCTTGTTTGAGCTAACAACGTCTAAAGAAAATAAACTATTCGTGTATGATTAAAAATAAGTAACTGAGTATCATCAATCCACTAGTATTAATGCTCGCGACTGTAGAGGATTTTGGGTCTGCCATGTGTGCATGGCCAGCCTCTGCCTTCACTCTCCTAAACTGAAAATAACCAAAGAGAGCCTCCATCTGTTAAGTAATCACACAGATATGATTCACTATAAGTCATCTTTGTTGTCATCTTCATTTAATTCCAGGGCTTGAAGAGAAGTAATTCCAAGATTTCTATTTCATTCATTCCAACCAAATTACAATCTTAATGCAAGTTCAACTCAATTATATTTATATCAATTATAATTATTGCACTGTGCTAAATATTTATAGAAAATCATAACCATGTCATAGTAAGAATCTCAAAAAACATATTCTAGCAGGGAATAAGCACATGGGGCCAACAAATAGTGAGTATAGAGTGTAATCAATTAAAGGAGATGATAGTACAATACTGAGTCAACATAGATGAGAAGAAAATATCTCGATCATAGATAGAGAAGGCATTTTAAAAGATACTCAAATGCTGAGCTCAGAATGATAAATAGGCGTGTACCTCATAAACAGGGAGGTTTTTTCCTAAGCATAATGATTGGCATATGGAAAGATAAGAGCCCTTTAACCGACATAGTTTGTGGAACAAAAATTATTCTAATAGTTCTATAAAGAAGGTCAAAGAGTAATAGGAGATCAGCCTAAAGATAGAATCAGACTCAGCTCATTTAGGACTCAACACATGGAAAATGACAATTTCATCCAATTGTGTAAAACTCTCAAATGGATCTCCATTAATATAGAATATACTCAGCAATTAAAAGGAATGGACATGCAATACCAAGAATGAAGTTCATAATAATTATGCTGAGTAAAATAAACCAGTGTGTTATATTATTCCATTTATACAAAACTCTGGAAAATATAAACCAATTTATAGTGACATAAAGCAAATCAGTGGTTGCTTGGGGATGGAGGTGGGAGTGACATGGGAGGGTAGGAGAGAGACATGACAAAGGGATGCAAGGAAGCTTTTGAGATTGATGGATATGTTTACTATCTTTATTGTGGGAGGGTTTCATGGATGTATTTATGTCAGAAATTATGAAATATACATGTTAAACATGTATCATGTATTGTATGCCAATCATACCTTAACAAAGTTGTCAAAAATTGAACAAATAAGCATTATGCATTGCTTTTTACTGATAACAGCTCTGTGAGAACATACATAGAACCCAAAATAATAGTTTCCTATTAGAGTAGCATAAGAAGTGGGTGAATGGGGCCCAGGGAGGAAGGAGACTTTTCACTTACCTCTCAATTCAATTAATCAGATATTTAGTATCTTCTACGTGACAAATACTGCAATTGACATTAAAGATACACTAGTAAACAATACTTTCAGACTCGCTATACTAGAGAAGTATATGGAATTACAAAATCATCATGTAATTTAATATAAAATATTAATAGAAAATTACAATTTATGCTTTAGTTGTAATAGCATTTATTTCTGAAATTATCTCTTATGATTATATATTAAGTATAATTGTAATATTCCATATGTAGATATTTAGATATTAGGTATTTATTTATGTCTTTATATAAATATAATATATTATATATAGATATATAAATAAATATCTGTATATTACAATTATATTTATAATACTATAGATAAGATATAATAGGTGATATTATAGATAGATAATGTTATATTACTATATATTGTAATTATATTACATATTATATATAATACATAATTATAATATACATTATAATATTATAATGTTATATATTATAACAATATGTTGTATATTATTGTATCTCTGGATACAATTTGATAAAAGATATCAGTCTATAGTTCCTCCTTCCTAGAATGACTTTTCTGGCCTTTTAGTTATCCACCTTTTAAATTGTTTATTCTCAAAGCAGATCTAAAGTGCTTCCTCCTCGTGAAGTCTTTTATAAGCTCAGCTGTGCACTGAGACCTTCTTCTTGTGTGTCCTCACAAAGCCTCAACCATACTTCAACCATGTAAGAGGTTAAACTTTCCTTCACTTATTTATTGACCTGTGCCTCTTTCACTAGTGTCATCTTTACAGAAGCCATCATGTGTGTATTCAGAGCAGTCATTAAAGTGCCCAATGCATTGGTATATACTTAGCGAAAGAAGTAATGCAGTATTTCTCATTCTTGCCTTAGTCCCTACATTCTAAGACAAGATGTAGATAGCAAAGAGGTATTATCTGCTGTGCCAATCCCAATCCTCCAGGGTTGGAAAGCAGCAGTGTATCAACCAGAACCTCAGTGGTGTTTCTGAGTTCCACGGGACAAAGGGTCATGTTTATAAGAGGATATGATGACATAAGCAACATATATTTGTGAGTTCTAGATTTATGAATGAGCAACTAAAACATTATATAAACCATTTTAAATCAGTTTTTCTATCCAAAATGGAGGACCACCATCTTTTTCTAGAAAACATTTTTTTTTTCTATTTTCCATTTTGGGTGCTAAAATTGAGATGCTCTTCAGCTTTTCACATGTCCTTATTTAAAAGAGAAAATAAAGCAGTAACAGATATATGACTCTATAAAAAATAAACATTAAATTGGGGGTGGCTGAGAGACAAGAAGAGAGAAAAGGAAAATACAGGGAGATAACTTAGTGAAAGCTGGATAAAGAAATAGGAGGCATGAGAATTTGCCCCGACAGGGAAGACCAAAGCATTATAGGTGCTGAATGCCAGCTTCTGTTTCAAACATGCCTCGCATGGCTAGTACTTCGTGAATAATAAGGAGTTTCATCTACACCCTGAGTCAGGTCAAAAAGAAGAGAATGGCCACAAGAATCATTGACACCAGTTGGGTAGAGAGTTTAGTGTAGCCACAATAACACAGAGATGGAAGTGACCATAAATATGTAGCAGCTACACAAATTTTGTAGAAGCAATGGATTTTCACGAGGCATGATAGATGAACCAAAATAACTTCATGAAAATATTAAAGGACAGGATGATCTGGGTTACAAAGAGCACAACAGGGCCATATAATTCTTTACAGATTACAATAGGATTTTGATGATTATTTTAGTGAATTTCTATGATGATTCTGGAAGGAAGCAAGTTAGAAACTGTTGTCCATTTGGAAGGAAATGAGACTTCCAGTAGTTAAAAATCATCCTGGAGCCAGTAAGCGTGGGAGGGTCAATGTAACAGGCTTCTGCCTCCCCTGCTCTTTTCCTATCTCTCCTCTTCCTCTTTCTCTTCCCATTCCCCTTCTTTTTCCCTCCCTTCCTCCTTTCCTTCCTTCCTTCTTTCCCTTCCTTCCTCTTCCTTTTCCTTCCTTCTTTCTTCCTTTTCTTTTCTTTCCTTTTTCTTTTTTGTCTATTGCTATTTCCACTATACCAGACTGAGCTTATGTGAGTCTTCATTTAATAGTTTAAAATTTGTACCTCAGGGGTCATAGTTTTGAACACTAGGGGTAAACATACACAGTTTTAGATGAAGTTATAGGAAGTAAGGAAGATAAAGCCTCATTTTTTTATAGTAAGGATACACTAATACATGATTTACTTTTTGAAATGACTGTGTAATGTAAATGTATGTGTTGTCATTAATTTTTATTTTGCTACTGGAATTAAGCACAGTGAAAGACTATGATGGCATAGGTCTGGCTTGATTATCCTTAACGGCTTAAACTTTTACTAAAATGAGGCTTCTTGGGGTTTTGTATGTGTCCATACACTAGTGTCTATAATAAATGTATATATGTGTGTATACACACACATGTAATTTTAAACAAACCATTTTAAACAAAAGCAGAGAAATTCTCTGTTTATTTTTGTGGCCTTTTGATTGGGTTAGGAAATTGCATTTATAAAGGCCCCTTTGACCAGGAAGAATTTTGTAATCTGGATGGGAAATTCTTTCTTCTTTGATGAAGACATATTTTTTTCTTTTTATGGGAACTAAACTATTCTTCAATTCCCCTGGTGGGATATAAATTAATATACTAGAACACAGTTTACCCTCAACAGCTGCAAGTTGCACCTGTGCAGTGTTTTTTTTAATCCTTTTTCACCGCAGTGTGATAGAGAAAAAAGCAGGGGGAAATGCTTTATGGAACCTTCCAACTGAGATGCTTAATGCATTATTAGGAACAGAAATCCTCAGTGGGATTTAGCCATGCCTATTAGGAATTAGGCTTAGAGAACCAAATATGAAAAGTATATAAAATGTCCTAACCCTGCACTGAGATTGGCAGCAGGATCGACGGTGGTCATTTTCTGGTTTCTCTCCAAACTGTCATACTGAGTTTCCCCAGATAATTTCATCTTCTGCCTTCTTTGATCCATAGTCTATAGAGCAGAGGCATTTATAACACCACCCTGGCATTGTGTGAGCATCATTGGCTAAGACAGAGCACACAATCAGCTTTGCTGTGTGCCTGCTCTGCATCATTAAGCATTAATGAAGTGTTCTCTAATTGTTTCTCATTCTGAGCTCCCAGGCTCTTTATTGCTTGGTACTCCTGTGCGGCTACCCTTGGAAGTCAAGCTAATTCTTTTAACTATTGAGTTGGCAGACACACACGTTCCTGTGGAATTAATGTCATTAACCTGAGATGAATTGGAAGGCAAAGGAAGAAGGAAGAATGTTTCTGATCATGCCTATCTAAAAACATCCTCAGTTTTGCTTTTAGTTGCCAGTTCCTTCACCTCTGAATTGCAAGCTCTGTCACTGACTTTCAACTTTGTGTGAAGACTTATGCCAACTACCAAAGCTATCTGCATCACTGATTGCTACTTGGATATTTTTTTCAGCAATAAATATGAATACATGTTTAAGACTTCTGGAGAAACTAGAGAAAACTTTGTAAATAATGTATATTAACATAAAATTGTTTGGCACATACAGAAGATTAAAAGGAGTCAACTAATTTACACCAGCACACAGAAAGAACAATGCTTCAAATGCCTCATATATTGATATACGTATTTTTCTTAAAAACTGTCATATGTATTTCAGCAAAAAAAATTTTTAAATCCCTCCCATAAGAAGTAGAAATAATGATAAACTTACATGTATGTGTTGGGGGTAGGAGGGAACTTTCATTGCTGACTGTTAGAAAAGAAGTAAAAAGAGCCAATGCTAACAAAGACTGTTGCCACACTTGACAGTATAATAAGTGGAGATTATGAGAGCATTATTATCTTAGCAGATTATTTCATCTCACCCAGGATCTCATGTGGCAAATCTAGCTTAGAATTCAGTGCCAACTTTTACCTTAGACATATTTGAGGACCTGAAATCTCCAAATGCAGCAAACAGTTCCTGTTGACCAAGCAGAAAAATAAAATTCAGGAAGAGGTAATGGTGAGCTTGTGAAATTCAACAACCTCAGGACTTATTAGACAGAAGACTTTTCATTTTTAATGAGGGCTTTAGGGGATTTAGGGAACACAAATGAATGTGGTTCTGATTAAAAATATCAGCCACATATTGCATGAAAACATTTAAACTAAGACTAACATACAATAAGGTTTCTATGGGGTCAGGTTATGTCAAAATGCATTCTGAAGAATTTGTGTGATTAGTATGAATACAGTGAACTATAAAGAAAAAATACCAATTATTTTTTATTTACCTTGTAATGATAATGTCCTATTGTGGAATCCAAAAGTATCCCGAGAACATATATTCCTTTATTTTTTTATTATTTTTGTGTGTGTGCGAGATAGAGTATTGCTCTGTCCCCCAGGCTGGAGTGCAGTGGCACCATCTCGGCTCACTGAAACCTCTGCCTCCCAGGTTCAAGAAATTCTCCTGCCTTAGCCTCCTGAGTAGCCGGGACTACAGGCATGCACCCCCATGCCTGGCTAATTTTTGTATTTTTTACTAGAGACAGAGTTTCACCATGTTGGCCAGGCTGGTCTTGAATTCCTGACCTCAAGTGATCCACCCATCTCAGCCTCCCAAAGTGCTGAGATTACACCTGACCAATTCTGCCATAATTTTAGATCACCAAGTTTCTCCTTTCCCTTTATGGTCCCTTATAAAAGTGTTAGCCAGTCATATCTTTGATTAGGTAGATGCATCCACCTCTTTTTACTTGGTTTGTTGACCTTGTGACTTTAAGGGTTGAAGGTTT
Organism: Macaca fascicularis; assembly: GCF_037993035.2. Lineage (NCBI taxonomy): Eukaryota > Metazoa > Chordata > Mammalia > Primates > Cercopithecidae > Macaca > Macaca fascicularis. The sequence continues at coordinate 18,258,706 of NC_088379.1, read as the reverse complement.
GTGGCACTGTCCTGCAAGAACACATGTTGGTGGCCAAGACCTCTCAATGCCTGTCACTTCTCTTTTGTTTGTATTGCACAGTTGAGGGAGTCTATTCTTTGAGTGATTGCAGGGACAGGGCCTGGGAGAGAGTCAGAAATCAGAGTCACAACTTAGTTCAAAAGAGAGCCCCTCATCACAGACTGATGTGCTTCAGAGGACACATGCCTGCAGCTGGCATTTCCACCACATCTATGGGCTTAAAAGTACATATTTACTTAAAGCCATAGGATTTTCAGATCTGCATGGGAGATTCGATTCCTCTTAATCTTATAATCAAAGAAAATGGCACCCACAGAAGTGAAGGAGCACTTTTGGCTGGTGTCAGGGCTAGTACTGAACTCCCTTCTGCTGGCTCTCAGCACCTCCAGAAACAAGACTCTTTCCATAGTCCCTTAATGTTTTCCATCTTTCATAGCCTTGAACCAGGGCAGCTGGAGTGTTACATACACCTTTTGTGTAAGAAGTAGATATTTTTTTCTTCTCTTTAGATTACAGCCTCTCTCTTGTACCACTTAAGTCACCTTGCAAATATGAATAGTTGCTTTTACAAGAAGGGCTTTAAATTAAAATTGGTTTATTTAGTATAACTTGATTATCTTTTCTGGTAAAGCCATTTAAAGCCTAGGTCCTGTTTGTGTTTGATATCTCAGTAATTTGTTGATATAGGATCTCTCAGTATGTCTGTAAAAGAGGTATTTAATCAATATATTTGATTCAATTGTTTCCTTGAATTATCGTGTGGGTGGGTAGTTTGCAAAAGGAGAGGGGAGCTGTAGTTAAGTGGATAAAATGGTTCATCCAGCAGAATTCAAGTCTGTTTAGAGTACAGCATAACTCTTTGTATGAAGAAGGTTATGTATACAGTAGACAAGTACTTCCAGCTGTACTGTCTTACCTGGCCTCCAAATTACTCCTCCCAGGCCTAGGCAGTATAAAAAAGGTGTTAAGGGGCTGTTAACAATAGAACTGGGAAGGAGAGTTCAATCTATTCCAAATGTGGCAGTTGACACCTTGTCTTAACCTTGTTCTCAGTCTAACACCTCATATATCATTGACAACGGTCCAATCAGGAATCACACCCATCAACTGAAGTATCATGATTAGGTGCTAATAATTAGGGCTGGAATTTCTTTGACTGAAGAAAACATTTTAGTAGTCTGTTTCTCAGAGTTTCACACTAGATCTTTTTAACCTGGCTTTGCAATTATACTTTTTAACCCAAGTTTGCAATGTATTTACTTTTCTTATTTTGTCCACATTATTTGGAAAACATAAGTGCGATTTTTTTTAACCCTATTTGGAAACCACAGGATATGATATCCTGGAATGCATTGCAGAATCTAATTTATCAACAGATCTGAATTTAATGTTGCCCTTTTATAGAACAAGAATGTGAAATACCAATAAGATTTTGGTACTATTTTGAAAACTGCTTGAATCCAAAGGACCTCATGCAAGAGCTTCAGACCATTGTATTAAAAGATATTCCCATGAAACTGACTACAGTAACAATGGAAAATTGAAGCATGGATACGTGCAGCAGGGACAGAAACAAGGATAGAAGCTGAGAAGACATTTGAGAACAAATGAAATGCTGGAAAGAGCAGAGGACATTTCTTACAGTGGGGCAAGGAATGGAGGAAATAAGGTGCTTGACTAATGTAGAACAGGTTAAGTGAGCCAAGTCTCTTCAGATGTGGTGATGCTGACATAGCTCTTCAGTGAGAGAGCAGCCTGTACAGGTACCAATGACTCGGAATACAGCTCAGGTACATACACTGCCAAATAATGAGGTATCCTTCAAAACCAAGCCAAAATTATTCTTGGCTTTTCAATGTTATTCAAAATTATTGTTCTCCAAAACTCATCTTTAATGGCTTATAGAGGAGCAAGAATGCACCAGACCATGCAAGAAATCAAGGTCTCTATTAAAGCACGAGAATTGCTTAAAGCCAGGAGGGGGAGGTTGCAGTGAGCCAAGATTGTGCCACTGCACTCCAGCAGTGGGTGACTGTGAGACTCTGAAAAAAAAAAAAAAGAAAAGAAAAGAAAAACAGAAATTAAGGAAATGTCCTACCTTAAATTGAGAACCCCTGTCCTAGGATGGAGTTGCAATTCTAAATTGGATATTCAAGTTAGACCTCCTTGAGAACCTGACATTTAAACAAAGGCTTGCAACAGATGAGGAATGTAATCATGTAGTTAGCTGAATGAAGATCATTTCAGACAATGGAAATAGTCAATGAAAATGTCCTTGTTCAGAAGAATGTCTGAATTGTTTAAGAAAAACTATAAGGAAGCCAGTGTGGCTAACGCAGAATGATCATAGAAAAGAAGTTTAGAGAGGTAACAGGGAACCAAAGTGTGAATGGTATCCTAGGTCATTATGAGGACTTTGGCCTTTAGATGAAATGAGGAGCCATTGCAGAGTTTTGAACGAAGAACTAACAGAATCTGGGGTGTGTAGAAAGGCCTACTCTTGAGGACTCAACAATAGAGTGAAAGAGGGCAAAGATAGAAACAAAGAGAAAAGTGAGATGTTATGGCCAAGAGTGCTCAAAGTCATCTTCATCAATTACTTCCTACCCTGTGTCATGCACATGCTGGTCTTCACTATTAAGAGGTGGAGTCTCATTCCTCTACCTTTAAATCTGGGGTTGACAATAAGACGAAATGGAATTTGAAGAAGGACTTCATAAGAAGTCCTGCAACTTTGAACTAAGACTCTTGAAACTCCTTCTTGGGAAGCTCCAGCTTAGAAACTAGCCCCCAGGCTGTTAGAAAACCAAGCTTCATGGAAAGTCCATATGTAAACAGTCCAGTGGACAGGCCCAGCTGAGCTTATTTCAATAGCCAGCACCAACTGCTAGCCAAGGGAGTAAGCCATCTTGGACATTTGAACTCATGCACCAACTGACTGCCTGAAAGGTCTTAGTGAGAACCATTCAATCCAAAGAATAATGCAGAAAAATAAAATATTGCTTTAAGTCACACAGTTTTAGAATAATTTGGAACAATCTATGCAGTTATACATAAATGAACTGCTGTGGTTAATCCTTGAACTGCTGTGGTTAATCCACAAGGAGGTAGCAGCTAAGAAGTCAGAATAATTTGCCTTCTCAATATTATCAATTAAGAGAAAAAATTATTATCTGATTGATTTGTGAGAAAGTAGATATAAAGACAAAGTAAGAATTAAGAATGACTACAAATGTTTTATTGAAACAATAGAGATAGGACTTGCTATCAAATAAGTTATTGGCAGACTATACATGGAACAGTAATATGGTTTGTCTGTGTCCCCACCCAAATCTCATCTTGAATTGTAGCTCCCATAATTCCCATGTGTTGTGGGAGGGACCTGGTGACAGAGTATTGAATCATGAAGGTGGTTTCCTCCATACTGTTCTCCTTGTAATGAATAAATTCCACGAGATCTGATGGTTTTATAAGGAGAAACCCCTTTCGCTTGGTTCTCATTCTCTTTCTTGTCTGCTGCCATGTAAGACGTGGCTTTCACCTTCCACCATGATTGTGAGGCCTCCTTAGCCATGTGGAACTGTGATTCCATTAAACCTCTTTTTCTTTATAAATTACCCCATCTCCAGTTTGTCTTTACAGCAGCATGAGAAGAGACTAATACAAACAGATATGGGGAAGGAATAGACTTTTGAGCAGAGATGTGAGAAAGAAGTGACTTAGAAATATATTTGGTACAAATGAATAGGATAGGGAAAAGGGAGAAATTAAAAACAGAACTATCAGTGCAAGACATTCAAATCCAATTGTAATGTTTATCTGGTTTTCTTAAGAGTGGTTGCAGAAGGAATAGCAAAAAAAAAAAAAAAGAAAAAAAAAAAGAAAAAGTGTAAGTCAAAGAAAATGTCAGAGGAGATAAATGACAATGTGAAATGCCAAAAAGTCATATAAATTGGAGAGTATGGTCATAGCTTACACAGATAGGCATATAGAGTATGTCAAGGGTTCCATAGTCCAAGTCAGATAAATGGCATTCTATTAGAACTGAAAAATTTGTGAAAGTATATAACAAATCCTAAGTAAATTGTGCCAGAAAAAAAGAGGACAGGGATAAAGGAATATAAGTCCTTTTGTCTTTATGAAGAAGAGTCACCATGGATTATGACTTTTGTGTTATATATGTGTGTCATTGTTTTTTTATTTCTGTCTGTATTTGCTTTTTTTCTTTGAGGAGATGAGAGAAGAAGTTTTAATTTTGTTTGTTTTCAGGAGGAAGGTAAATTTGTCATTTTCCATCGTATTCCAAAAGTGCTCAGATTAAATGTTGTGGCTTTATTTATAAGCCAGAGGCACTTGGACATTCAAGGAAAATCTGTATCTTAACAGATTTTCACTGTAATCACAACATATTAGTGATCCAAATAGATTTGTATAAGCTTTGGTTAAATATCAAACACTTAATATTATCTCTGCACAAAACCCTGAGCCTACCCTTGCCCTTCTGAATAAGGAGGAAAAGCAAATATAAATATTTCTAAAATATCAATGTCCAAAAAACAAATAAAAACAGTATTTTTTAACAATAATTAGAAGAAATGGAGGGTTTTTTGCTTTTATAATCATATATTCTTTCTTTTCTCCTCTGAAAAAGGAAGGGTCATGGGAATATATAAACTGGAATTGGAGTTGGGTCATTTTTGTCAAACGGCAACAAAAATCAGCACATACATTTTGCTGCTGAAAATTCAACTGTAGTTAACATAATTCCATATATAACATTTAAAACTCAATTCACTCCTTATCATTAGTTCTCACAGCAGTTTTCCAAGTGGTGTTGATGAATTTTCCTATGATCTATCTACCCTGCAAGCATTATACCTGTCACATACCTAAATTTGGGCCTTATGGGTGGTATTATCATTGGAAGCTCAACTAAAACCTACTAAGTACCTATATGTATACATATGTAAAATTATGGTTTGAAATTTGTTGGTATATTATTTTAATTATGCCCAATTATAGAGGTATGGGGATACTTAATTTTTTTTATTATATTTTAAGTTCTAGGGTACATGTGCATAACGTGCAGGTTTGTTATATATGTATACTTGTGCCATGTTGGTGTGCTGCACCCATCAAATCGTCAGCACCCATTAACTCGTCATTTACATCAGGTATAACTCCCAATGCAATCCCTCCCCCCTCCCCCCTCCCCATAATAGGCCCCCGTGTGTGATGTTCCCCTTCCCGAGTCCAAGTGATCTCATTGTTCAGTTCCCACCTGTGAGTGAGAACATGCGGTGTTTGGTTTTCTGTTCTTGCGATAGTTTGCTGAGAATGATGGTTTCCAGCTGCATCCATGTCCCTACAAAGGACACAAACTCATCCTTTTTTATGGCTACATAGTATTCCATGGTGTATATGTGCCACATTTTCTTAATCCAGTCTGTCACTGATGGACATTTGGGTTGATTCCAAGTCTTTGCTATTGTGAATAGTGCCGCAATAAACATACATGTGCATGTGTCTTTAGAGCAGCATGATTTATAATCCTTTGGGTATATACCCAGTAATGGGATGGCTGGGTCATATGGTACTTCTAGTTCTAGATCCTTGAGGAATCGCCATACTGTTTTCCATAATGGTGAACTAGTTTACAATCCCACCAACAGTGTAGAAGTGTTCCTATTTCTCCACATCCTCTCCAGCACCTGTTGTTTCATGACTTTTTAATGATTGCCATTCTAACTGGTGTGAGATGGTATCTTATTGTGGTTTTGATTTGCATTTCTCTGATGGCCAGTGATGATGAGCATTTTTTCATGTGTCTGTTGGCTGTATGAATGTCTTCTTTTGAGAACTGTCTGTTCATATCCTTTGCCCACTTTTTGATGGGGTTGTTTGTTTTTTTCTTGTAAATTTGTTTGAGTTCTTTGTAGGTTCTGGATATTAGCCCTTTGTCTGATGAGTAGATTGCAAAATATTTTTGAGTAAAATTATGTGTCTAGCAGTTTTCAAAAAGTTTGCATGTACTACTTCTTTTAATCTTAAGAAAATTAACAGGTAGAAATTATTATCTTTATTTTACAGATAGAAAAGCTGAAGTCCATAAAAATTAAGTAACATGCAAATGTTGTACAATGAGCAAGTTGTAGAGTGGAAATACAAACCTATGAAATCTGGCTCCAGAAGCTGTACTCCTAACCAATATATCACGTTACTTATTTATTTACATAAGAAGATAAAGAAGAGATAACATATTAGAAAAGAAAAATGTAGGACAGAGAAAAAAAAATCAACATTCTAAATTATTAGTGAGATACACAAATTTCTTAAAGGCTATGGAAAACTCTCCTTAGCTTGGTGATAGGAAATATTAAATGAATCTAGATTCACAGCCTTCAGTGAGTGAATAGATAAATAGTATGTGGGGGCATTTTGATGCCATAGAATATTATTCAGCAATAAAACGGGACAAACTGTTGATATATACAATAACTTGGATGAGCTTCAAAGGCATTATGCTTAATGAAAGAAGCTAGTCAATCTTAAACAGTTGTATATTTGTGTGATTTTGTGCCAGAGCTTACAAGATGATCATAATGAATAGCACAAGTGAATTCTTGGAGGTGATGAAACTGTCCTGAATACTAACTATAGAACTGTTACACAAATCTATACATGTTTTAAAATGTATCGTTAATTTATAAAAAGAAAAAGACTCATTTTACTATATGACAATTAAAAATAATTTTTTATTATACTTTAAGTTCTGGGATACATGTGCAGAATGTGCAGGTTTGTTACATAGGTATACACGTGACATGTGGTTTGTTGCACTCATCAACCCATCATCTATGTTAAGTATTTCTCCTAATGCTATTCCTTCCCAACGCTCCACCCCCGACAGACCTCTACATGTGATGTTCCTCTCCCTCCCTGTGTCCATGTATTCTCATTGTTCAACTCCCACTTATGAGTGAGAACATGCAGTGTTTGGTTTTCTGTTCCTGTGTTAGTTTGCTGATAATGATGGTTTCCAGCTTCATCCATGTCCCTGCAAAGGACGTGAACTCATCCTGTTTCATGGCTGCATAGTATTCCATGATGTATATGTGCCACCTTTTCTTTATCCAGTCTATCATTGATGGGCATTTGGGTTGGTTCCAAGTCCTTGCTATTGTGAGCAGTGTTGTAATAAACATACGTGTGCATGTATCTTTATAGTAGAATGATTTATAATCTTTGAGTATATACCCAGTAATGGGATTGCTGGGTCAAATGGTATTTCTGGCTATGGATCCATGAGGAATCACCACACTGTCTTCCACAATGGTTGAACTAATTTACACTCCTACCAACAATGTTAAAGGGTTCCCATTTCTCAACATCCTCTCTAGGGTCTGTTGTTTTCTGACTTTTTAATGATTGCCATCCTAAGTGGCATGAGATGCTATCTCATTGTGGTTTTGATTTGTATTTCTCTAATGACCAGTGATGATGAGCTTTTTTTTGTATATTTCTTGGCCACATGAATGTCTTCTTTTCAGAAGTGTCTGTTCATATCCTTCACCCACTTTTTGATGGAGTTGCTTGATTTGCTTGTAAATTTGTTTACGTTCCTTGCAAATTCTGGATATTAACCCTTTGTCAGATGGATAGATTGCAAAAATTTTCTCCGTTTCTGTAGGTTACCTGTTCATTCTAATGATAGTTTATTTTGCTGTGCAGAAGCTCTTTAGTTTAATTAGGTCCCATTTGTCAATTTTGGCTTTTGTTGCCATTGCTTTTGGTGTTTTGGCATGAGGTCTTTGCTGATGCCTATGTCTTGAATGGTATTGCCTACGTTTCCTTCTAGGGTTTTTATGATTTTAGGTCTTACATTTAAGTCTTTAGTCCATCTTGAGTTAATTTTTGTATAAGGTGTAAGGAAGGGGTCCAGTTTCAGTTTTCTGCATATGGCTAGCCAGTTTTCCCAGCACCATTTATTAAATAGAGAATCCTTTCCCCATTGCTTCTTTTTGTCAGGTTTATCAAAGATCAGTTAGTTGTAGATGTGTGGCATTATTTCAGAAGACTCTGTTCTGTCCCATTAGTCTATATATCTGTTTTTGTACCAGTACCATGTTGTTTTGGTTACTGTAGACTTGTAGTATAGTTTGAAGTCAGGTAGCATGATGCCTCTAGCAAAAAGCATGTTCTTTTTACTTAGGATTGTCTTGGCAATGTGGGTCCATTTTTGGTTCCATATGAACTTTAAACGAGTTTTTTCCAATTCTGTGAAGAAAGTCATTGGTAGCTTGATGGGGATGGCACTGAATCTATAAATTACCTTGGGCAATATGGTCATTTTCATGATATTGATTCTTCCTATCCATGAACATGGAATGTTTTGCCATTTGTTTGTGTTCTCTCTTATTGTCTTGAGCAGTGGTTTGTAGTTCTCCTTGAAGTGGTTCTTCACATCCCTTGTAAGTTGTATTCCTAGGTATTTTATTATCTTTATAGAAATTGTGAATGGGTGTTCACTCATGATTTAGCTCTCTGTTTGTCTCTTATTGGTGTATAGGAATGCTTGTGATTTTTGCACATTGATTTTGTATCCTGAGACTTTGCTGAAGTTACTTCAGCCTAAGGAGATTTGGGGCTGAGACGATGGGGTTTTCAAGATATACAATCATGTCATCTGCAATCAGGGACAATTTGACTTCCTGTTTTCCTAATTGAATACCCTTTATTTCTTTCTCCTGCCTGATTGCCCTGGCCAGAACTTCCAACACTATGTTGAATAGGAGTGGTGAAAGAAGGCATACTTGTCTTGTGACAGTTTTCATGGGGAATGCTTCCAACTTTTGCCCATTCAGTATGATATTGGCTGTGGGTTTGTCATGAATAGCTCTTATTATTTTGAGATACGTTCCATCAATAACTAGCTTATTGAGAGTTTTTAGCATGAAGGGGTGTTGAATTTTATCTAAGGCTTTTTATGCATCTATTGAGATAATCATGTGGTTTTGTCATTGGTTCTGTTTATGTGATGGATTACTTTTATTGATTTGTGTATGTTGAACCAGCTTTGCACCCCAGAGATGAAGTTAACTTGATTGTGTTGGATAAGCTTTTTGATGTGCTGCTGGATTTGGCTTGCCAGTAGTTTGTTGAGTATTTTCACATTGATGTTCATCAGGGATCTTGGCCTGAAATTTTCTTCTTTGGTTGTGTCTCTGCCAGATTTTGGAATAAGGATGATGATGGCCTCATAAAATCAGTTAGGGAGTGTAGGAGATCAGTCAGGGTGGTGGGAGAAGCTATAAGGAAATACACAAACCTTGAAAGGTCAGAAGGTCTTGCAAAATCTTTGGGAGAGAATAAAGCTGAAGGCAGATAATTCTCTTACCCTGAGGCTAAGGGCGAGGAGTAGGTAACAAGGGAGTGTAAAGAAATCTATCTAGATAAGTTTATTTACTTAATGGCATCTGGAGACTGACCTTTGATCGTCCATGTACAAGACTGCTCCCTGCAAGGGAGAACGACCATGTTAATTACCCACATATTGTGTTGGCTACAGACCTTTGACATTATACCAGTACTGAATAAATACAAGTGGCTCTGGCTTATCGGGACCACGAACTCTCTTCAGTCCCTAGAGATGGCAGTCCCCTAGCTGCTCTTTCACAACATACCTGTGTCTGAGTACTCGTTTTAGCTGTTGCTTGGCCAGGGTCTGTGAGACAGACCTGGCAAGAGAAGCGTCCCTCTTTTTCTATTGTTTGGAGTAGTTTCAGAAGGAATGATGCCAGCTCCTCTTTGTACCTCTGGTAGAATTCGGCTGTGAATCTGTCTGGTCCTGGGCTGTTTTTGGTTGGCTATTAATTACTACCTCAATTTCTGAACACGTTATTGGTCTATTCAAGAATTTGACTTCTTCCAGGCTTAGTCTTGGGAGGGTGTATGTGTGCAGGAATTAATCCATTTCTTCTAGATTTTCTAATTTATTTGTGTAGAGGTGTTTATAGTATTATCTTGTGGTAGTTTGTATTTTTGTGGATCAGTGGTGATATCTCCTTTATCATTTTTTATTGTGTCTATTTGATTCTTCTCTTTTATTCTCTATTAGTCTGGCTAGCAGTCTATCTATTTTGTTAATCTTTTCAAAAAACCAGCTCCTGGATTCATTGATTTTTTTGAAGGGGTTTTCATGTCTCTATCTCCTTCAGTTCTGCTCTGGTCTTAGTTATTTCTTGTCTTCTGCTAGCTTTTGAATTTGTTTGCTCTTGCTTCTTTAGTTCTTTAAATTGTGATGTTAGGGTGCTGATTTTAGGTCTTTTGCACTTTCTCCTTTGGGCATTTAGTGCTATAAATTTCCCTCTAAACACTGCTTTAGCTGTGTCACAGAGATTCTGGTACACTGTCTCTTTATTCTCATTGGTTTCAAAGAATTTCTTTATTTCTGTCTTAATTTCATTATTTACCCAGTAGTCATTCAGGAGCAGGTTGTTCAGTATCCATATAGTTGTGTGGTTTTGAGTGATTTTCTTAATCCTGAGTTCTAATTTGATTGCACTGTGGTCTGAGAGACTGTTTGTTATGATTTCCTTTCTTTTGCATTTGCTGAGGAGTGTTTTACTTCTAATTATGTGGTCAATTTTAGAATAAGTGTGATGTGGTACTGAGAAAATATATATATTCTGTTGATTTGGGGTGGAAAGTTCTGTAGATGTCTATAGGGTTCGCCTGGTCCAGAGCTGAGTGCAAGTCCTGTATATCCTTGTTAATTTTCTGACTTGTTGATCTATCTAATATTGACAGTGAGGTGTTAAAGTCTCTCACTATTATTGTGTAGGAGTCTAAGTCTCTTTGTAGGTCTCTAAGAACTTGCTTTATGAATCTGGGTGCTCCTGTATTGGGTGCATACATATTGAGAATAGTTTTTTTTATTGCATTACAATTATGTAACACCCTTCTTTGTGTTTTTTGACCTTTGTTGGTTTAAAGTCTGTTTTATCAGAGACTAGGATTGCAATCCCTGCTTTTTTTTTTTTTTTTTTTTTTTTTTTTGCTTTCCATTTGTTTGGTAAGTATTCCTCCATCCCTTTATTTTGAGCCTATGTGTGTCTTTGGACATGAGTTCAGCCTCCTGAATAAAGCACACCGATGGGTCTTGATTCTTTATCCAATTTGCCAGTCTGTGTCTTTCAATTGGGGCATTTAGCCCATTTACATTTAAGTTTCGTATTGTTATGTGTGAATTTGATCCTGTCATTATGATGCTAGCTGGTTATTTTGCCTGTTAGTTGATGCAGTTTCTTCATAGTGTCTACAGTCTTTACAATTCGGTATGTTTTTGCAGTGGCTGGTACCAGTTTTTCCTTTCCGTATTTTGTGCTTCCTTCAGGAGCTCTTGTAAAGCAGGCCTGGTGGTGACAAAATCTCCCAGCATTTGCTTTTCTGTAAAGGATTTTATTTCTCCTTTGCTTATGAAGCTTAGTTTGGCTGGATATGAAATTCTAGATTGAAAATTATTTTCCTTAAGAATATTGAATATTGGCCCCCACTCTCTTCTGTCTTATAGAGTTTCTGCAGAGAGATCCATTGTTATTCTGATGGGCTTCTCTTTGTAGGTAACTTGACCTTATTCTCTGGCTTCCCTTAACATTTTTTCCTTCATTTCAACCTTGGTAGATCTGATGATTATGTGTCTTGGGGTTGCTCTTCTCGAGGAGTATCTTAGTGGTGTTTTCTGTATTTTCTGAAGTTGAATGTCAGCCTGTCTTGCTAGGCTGGGGAAGTTGGAAGTTCTGGATAATATCCTGAAGAGTGTTTTCCAACTTGGTTCCATTTTCCCCATCACTTTCAGATATAGCAATCAAATGTATGTTTGATCTTTTCACACAGTACCATATTTCTTGGAGGTATGTTCATTCCTTTTCGTTCTTTTTTCTCTAATCTTGTCTTCACTCTTTATTCCATTAAGTTAATCTTCAATCTCTGATATCTTTCTTCTACTTGATTGATTCAACTATTGATACTTGTGTATGCTTCACGAAATTCTTGTGCTGTGTTTTTAAGCTCCATTAGGTCATTTACGTTCTTCTCTAAACTGGTTATTCCAGTTAGCAATTCCTCTAACCTTTTTTTAAGGTTCTTAGCTTCTTTGCATTGGGTTAGAACATGATCCTTTAGCTCGAAAGAGTTTGTTATTACCCAACTTCTGAAGCCTACTTCTGTGAATTCATCAAACTCATTCTCCATCCAGTTTTGTTCCCTTGCTGGCAACGAGTTGTGATCCTTTGGAGGAGAAGAAGAGTTCTGGTTTTTGGAATTTTCAGCCTTTTTGTGCTGGTTTTTCCTCATCTTCACAGATCTATCTACCTTTGATCTTTGATGTTGGTGACCTTCTGATACGGTTTCTGAGTGGACGTCCTTTTTGTTGACATTGATGCTATTCCTTTCTGTTTGCTAGTTTTCCTTCTAACATTCAGGCCCCTCTGCTGCAGGTCTGCTGGAGTTTGCTGGAGGTCCACTCTACAACCTGTTTGCCTAGGTATCACCAGCAGAGGCTGCAGAACAGCAAAGATTGCTGCCTGTTCCTTTCCTCTGGAAGCTTCATCCTAGAGGGGCACCTACCAGAGGCCAGCCAGAGCTCTCCTATATGAGATGTCTGTCAACCTCTGCTGGGAGGTGCCTCCCAGTCAGGAGGCCAGGGGTCAGGGACCCACTTGAGGAGGCAGTCGGTCCTTTAGCAGAGCTTGAGCACTGTGCCGGGAGATCCACTGCTCTCTTCAGAGCTGGTAGGCAGGAACTTTTAAGTCTGCTGAAGCTGCACCCACAGCCACCCCTTCCCCGAGGTGCCTTGTTCCAGGGAGATTGGAGTTTTATCTATCAGCCCCTGACTGGGGCTGCTGCCTTTCTTTCAGAGATGTCCTACCCCAAGTGGAGTCATCTAGAGAGGTAGTCTGACTTCAGGGGCTTTGCAGAGCTGCAGTGGGCTCCGCCCAGTTCAAACTTCCTGAAGGCTTTGTTTACACTGTGAGGAGAAAATTGCCTATTCTAGTCTCACTAATGGCTGACACCTCTCCCCCCACCAAGCTCGAGTGTCCCAGGTCAACTTCAGACTGCTGTGTTAGCGGTGAGAATTTCAAGCCAGTGAATCTTAGCTTGCGGGGCTCTGTGGGGCTGAGATCCGCTGAGGATCCCAGCTTCTGAATTTGAATGTCGGCCTGTCTTGCTAGGCTGGGGAAGTTGGAAGTTCTCCTGGATAATATCCTGAAGATATTATCTTCAGGCCTCTGGCCTGGCTCCCTAGCTTCAGCCTCCTTTCCAGGGGAGTGAACAGTTCTCTCTTACTGGCATTCCAGGCACCACTGGGGTATGAAATTAAACTCCTGCAGCTAGCTCACTGTCTGCCCAAATGGCTACCTAGTTTTGTGCTTGAAACCCAGGGCCCTAGTAGTGGTAGGCACCCAAGGGAATCTGCTGGTCATCAGGTTATGAAGAATGTAGGAAAAGCATACTATTTGGGGTGGAATGTGTTATTCCTCATGGCACAGTCCCTCATAGCTTCCCTTGGCTACAGGAGGGAGTTCCCTGACCCCTTGTGATTTCCGAGTTAGGCAGTGCCCCACCCTGCTTTGGCTTGTCCTCCATGGGCTGCCAAACTAAAATGAACCTACTGTCTAACCAGTCCCAATGAGATGAGCCGGGTACCTCAGTTGGAAATGCAGAACTCACCTGCCTTCTGCATTGATCTTGCTGGGAGCTGTGGACTGGAGCTGTTCTGATTTGGCCATCTTACCATCCACCCAAAAAAATGAAACTTTAATAATCCTGGGTTAGGGGAAATCTCAAGTCATTGACTTTGTCAATTACAACTTTGGAAACTTAATCAAGTTATTCAGTTATTAAATTTTATATCCTCAATTTCTATCTTTAATTACCAATTGATTAAAAATACCTACCCTGTAGTGTGTGGTGAGGATTAATGGTAAATACTATGAGGTACTCAGCACCATGACTGAAAATAGAAACCATAAATGGTTATAAATCCTGACGATTGTCTTCAAAGGAATATAGATATAGCTCCCTTTGTCCTATGTCCAGATTCTCCCAATTATAGAGTGTGATAATCTGGCCTCAAGAAGGCAGACTTCTCCAGGAACCAAGGTCTTCAGAATCCTTCTCCTCTCCTTGGTCCCTATATGGGGATTTTACTGTATTCTGTGGGAGGACATTCTTCTTGTCACCAGCTGAGTCAAACATCCTGACAGAGAAGCTGTATATGAAACTCTTCAACAATAGCAATTAAAAAATGTTAGCTCCTTCTTCCTCTTTCCTCAGCCACCTCCAATTCCATTGCCACTCCTTAAACCACCAATGTCTCTTTTAGCAAAGGCTTTCCCACTTTTCCTTTTAGCGACCAACCCCAATCCCTGCTTTTGCATAAGGCCCCAGCATCGTCCTTCTCATGAGTTCTCTGAGTAACTTCCTATTTGAGTAGCTTACATTGCTCTGTAATCCCAGACAGCCTGATCGATGGTTAAGCAAATATGTTCATGCCACATTGTCCCAATGAAAAATCAAGTTTCTTAGGGTGTGCAGAAAAAAAACTAAAATATCTGGCAAATCTGCTATGTGTGTGGCCTTCTGCTCAGTATTTTTTATGCACTCTTTGGTTTTTCTCTAAAATGAATCTATAAAATAGGCAAATTTACTCCCGTTAGATGGAAAAAGAATCAGTTAAAGTCACTTTCTCAAGGGAAAGTCATGTAAGTAGGTGCTAGGATTTGAACCTAAATGTGACTCAAAATCCACTCTATTTTCTTTGAGAAATTTTACACTGTTGTTTATATTTCACAGGAAATTGAATATATAAAGGTTCATTAATTATCATATAAGTTAATTTAGTTGAACATTTTCTACCTATATCCATTTTTTTTTTTTAGGTTGTAGCCTCTTGTTTTCTGAGAAAAATGATGATCTGACTTTAACAAAATAAAAACTTCAGGCAATGGAAAAAGTAATTCAAATATGGTTTTACTTAGACTTTCCAAAAAATACTTTCATTTACTTATCTTCCTCACTTCTCCTCTCCTTTTTGTTGTTACTGTATTTGTGTTTTCCTTTTCTTCTCTTTCTCCTCTGCCTTTCTCCGCCTTTTCCTTCTTCTCTTTATTTTTTTCTCTCTTACTATTATTAATTTGAGTTAATGGAAACTATTTCTTAGAATAAAAACCAAAAATACCTTTACTGAGACACTTTTAAGATGTTATAGATAGTACTGAGCAGGTCTGTGAATAATTTGATTAACAGAAATTTTTTTCCCTTTCAAGAAATAAGGTATATATGGATGTTAAAGCAATAATAATAATAATAATAATGATGATGATGATGAGTGAAGATTAAATATGTCAAATAACCTTTCTTCCAAATGGATGAAAATAATTAACGATGACATTGTTACAGAATCTGCAGAGAAGCTCATCTCCCCTGCTTTGCTACGCAGCAGATGCTCAGGCATTACCCAGTCATAATGCTCCTCAGAGAGACTTCTGTTCATGGTAGCAGCATATGAATCAAGTAAGACTCAGGAACCCTAATAATATAAGTTGAGAATCCCAAATTCAAACATTTGAAATCTGTGGTGATCCGAAATTTGAAACCTTTTTAACACTAACATGAACCCATAAATGGAAAATTTCACACCTGACTTCATATAATGGGTCACAGTGAAAATGCGCTCAAAACTTGGTTTCATGCACAATGTTATTTAAAATATTGTATGAAATTACCTTTTTGCTGTGTGGATGAGGTATATATGAAACATAAATGAATTTCGTGTTTGTACTTGGGGCTCATTCCTAAGACATCTCATTATGTCTATGTAAATATTCCAACATCTGAAAACATCTGAAATCTGAAAACACGTCTGGTCCCAAGCATTTCAGATCCGGAACACTCCACCTATAGGGACCAGAAAACACGTCTGGTCCCAAGCATTTCAGATCCGGAACACTCCACCTATAGGAGGTGGGAAATTTTGAATGTTTGTATTCAATAGCAGGTGTCCTCAAATATTGCTCAATCTTATCTAATATATTTCTAATATGTTAGAAAGTTACATTTTTACAATGTATTATAAGATAATATTTAAAGTTAACATTTACTGAAAACTCAATATGCACCAGTCACTGTAGGTAAGAACTACACATCCATCATCATGTTTAAGTCTTGTATGATGATTTTTATAATTTGAATTTCATCAGTTGCATAATGACAGAAGCCACTGAGCTACCTGTACTCATAACGACTATGTTATATTTATTTTCCTGGGGAATTGCTGTTACCAGAACCATCTTCCCTGGCTTTTGATGAAAGAGCCTATATCTGCAGTCTACTCTACCATATAAATGCTTGCACTTACCTATTGAAATGAGATATTTTCTATTCAGTCTTAGAAATTTATTCAAGGTACAAAAAGCTCTGTGTGGTCATTGCCCAAATGCACTCTCAATTATTCGTCAAGCTAGTTTCTTTGGATGGGTATTGATAAGATTTACAGCCACAGAGAAATTCAGCTGATACCAAACAAAGACAAGGAGAAAACTTAGCTTCAAACTAGTATCATCTGTAATGATTGACCTTGTACTGTGAATTTTAACTGTTAAGCAATTGAATTTCAGACTCCAAGCAAAAAGAAGTTTATTAAATGGGTGCAAGAAGAGCATTATGAGCTTGCATAGACCTGGGCAAAGAAGAAATTAGGTACTATATCATTTGTTAATTTTGTAGACATGAAGGTCACCTGTAAACATTTATTTACAAGAAAAGAATGCAATTGTATTTTACATAATAAATTGGTTCTTTCAACGCCGAGACTAATACACTGGGAACTCTCCTCACTGTATCAGTATATAGCAATGACTTCGTATACTTTTGCAACAAAAAATAATTTTGAAAACAAATTGTGATAACTAAAATGCCCCATCGACTGACCTCACTATCAACGTTTTTCACAGAACATAAGAAAACCTGATAATTCTTTACTTTAGAAACAGTACTGGCTTTGGAGAATACGTTGTATGACTATGTGACTCTGAACTTACAGAGCAGTGAAGATCTATGATTTAAAAAGCGTCCCCAGCAACATTGAAGACAAAATTTGTAAATGAATGAACTGTATTAACTATAGACTTTGAAACAACAAAAACCACCTCTCTTTTCATAGGTGTGCCTTTGGTCCTTGGAAATTGCATGCTGCAGCCTCAGGAATCAATGTATACTTGAATGAATAAACGATTATGGCCTTCTGGAAAACATAGATTTTAGTGCTCACTGCACAGATGTTGCAGATTTAAAGGAGATAAATGTCATATGCTACTGTGCAGTAAAGGTTCTCATTAAAGAGTAGTTACGAGTTCATCATTAATTCATCCTATGTTATTGTATCCCTGTACAGTGTGACTAGTTTGCTAGGCAGTTGAGCTACAAATGTAACAAGGCAAGTTTCCTAAGTCTACTAAGAAAGAAGGTGTGCAAAGAACTAATTAGTTTTAAAATGCTGGTTCTATGGCATATGTGTATTAACCTAAGTCTTGTATATTACCTTATTAAGGGAAATCCTAGATGGTAAAACTAATGAATTCTATATTTTAATAGCTTGGATGCAGGTGTTCCCAGATAGCAGAAAGGTGGTTTTCCTCTATGTATTATTCACTCATCTTCTTCCTCAGGCATCTCCTGTGCTCTTCCATCTCTATATTCAGATTGAAGATGCGGGAAAAGTTTACAGCCACTTCCTAAACATCTTAAGCAAAAAGTAATGCATATGATTTCTGCTCACAGGCTATGGCAAAGGCTAATTAAAGGATTCCACTTAGATTACAGGGAATCTGAAAATTGCAGTTGCTCCTTAAGAAGCTGCTTCCCAGAGAAAACACCTTGCTGTGGAAATTTGGTAGACAGTCATAATCATTTTTGCCACAGATCTCCACAATGGGACAGCACTGCCCAGCTGAAAGAGTCAGAACAGCTTTATAGCAGTGGTAGCACATGAACAGGCTTGAATAATACATAGGCATTTTCCAGGAGGATAAGCAAGAGGATGTCCCAGCTTAAGTGAACAATATGCGCAATGGCCTGCAGCTGAAACAGAGCAGGTGTAAACAGGAAAATAAGTGAGTTCTATCTTGCTTCTGCACTAATTGTGTCATAATGAGCAGTGAAAGATGGGACTAGAGGAGCAGATGAGAAGCTGAAGATGAAGAGCTTAAATGCCGTTATAGTAACACCCTATCTTATCTTTCAATTTCTTTTCCTCAGTATTCTCATTGATTGGATCTAGGTCCTCACAAGCTATTGTTCTCCTTCTTGCTCATTCATGATGATAATCTCCCTGCTAGACAGGGTCACTAAAAGGGAAATCTTTCCTATTGAATGAATGACCTTTTAATTCTCCCAATTGACTGTGTAGATAATGCCTGGTCTTGTGTCTCAGCCAACTAGTCCACTATGGAGAAAAGAAGAGCATGGTTCTCTTCCTCACCCAGACATAACTTGAGTGCATCAAGGACATGGGCAAGGGTCATTCATATAGCATTTTCTAATTAACTGCCTTTTGAAAAGTAGACAGTTCAGTGTATTGTGTCCTGGTCTTGTGTTTCCTCATCGATACCCTTCAGCCCCAATGACAATCCCCAATGACAGCAATATGTTCATTTATTTTTAATATTCCATGACCTACTCAGGGTTATGGCCTCATTAAAAAACGATTGATGTCTTTGACATAAGCCTATGAAGTGTCCTTGTTGTCTGCATTTAAACATGTTGAAGAAAGAAAAAAAAAATGAAAAAGGGTTGCCCTAGATCTTTCCAAGACTGTAACAAAAACTGACAAGAGTAATTGTTTGCTACTTCAGGGACTTACAAAAATAGATAACCAATCAAATGAGGTCAGTAAATTTTGTTTCTCCTATATATGGTTGAAAACGATGTTATTTTTAAAGTTTTAAATTGCTGACTTTAATGAGAAATATCTGGCTCCCTTATTAATTTGACTTAATTATTATTTTCTGTGAATACCAGGATACTAGAATATGTAGAATCTTTTTAACTTCAGGTTATCTAATGTAAATCCTACAAACGATCTTTTTGTTAATCTCACTACAAATACTGTGGCAGGGAAACACATATATAATGTGTACAAGTCTGCATAGTCCAGACTAAGATTGTAGATACTGACAGCTGTCAAGAAATATAACTATCACAGGATGACTTAGAAATTTACAGACAACAACAGTAAAGGTATTACTTGAAACAAAGCATGTTTTTATGCCTACTGCTTGCTAATAATTAATATTCATAATTATGTGTTTCTCCTAAAGCACTTCTTTGCCCTATAGAATCTTCTGAATAGCAGAGGAAGGATTGCACCCTGGCAAGCATCATTTTATTAATAACTATTGTATGATAAGTTGATTGTTTGGAAACAGGATGTCAATGTTTGGTGCACATGTTAACCCAAGCACTAACCGAATATCTAATATCTGCCAGAGAGTGCTGCAGGATTGAGTGCAATGATGAACAAACTATGGCTGCTGACACTGAGATATTCATAGTTGAATAGAAAAGACAGTATGTGAAAATGATCCCACCAAACTGCATAAATGTTAAAAGAAAGATAAGTACTAGTCTTCTGGGAGCAGAGGAAGACAGGAGAAAAAAGTCCAATTTGCTTGGGACTTTAGGGATATATAAATGTAGGTTAGAATTCCAGATCCACTACTTCTTCATCATGGATGAGTGGTGTGATCTTAAATCCATCAATTTACTTCTTTGATCTCCTGGAGATACTCAAAATACGGCGTGGTGTGAAGATTAAACACAAAAACTCATGCGTATAGATAAAATAATGTCCGAGAAAATATATTCTTAAAAATCTTAGTTCTTCATTATCTTAAGAGATATGGGGTAATATTTCAGAAGGAGAAGGGCTTTCAATAAAAACTAAAGGCTTACTAGATATAGAAGAAAGAGAAGAAGAATATTCTAGGCAGAAGAAAAAGAGGCAAAAAACACTAAACTGTGTTGCCACATAAATCAGTTACTTAGGGCTCTGTTTTATTTTGTTTTCAGCAAAAAAGTAAAAGAGCAAACTTACACTTTAATAAAAACAACAAACATATTTAATAAAAAAATGAGAAAAGCAATATATATTGAACACCATCTAGATAGCTTAGTAAATCTTCGGGCTCAGTATATTCTATTTTGCCAATAAGGAAACTAAGAATCTAATATCTATTAACTTGCTCTGGATTATCAGACTAATAAATAAAGCCTAAAATTCAGCCTCACTTAATCTTACCTCCAAAACCTATGTTGCTTTTACCTCATCCAAACTTGGGTTGTGTTTTGATAATTTTAATTGATACTGTATTAGTGATAGAATCTATTATCACTGAAAATATGAAATCACTATACAAAATTTTAAGTTGGCTATTTGGCTAATTTCTCAGGCAGTATTTCATTGAATACTCAACAGCAAGGATGAATAATTATCCCCATATAGAAAGTGAGGTTTAGAGAGATAATACTAAGGTCACTAAGTATAAACAAGGAAATTCAGAAATCTAAAACTTTGGAGTCACCAGCCAGCAAATGGTGAAGTTAAGAATTGCCTTAGCTCATTCTGGTCACTATAACAAAAATACCACAGACTGGGTAGCTTATAAACAACAGAAATTTATTTCTTATTGTTCTAGAGGCTAGAAAGTCCGAGATCAAAAAGGCTGCAGAATTGATATTTGCTGAGGGCTTCCTTCCTAGTTCATAGGTCATGTCTTGCTGCTGTGTTCTCACATGGTAGAAAGGGCAAGGGAGTGTTCTTGGGGTCTCTTTTATAAGAGCACTAATCCCATATATGAGCACTTGTGAACAATCTCCCCCCAAATGCTTCACCTCCTAATACCATCACATTAGGGGTTAGGATTTCACCATATGAATTGGGGCCAGAGGGTGACTCAGTCTTTAGCAAGAACAAATCTAGCTCTGATTCCAACCCCTCTCCCATTTCTACTACATGCAGATGACACTTTGATTTATAATTTGGACAAAGCATGTACCTAATCAGAACTGACTGCATCTGGACACATCTAAAGATTCCTCGGACTGCTTTGTTGTATATATCACTGAAGATGATCAATAACTCACATGATTTTTCATCAGTTTATTTCTGAGAAGACCTGAATTTAAATCAACTAACCAAAAACCGAATTGCAAACTCACATTGATAATATGAGCCAAGCAAATTATAAAATTAAATCTTTCAACATCATCCCCACCTATCTTATGTTAAACTCTGATTTTTGATGGTTTCCACCTTCACGCTGAATCAGAAAGCCAGAATATACTTCTCAGAAAATAATATTTTGACCCAAATGAAATAGTCTCCTAAAAAGCCAATTAAAGAATTCCTCTCAAAACTAGGTAATATCAAAACATCAGTTCTCAGGCAGCTAACGTATATATAACCACAATCTAGACACTCAGATTTTAAATTAGTTATTCTCCTTTCTACAAACACACCAATTTCATTTAGCAGAAGTATCAAATGTGGGCTAAAAAATAAGATACTATAAAATGTTATATAATGTAATGTATCTATACATAAAAATAAGATTTATATGTATTACATCTAAGAAATAAATGTTTATATACAGAAACACATAACATAGCATATACTAAATATACGATATTATATATGTGAGATATGTGTATATGACACATGTGAGATATGTATATAAAAGATACACAGAAACACTATATATATCTATATATAATATATATACAAGATATATATATATCATGTGTATATATAAGACAGATCCTTTTCCTCTTAGGTAACTTCTTTCAGGGATCCAATGGCTATAAAAATAGTGTGGGTATTTCTAGCCATATCTCAAATATTATTTGAAGAATGAGGGAGAATATATCTTCAATGTGGCTAGAATCAATTTTTTCTATTTGTTGTATTTCTTCAGCAAATACATGAATTTAGCACTCACTATGTGTACTTGTAAGAATGTGCATGCATTTTCTCACACAGCTTTTAAACCATTCCTAGGAAGCATTAATATTTTTTTTAGCTGAGAAAACAGAGACACTAGCAGGTTAAGTGCCTGCTAATGTCCACACAGCTGAAAAGGAATAGCGCCAGAATTTAAATCCAGAGTCTACACTTCAGAGTCTACATTTAATTTCCTCTCCAAGTACTCAGTTGGCGTATACTATATGGTAGGCAGTGTGCCAGATGCTTTGCTATCATTCGGTACAACATATTCTTTCTTTTACCTCCTGGTCATTTGCATCAAGACAAATCAGGTAACTAACCAGTCAAATACTTCACTCTCTTCTCTCCCCTATCACGCTAGTAACTTGAAGCTTGGAAAAGGAGTGATCTCTGTAAAGTGGAGATGGGTTGTGGAAAACACTAACGTATTTTAAGCAGCATCTTGTGTTCCCAAAGTAGTTTTTGGTTAGGAGTGCAAAACAGATAACGAGGCATGCAACCTTTTGAAGTCCAACCAGATGAAGGAACAATCAATGGCCCAGCTGCAGAGCTCAGACCTACAAAACTCCTCTGCCAATTCCCAGTCATCTTCCCAGGGAGCCACATTGTTCTCATCAGCATGCTCCATAAATTTTGCAGTAGGATGCAAGCTGCTGGCTTGAAGCTGACACTGATTGAAAAACCTTGCCCCAGGCCAACTGCTGTAAGGAAAGAACTTGGGGGTTCAGAAGGAAACACCAGGGCTTGTTGTTTAGCAGATTTGTCAGCATTTAGAGATCACAGGAGAGATAGAGAATACCAAGATAAGGCTAATTCCCCAAGGGGAAATAGTATACTGTTGTTATTTCTTCTTACTTTTTAATTTTGGTCAAGCAAAAATAAAATTTAGTATTAGGCAATTCTTGGTAATTGCAATAGGATGTTAAGGAAATTTGGTCTGCTAGATTTTGTTGTTGTTGTTGTTGTTGTTTTTCACCTTCTAATGAACTTTCTTCTTCCTACCTTCAAGCAATAGAGGGTGACTTAGGCTACAGAAAACTGATTTTCTCTCATTAGAGAGTAGCCAAGGGCTCTTTAAGGTAATAAAGCAAGAGAAAAATCACAGATAAAACAAGATAGAACCTTCAGGTGGAGATGACGACAAACTACCTTAAGGGGTTTATGTTAACAGTTACAGTATGAGAAGTAGGAATCAGACCTCTGAAAAAGAAAAGCACTTTATGATTTTTTTACAGCAGTTTAAAAATGTTCTGCATCGTAAGGCCAATTTTAAAGTTTTCCGTCACTTCCCCCACCGTAAACATGAAAGTTTTTCCCAGAAAATTATTCAAAAAGCAAAAGTAAACACTTTCTCTCTCAAACCAGAACAGAGTTATTTTTATAGCAGGAAGAAAATGAAACAAAAATGCATTATAATACATAGAGATTGTCTTCTTTAGCCCTGTTGAAAATTCTGGAGAGCACATGTTTGGATCTATAAGGCAATACCTCTTGGTATCCATTAGGAAAAGGCCTCTAATTTCTCCCCATCTAAGTTATCTCTCAATTCTGATCTTTCTAATTCCAAAATTCCAGGTCTTTTCTTTATGTTTCACTTGTGTTGTTGTTGTTGTTGTTTTCCTTCTTCTATGCTCCTAGGTACCGTTCAATAGACAATCAGTTGTCTTATACTTTGCTTTACTTTTTATTTCTTCATTCTATAATTTATCTAACAGATATCTGGAGACAATAATACTGTTTGGTAACATTGCAAAAATGAATAAAACTAGGTCTCTGTGTTGATTAATTCACATAAGTAGAAAAGTAGATAGACATAAAAATCTGTAATTATACATTGTAGAAACATCATAACATAGCATTTGAAAACTCATTCAATGGGGTCAAAAGCACCTGTCTTTGAACACTGCCCTTTTCTCTTACAAAGTACATCGGCCTTGACTATGTTACTTAAGTTTTACTAACCCTGATTTCTTAATCAGTAAAACAGAGATAATAATGCCCAGCTCGTAGAGTTCAAAGCAGGGATAAAAATATGCTATATATAATGCTTAATACTAGGCATTCACATAATATTGCAAACAATATGTGAGATACATAAAATATTGTGGTGGGACAGGGAAAGGAAGGACTAACTCAGTTAAGACTTCCCAGAATCATGAAATGTGAAGTGGAGTCAAAAGAAATCAGACAGAAATTCAAGAGGTAGTTATGAGAAAGTCCTAAAGGTAAAATCTATATACAGATACACATATTATACAGAAATGACAAGTAGTTGTTTATATTTGGAGTGTGAGCTCATGCTGAGTGATTGAAGAAAATTAAACTTAAAAAGAAACTTGGGAGAAGATTATGAAAGGACTTGTACTCCATGCAAAGGAATTTTAATCCCTGCAAATGAGAAATAGTTAGAGATCTTTCAGAAGAGTATAAAATACCAGAATTGTACCTCAGAAAGTAAAATGTGAACAGTGGGTAAGAGTGAGGAGAAGTTGGGGGCAGAGAAACCAGTTTAGAGCACATAGCAAATATTTATAAATAACATTTACATTTAAATTATATACGTTTATAAATAATATTTGTATTATTATAAGATAACATAAACTTATATATTAATATAAAGGACATAAAACCTATAGTCAAGCAATAGTAATAAAAACAAAAGAAGGGATGGAAGTGAGAGAAAAGAATTCAGAAAACTGTAATTGACTAGATATAGGGAATTGTGGATGTGGATATGTCAAAGGCATTTCTGGGTCTTTTAGCCTGAGAGACTGTGTTTGCCTTGTGATGCCCTTAATTATTATATATAATTCAGGATGAAAAGAAAGAATGAGGGGTATGGTGAATTGGATCATTATTCACCAATTCTTTATGACTAATCCTTTGCCACATAACTCTGTAGTGCTTCCCACTTGAGATTATATATTCTTGTCCCCCCAGTGTGGTGTTGGGTCATGTGACTTGCTCTGGTCAATGGAATATAGATTGGAGGGTCAGAATACCACTTGCAGGCTGAAGCTCTAATAGATATCCCTTATTTCTGCTCAGCCTCATGTAATGTAGGGATTCATCATGAGAAGTAGATGCTCCAGGTATCCTTCGGTCCAAGCAGAATGGGAAAACACCTAAATTCAATTCTCAGCCTAGAGGGAAGCCCAGTGAAGCCCAACCAAGCCCAACCAAGCCCAGCCAAGCCACAGCCTGAAGCAAGCTGCCAGAGCTAACCTGCAGACCTGTGACCAAGAAAAATAAATTTTTGTTGTATGCACTCCTGAGAAAAATATTTTTATGCAACATTATTGTGACACTCATTGCCACTGAGGATTGGATTGATGCAAAGGGATGGAAACTGACATTTAAATATCTGGTTCTAATTTGTTCCCAAGCTCCAACTACCTCTCTAATGCTTGGAATCGCTGAACTGCCACAGTATTACCCCAATTAATCTATTTTTTCCTTTGTTTTCTTAAGCTCAGTAGAACAGTTTTTATTATCTGTCATCCATTCACTTCTAGAACACTTACCGTTCTGCTGAGATACTTTTAACCTTAATTATCTTTCCAGACAAAATGGTAGAATAATGAGGCCACATGTTGGACCAGGAATATAGGAAAGGGCCACTTCATTAAAAATTTAGTTGGATTAAGAAATTAATGAATGAATGATGGAGTGGACTCCATAGCTACAAACTATATACACATTTTTTATATCAGCTAAGCATCTTGAAACCAGGTTTCATTAATGAATAACAAAGGGACTGAATTAAAGAGTGCGGGTAATATAAATATTCAAGATAAGGTTACATTAAAAATTGAGAAAGAATATGAATGAAAGAAGAATGGGAAATAATGGTGATGTTAAAGCAAAATATGTTGAGAATTTTATAAAAGAAGATGAAGTAAACTAACAAATACGAAAGAGGTATCAAATGGGTTAGATAACCATTAGCAGGATCAGGTTATGAGGGAATATTCCCCCCTGAGCGATAAGTTATGTTTGTTCCAAGAGCAGCTAACAGTCTTCACAGATAACAAACTTTCAAAGAAAGAAACAGTTTTCCAGACACTAAAGAGGAGTTGAAGGAGAGGAAAATACATATGAGTCCTCAGGTTTTGCTTAGAATTTTTACTGCATCTACCTGAGTTGTCTATTTTCTCTTTATTTCAATTTCTCATGAATTGAAATTGATGATTAAATAAAAGTTATTATTGGTTATTTATATTATAATTAATCATGCTTGTGAACAAATTAATTCTTTAGAAAGCATAGCATTTAAAAAATTCTTTTTTTTTTTTTACTATACTTCATGTTCTAAGGTACATGTGTGCAACATGCAAGTTTGTTACATATGTATACATGTGCCATGTTGGTGTGCTGCACCCATTAACTCATCATTTACATTAGGTATATCTCCTAATGCTATCTCTCCCCTGTCCCCTCTCCCCACAATAGATCCCGGAGTGTGATGTTCCCCTTCCTGTGTCCAGGTGATCTCATTGTTCAATTCTCACCTATGAGTGAGAACGTGCGGTGTTTGGTTTTCTGTTCTTGTGATAGTTTGCTGAGAATGATGGTTTCCAGCTGCATCCATGTCCCTACAAAGGACACGAACTCATCCTTTTTTATGGCTGCATAGTATTCCATGGTGTATATGTGTCACATTTTCTTAATCCAGTCTGTCACTGATGGACATTTGGGTTGGTTCCAAGTCTTTGCTATTGTGAATAGTGCCACAATAAACCTATGTGTGCATGTGTATTTAGAGCAGCATGATTTATAATCCTTTGGGTATATGCCCAATAATGGGATGGCTGGGCACAGTGGCTCACAGGGGTAATCCAAGCACTTTCGAAAGCCAAGGTGGAAGGATTGCTTAATCTCAGGAGTTCAAAACAAGCCTGGGCAACATAGTGAGATCCTGTTTCTCCAAAAAAAAATTTTTTTAAACCTGTTATTTTCCTTTGTCTCTAGAATCTCCACATTAAAACTCTATTCAATTCTTAGTGAATATAACAGACATAAATAAAACATTTATATGGCCATATTCTTGTCTAACAAAAATTGTTCTTGGTTTTAGTCTTTTTATTTACTATAGAAAATCAAGTTTCAAATCTGATACCTAAACAAATGGACTGTGCTTAATTGGGTCTATCCAGATAAGCAGAATGTACTTTAAGAGCAGATGTGCTCTGAATATACTTGCTGAATAGCGCATAAAGGGAGGACATTTTTATTTGTCTTTTTGTAATTTTATTTCCTGCATGTAGAAGTGTCTGATGTATAGTTCTCAGAGAAAATCTGTTGCATGAATCAGAAAGGGATCATGTGTTATTGCCCTCTCTCACTCTCAGGTTTTGGGCAATATGTTCTTAAGATTTTTTTTTTCTCTTGCCCTCTGTCTTTTCTCTCTGTTTCTATTAGGAAAATCTGGATAAGTGATTCATCTATGAAGGAGATGCACTATAGTGGTATGTATGTTTATCTATAGAGCTATTTTGCTTGCTTACTAATAGCCTTCACATTACAATGTCCTTGACAGCATTGGCAATCAGTCTTATTTTATGCTTCCATTAGGGTAGCCATTAAAATAGATGAGCATAGCAGTAGGCACCTCGAGGTAGTGGTATATTTATAGTCAGTGGAATGCTAGAGTTTGGTTACAGTAGAATGCATCTGGTTTTAAACAAATCAGAAGCTACAGTATAAGGACAGCTTTCACAGATTACATGTACTCCATCTCTGACCCCAGCAAAGAGCTTTTCAGGCTGTCAGAGCCATAAGCAAAAAACTAGAATCCAAGGCATGCCTTCTTATCTGGATAAGAATAGAAGTGTCAGTCGGAGAATGGGACAATCAGAGAGAGCAATCAGAGCCAGGAAAAGAGACTCAGGCCACAGCTTGGTCAAGTATATCCTGTAGGGGGTTTGAAGACTTTCTGCAGTACTAAGATCTTCACCCTCAGAACTCATTGGATGAGACAGGTTGAGACATCAAACTTGCCTGAGTCTGCAGGCCTGGAAACC
Source organism: Macaca fascicularis (assembly GCF_037993035.2). Classification (NCBI taxonomy): domain Eukaryota; kingdom Metazoa; phylum Chordata; class Mammalia; order Primates; family Cercopithecidae; genus Macaca; species Macaca fascicularis. The sequence continues at coordinate 18,230,599 of NC_088379.1, read as the reverse complement.
TGCAGTAGCTGAGTCTCTCTGGGGCTAGGGAAGGCAAGGATGGGCGCTCTTAGCCTGTGAAAGCCCAGGTAAGACCAGAGCCATGCATTCATCATATCGTCTGGCAGAAATATCCAAGATATGAGAGCTTATTTTATGTATGCATGTATGTATGTATGTATGTATGTATGTATTTATTTATTTTGAGATGGAGTCTCGCTCTGTCACCCAGGCTGGAGTGCAGTGGCACGATCTCAGCTCACTGCAAGCTCTGCTTTCTGGGTTCATGCTATTCTCCTGCCTCAGCCTCCCAAGTAACTGGGACTACAGGCCCCTGCCACCATGCCTGGTTAATTTTTTAGATAGTTTATTTTAACGTTTTATTTCTTAAATTTGTGAACTTCTGAATATTTTCTCATGTTCCCTATCATGCTTTAAGCTTCACTGAGAATGTTTTAATACCATGGTTTGCTCTGGCAAATTAATTTCTGCTTCTACATTTATTGTAGTTTATAGGACCCCTGAGATGTGAAGAGTTCATTGTCTTTAGGGTCAGAAAACAAACCATTCCTAGAGACAAGTTCAACGTTTAGATAATGTAATTATTGGATACCCTAACTAGAAAGAACCTTCAAGTACAGCTAAGTAAATATATGCCAAAAGGTATTTCCTGTGGTTTTTGAGAAAAAAAAAAAACACATCAAATAAATATTGGAAAATGCCACATATTATATTTCCCTCTTTTGAACATTCTCAAAGCATGTTAGTGTCTTAAAGTTTCAAAACTCTTTTACAATGGGAACTATGCTTATGTATGCTTAAACAAGTTGTCAAAATGTTTGACTACAGATTAATAAAAATGCAAAACATCAATTAGTAAGTAGTAAAACCACGGTACCACTGAATAACTGAAACCATTCAGGTGTGGCCATGTGTTGCCTTCATTTCAGGACTCCAAGGGGTAATTAGCACAAGGGCTTTTTTTTTCTTCTTCTTGTTTTCTCATTCTACCGATTTCTCTTTTAGTACCTTCTTTTCTCCTTTGCTTCAAGTATTTTCAACACCAAGCTGATGCTGACTCCAAGAATCCATAGTTGCATTCCAGAATTTTTTCTGAGCTCCATACTTTTGCATTTGGCTATTTTCTGGACTTGTGCACGTGCTTGTCTCACTTATTCATGGGAGCTAAATGATGAGAACACATGGACACATAGAGGGGAGCAGCACACACTGGGGCTTTGGACAGTGGGAGGAGGGAGAGGATCAGGAAAAATAACCCATGAATACTAGGTTTAATACCTGAGTGATGGAATAATCTGTACAGCAAACCCCCATGACACAAGTTTACCTACGTAAAAAACCTGTACTTGGACTCTTGAACTTAAATTTTTTTAAAAAAGAAAACTGAGCTATTTTGTGCTATTGATTGTATTCCCTTTTCTTTTTCACGCTAATGTGGATTATAATAACATACACCTGAGAATCATTCTCGACTCTTCTCTCATATATTTTCTTCCCATCTTACCTTTGCAGCAATCTCACATTCCTGTCAATTTTACCACCCAAAGAGCTTGAAAATCTTTATATCTCTGTGCAGAGAGATAAAGCCTCCGAAAGACTTGTATTAGTTTGAGTTTCCTGTGATTGGTGAGGTGACCTCAGCTGATTGGAGAGCAGGACTAAGGTAGATGGAAGAGTGAGACAAGGAAGGAAGAAAAGCCAATCACATATATGTTATTGCGCTGACAACCACTGTGAACAATGGAGCTTATGGTGCTGGGGAAGTTCTGCAGAACTACATAGACTGTCCCAAAGGTGTCCCTCTGAAGGAAGGGGAGCAGGTCTTTATCTCCTGTTCCCTTCCATCATCAGTTGAAAGGCTGGTCCCAGGTGCATTAACTCTACTTAACTTCTGGGCTAATCTACACACATCCCCAGAGGCAGAAAAACTAAATTAAGTGAAGCACTTGAAATAGCCTGCTGCCAAGGGTGCAGGAACTGCCCATCAGAGCTGTAGTTGAAACGAATGCAGTGGGCAAAAGAAGAACTTTTATTAAAACAACAACAAAATCTTTCAACGACTCTTGTCTCTTGGCTTGCCCCTCTCTAAACCATATTTTACGTGGTCTCCAGAATAATAATTCTTATTTTTTATTTAATTTTTTAATATTTTTATAATTCTTATATTTTAAATGTGCCCTAAGATAGCACACATTTTGTAAGTACATTCTAATTGCCAGATAGTGTTCTATGTTTTGGTGAATAAGACCAGTGTTTTGTATCAGGGAATTTATATTCTAGAAAGAGATGTATAAAAACAAGCAAATAAGCAGAAAAAATACAGTGTCAGAGAGCCATAGATCTTATGCAGAGAATTAAAATACACGTGGGAAAAAAAAAAGCCTAGATAACTACTCTAAAATATGTCGAAGGTTATTGCAGAGGCAATGAAACAAATATCAGTTTAAGCTTGTAGGGGTGGGCATGGAGAGGAGGGAATGGATTCAGAATGTGTTTAAGAATTAGTGTCCATGAATTGGTTAATGAGTTGAATTTGAAGCTCGAGTAAAAGAGAAAAGTAGGAACGATGCCTAAGTTTTTGGCTTGAGGTCCTAATAGATAATGGCACTGCTATTTATTGAAATGAAGAAGCCTGGGAGAATAGTGAATTTCAGGAGAAGATGATGGATATCTTTTGACCTATGTTGAACCTGAGATGATTATTAGTTATATATGTTTAGATGTCAAGCTTAAATGTGATGTTATTATTCTTGCACTTACAAATCTTTCTAGAACTCTACTTGCCCTTGAGATAAAGTCCAAACATGTTGACAGAACCCTGCCATGCTCACAAAACCTTTTCTTTCACCCACCTACATATTTCAACATTCATCCACACTGATACCTGTTTGCAGTTCTCAAAAGGCTACAGGCCACTGTATACCTCCCTGCAATATCTTTCTATTTTTACTCACTCATTCATTCTTTTGCTTCCAAACTCAGTGCTGGTTTTATCCTTCATAAACATCTCCTGACAGCCCTGTTAGTTGAGGTTGCCCCATTCTGGATGAAGATGACCTTGCTCTCAATCTGTGTTCTCTGTACTTCTCTCTAGCATAATGCTTAACACATGGTCTAATAACATATTTTTGTTGTTGTTATTTGTTTTCCTCATTAGCTATGTGCAGCAAGATTTTATTTCCAACACCTAACATTCTTCTTACCTAGTATTAGATATCTAGTTCTATTAGTTAAATAAGTGAATTAAGAAATGAATAAATAATAGATTAAGGAAAAGAATGAAAGAAATATGGAAACAGTTGAAACTTACACACATTTAGTTCAACATTTATACATTCTGGACTATAATATTAGCTTACTTTATTAGTTTGAGTTCTTCCCCCTCAATGTTTGTAATGTCACGTTTGTAAGAAATTGGAAAACTTCTACCTTCTCCTTAATAACTAAATTAAAATTTATATTTATATACATTTCCTTATTAAAGCAAGTGGTGAACTGAAGAAGATGTTTAACATTCATTCCCATTTATCATTTGCACCCTATTTCCCCCCTGTTAAAAGAAAAACTTCAGCCAAATTAAATTTAGAGGAGTTTAATTGAGTAATGAATGATTTGCGAATTAGGCAGACCCAGAATCAGCAGATTCAGAGGGACTTCAGAGATACCTCGTGGTCAGAACAAATGTATAGACACGAAAGGGGAAGTGATATAAAGAAATCAGCAGTGAGGTATAGAAACAGCTGGACTGGTTACAGATTGGCATTTGTCTTATTTGAACACAGTTTGAACACTTAGCAGTCTCTGAGTGGTTGAAGTATGGCCGCTGGAATGGGCTAAGATTCAGCTGTTGTTACAAGCACATACTCCTAAGTCAGGTTTTCAATCTTGTCTGCCTATTAAGCTAGGTTACGGGTTGTCCACAAGGACTCAAATGTAGAAGTACAGAGTCCTTGGTAGGCCATATTTAGTTTGCTTTAACACCCCCAAACCACTTATGTAGCAAACAGATATAAGTGCAATAAAAGGATGAAGTATACTTTGAAGCAGATAAGAAACAGCGAAGATATAATTTAAGTGTTGATAAAGACAAAAGAAGAAAAAAGAAGCAGCAGCAACAGAAACCACTCAAGCAAATATTCACAATGTTCAAACGTGAATATTCAAAATATTTCATTAAAGCTGGTCAAAAAGTGAGTAACTATTTGAAAATACATGTTTTAAAGATAGTTCAAAAAATTATTAGTTTTAAGAATTGAAGTATCTAGGGGATTCAAAAATTTTTTAAAAACTACCTAGGTCAAGAAAAGTATTTCTGATTCACACAACAAATATATTCTGATTATGACAATGTCATGTTCAAGTGAGTTTATCTAAAATAAATTCTAGGTCAGATGCGGTCACTTATGCCTGTAATCCCAGCACTTTGGGAGGCTGAGGCGGGTGGATCACTTGAGGCCAGGAGTTTGAGAAGAGCCTGGCCAACATGATAAAACCCCATCTCTACTAAAAATACAAAAATCAGTTGGGCCTGTTGGCACACACCTGTAATCCCAGCTACTCAGGTGGCAGAGGCACAAGAATTACTTGAACCCAGGAAGTGGAGGTTGCAATTAGCAGAAATCGTGCCACTGCATTCCAGTCTGGGCAACAGAGCAAGACTCTGTCTCAAAAATAAATAAATAAAAGAGATAATAAAATACAACTAATTCTAATGTTCTTTTTACCTACAAAAGATGATTCCACTTTTAACAGTATTGATAACAGATCCAGGACTAGGTTTGCACATCAGTCAGGGTTTAATCAGAAGCAGGACCTCTAGATTATATATTTGTATGAAGGAAGTTATGACACAGATTTGACTATATTCACTTGTGGAGGCAAGTTAAGCAGTATCTGTAAGGGTGTTGCTTACATGTCTGATGACGCTAGAGCTTGAAGTCTACAGGGAATGTAATTAAGAAAGGAAGATGGATATAAAGTTGGGGAGGACAAGATTAAGCTAGAAAAGACAAGCAATAGCTGGAGCCTATGAGGACAGACTAAAACCCATACCAGTTCTTTTTAACTCCTACCTTTATGGTAAGGATGACCTCCAGAAGCAAGACCCTTATCACGCACAGAAACACATATACCTAGTATAGGAGGCAGAGGGGCTCACTAGGATCTAGTTAAAGTGGATCTAGGCTAAAGCGGTGGTGTAGTTGCAAGCCTGGCCCTACGTTGCCTTACGCCAATGTGGTGCACCAGCAGGTGAAAGACAATGCATATGAGATACTTAATGACTGCTTTTGTACTTGCACCCCCCAGATGTCATGCAAGAATCTGTCTTGTGGCCCACACCAGAATATGATGTTTCCCATCCTGTATGATAGAAAACATACAGGAATAAAAATTCTGGAAAGTAAAGTTTAACTTAGGCAGGTTGACACATTTCCAAAACCAACATAGCTTTTTGGCGTGATAAAGTTACAAGTCAAATATGTATTAAGCAAATAAATGAAAATCTGGGGTGAACTGAAGGATGGACAAGTGGATACATGAATAAGTTCATAGGTCTCTAGATTCTATCCAAACATCATTTCTTTGCCTGTCCTCTTTGTAAATGCCTTATCACAGATACAGTATAGTCATATGTATTTCATGAAAGCAATATAGGATTGTCATTAGTATCAATAAAACCGAAGATTAAATACTAACAGGAGATTTATTCAGTTTGTCATTAAAAGACTAGCTTAATATTAAAATCTAACCCTTACCGAGTATTTAGTTATGTTGATGATCTGATTCAATTTTCACAACAGGTGAAAGATAATGATTAATATTATTCCATTTTTAGTATGTAAACTGAAGCTTAGAGAGGCCAAATACTAAAATACTGCTTTATCTGGTCTTCTGTGATTCTCTCTCTCTTAAGAGCATCTAGCAGCAATGGAGAGTGGCAAAATGTAGGTCTGGTGGATATGTCTACAACAGAAAGCATTAAAGGATTAAGTAATCCTAATCTCAGACATTTATGTCTTTCATTTTCTCTTAATATTTTCATTTTAGAAATATAAGGTATATGTGGAATTTATTTATTTATTTACTTATTTATTTTTTAGAAAGAGTCTCTCTCTGTCATCCAGTCTGGGGTGCAGTGGCACGATCTCGGCTTACTGCAAACTCTGCCTCCTGGGTTCAAGTGATTCTTGTGCCTCAGCCACCTAAGTAGCTGGGATTTCAGGTGTTTGCCACCACACCTGGCTAATTTTTTGTATTTTTAGTAGAGATGGGTTTTTGCCACTTGGGCCAGGCTGGTCTCAAACTCCTGACCTCAGGTGATCCACTTGCCTTAGCCTCCCAAAGTGCTGGGATTACAGGCGTGAGGCACTACACTCGGCCTGGAAATTATTTTTATTCGTTCATATAAAAGACAAAAATTCAGCTTGGCTTCAGGGTCATTGAGATAAAATTTATTTTTTTTAAATTTTCACCTTTGTAAGCTGATATTGAAAAAAGTACTACTTTTCTATTGAACAGTCTTATAATAGATATCATGAATTCCCTAAAATGATGTCATCTTGCACACTAACATCAAAGCAGGGAGTTGGATGTGTTATTCTCAATCCCAGGTCAAAGACCACAGGGATAAAAACAATTTGGGTGAAGTTATCTGATCAAGATCAACAAAGGAGTCTGTGATGGTTAATTTTGTTTTGTCAACTTGACTGGGCCATGGGATGCTCAGATCTCTGGTAAAACATTCAGAGTCTTCCCACAAGGGTGTTTTGAGATGACATTAACATTTAAATTGGTAGACTGAGTAAAGGAGTTTGCCCTCCTTAACGTGATCTGCCCTCTGTAATGCCCTCCCAATCAGCTGAAGGCCTGAATACAACAAAAAGGAATACTGTTCCCATGTAAGAGAGAATTCATCCTGCCTGCCTGCTTTCAAATTGAGACATCAACTTTTTCCCTGCCTTTGGACTCAAACTAAAGCATCAACTCTTCCTGGATAAATCTCGAGCCTGCCTCCTTTCAGACTGAAATTTAACATCCTTGGCTCTCCTGGTTCTCAGGCCTTTGGACTTGACAAGAACTTATACCATCAGCTTTCCTGGTTCTGCAGCTTGCCTACTCAAGATCTCATTGCAGATCTTGAGATTGTGTTAGCCTCCATAATAGCATGAATCAATTTCTTATAATAAATAAACAAATAATCTCTTGTTTGTTCTGTTTCTCTGGAGAACCCTGAATAATAAAGATACATAACTAGTTCATTGCGTCTTTGGTTACTCAAGAGTGATGAACAAATAGGCTCCAAGGAACTATTTCATTTTATACATTTTGTTTAGTAAGATTCAAATTGTATTCCCCAAATAGTGAAAAGAAAAAATATGCAAATAAGAAGTTAGTTTCACCTACATAAACATATTTTGAGTTTATTCTGTTTCAATTGTTCTTCCTATATTTATTAGTTCGGTGGAATAGCTCAAATTGAAAACAAAATAAAAATTGGTTTTATTATTATTAATTGACTAAAGACCAGTTGGCATATGGATTGCCTAGATTCTCATAAAATTTTCTAACTCAAGGTCCATTTTCATACATTTACAGAGGACATAAAAATCATCAGAGTGAAACTGGTTGAACAATCTATTTATCCAAATATGATTTAAATGACTTACACGAACAGTTTTTCAACAGTTTTAGGGCAATTCTCACAAAACAAAAGCACTCCTTTGGTCGTTTCAGATTTGAACACATTTCCTCCTGTGGGGTGAAAGGATTAAAGTTTTTTAACACCTGTGCTATTCCAGGCACTGTTCAGAGTACTTCACAGTGATCATCTCAGTTAATTAAGCAAAAGCTCAGTAAGTGCTTTACCTTTCAAGTTTGTACTCAATAAACTTTAAACATTTCACAGACAAAGCTTTGCTGTCCAATGCATTTCCCAGAGCATGATATAGTAGGCATTCTGTAATAACCAATGAGTTAATTGATTGCTTCAATTCAATCTAACAGTTATTGAATATCTACTGTACGGCTAGTATTGTACCTGACACTGGAAATGCAAAAATAAATCAAGTGGAATACCCACTCTGAGGACCTTGAAGTCCAGTGTAAGAGTCAGATGTGTGAGCAATACAGTACAATAAAGTACAAAAATTACTATAGATATGGAATTGGGGTGAAGCAGCTTGGGAATGAAGAGCAAAGCAATAAATTCTCATTGTACTTCAATTTAAGAATCGAGGGACTTTTGCAGGAGGAGGAGAGGATCTTCCAACAAATGGCAGCAGGATAAAGAAAATGCAAATGCTTAGTGAAACAGGAATTGTAGAGCAGATTAGGTGACAAAGGATGGTGGTTACTTTAGAATGGTTGGGAAGAAACTTGGCAGTCAGATTGGGAGGTGAAATTGAAATGCTAAGACAAATTGAAATTGTGAATGATTTTGAGTATGAAGCCACACACACAGAATTTGGTTTTCATAATGGAGGCACAAAACGTCTGAAACTTGGATTTTTGTTAGTTTTGATTTTAGAAAGGTAAGCATCTAGGAGCAAGGTATCACACAGCGCTGAGCAATGTTGATGTATTATTTTATTAGATGTTTCTAACACACACATGATAGAGATACTATAGTGATTTCCTTTTTTATAATTTTTTTTTTTAAATGAGACTTAGAGGTTAGGTGTTGTTGGCTTATTGGTGAAAGACAAGCTCCAAAGCCTGGTCTGAGAAGCTACTAACCTCTATGATATCAGGCCTTTTCCAAGCTTCTAAGTTGGATTACATTGTCAAATGGACCCTCATGACCACTAAAGAAGGTTCAGATATGGTATGGATGCCGTATTTCTTACCCAGTAGAGCACTGTAGGTCAGAATTAGGCATTAAAAACTCTAGGTCATAACGAACTGAAACTATATTCAAAAATATAAATTAGTTTGAAGACAGAACTAAATTAATTAACTAGCAATTTTTTAAAAATTATCTGAGTATTAACTGGCACTAGCCATTAATTTCATTTAGTTCCAGCTTATTTTTCTATCCTTGTGTCCTAGAAATATTCAGTAAAATGTTTCACAAATAAAATACACTAATTGATACAGAAATGCGATGTGCCAAAAAAAAGTAGAAGAGGGTAAAATGGAAGGGACTGGAGACAAAGATTATGGATTTCAGTATAGTGGTTTGTCCTTGAATCAGTTGTTTAAGATTTCTTATTATCCATTTGCTCACCTGAAAAACGGATGTAACATTCATACGGTAAACTTCTGCGTGCTTAATGTGAAGAGCATGTGGAATCCTGTGTATAAAATTTGTAAACTTTTATGTCTCCTAGAAACATTTCCTTTCATCATCATGATAACCCTTTGATTAAAATCCACTTTCAACCATTGAAAATGAGATTCTGTACAGCTTCAATCTGATGTTAAGATTGAACTATCTTATTTGAAAAAAGATCAGAGATGGTCTTCAAAATGCCTACAAAGTACCGCACATGTCTATACATAGCATCAACATATGAAGATTGAGTACTTATTTGAGGCTGTGCCAAGACTCTATCTGACAAAGCCATCCTTAGACTTCACAAGGCATCAACATTCCCTGTGAGGATATAACAAAGACTCTTTTGTAGCTCAGGAAAGCAGAATTAAAAATGGAAACAGCCAGGGACTTCCTTTTATGTGTGTGGTGGTGGTGGTGGTGGTGGTAGTGATGAGGAAATCTAGTAATACAGGAGTGAAGAAAATTCAAGGACAGTGGTTATAATCGAAATAAAGTCCACAATTACAAATTTAGTACATTTAGTAAACAAAAATATGCAGGATTATTTCAGCAAAACCAACTTTTTAATGAAGCTGGGAAGCATAAGTGAAAACCATCATAATTTAAAAACTGAGGAAAAGAATCCAAGAAGTGGAAAATCTTGTTGGTGTATTCCCTGAAAATATTTCAGTCTACAAGATGGTAAACTCAGGTAGAAAAAATATGTATTCCAAAATAAATACTTGAGAGAAAACAAAAATATTTTGAAAAGGTAAATGCTTAGACTATGATGGTTGGTAAATAAACTATACAACAGAATTGATGGAGAAGCATAAAAATGAGATACGACATTTTATATGGTAGCCCAAAAGAGCACTGGAAGTTGAAGCATTTGAACTCTAGTCCTGACTTGGTCAAAAACTAAGGTGGGACTTTGGACAAGTCAGTTCTTCCATATGCACCTCTGTATCATTACATATAAAATGAGATTGAAATAGGTAATATGTAAGGTTATTATGATTGTATGATTCTAAGAAAAACTAGAATAAATATCCTACTTGCTCATCAAAGCCAACATAGAGTAGATTATTGTTTACTGATGTGATATCAAACGTGCTGAGATTTTCTGCCCTCAAAATTCACACCCCTCTCTCAACAATGTTCCAAATGCCTTAAAAAGGAAGTACTAGTTTGCTTGTGCTGCTGTAACAAAATAGCACAGACAAGATGGGCTTAAACTGTACAAATTTATTTTGGAGGCTGGAAGTCCAAGATCAAGGTATCAGCTGGTTTGGTTTCTCTTGAGGCCTCTCTCCTTCACTTGAAAATGACCATCTTCTCACTGTCCCTTAATATGGCCTTTTTCTCTTAGTGTGTGCCTGTGAAACCTTCGTGTTTCTCTGTAAACCCTAATCTTCTCTTCTAAGGACACTAGTGAGATACCATTAAGACTTACATTATGGCCTAATTTTAACTTTATTACCTTCTGTAATGTCCTACCTACAAATGCAGTAACATTCTGAGGTACTAGGGATCAGGGCTTCAATATGTAAGTTTTGGGAGAACACATTTCAGTCCACAAGAGAGGAAAAAGGTTTTATGTATTTATCTGTTTTTCTCTGCAATGAGAAAGTACCATTCTCTTATGCACATGGCATGCACTCACATAGGAACAGTCCTTTCTTTAGGACGGATTCTGAACATGTTGGGCAGGGAGGACAAGAGGCATTGAGGAATAGAAGGTGTGATGCTGCAGTGTGTGGGAAGAAAGACTGAAAATATGGAAATAAAAGTGGCCTACTATATTTTTCAGAGATAGTCAATGAAGAAAAGACTGGAAGTCGTGTAAACGCTGCTCTTAAAGGCCAACTTGGCTGTCTCAAGGACAGGTTTTTGGGTCTAATTTTAAGAATAAAAAAAAAATGGAAAGTGGGAAGAGAAAGGGAGCAAGGAGGGGGAAAGAGAAAACAAAGCAAATAAAAGCTGAATCAAAAACACATATACACAGGAAACAAAGTAGCTCTCCAGTTGTCTCAGTCTACTTGGGCCGCTGTAATAAAATACCACAAACTGTGTGGATTAAACAGACATTTTCTGGCAATCTGGAGGCTGGAAGTCAAAGGTTAGGGTTGCATAATGGTTGGGTTCTAGTGAAGGCTTTCTTCCTGGCTTGCAGATGGAAGAGTTCATCTTGCTGTGTGCTCACATGGCCTTTCCTGGGCATGTTCCTAGGGAGAGGAAAAGATCTATTGTCCTCTTCTTATGAGGCTACCAATCCCATCGGATTAGGACCTAACCCTTATGACTGCAATTAACTTTACTTTCTAAAAACTCAAGTCTCCAAATACAATAACTTTAGGGGTTAGGGCTTCAACTCATGAATTGGGGGTGAGGGAGTGGAAATTCATAGCACCAGTATTGCTGATTTAAAACATGTCCAAACATTACTAAATTTTTCAGTGGATTGCCTCCTCGTCTTCCAGTTACCGAGACGGATGGAAAAGGGTTTTGTTGCTGCTGTTGTTCATGTATTTTTTTTAAGTCAGCTTTGAGTGAAGACCTGGTGAAACAGGAAGCTGGATCAATAATGCCCTAAAGGCGTGAGGAATCACAGGTGAAATTGATCCTCATGGAATGAAAGGAGCTAGAAGTATTCATGCTCTTTTTCAACTATGTAGTTAGTCTGAGGATTGCTTGCAGTTCCTTTGTTAATTTACCAATCTGCCTTTAGAGGGAAACTAGCTTTAACCTGAAAATCTGAATGGGAGCAAATGAGATGTTTTCCCAGTGAGTATAAATAAACACAGGGCAATCTAATTTACTCTGTTTATAAAGAAGACCAAAGAAATAGTTTCTGGAGTTTTATATTTTCTCGATTCTGAAACTCTCTCATGATAGGAGCCCGATGATAAGAAAAGCAATCAGGTAGAATCATACTGTATTTCTCCTTTCTCTATTTTTCCATTAGTTAACCCCTGATTTTTCAAACATTTTGACACATGAGAAATTTCTGTATGTCAAATACTCTACAGAAGCCACACAGATTGAAGAGATGCTTGTATTTATGAGAAATACAGTGTCCAAAAGTATTCAGTTTATGAAGTGTGACATTAACTTTGGAACCAAGTTTCAGCAATTCCTTTGTCATTCACTTGCTATTGATCTCGGTCAAGTAACTTGAGCATTCTTTCTCTTAGTTTCCTCAGCCATAAATTGGATACAGTAATAGTACCTGATTCAGAGTATTGTTATGAGTATTAAATTAGAAACTAACCGTTCACAAAATGTCATGCAGTTGACAAATGTTATTTGCTCTACTATTACTATTATTACAACTACTACTGCTATGATTACCATTATTATGATTATTACAATATATTATAAAGAAAATTGTTTACCATTGAGTCTATCTGGTGACCCAGTATGAATCAATTTCCTTAGATTTTTCTACTTCTGTCTTTATATTTGGCAGTAAGTAAGGCGCTGCATGGGAAAGAGAAGAAATGTAAACCGTGTTTCCTACCATCAGTGGTCTAAGCATTTAGTTAGTGAAATCAAGACAAATGCTTCCCAAAGCCCTTTGGGAAAGGAATCTGAAGCCTAGACAGAACCTAAACATGTTGTTCAAGGTCCCAGAGCAAAGGCAGCTAGGCTGACACCGGAGTTCCGTCATCAGATTAGAACACTAAGCTCGCCCCTCTCAGCCCCATGTGTGCGCTGAGAACCAAATCACCCAGGCGGCAAAGGGCATAACTGTGCCAGATGGGGTCACAGTTATGACAGCCACCAAGAGACAAACCAGGCCAGTGAACTTTAACTCCATTAGCGCTGGACTTTCACCAATTCAACCCATAATTTCTCCACAGCCACAGTCCGCAAACACAACAAATCAGCAATGGCTAATGTGGAGAACAGCCCAGGGATCCAACTCCACATTATTATTTTTTTCCAGAGACACTGTCTCTTCCTTCCCATCATACATAGGTAAGGCTGAGGAAGATGTCTCTGGTACAGAGAGATTTTAGACTTGTCTTCAATAGGAGTGCCCCACATTTCCAGATTCACTCAAAGTGCTCGTCACAATATGTGTACAGTACAGACTCTGGGTCAGACCTAGCTTGTGAGGTTAAATCAAGGTAAAAGCTTAAGTTTCTGGTATGCTGTTCATACCAGAGATGCCGCTGCAATGAATTTCATGACTTTCTGGAGAGTGAATTGGCAAAGGAAGCAATCACTGTACTGTAATTTTTGTGTTATATTTGTACATTCCATGCCTTAACTCCTACCTATAAACACTGAAAGGAAATCATAAGCACAGTTAATGACATATTATATGTAAGTCCAGTGTTTCCTAAAGGGCATTCCCCAAGGCAGTTGTTCAAAGAGAATTTGGAATTTTCCATCAGAAATCCTTCTGGTTCTTAATAATGATCTCACATGACATGCATTCCTGTGTTGCTATTTTTTTTTTTTTCCTCTTTTGATACATCTTACACTCTTCATTCTATGGGAAATGCTAATTCTCCAGAGCATGAACTTCAGTCTCAGAGATGTAGGGTAATCCTAGGAGGTTAGTAAGAGATCTTCTGCTGGAATGTATTTGATCTACAATATAGCCTGGCCAAAAGACATCCAGATTTTGAGAGTAAGGCTGGGGACTGCTCAGCATCAGAATAGACCAGAACTCAGCACTCTGGCCCTTTCCCTTTGTTCCATGCAGGATAAATCACATACCCCAACAACAGTCAGGGCCACAATTTGCCAACTATATTTGTTTTCTCCTAGGCAAAACTGACAGTTGAATGTGATAAATAAGAGCCAATGTGACATGTTTTAAACATCCAGGAGATTTCACCATTTCTAAAAGGGAGTAGATTTTCAAGTTTACTTCTAATTGTAAACTTAGGTTGAAATATTTGTCTCTGCCCATTAAGTATTCCAAACTATTGGTTGATACGGACCAGCTTGGGAAAGACCTTGGACAACCGGGTCTCTACTTTAAAAGATTACTTTATTTGTTTCAAAAATGACTTTCATAAAAAAATTCTAACTATTGAAAAGCTACTGCCTCCCCCTCCCCCGCCACATTTCTCTTTTTAATGTATCCCTTTAATATGTCTTACAGGACTCCTAGAGCTCTTTTTTCTCCCTTTCTGGAATAATTCTATTGTAATTGCTGAGATGAACTCTTTAGAAGTAAAGAAAAAAATATTAATGCATAAACTATTTTTTCTTAAGTGAACATTAGTTTTCTCTTACTGACCTTGTAAAATCATCATCATATATAGAGAGAGCCAGATTCTTCAGACTCCTATCTTGGATAAATTTATTTTTCTTTTCTTCAGTTTCTATGTCAACAAAATGGGGATATTGCTTTATGGGTTGTTATCAGAATTAAACATGGTAACACAGGTAAAGCACAAAGTTTAAGCACTCAATAAATGTTAGATATTATTGTTAGTAATGGTAGCACTATTGGATTCTTTAAAAAATGTAAACTTATTTTTCTCTTACATTTGTATCTCTGTATATCTTAGTCATATAGTAATGAAATATTTGCATTCCCTAGAAGGTTAACTTATTCCCCCAGGACAGTCTGACACTTGGTTTCCAGTTAAACTCTATTAAGCATATTTATCTAATAAGCGCATTAGCACTATATTTTGTACTGTCTGTTGATATGATATTATACTTGCTTGGTATGTGTCCTTCCTAAAAGGTCATTTTCTGAGGAGATACCTGCCCCCTTTTCTAGAGATATGTTTGCATCATGTAAGAAAAATTAAAGTCATGATATTTCTATTAAAAGATTACTTTTACATATATTGTAAAAAAAAAAACAATTTCTTTAAACAAGAAGAGCATCAAATCTCTGGTTTTGAGGCTTTTGGACTTGGACTGAGCCACTGCTGGCTTCTTTCTTCCCAGCTTGCAGATGACCTATTGTGGGACTTCACCTTGTGATTGTGTCAATCAATTCTCCCTAATCAACTCTCTTTTATATACAAAACAAAACCGTCTTTGAATATAAGAACAGATAAACTTTGGAAATAGCCAGATTGGAGTCTACATACTGTTCATGTATATATTTTCATATGCAGATTGAATTGAATTTGATATGCTGCCAGGATACTAACAGGAAATGGATGTAAACCAAAAGGGACAACGAGGAAGAATTTAATAATAGGTCTGTTTACAACCTATGGGCAGTGGTTAGGGAAACAGCAAGAAATAATACAGCAAGAACCAGATTGCTCTTACCCCATCTCAACCTGAAGTATCAAAGGGAGGGATGAGCGTCAGGAGCCCAGACAGAACAATGCCTGCTGGAAAAGTTTGCTGAACAGGGTCTGTGGCCCTCCAGCCATCTCCAAATTGCCACTTTGACCCAGCAGGAACTGAGGTGATCAATGCTCTACACTCCCTTCTTCCACTCTCCATTCTCAGCCAGGGCTTCTCATTGGCCAGATGCAAACAGACCTCTGAGTCCAGTGAAGTTTAGATAATGCAGCCCCCAGGCCCCAAGGCCAGCTTCGTCAGAGGTCACAGTAAGGTAGAAAGGGAAAAAGTGACCTGAACTTGCAAATAGCCTACAAAGTCATTTTTTGTTTCATTGTAACTTTTCCCATGTTGTAGAAGAAACTTGAAAGCTGGTTCTAGAAACAGGCTTCCAGCAAAGAACCCCTACCGAATTCAACATTCAGATTGTACACAGTAAAATGAACAAAAGGCCGGGCGCAGTGGCTCACACCTGTAATCCCAAGAGTTTGGGAGGCTGAGGTGGGTGCATCATATGAGGTCAGGGATTCCAGACCAGCCTGGCCAACATGGTGAAACCCCGTCTCTATTAAAAATACAAAAATTGGCAGGGCTCAGTGGCTCACGCCTGTAATCCCAGCACTTTGGGAGGCTGAGGCGGGCAGATTACGAGGTCAGGAGATCCAGACCATCCTGGCTAACAAGGTGAAACCCCGTCTCTACTAAAAAAAATACAAAAAATTAGCCAGGCGTTGTGGCGGGCGCCTGTAGTCCCAGCTACGCGGGAGTCTGAGGCAGGAGAATGGCGTGAACCCGGAAGGCGGAGCTTGCAGTGAGCGGAGATGGCACCACTGCACTCCAGCCTGGGCTGCAGAGCGGCAAAAAAAAAAAAAAAAAAAAAAAATGCCGGGTGGTGGTGGTGCGCGCCTGTGATCCCAGCTACTTAGAAGTCTGCAGCAGGAGAATGGCTTGGGGCTGGGAGGGCAGCGTGCCACTACATTCCAGTCTGGGAGAGAGAGAGTGAGATCCTGTCTCAAAATAAATAAAGTGAACAAAAGCAGAAACAAGTTACTTTTTATATTTAGAGGGTTTTTGTCCATTCACGTTAAAAGCAATTTGAATTAAACTGGAATATTGCCTTCCTACATGGTTTTGGTTTCTTTATTACTTTTGACTGACTGGTTTAATTGTTCTTCCTCTAAAATATTGGTCTCTTAACTCTTTTGGCTATGAAGTCTGTCAATTAAAAATTAAGCATGCATTCCCGAAGTATGTGTACTTATTAATAAATTACATATTTGTGCATATAAATATATCTACTCTTCTAATATGCACATTATGAAATACGTGAAAACAGAGACTAGTAACAGATGAGATAAAACCTATAAAGAGTTCAGTTTTTCTTCCCACACTTCAGGGCACACCTTATCCACTTTACTCTTGGCTTTGGAACCTTTCCCTCTTGAGAGCCACTTAAAAGACATCTGTGGTTCCACACCTGATTCAATGGCCTTTCTAGGCGTAGAATTGTTCTACCCATTAAACAATTTAGCAGCCCATTTTTTAAGAGAGAATATGTAGAATAAAATTGGTGTATTTTTGAATGATCAAAAGGGGCTAATCAGGTATGTCACATCTGAGAAACATGTTGAGACATTGCAAATTGTGGTCAATTGTGGTCAGCACACACTTCATCGCAAGCAGAGCAGATCCCATCTCCATTTTACAAAATAGGAAACTGAGTCATGAAATGTTTTAGTAACTTGTTCCAGATGATTTTTATCTGTCATAAATCCATGTTCCCTGGGTCATAGTTGAACATTCATTCTCAAGGTTACCAGGCTTCCAGCTTAGCAGGTTTTAGTTAACAGTTTTCTACAGAAGAAATTGATGGAAGAAACCAGCATCTGCAGCACAGAAAGGTCTCCCTGGGAAAAATATGCCATGGTCCCTAAGAGGAATAGTTTGCTCAGAGAACTGCAGAGAGAGAGGTCTGATGCATACCTGGCCTCTTGGTTTTGGCCTTTCCTGCTAGGGCTGAGAGATTCCAGCTGGAAGTTGAGTCACTGGAGCCAGGAACTATGTTTATCACTACTGTTCCCCTGGCACCTGAAACAGTGGCTAGCAATAGAGATTCCCAGTAAAAATGGTGAAATGAATAAATGTTTACTTCACTGAAACATGAATTTATGTGTCTTCAAATCAGTAGCAAATTTATACATCAGAATGAGGGAATTATCTTCAATTTGTAAAAATGCATAATTTTTTTAAAAAATGATCTTTAAAGATCATGAAAACTACCTCACAAGAATCCCCTATACTGTAGTTAATTGCAACAAAGGAAAAGAATTCTTGGCTAGTAAGTCCACCTCATTCACAGCTTTCAGCAGTTAACAAGGTACAGTTCAATTCCATTTTGCCTCCAACTCCTTCTCATTAAGCTTGGCTCAAATTCAAGCCCCTGAGACCCTCCCACTGTCCCTGAATGGTCCCGATGTTTCACTTCACTAAAGAAGAGATTAATTTGTAGAAAGGCTTCAGCACATTCCTGAGTTGCTCAAGTGCACTTCTTTTCATAGAACAGGCTTTTGATTTTGCGCTTTAAATCAAAGGCAGAGAGAGCAAAAATTCCAAGTATGTATGGGCTTCCGACCTTTAAAAAAAACAGGATTGTTCAGATGGAATTTGACACAGAAATGCTCTACTCTATTACCCTTGTTAGTTTGATTCTTCCTCAAGATACACCCTTTCTTCTTTCTACTAAATATCAGCTTTTCAATCAAGCTGGAGTTTGGCAAAGCATTAAAGATAAATGAAGAGTTCATTTTTAGTCATTCATTCATATTGACATTTAAGAGTATTTATTTCATTGGAAAATACCGTGGCTCCAGTTAGAAAACCTATTTGGCAGAAAATGTATTAGTATCTAATTTTCTATGTGGTGGGAGATAATGTGTTTTGCTGGACAATTGACTCGGCAGGCACTGTGAACAAATACTATGGTATTTAGAAAAATCATTTCTGAGAATGTGTACAAACTTCTGAGCCACAGATTTATGAACTAGAGAAAGAGGAAGAAGTAAGCATAATAAAATATTAAATATGTATAATAGGACCTTTGAAAGATTACTTTAAACCATTTTTCAATCCCCTGTGTGCTATCATTTCTATTTTTCGCTTCTTGATGTAGTTATACCTAAAGCCTATGGCAGTCTAGTCCAAAACCAAACAACCCAGTCACAGAGAGGACGGGCCTCCCCCGATGTTGGATGGAAATGTGCTTTGAGCTTGTTAAAACTGTCTGTTAAATAAAACACCATGCCATCCTTCTTCCTTGGTCGATTTTATGTACACACACACACACATACACACACACACACCCCTTCATTAACAATGTTTAGTTGTGACAAGTTATACACTCAACGCAATGGTTGCTCCAGTTATAGGAATATTCTACTGCTCAGTATTCAACAGGTGACTTCAGGGGAAATAGGGACACTGTGATTGTGCAGGACTTCTGATTGATGAGAATATATTTAATAAATAGGTTGCATTTGAGGAACGTTTTTTACCTTTCCAAAATATTTCCAACGTAATATATTTGCAGATCTTTTGATTACATAAAAAATAAGTGTTCTGATTGAGTAAAAGGGAGTGCCCTGGCTGGTTACAGCAGAAATTTGTTCACTGGGATGGGTAAATGTGGTCAGCTTGAATCGCATGAATATAATGGGAGTAGGATGACCATGTGCAGTAGCAGTGATCAATTAGCCATAGATACTGATGGATACTGTTTCCTTTAGGGTAGTCCTGAAACCATGGCATCCTGTTCTTGGTTTGGTTATATTCAAATACTTTAGGGGGTGCCCAAATGACTAACCTTGCGTATCACACACAGGAAATGTTAATCAACTGCTTTCCTAATGCTATCCTCGCATTCTTCCTACTACGTATATAAGAGTGTAGGACAGACAGAGTACAATACCTTTTTCATTCTCCTAAACCTCTAATTTAGTCAAGCTTCTCTCAAGATTGAAGAAAAAGCAGATTCCTGGAACCTGGATGTGGCTGGCAAAGGTGTATTTACCCTGCTTAATCCAAAGCAGAGTGGTCATAGAGATGAAAGTGAAGCTGCCATGACAACATAGCCATTTCGTGCAGGTTGTAACATTCTCTGGACCATGCTCTGGCTACCATACTTTAACATGAGGGTGACCTCAAATGGAATTTCCCCTATATCTCACCCACCATCATTCGAGAAGGAGATGAAGAAGTGGTATCAACTATAGACAAAACTCATTCCTATAAGAAAAAATTGGGCTAGACACTAGGAGGGAAACCCTTTAGAAAAAAAGAATAAGTAAGTGGTTTTTTTGTTTGTTTGTTTTTTAAATTTCGGCTTTATTTTAGATAATGAAGATACATCTACAGGTTTATTACATGGGTAAATTGTGTGATGCTGAGGCTTTAGGTACGAATCCCATCACCCAGGTAGTCAGCATAGTAGCCAGTAGTTTTTCAACCCATACCCGCTTCCTCCCTCCCCTGGTAGTCCCAGTGTCTATTGTTCCCATGTGTGCAATAAAGCAGTTTTTAAAATGTTTTCTTTACTGAATAGATTCTTCTGAATCCTTTTCTCTTTGTAATGCCTCATTTTAGAGTTGCTTTAGCAAGACAGGCAAAGAACTGACTTCCCTGTCAAAGGGACCCCTTTCCAAACAGAAGCTAATATGGAGTCCAGAGCAAAGGAGACCTGGAAGAGAGTACTTAGAAGAGCTGCAGCCTTTCCTTAGGATCCTTTCATTTTGGTTCTCACCTCAGAATTAGAAGATTAAAAGAGTCAATATTAGGCTAAAGATCTAGGAAAAGAGACCACGATGGCTCATTAAACCTGCTCTTCAGATTGCCTTTATGACCACCAATTACAATAGAAAATACTTCTATTTAACATAGTATTTGCTAGGTGCCAGGCACTTTCTAAATGTTTTACATACATACATTAATCTATTTAATCCTCTCATCAACCCTCTATACCAAAGCCGGAGAGGTTAACTTACTTACCTAAGGTCACATAACTAGTAAGAGGCAAAGATGGTGTTCAAACTCAGGTATTCTGACTCTAGAAGTCTGTATATTCAAGTGTCACTCTTGTGTTACTGAATGTAAAAGAAACCATTTGTGCTCACATAAATTTCAGCCCGTAAGTTGTGGAGCTTTCAGTGGTCAAATACCAATAACAAATAGACCACCTTGTGTATTAACCTGAGAGCACTCATAGAAACGTGACTACAATCATGATAAACATATCAGCTGAATGTGGAACTCCGAATATAAGACCAATGCCTTCATTCCCATAACGTCCCTGCATTCCAAGGATTAGATTTTTAGAGTGTCTAAAATAGGCAAGACCTACTTTCCTGAGTGGCTATTTCAAAGTCCTGAAAGGTCACTGAATTCCCTCTTAACCCACCCTACGGCATTTCGTGGCTCAGCACCCTGATAATGGAACACATTTATATTAATGCTGAATTCTGCTTTGCTGTGCCTCCCTTTGATTCTAATGTTTAAATAGGCATTCTTTGCTAACTTTATGCAATTTCACCTCCATTCCATGAGGTTACCTTCTTGTTAATAAAGCTGCCTTCCAAAAGTCAGGTGTTCTCAGAGTTCCTGCTCTGAAGAAATACAATATTTGGAACGCAGCAGCAAGAATAAAATGAGCTGGATTTAGAAGTTCAGCTTAACTAAGAATTCCAGAACACCCCGTATCTCCTCCTCCTGTAGGCAACAAGCACAGATTTCAGAAAGTAAAAATAACGTAACGTGGCCTCAACAAACATAATTACTATGATTAAACCACACTGCCCCCTGGCACACACAGAGGAATACAATCTACCCATCAAGAAAAAACATTTGCATTAAAAACAAGGTGTCCATGTGGAAATAAATCAATTACTAGAAAGCATACACCCTGACAATTTCTAAACAATGCCCAGTCATGATTAATTTTAGTTTGAGGAATTCAACAAAGAAATATTGTCCATTCAGAATTCCCAGTCCTGCTGAGGTCCTGGGATGTTGCCAGTTGCTCAACTGCTATTCAGAAATGCTGGCAGCCTGAGCCTGAAACTCTCCACTTTAAAATCACCAGCAGACGTTACCAGTGTTTCTTTCACACTTCCAATTTTTACAGCCACTGTACTCCTCTTAGTGAAATAAAAACCAGTAAGAATATTTCCCTCAGTTCTACTAGCCATAGAAGTCTCTTGGTTTGTAGGTTAAGCTTACCCAGGCACATTGAGCACTTAATTCACAAATCAAATTGAAGAGAAAGTAGAATCCAAGATTAATGTTTAATATATACAGTAGTTAAGACAGTGGATTTTGTTATCAAATCCAAGTCCTATCTCTACCTTTTCCAATGTCTTGATCCTGGAAAAATTCGTATCATATCTTCATGAGGATTGGTTTCCTCATGAATAAAATAGGGTTAATGATGATAGTAGCTGACTCAGAGTGTCATCGCCAACACTACTCAATGGGTAGCTACTGGACTGGCAGCATCAGCACCATGTCATCTAGGAGCTAGCTAGAAACACAAATTCTTGGGTCCTGTCCCAGAACTCAGAATCAGAACTGAAATCAGGGAGGAAGAATGTTAGTGAAGAATCTGTATTTTAACAGTTCTGTAGGAGATTATTATGCACATTAATGTTCAAAAAGCTTTCATTCAAAAAATTCAATAAAACATGAAACATGAAATCTGTAGGATGGCCTATGGTATACAATATGGTTTCGATATATGTTAACTATTATTTTTATGAGAGTGGAAGAGGAGAGTTTAGGTTTGACTTTGTTCAATGATTCAGCAACTTACTTGGCTCCAATGAACTACTAATAAAGACACCAGCAAACTACAAGCTAATCAGAAAGGGCTCACAAATCTGTTACTCTCTCTCTTCATTTTCCAAGATCTAAATTGCATTTCCATACATTATTTGTTTCTTGCACCTATAATTTATTTCATTACAAGGTGTAACCATGCTGAACTATCTTAGGTATGGCTGTTCAATTTACATCATGGAAAACATAACATTTTTTTTTTTTTTTGGCAGTGAAAAAGTCCATACCTATATAGCAACATGAATCACACTGGGAGTGGTCAGAGAGACAGAACTCATGAATGATGGTCTTTTTGAAAGAGCAGCACTGTTAATCAGCACATCATGGCACCAAGAAAACAAATGCCAAGAATGTGTGAGAATTTCGGTGGGTGCCATATTTAACTTGACAAGAATGATTTGTGGCCACAATCAGTATTATCTCAGCGGTAGACTAAATTAGGCAGTCTGTGTGTGGTTCACCTCCTGGAACTAGAGAGGGAAAAAAAGACCCTTTCTCCAATCTACTTCTGGGTTCCCTCAAGAACCCACAGATTGTGTGAGAAATCACACAACCCCTACTTTTATGTCAACCCAGAAAAATCTATGCAAAGAAAAGTAAATTTTTTAACACTGTGCCTACAACATTATGGTGTCTTACACTTAAAAGATAGAATTCTCGAATTTAGAATTCCAGACAAACAAAATTTTATGAAAGCATAAGGACTTCAGAATACAAGTTTGATCTCCAAACAAAAGCAGGTGGCTGTCCTCTTTACTGTAAGATATTTATCAGCACCCCTACCTCTATCCACCAGATACCAGTAACACCCTCCCAGCTATGGCAACCAAAAATGTCTCCAGATATTGCCAAATATCTCCTAGTGGACAAAATTGCCCCAGTTGAGAAACACTGGAAGGGAAGGTTTCAAGTCTTATGTATTAACTAATTTCTAGATGAGGAAACAGATTTAGGGAGATTAGATCACTTCCCAAGATCATAAGACCAGAGAACAACAGAAGCGGGTTCAGATTAAGTCTTTTAACATACTGTCCAGTGCTCTTTACTGATTTCTGTGGCATTTTTCATTCTCTGGCAACTCTAATCTCACTATCAAAATAATCATTCTCATCATCTTCATGATCCATAATTATTCTTTTCTATAACTATTTTGGTTATTTATTAAAAACCCGCAGTGTATGGCTTACTTTACCTTTTTTCATCCATCACAGATAAATTAAAAGCTCAAAATGTTAAACACATCTACGAATGCTTTGGTTATCATCTATGCCATTATTCAAATTATTCTAAGCTCTTACCAGATCACTAGGTTTTGTTTCTTTCACAGTCAAACTTCTTGACGTTCTGCATAAATGGTGTTTGATTTACTGACCTGAGGAATAATCTATTCCTAACTATTACAATTGTAAGATGCAGTGGTGGAACCTTTATAGAATTATTAGAACATTCCAAATGTTCAAATTACACTCCCATGGTCCTTTATAGAATCATTCTTTGGTCTTCCAGTGGTCACTGTGACAGATGATAATTGTACAACTGCTGTTCTGACTCATGATTAGAGCAACCAGAAAGAATTTTAAATTATTAACAAATTTAAATATGTATAATGTTACTAATAAAGCAGGGTCACAGCTGAATATCATCAAAATAAATCTTACATACAAGTAGATATTTTTCACCTAAGTTTTATATGATTTGTGGAACATGTAGAAGGTCCTTTACTTCCTCTAAATGTCTACTTACTCAAGGGTTATAATGTCTTAAGTCCTAGTATTAGTGAATGAAGCCTTTTACTTACTATGTTCTTTTAAAAGTCAATAGCCCTTGGAAGGAAGAGCTAATTAAAATTAATTCACACCCAGGTATTAACAGCAGGGCATAGTAATTTCTAGACACAGCTAAAAGATTTACTGACTTATCTTGTTACTTTGGACACATCACTTAACCTCTCTCAGCTTGTGTTTTTTCATCTGGAAAACAGAAATGATGAAATTGACCTGCAGATTCCTAGTGTAAGCATTAAATAATTAACACAAGTAAGAACACTTTTAAAATAGTAATATTCCTATTTTTTTCCCCAGATTTTGTGTCATGCTTCTAACTAGAAGCACAGGACCTAAGACTGATAAACGCCCAGGATGAAAGCATTTAAAATAGAATACCTGAACTTCAAATTTTTAGCCACCATAATCCCTGCATGAATTTTTTTTTAAGTGATGAGTGTTCAGGATTTGTGGAGTATTTGAGAGAAAAGCGAAGGCCAAACTGACTATAATGTTACTGCCAACAGATAACTCAAATGCTCAGCTGCCTTCCCGCAACTCTATACCAATTTTCCATGATCCTTCCGCACTTCTGGCTCTCCCTTTTGCAAAAGGAGACATTATTCTTCTCCTGATTTGACTGTTTCAATCCAAAATGAAAGTTATATGACTATATCGACTCAGGGAAATGCCATTGAAGACCATCTACTACATGAGTAAAAAGAATGCTTAATATTAACCGGCCTAAGGAAAGAGATTGGGGTCTATGCATTTGGAAACCAATATATCAATGTTCTGGTATCTGCCAATCTAAATGCTAACAGTAGAGAAAAAAATAGCTTATTGTATTCAGGATGGTTGCCTGAATGAACATTATGGTTGTCAAGGGTCTGAGAAGTTTCTACCTGCTCTCTTGCTCTCTAAAATTCCACTATTAGGGAGTTCTTAGACTGACCAGGGATTCATAAAGTACAAATATTATCTTGTGGAGAGGATAGACCCAATAAAGGACTGCCCACCCGGACTAAGAACAGCAACAGTTAACTATTCATCACTTTCCTCTGTCTAGATTCATAGTCATTTCCCACTATTGGCCACTCGCTCTGCCAGGCATTTTTACAAACTTTGTCTATTAAATTTCCCAGCAAATCAGTGAGAGAGTTAGGTATTCTCATTCTCTTTGTGTTAACTATAAAGTCACTGAATCTATAGGAGCTACGTGTGTGGGGGTCAGGTGTGGAGCTGAGACTCAAACTTTAATGTCTTTGCTTTAAGTACTTTATCCCTTGCACATACAACCTTGGAATGAATGAAGTTTAACATATCACACGGGAAAGTCCTAAGAATATTTTAAAATCACAGTCCTCTGAACCGCTATGGTTTTTTATTTATATGTCTTACTGCTTGTACTATCTTTTTTTATATATATCCAAACTATTGATGAGCATCTGCCCTAATAGAATACTATGTTGTGGCATTTCCCACAATTCCAAGCATTATATCTTTTTGTTATGTTCATTCATTCATTCATTCATTCATTCATTCCTCGCTTATTTTGGGGTCCATGAACACAGAAATAAATGCAATGAGCTTAGTCTAGTGATTCTCACTTCAACTCTTGTCAAATGAATGAAATACAGCCTTTGTTGACTATTTTAGTTACTTCCCTAAATCCCTGGAGATATATAGTATCCTTTCATAGCTCTTCACTCACACGTGTTTTTTATTTTAGGATTTTTTTCCACATCAAGTATGTATTTCCAACAAGTGATACCCAAGGTCTGGGAAATAACCTCTCACTTGGTAGAACCTTTTGTCACCTATTTCAAAGACAAAACCATGCTTCACTTCCATCTCACTTTTGCTTTTACAGCCATAAACTTGTCTGTACTCATTATAGTTGTGATTGCTGACATGGATAATCAGCCCAATATGTAAAGAGGATTTTCAGAATTCTCACAAGGCTAGAGGAGTTCCCTGGGTGAAATTTGCCCAAGTTCACATAAAATTCCTGTGCTTGCATGTAGTTAATTTCAAGCTTTTGCTTTCTAAGTTATTGACTCCTGGGAGGAGCACACCCACACCTTGCCTTTTTGTTTGTTGTGTTTATTTTTAATATTCTCTGCCATTGCTTTTCACAAAATAATTTTTACCTTTATAATACTTTATGATTTACGGAAAAGTTGCAAAGATAATAAAGAGTGTTTCCACATATACATCACCAATTTTCTCCATTGTCAACTTCTTACATTTTCGTGGCACATTTGCCAAAATCAGAAAACTAAAAAACTGGACATTGGTAGATTACCACTGCCAAAAATCCAGACACCAGTTTTCTATTCCAGTATCCAATCCAGGCTACCACACTGCATTTAGTTGTCATATCTCTACAGTTCTGTGACAAGTCTTTTCTTGTTTTTTATGACTTTGACACTCTTAAAGATTTGTGGCCAGCTATCTTGTATAATTGCCCTCAATCTGTGTTTTTCTAATGTTTTCCTCACAATTAGACTGGGGATATGAGTTTGGGCAGAATATCACAGAAGTAAAAGTTGTTTCTCATATTATCTTTTCAGAAGTACATGACATCCACATGACATGCTGGTGATGGCATCCATTACTAGTTGATTGACGCTGTGTTTTTCAGGTTTCTCCATTGTACAGTTACTATTTTTTCTCTTTCCTTGTGCTATTCTTAGGAAAGAATTAGCAACTCTAGCATATTCTCAAGGAAGATGCAGGAAATCTAAACTCTTCCTTTCTGAGAATTGGAATTAAATTTATTCTGCAAGAATTGTTGAATGTTGCTTCATCACACTTATTCAACACTTTATATCATTATGGAGTCATTAATTTATTTTATACTTTAGGACCTAATGCAGCACTGTTATTTATTGTGTTTAAATTGTTTTGGCTCTGAACCTCAGGAGCTACTTTTGGTTCTACCACTGCTTTTTATTATATGTGGTGACAGAAATACATTCGCTAAGCAGTGTCTACTTCCAGAATTAATACAGTTCAACACTTGATTACGCAGTTGTAAGACAACTTGAAAAAGTATAAAAATTAAAAATCATAAAATTAAAAGGAAAAAGCACCATAAGGTCAAAGACTTTCATTTATTGTTGGGTCTCCGGTACTTACTGCGATTGTAACTGTGGTGACTGACATGGATAATAGGACTTTGTTTGGTTTACTATTGGGTCTGTGGTACTTACAGCAGTGTCAAAGACCTGGTTGGTTTACTGTTGGTTCTCCGGTACTTACAGTGGTGTCTAACACACGGTAAAGGCTCCATAACTATTTGTAAATTTATTGTTTACGAACACCATATCCTGTAAATTACTTGATAAAATTATTTCTTACAACTATATTATCTTTAACTGTTCTTTCTTAGCTAACTTCTGTCACACAAATGCACGTGCACATGCATATGTGCATACAGAAGTAAATATATACCCTAATGAGGCAGACAGGCAGCGTTTACTTCTTACCACTCTTTTCTCTCTCTTCTCCACCATACTCTCACCAACCTCATAATTTTTAGTCCAGTCTTTTACAGTCTTTTCTCATTTCACTCTGGCATGGGACTATTTATAAACTGAGGTCAGTATCTTCTAGAAATATGTCAATTTGATTGTAGGGAAAATATGATTCATATCCCAGTAGACGGAAAGTGGCCTTTATTTGTTGTCAGAGTTGACAATAGAATATGCTTTTAAATATATAGGCATTCTCATAAAAAAGATGTTCTGTTATTTTTTCTGTTTCATTCATCATCTATCCAACAAACATATACTGGGTGACTACCATGTGCTATGAATTCTGAATTCATAGAAAAGGAAGTCCATTTTTCTCCCACAAGAAATTTGTAGGAGTTGACCAAAAACAGTTGTTCCTAGATTAGGCTTATTGTGGTCACTAATTATACAAAAGTACATTCCTTTAAAGGATGTTGAATGGCCGTCCAATAACAGAGATAGAAATTTGTTTTCCAAGATCGTGTTTCATTTGCATTTCTCCTCTCTGCAAGTCTACAAAGGACATCATTCTCTTTAATCCTTATTTTATTTTATCAATGACATTAGGAATCTATTTTGAACTGTTTCAAAAAAGCCCCTTCCAGCTAAAACATTCTCTCTTCTAAGTAGAAGAACAATCACTTTGATTCAATAGACATGGACTTAAATTCTGATCCCATTATTTTAGACAAATTGCCTAAATATCTCGGAGGCTTAGTTTCTTGATAGTAGCAATTGACTTAATATAATGACTTCTTAAGTGTTTTTGAAATATAGAAAGTTTCTAGTTAAAATATGCCTTTCAATAAGTGTTGTTTCCCTCCTTGTCTTTAGTCTTCTCAGAGTCTTCTCTGAGTTAATGCTCATGGTCTGAAATTCTGATCCAATCCTTAGGTAAATTCCTTAATTTCTCTGGGATTTAATTTCCTCACCTGTAGAAATGGGACTGATATAATTGTCTTATTATTTTTTGGTGACCAAATGAGGTAATGTTTAGAAAATACGTGATCCAATACATGCTTATTTCATTTTATTGCACTTTGCTTTATTGTGCTTCACAGATACTGCACTTTTTACAAATTGAAGGTTTGCAGCAACCCTCTGTTGAGCAATTCTGTTGTACCATTCTTCCTACAGCATATGCTCACTTCATGTCTCTGTATCACATGTTGGTAATTCTCACAATATTTCAGACATTTCAGACGTTTCATTATTAATTGTCTCAGTTATTGTGGCCCGTGATCAGTGATCTTTGACGTTATAATTGTAATTGCTTGTAATTGTTTTGGGGCACTGCAAACCACACCCACATAAGACAGTGAACTTGATTGATAAATATTGTGTGTGTCGGCCAGACGCGGTGGTTCACGCCTGTAATCCCAGCACTTTGGGAGGCCGAGGTGGGCGGATCACGAGGTCAGGAGATTGAGACTAACCCAGCAAACCTGGTGAAACTTTGTCTCTACTAGAAATACAAAAATTAGCTGGGCATGGTGGTGCATGCCTGTAATCCCAGCTACTCGGGAGGCTAAGGCAGGAGAACAGCCTGAACCAGGGTCGAAGGTTGCAGTGAGCAGAGATTGCGCCACAGCACTCCAGCCTGGTGACGGAACAAGACTACGTCTGAAAAAAAAGAAAAATTGCTGTGTAATTAGATGTAGGTTAGACAATGACAAGACAGAGAAAACAATAATGAAACTCTAGAGTGAATATAACTAATATGTCTCATAAGTCTCTCCAAGTTTTTTCTTTATTTTAAAGAAATTACTATGGGAAATTGTATAGGATGAATTACAGGTTAAATTTATGAGAAAGATGGATAAATAATGCCTTTTTATATTTTTAAGTTATAAACATTATGTTTCCCTGCTATTTTCAACCTTTTCGATGATTTGGTTAACTGCCCATCCTGATGAGGTTTAATAAAAGGCAATCTACAATAGTGATGAAGTTTCAATATCTGCTACAGGCAACTAGAAAGGGGCAGCATTAATCAGTATTGTGTATACAGAAAATATGCAAAGATATTTTCTAAACTAATTATAGAATAATAAGCACCAACAGTAATGTAGAGTGACATTGCTTTAGGTAGTTTGAAGTAGGTAACTCTTCATCCAGGTTGTTGGAGCTGTTACTTACAACCAAGAATTATCCAGTCCCATGTGTCAATAGCGCCAAAGCTGAGAAATATTGCTGTATACAGAATACCAGGGTGACACCATGAATCAAGAAATCAATTCTATTTGAGTCGGCAAGAGGAAGGAAGGATTTACAAAGGTGGAGGTAAATAGGTGTTTGAGAAGATATCACAAGGTCATGCAAGGCCTAGAAGATCCCATGGCCAAAGCCATTGAGATGAACGCTTCCTGGATGCTAGATGTGGCCAGAGGCCCTGAAAACCTGCAAGTCTTTACATCACTTCCTGTGGTATCAAGGGGCTCAGACTTAATGGTAAAGTTTGTACTTTACAATAAATACTTTGCATTACTAATTCATTTGTTCTTCATTACACTATAAGATAAATATTATTGTCCTTACCTAGTCTGTAGCAGAGTAGGAAATTTGAACCTATGCTTCCTTTGTGTCAAAGTAAAGAGAAAAATACCATTAAATACATTAGTATTGTGGTCTGATCAAAGAAAATCAACTGGTGTTTTTCAAAACATGGGAAATATCCTCCAGAAATCCTTTTCTAAAAGGAGTTCATCATAAGGGACACTGTTGGTCAAGGTCAGATGAAGTGCTGCTAAGTAGATATATCAGGCTGCTTGCACAGCAGACTTAGGGTCTTTTTTCTCTCAATAATTAAACATTCAGTCATTTTACGATGCTGGGAGATATTTCTAACTTCTACTTATTCTGACCTTAAACATAAGTAATGTATAACATCTAATCAATATATTAACAACATATTTGACTTATAAACGATACAAAATTTCAGTTACATAAAATAAGTAAGCTCTGGAGATCTACCACACAGAATAGTACCAAGAGCTAACATAGTATATTGTGTTATCAAAATTTTCTGAGAGCAGATCTTATATGTTCTTGCCAAACACACACACACACACACACACACACACACACTGATGATGATGACAATGACAACGAAAGCAGAAGAAAATTTGGGAGGTAAGGGATATGTCTATGGCTTTGTTGGTGGGGATGGTTTCATGAGTGTGTACTTATTCCTAAACTCATTGAGTTGCATGCATTAAATAAACAAACCTTTTTACATGCCAATTGTGCCTTAATAAAGTGGTTTAAAAATATATACATACATATATGACCAACAAGACATTTTCTATTTTTGTTATTTTTATTTTTTTGAGATGGCGTCTCAGTCTGTTGCCCAGGCTGGAGTGCAGTGGAGAGATCTTGGCTCACTGCCACCTCTACCTCCCAGGTTCCAGCGATTCTCCTGCCTCAGCCTCTCGAGTAGCTAGGGCTACAGGTGCTCGCCACCACATCCAGCTAATTTTTGTATTTTTTAGTAGAGATGGAGTTTCACCATATTGGTCAGGCTGGTCTCAAACTCCTGACCTGGTGATCCACCCACCTCTTAATGGTCCTCACATCGTCATGTTGGTTTAACTCAGCTGGAAAGCCTGAAGTAATGATTAGTCTGTTACTAAGAATTAAGCCAGTAATTTACAGACAGAAAGAATGTCACCTCCTTCTCTGTGAAGAGCCCTTTCTCTCTGGGCAGTTATGGGATCAATTCCTCTCTCTTTCCAAATCAAGGAAAATGTTTTAATTATGACTTAAACAACCTTTTTCAAAAAATCCTGAAACAGATTGCTATGGGCATTTTTTTCTTTAAAAGGAATGGCAATTGTTTATATCATCTTATATAATAAATGTTTCTATAATGTTAAACAATTATATGTATAATTGTTTAACATAATGGCATATAAACAATTGCCCAGAGGTGGAGTCACACCACATGTTCTCACTCATGGGTGGGAATTGAACAATGAGATCACTTGGACACAGGGTGGGGAACATCACACACCGGGGCCTGTTGTGGGGTGGGGGGAGGGGGGAGGGATAGCATTAGGAGATATACCTAATGTAAATGATGAGTTAATGGGTGCAGCACACCAACATGGCACATGTACACATATGTAACAAATCTACATGTTGTGTACATGTACCCTAGAGCTTAAAGTATAATAATTTAAAAAAAAAAACAGTTGCCATTCCTTTTAAAGAAAAAAAATTTCTATAGTAATCTATTTCAGGATTTTTTTCTAATTTATGTTTAGCTATGTTCTGCTTATGCCTAGAGTCTAATAACCTTGAAACAAAATACAGGCAGCATAAAATGACTTGACTGACCATCTTTTCAATAGTGAATTTTTAATTTATCCAACCATAATGTATTGAGCACCTAAGTTGAAATGGCCTCCTTTCTAATTTATTTCCTTTTCAACATCACATGGACCTATTACTGACCCATTACCTACATCAAGAGCAGAACAGTTAGCTAGTTAGCTGTTATGAAATATGTGTTATGTAAATAGCACATGCATTCATCCAAAAGTCATTCATCAAGCACATGCTATGTCCTAGAATTTACACTCAAGTCACACAGTAAGCAGAAACGCCACATTTTTCTGAAATACATTTATTGATATTTAAAGCATTTTTCTTCTGACACCTGTGAGTTCACTTTTCAGTAGGCACATTGATTTTTCAGCTGCTTTGCTATAGGGTAAGGAATCTCAAATATGTTCACTCACAAAGCTGTTATAAGCCAAAGGAGGACTTGCAAAACTATAAGGTAAACCTTTAGCCCTAAAGCCACCGGACAACAGAGCAATTCATATCCACTCAAGTATTTTATTTACCCACTCCACAAACATATTGAAGTGAAAAGTCTGACAAATGTGTCCTCTTTTCTCAAGGCAGTCAAATCCCCCAGCACTACGGTTTGGTCAAAAAATAAAACTATAATGCACTCTCAAATCTCTGCTGATTTTATCAGCAAAGTTCTAAGGGTATCCCCACCTTCCACACCACGCATGCACGTGCACACACACACACACAACACACACACAACACACGCGCAGAGATTTCCTTTTTCTTTCTCCTTCCTTCCCCAAGTAAACTTGTTCTCAGGGAAAATTTTCATAGCACTGAATCAAAGGCAATGATTGTGCTTCTATCTTCTGCAAATCAAATGTCACCCCATTGTGCCATTTTAACTGAAGAGTACAGAGATCGAGAGAGAGGCAGTAGATCTGGGGATCAGAGCATGAAAATGAACTCTGAAGGTGGCCTGGAAGAGGTTAGTGTGCTCAAATTTGAAAGGCAGTGCACGAGCAGGTTTGAGTTAAGCCAGACTGACACTTCCCTAACTCCCAGAAAACCACGTGCTGCAGAGCCAGCTTTTATAATCCAGAGGTTCTAAGAGGGGAGGCGTAGCTTTTCCTGACTCAAAATTCATGCAAAAGTCAAAGACATTTTGATTGCTTTTAATGGAAGAGAAGTGTGGTTAAAAATTGTCTTTATTCCCTTCTTAACTCTGAGTTTTGGTGATGGGGCTGCCATTGTCTGCCTTTACAGAAATTATCTGAAGATCTTTCCTATGTAACTCAGACAGGTTGGCAGTCTCAGGCTCAGCAGGACCCAGTAACACTGAATTATATTTGAAAAGTTTTGACAGATAGATAATTGTTGGCTGGTGTCCTAGGTTAAATATCATAACTCCTCCCTACAACTGTCAAGGCAATTGCAAAACGTCTGACCCTGGCGCCTAAGGTCCAGACCATGAGAAAGTGGCAGTGTCACCACC
The DNA here is from genome assembly GCF_037993035.2 of Macaca fascicularis. Taxonomy (NCBI): domain Eukaryota; kingdom Metazoa; phylum Chordata; class Mammalia; order Primates; family Cercopithecidae; genus Macaca; species Macaca fascicularis. The sequence continues at coordinate 18,197,098 of NC_088379.1, read as the reverse complement.
AGCTGGTCACTGGGGTGAATTGTTCTGAGTCTCTTCACAATGACGTTAACCCTTCAAAGAATGCAACTGGAATTTGCAACTTTGCACCTCTAGAGGGTCAGGCTGGTCTACACATTATTTTTGAAAGCCCATCCATATGAAGCCAAACCTTTGTACGTTTTAAGACTGCTTGTGAGGAATTTCATCAAGAAATGTCCAGATTACAATACCTGCTTTCTCCCAGTGAGCATAATCAGGAGTTAAAATTGTTGTGTGTGTTTGTTTACTTATTTTTGAAACAAAATACTTACATCTGCTGTGAAAACTGGAATTTCTTGTTTTGAGTACCTTAAAGAGAAAAAGTCATGAAGTTTTAACTAAAGAGATAACCTGGTTTGAAAAAGGGAAGCAGAGAGATCCTGGGGAAAAAAACAGAGAAAAGAGAAACAAAAATACATAATAATAATAATAATAAAGAAGGCTGGGCACGGTGACTCACACCTGTAATCCCAGCACTTTAGGAGGCCGAGGAGGGTGGATCACGAGGTCAGGAGATCGATGGAGACCATCCTGGCTAATACGGTGAAACCCCGTCTCTACTAAAGATACAAAAAAAATTAGCCGGACATGGTGGTGGGTGCCTGTAGTCCCAGCTACTAGGGAGGCTGAGGCAGGAGAATGGTGTGAACCTGGGAGGCGGAGCTTGCAGTGAGCCTAGATCGCTCCACTGCACTCCAGCCTGGGCGACAGAGCGAGACTCCGTCCCAAAAAAATATAAATAAATAAATAAATAAAAATAAAGAAAATAGAGGTAAAAGTGGGTAACTTCAAGTGAGTACAATTATTAGTACCTAGAGAAAGAGATATTGAATAGATTATGAAGTATCAATAATAAAATTAATGGAAATATGCATTTATCAAAACCACTGGTGTTTTTGTCATTAAACGAATAACACTTTACATTTTTGTTAAAGTAGATAATAATAGTAGTGATAGGTTTTGGTTATAGAGTTTTTACCATGTGCTAGGAACAATGTCTGCAAGGAAAGTATCAAAATCTCTCTTTTAAAGATGATCAAACTGAAACTCAGCTGATTTCACTTACTCAAAAGTGTAATCAGTGTTTAAGCATAGGTCAGTCTGAAACTAAAGTATGTGTTGATAAAAAGTAGACATATCTTTAGGAAGTGGTTCATTCTCTCTTTTTAACCCATGACCTATACGCGCTAGCAAAGATTTTGCTGAGTTTTACTTTCTGTAGTTTGTATATAATGAAAACCATAGTCATATAGTCATCTGAAAGTGCTTATTTAACGTACATCTCCCAAGATCCTTCCTTTGCTTCCTAGGCTGTAGCCTCCATCCCTAACCATATTCCTGGGCCACCTCTCCCACTCTTCCAGACCTGATTAAGAATCATCTATGTAGTCAGTGAACTCAATTTTTATATTATATTTACTCTTGATTTATGTATTTGGGCATTGACGGTATGCACCATACTATAGTCTAAGTAAATTTTGCTTTCTCAAATCTAATGAGTGTGTGCTGCCTAGTTTTATAGAAAATCTAACTAAATGTTGGTCAAAGGGCATCCATGCTCAGCACCCATTTGAACAAAAAGGAAAGAGAATGAACATGGAAGAAGGGGGTGTTGGGTTCGAGTCCTAATGTGTCATTTACAAACTGTATAAAAAACACAATTCTGATGCCTGATAGCCTGACATCAAATCCGTCTCATCCATGTAGCAACTGTCACTTCCAGTATTTTACTTCATCTTTCTAAGTTTCAGTTTCATAATATATAAATAAGAGATAATAATAGCACCTGACTAATGAGAATTAAATGGGATATTGATGGCAAGTTCTTAGAACAATGCTTGGCTTATAGTAAAGGGTCAATAAATGGTATACATTATTATATTATTATCATCATCGCCATCAACATCACCATCATTATTGTAATTGTGTTTACTATTACTCTTATGGTAAGCATTACCAATATCTATTATCAGCCTCAGTGTCTTCATGAAAGCAAATAAATTATTGAGGCAGTTGTTTTTCAAAATTAGTTATTGTATTTAGCTAGTTATATTAGTTTTATGAAAATGTGGTTTTTGAAAAAGTAAAATAATTTATTCAAATAAAGGGACTATTTGATAAACCCTATAGTCTATAGTAATTTCCCCTGAGGGACAAGCTCTTTTCACATCTTACTTGGCAAAACAACAACAACAACAACAACAAATCTAGAGAGCTTTCCCTTGGTGAATCTAGTCACTTGCTGGATCTAGAGAGCTTTTTCGGAAGTCAAGCCCATCTGCATTAGACTTAAACCTACTTACTTCTAAATTCCAGCTCCAAAAAAGTTCAGTTTTCTCATCTGAAAAACGAGAATCATAATTACTACCTTGAAAGATGGTTGTAATGAATAAGCACATAAGATTGCAAAGTAAGAAAAGCCAACATTTACCGAGGTCTTTTGTGCCACACACTGAACTAAGCACTTTTCATGTATCGACTAATTTAATTTTCACAACTACAATGTGGTTCATACTATTATAATCCCTACGCTTGTAATTGTGAAGTGAATTGCAACTTCAGTTATTTAAACCAGTATCTTCACTGTACATGACATTAGTCTTAAAGAAAAAGCCTTTTAAAGATTCCCCCTTTCCGGGATGCCTTTAAATTGCCACATTATCTGCCCAGGTTCCCTACTGCCTGCCTTGCCTGAAGGGCTCCAAGCTGAGTGTGGGAGAATTTACCAGGGAGAAAAACAACTTAGTTTTACCTGGGTGACAGCAATTATGCAGAATGACAACAGGAGCAGTTAAGTTACAAGTTAAGGATGATAATTCACTCTCCCCAGGGACTGTCACTCAGAAAGCCTTGAGAAAAAAAATACCGGCAAAACAATGGCATGCTCTATTGTTAACAGTCATGTCCCCGTAATGCCTCGGCATTGTGAAACACTAAGGCCAAAAATGCAGTCTGTCCCTGGAAAGCTCTCCAAGCACATATGCTATATCTCAAGCTGTCACTCCTTAGAATCCCACCATTGAAAGGGTCACCAGGTCGTCCCTGTCAGCCATGGTAGCTCCACAGTGATGGTTCCATAGGACACTCAAAATAACCTACTTGCAATCAGAACTCACCAATGGATTTTAAAATACATGAGCCAAGGAGTATGAGAACCCCAGATAATTTAAAATACAACTTTCTTCAACATACATATAGGAAGTAGGGGTTGTGGTCTGGGTGTTTAACATGATGCAAGGCAGTTGCTGAGACAAATCACTATTCTTATTACTTTTGCACACTATAGAAAGCCTTTTGAAAACAATTCCGTCAAATTAGTTAAAAAATTGTGAATGCCCATATCTCTAAAACTGCCTTTGCAAAAATTATAACTGAGGAAATTATAACACTGAAAGAGATCTGACCTAACTGACTCCATCTTTTTTCTAATCTCCAAGCTGTCCTTGTTCATTCCTGGGCATAAACCAAATAAACTTTGGGAGGAACTCAGTTTATAGTTTAACTTTGAAACAAAGAGGATAACAGTCCTTTCCCCAAACTCCCTTCCTTCCCGAGGACTAGATTCCCTTCGTAAGACTAAAAAATTAGCCGCAAGTTTAGAAATTATGGTTTAGGAGTCATGCAGCTGGAGGCTGCATGATTCTCACCCTCCCTAAATTGCTCCTAGGGATAACATCACTATTGTAAAACCTAAGCGCCTGAGATATTTTGCAGACCCTGCACTTGATGGATTAGTTGGCACCACCCAGATGGATAAACTGGCTCATCTGGTTTTGTGGCCTCCACCCAGGAACTGACTCTACAAAAAGATAACTTCGACTCCCTATAATTTCATCTCAGACCCGACCAATCAGTACTCCCCATTTTTCAACCCCTACCCACCAAATTATCCTTGAAAAGTCTAGTCCCCAAGTTTTCAGGGAGATTGATTTGAGTAATAATAAAACTCTAGTCTCCCATACAGCCAGCTCTGCATGACTTAAACTCTTCCTCTATTGCAATTCCTCTGTCTTGATAATTGGCTCTGCTAGGTAGTGGGCAAGGAGAACCCATTGGTTCTCCCATTTAGCCCATTAAACATATTCAACAACTATTTTAATTATTTTTATTCCCACTTGATTTATAATGAAACTGTGCTCAAGGAAGTTTCATAATATGCTCAGGATCATACAGGAGAGACTGGACTGGAACTCTAGCAAGACTGAAACTGCCTTTGCAAAAATTGTAACAGTAAGAAAATTATGACAGTGAAAGTGATCTGATCTAAATAACCCCTGACTTGCCTTTAACCTCCTGAAGAAAACAGCACTATTGTAAGACTTAGGATTGGCCTTTTAAGATGTCTTTTCAGGTTTTCACATTTCTGATGAGGATGGTTCCACCCAGACTTACCAGCTGGTCCTGTGGCCCCACCCAGAAGCAGACTATTTTCCATATCTCTGTCATTGTATCCCCCACAAATCAGTAGCACCATTCCCTGGCCCACCAAACTATCCTTGAAAAAATCTAGCCCCTGAATTTTAGGGAAGACTGATTTGAGCAATAATAAAACTCTGGTCATCCATTCAATTGGCTCTGCAAAAATTAAACTCTACCTCTATTGCAATTACCCTGTCTTGATAAATGGCTTCTATCTAGGCAGCAGGCAAAAAAAAAAATCCACTGGGTAGTTACAAGTCTAGATTTAAATCCCAAATGTTCTTTACCACTTGATTCTACTTCTCTGAGAGAAGCTTTGGGGAGAGTCAGAACTGCAGTCACATTCCCTGCTTTGCTGCTTGGCAGCAGATGTGACCATGGGAAAATTGTAAAACTTCTGTTAAACTTAGTTTACTCATCTGTAAAATTGGGATAATCATAACAGCCAATTTACAGGTGAGATGAAAGGAGTTCTAGGATTTTTATGACAAAAAAAAAAGTACCAGAAGGCTCATTTCATGCAAGTTATCTGCTTTTCTTTGTTATTCATAGTGAAGGGTGTTCTATTTGCAAGTTCTATGGAAATACTGACAAAGCACTTGCTTTGCTTTTGCAGGGCTAAAGAGATTTATGTGGCAAACTTTGCTTAGATTTTGTTTTCCCAAATCATCTCTTTTGAGAGACATACTAGTATTATTCAAAGGATTCAATCAAATTTATGTAAAGTTTAATGTAAAATCATATAAAAATCTTTATGACCCCAAACTATTAGGCTTCTGGTCACTTTTTGATAGAGTTGAGCTTAAAATTCCCAAAAGTTAGAATGTGGGAATTTGGCTTTTAGGAATGTTCCAATCAACCAGAAATCTACGCAACTATAGGCTCAGAAGTCAGTGTTCTGAACAATATATTTTCACTAAGCACTTACTGAGTGGAGCATTATGCATTAAAGCACTAGCCGAGTAGGTAGAGTTTAGGTTGACGCACTAAGGAGGTCTAGGGGGGACCAGTCTTTGATACCAGACAGAATGAACAGAAATCCTATCAAAAAGGACAAATAACAGTGTTTGTACCTGAGACTTGGGTTCCCAGGGAGGTGGAGGAAGGGCACAGACACTTGAGACTCACAGATGGGCCAGAAAATAATGCATTTGATGTAGACTTATACCAAGCATTAGCAAAGAAATATAATGGGAGGTGGGAGGAAAGGTGGAAGAAATCTCAAAACAGGCCAACCTACAAAGCTGAACCAGGAGCTCTTCTCTGTTCCCAGAAGCCTCTGTATCTTTCTCTATTGGCTATAGTGTTAACCACAGTGTCTTCCTCCATTTGTGCTGCTACAACAAAATACCACAGACTGTTTAATTTTTGAATAATAAAAAATTATTTTTTGTATTTTTTAAGGTTGGAAAGCCGAAGATCAAGTTGCCAGCAGGTTTGATGTCTGGTGAGAGTTGCTCTCTGTCCCCAAGATGTCGCCTTGTTGCTGCATCCTCTGGATGGAAAGGACACTGGGTCCCCACAAGGTAAAAGAGCAGAAGACAGAAAAGAGACCTAGGCTAGTTTCCTCTACCCCTTTCACAAAGCACTAATCTGTTCATGAGGGCCAAGTCCCTATGACCTAATCATTTCTCAAAATCCACCTGTTAATACCATGTGAATATTGAGGGATATTCACACCAAAACATACAGATTATTTGTTGATCTGTCTTCTTCACAGATCAGAGGCCCTTGCATAAAATACCCCAATCATTGAAAACACATATGAGTTTATCCATCCAAATCCATTATTAGGATATACCATTTGGAGAGTGAAGTATAGGGATATGTGTTCATTCATTCAACAGATATGAACTAAATAGCTCCCATTTGCTAAGGGCTTTACTAGGTGATGGATTGAGATAGAAAAAAACACAGACAAAACATATTCTGTAAAGTATAATATCAAGGAAATAGATTAAATAAAAAATTACTGAATTACCTTGTGATGGCTGCTACATAGGAAAATAATAGGATTTGTTCTGCCATAGACTAGAAACAGAACACTTTGTTCTATGAACAAGATATCTGAATGTGATTCAGATATCTCTTCCTTTAAAAGCAATAATGTTGGATCTTTCTTATTTTCTGATTTCTATAAATTTTTTTGTCTGCTGCATTAACTTATTTAAAAACACCTTTACATTTTTTCCCCCACAGGCAATTAAAGGCTCTCCAAGTCCTCTAAGTCAATGGGACAAGGTAAACATTGAGTTGTAATTGGATGACAAAACAATGGGGAAGCAACTACATTGGTATAAACATGTAAACTGATGTGATTATTTAAATCAAACCTCCCAAACATTAATAGGTACAACTCCCAATAACACCCTATCCCACTTTCAGCCTAGGCACTGCAGTTCACTTTTAACCATCAATGTGACAGATTGCATGGGATACCCCAGAAACATATTTCAACATGGGATTCTAACTTACTCCTAACCTTGTGGACCATAATAAATTATAGCCTATCTAAATGACCTTGTTTCTCATATTTGTGTATCATCATTGGTATGATTAATATCCAGAACGTCTACTCTGAATTCACTCGAAACTCTTTACAAAACTAGGATTCTGCATATCCAACAGAGATAAGAAAAAACCTTCATTTAAAGAAAACTCTAATTGACGCTCAATGCAACCACATTTATTTTTTCTGAGAAATCAGTTGTCTTAATTACATGACATACAAATTAGTCATTGAAAAATTTGGTGTAGGTGGAGGGCATTCTGACTTTGTTGTTATGGGTGGGAGGAGAGAAAGCATTTCCAGTGTGTATGCAAGAGAGATTGTCCCTGAGTGTAAAGACCTGCCTTCCCCAGGCTTATGTCTGTAGGTGTCTCTTTCCACTCAGAGGTCACAGTGTGGGGGTGGGGTGGCAGGAGAATCATACTGTATATTTGTCATTTGGGGCCCATTTGAGCTGAAAGCATCAGAGAGATGAAAATTCCTCTTCTGCTGAGAAATCTGTGGAATGCTCAATGCAGTGATCTTTTTGTTGTTTACTACATCCTCCTGCTTTCTCTGTCATGAATTCCAGAGGTTTCTGCAATGCACACTGCTGACATTGGCCAAGTTTACCTTTGACATTTCACAGGTTCCATTCCACCTCTATATTTCTCTACATTGGAGCAATACACTCTTATGATGGTGTTAAGCACTCTTGTTTCATTATTTTCAGGCATTTTTTAGGGCATACTATATTTTAAAGCCAAAGCTATTTGTTGCTTTTATTATGTCATCTTTTTCTTTCAAGTAAATCACAATTTCTGTTTTCACCAATGGCAAAATGAGCCCTTTCATAGATTTCTCTGGGTCTTTTATCTTGCCTTCTTATAAACACAGAGATGAACAAAATGTCAAATTCTGAGCCAGTATGCTATGGTCTGAAGAGCACCAAATTGGATTTGAATCCCAGCTTTGCTTTTCTGTGACCTTGAGCATGTGAAAGTCAGGCAAGAAATTACATATGAAGAAGCATCTGGTTCCTTACAGATCTAGCTCTAAATCTCTACAATCTATAATTCTATGATTATTTTAGGAACATATGTAGCATAATTTCTAGGATATTCTTCAAAGAAATTAATAATTTCCTAGATATTTGTGTTTTAATATTTATTTCTAAATCAATTCTAAATCTTTGAAGCAATAGAATAATTGAGACTCGGGTTTGAAAGATACATCTTCATTCAGATGTTAAATAACATTTGAGTAATAATTCCCTCAATTTTAAAACAAAACGATAACATTTATCCTTCATGATTTTTGTGAGAATTAAACAAGACAGTATATGTAAAAATGCCTGGCACGAGATCTAATGCACATAGGGGTCAGAAAATAAATGGGAGCAATTCTTACAATTATTGACACAAAACTGTATTCTTTCCAAAGCCCACTTATATACATTATTTTATGCTACCAGACTAAACTAATGCTGCCAAGAAGTCTCATGTAAACACATATCCCAGGGTCAGTGACATTATAAAATTCCTATCCTGAAATGAAGAGACTGTTGACTGACTTTTAACTGGTTGCAATAAACCCTTCCAATCTATGTTTCATTCATTCGAATATTTTTTGACCCAACAGCCCTGTAACAAGCCTGTTATATTTTATTTATGCAGTCATTAATATAGCAAATATTTAGCAAGTAGCAACTATGCACATGGGTATTATTTCATCAGAATCTAGTTTGTTGTATTGAAAAAGGACAAAGGAAACAAAGACAGCTATAGTGGTATAAAAATGTGTTTGGAGGTGAGTTAATATTTTAAAAAAGAGTGAAAAGTTGAAAGTAATTTATAAGATGAATTTATTTAAAATATTTAATGAGTAACTATAGTCATAATACATTAAATTTTCACACTGTGGTAAAATTTACAAAGCTCTTTTTCTAAAACATATCCTATGTTCACATACTTTGCCCAAAACCTGCTAAAATCTCTGACTTTCAAGCCACCTTTATTTCTAGCTGAGACACTTAACAATGGCTTCCTAACTGGAAGATCACTTTACTTTCCGGTTTAAAATCTTCCATTGGCCTCCTGAGTACCTCTCTCCATCTTCGTGTCCAACAGTTGCTCTCTGCCCTTGCTAACTGAGCTCAGGCTATAGACAAATATGTGCTTATACTGGAGCAGGTAGATCTGGTTTCTGCATCAGGACCTTCATACTTATTATTTATTGAGTCTCAAATATGCTTTTCTCTCCTTTCCTTGAGGCTGGCGTCTTTTCATTAACTGGATATCCACCTTTGAATGCTCATTTTGGAGTTGCCCTCTCTAACCCATTACACTACAGTTATCACACTATTGCTTCTGTTTCTTTTTTGTTTGGTTGGTTGTTTTCCATAGCTCTTTACCATTATTTATGAACGTGTTGTCTATTTGTGTACTGATATATTGTCTAACTTCTCCACTAGAATGTAAACTCCACGAAGGAAGGAATCTTGCTTTCCTTTGCCCCTCCCTTGCTGGAAGCTATACTTCTCAACCTGTCAGAATGACCACCCTGCAGGCTGCAACACTTTATGTGAAATAAAACCCTCATTTCCAAATTTATGAACCTTATCATTCTTCAGTTGACAATATGTATCTTATGCCTAGAGAAATATCGCTGAATTCTTTTCCCAGCAAGGAATAACCCTGGGGAAGGAATGCATTCCCAGGGGTAGGGTATGGAGGCTGCTCTGGGAGCATCTGCCTTATGTGGTTGAAGATAAGGGATGAAATACACCCTGGTCTCCTGCAATGCCCTCAGGCTTGCTAGGATTAGGAAATTCCAGCCTGGTGAATACTAGTCAGATCAGTTGTCTGCTCTCAAACCCTGTTTCCTGTTAAGACGTTTATCAATGATAATGCGTGCCCAGCAGGGCGTGGAACCTCATCAGTAATTCTAATTTTGCCCTGGCCTTGTGATCTTGCTCTGCCCTTCTGCCCTTGTGATCTTTTATTGCCCTTTGAAGCATGTGATCTTTGTGACTTACCCCCCTCCCCTTTTGAAATCCCTAATAAAAACTTGCTGGTTTTGTAGCTCAAGGGGCATCACAGAACTTGCCAATATGTGATGTCACCCCTAGAGGACCAGCTGTAAAATTTCTCTCTTTGTACTCTTTCTCTTTTATTTCTCAGACTGGCCAACACTTAGGAAAAGTAGAAAGGACTTATGTTGAAATATTGGTGGCTGGTTCCCCCGATAGTGTATGATTGGGTGCCCAAATGATCAGAGATAATAAGTGCTTGGACTTTGCATAGAGATTTTAAACAACTAGGCTACAAGAAGCATTTTGTTCTCTAGTAAATATTATGTTTTGTTCTTTAAGTTCATGTTGCTTGACTCTGGGATTATTTGATTTTTCTGTTTCTTTAATTGAATGTCATGTCCCAGAGTATCTTGAAATTGCTATGCTCTATATATTTATTTTGTAAATTAAAGTTATTTCTAATCAACTCTCTCTTGACATTAAAAAAAAATCTTCCAAAGCCTCTTTAAATAAATGGACATATAAAACTGGTGATATTTCAAAATCAGCGTTTTGGTAGAAAGAGAAAAATATCACCAAAATGGGAACCTATCTGAGAAAATCTTCAACTTTTTGGTGGGGGGAGCCCAAAACAGTGGTTTGATTGGCCTGTTTGTCATTTTTGTCATTTTTTATAGCATCGTAGCTTATAACTTAAAATTACCCTTAAATTTCTATGAATCTTAAAATTAATTTTAAAAATTATATCAATAGTTCCCCTTCTTTCAACTTGTCTTTAAAAACAACACTTTGAAATCCCTCTAACAGGATAAGTACCTCTTTCCAAAATATGTTGAGAGGCCTTATATTCCTGAGAAGATTATCTGAATGAAAAAGACCAGCTAGCCCTTTCCTGATACATATATTAGTCCCATATATTACATAAGTGGGGTCATTGCTACCTGGAGGTTTGTGAGAAACGGTTATGAGCATGGTGGCCTTTTTATTCTAACTGCCTTTCTGTGAACCTCTACTTTGTCTCTTACCATTCCTGGCTTCATCTAAGCTTACACATTTTACCCCAGAAATAAAGCATGCTATCCTAGTTAAGAAAGATAAAAAAATGCAATATGTCACACAGAAAATGCTAAATATTTAATGTCTCCAAAAGCTTAAATACAGGATAGGCAAACATATGTCCTGTGAAGGCAAAGAAAATAAATATTTTAGGTTTTGTGGACAGTTGTCTTTTTCAACTAGCAAACTTTGGCATTGTAATGTGAAAGAAGCCATAGTTAATATATAAACAAATGGGCATGGCTATGCTTCATACAATAATTGAATTCCCTACTCCATAATGAAACTGTAAGTCATAAATATGTCTTATAAATTGCATAACATATAAATATGTAAAAAACAACATGTGTTGAAAATACCATGATTGAACTGGAAGAAATTCATACCTTATAAGATAGTTTAGTTTATATAAGCTATCTGTATAATCTCTCACTTACTGTCAAATCAGAAAATAAAAATAGGCCAGGCACAGTGGCTCATGGTTGTAATCCTAAAGTGTAATTCAAAAGTGGAGGCTGAGGTTGGCTGATCACGAAGTCAAGAGATTGAGACTATTCTTACCAACATGGTGAAATTCTTACCAACATGGTGAAACCCCATCTCTACTAAAAATACAAAAATTAGATGGACATGCTGGTGAGCACCTGTAGTCCCAGCTACTTGGGAGCCTGAGGTAGGCGAATTGCTTGAACTCGGGAGACAGAGGTCGCAGTGGCTGAGATGGAACCACTGCACTCCAGCCTGGTGATAGAGCCCAAATAAAAGACTCTGTCTCAAAAAAAAAAGAAAGAAAAGAAAAGTAAAGACAGATAATTTCAATAAAATAATTGATAAATATGTTTTAACAGAGGCCTCTTAAATTTTGAACCTAAATAATATATATTCAAAAATATAGCTCCAATTATATAAATATTAGTAAAAATAAAATACTTTTTTGTTTTATTAAAATTATAAAAAATAAAAATATTAAATAATTTAAAAATTAAAATAAAAATTATGGAAAATAAATCCTTATGAATTCTTTTTCATTGATTATTTCATTTAATCATTACAACCACCTTGCATGGAAGATACTATCATTGTCCTCATTTTACATGCCCAGTGTCTCAGAGCAAGTAAATTCTTCAGCCATATGACTTAATAGCCCGTTATCTATTATACCCTAGGCACAAGATACATATTGTCAACTGACGAATGATGAGGTTCATACATTTGGAAATGAGGGTTTTATTTCGCATAAAGTGTTGCGGCCTGCAGGGTGGTCATTCTGACAGGCTGAGAAGTATAGCTTCCAGCAAGGGAGGGGCAAAGGAAACAGGAATTTATGCAGGGTTACCAAATATACATATTCAATAAGCTATAAGAGGAGTCATGAATATCTATGAAAGGACAAACATGCATATGCACAATTGAGCTTCATGACCCTTCATAAAACCAGTGTACAAAAAAAGGGCAATGTTAGCATAAAGTGACAGTAAAGCTTTAGGTCCTTTGATATCAAAAAGTGAAGTTGAGGACAAAAAAACCCTTACTGCACATTCTCCTTAGGTTGGCCAGGACCACTGTATGGTCACCTGGTATGTGACCAGGCAAAAAAGAAGAAGTAAAGTCAGGTGGTTGTTGATATTAATGGTAGAGACTTTTGATCATACTGTTTTCTGTTTAGCCCTTAGGGAAGAAAGCTGAATTGTGGTTAGCAAGGGAGGGGATATATTTAACCTCCTATCCCGTCAGGGTCAAGGCTGAGTACTCCGTTTTCAAGGTTATTTTGGGGCCTCCTTCTCCAAGAGATAATCCATTCAGACACTTGGGGGAGCTTATAATTTTGTTTTTAGGCTAGAGTCTAAGGATGTACTCAGTGTCAAATTTAGTGGCATAAAGGCTTTTGTGATTAAAGAAGTAAAATGGAAATAGATTAAGTAATTATTCAAAGCAAACTTTAAGTATACATAACAAAACAAACATAAGGAAGCAGAAAGGAGAAAAATGTGTTTTTAAAGATGAAAACAGAAATTAGTAAATTAGAATATCTAATATGTTTTTTAAAACATCCCTAGTATCAATTTTACATGAAAGCAGTAATCAGATCTAGTAATTTTGAGAAAACCAAGAAAATAAAACACAAATTAAAAAATAACAGTTGTGACAACTGAAATTAATGAATGATTATAGCCAGGTTGCAGGATGCAAAGTGTCTTAGTCCATTTTCTGCTCCTATAACAAAATACCCAATATGGTTTGGCTGTGCCCCCACCCAAATCTCAACTTGAATTGTAATAATCCCCACATGTCAAGGGTGGGACCAGGTGGTGATGATTGAATCATGGGGGTGCTTTTCCCCATATCATTCTCATGGTAGTGAATAAGTCTCATGACATCTGATGACTTTATAAATGGGCATTCCCCTGCACAAGCTCTCTTGCCTGCCACCATGGAAGACATGAATTTGCTCCTCTTTCACCTTCTGCTATGATTGTGAGACCTTCCCAGCTATCTAAAACTGTGAAGCAATTAAACCCCTTTCCTTTAAAAATTACCCAGTTTTGGGTATGTCTTTATAAGCAGTGTGAGAACAGACTAATATAGTAAATGGGGTACTGCTGTAAAGATGCCTGAAAATGTGGAAGCAACTTTGGAACTGAGTAACAAGCAAAAGTTGGAACAGTTTGGAGGGCTCAGAAGAGCACAGGAAGACGTGGAAAAGTTTGGAACTTCCTAGAAATTTTGAGTGGCTTTTACTAAAATGCTGATAGTAATATGGATAATGAAGTCCAGGTTGACGTTTTCTCAGATGGAGATGAGAAACTTATTGGGAACTGGAATAAAGGTGACTCTTGCTATGTCTTAGCAAAGAGACTGCTATTATTTGTTCCCTTCCCTAGAACTTTGTGAAACTTTGAATTTGAGAGAGATGATTTAGGACATCTGGCAGAAAAAAAAATGTTCAGAAGTAATGCATTCAAGAGGTGACTTGAGTGCTATTAAAAGCATTCTGTTTTATGTATTCACAAAGATATGGTTTGGAATTGGAACAACTTACATTTAAAAGGGAAGCAGAGCATAAAAGTTTATAAAATTTGCAGCCTGGTAATGTGATAGAAAAGAAAAACCCATTTTCTGAGGATAAATTAAAACCAGCTGCAGAAATTTGTGTAACAAGGAGTCAAATGTTAATCGCCAAGACAATGAGAAAATATGTCTCCAGGACATGTCAGAGGTCATCACGGCAGCCCCTTTCATAACACTACTGGAGACCTAGAGGAAAAAATGGTTTTGTGTGCCGCTCCCAGCCCCCCAACCCCACCCCACCCCCACCCCACCCCCACCCCCACCCTGCGGTGTGCAGCCTAAGGATTTGGTGCCCTGTGTGCCAGCCACACCAGCCATGATTAAAAGGGACCAAGGTACAGTTCAGGCCATGGCTTCAGAGGGTGGGTGCAAGTCCCACACCTTGGCAGCTTCCATGTGTGTTGGGCCTGCAGGTACATAGGAGTCAAGAATTGAGGTTTGGGAATCTCTGCTACATTTCAGAGGATGTATAGATAAACCTGAATGTCCAGGCAGAGCTGAGCTGCAGGGGCAGAGCCCTCATGGAGAACCTCTGCTAGGGCAGTGTGGAAGGAAAATGTGGTGTGGGAGCCCCCACAGAGTCCTCACTGGGGTGCTGCCTAATAGATCTGTGAGAAGAGGGTCATGGTCCTCCAGACCCTAGAATGGTAGATCCACCAACAGCTTGAACTGTGCACCTATAAAAGCCTCAGACACTCAATGGCAGCCTATAAAAGCAGCCATAAGGGAGCTGTACCCTGCAAAGCCACAGGGGCAGAGTTGCCTAAGGCAATGGGAGCCCACCTCTTGCATCAATGTGACCTGGATGTGAGACATGGAGTCAAAGGAGATCAATTTGGAGATTTAAGATTTGACTGCCCCGCTGGATATCAGACTTTCATGGGTCCTGTAGCCCTTTTCATTTTGGCCAATTTCTCCCACTTGGAATGGGTGTATTTACTCAAAGCCTGTGCCCCAGTTGTATCTAGGAGGTAACCAACTTGCTTTTGATTTTACAGGTTCATAGGCAGAAGGGACTTGCCTTGTATCAGATAAGATTTTGGACTTGGACTTCTGAGTGAATGGTAGAATAAATTGATACTTGGAAGAACTGTTGGAAGGACATGATTGTGTTTTAAAGTGTGAGGACATGAGATTTGGGAGGGGCTGAGGTGAATAATATGGTTTGGCTGTGTCCCCACCCAAATCTCAACTTGAATTGTAATAATCCCCACGTGTCAAAAGTGGGGCCAGGTGAAGACAATTGAATCATGGAGGCGGTTTTCCTCATACTGTTCTCATGGTAGTGAATGAGTCTCATGAGATCTGATGGTTTTATAAATAGGAGTTCCCCTGAACAATTTCTCCTGCCTGCTGCCATGTAAGACATGACTTTGCTCCTCATTTGCCTTCTGCCTTGATTGTAGGGCCTCCCCAACCATGTGGAACTGTGAGTCAGTTAAACCCCTTTCCTTTATAAATTACCCAGTCTTGGTTATGTCTTTATTAGCAGTGTGAGAACAGACTGATACAATACCACAGACTGGGTAATCTATGAATAAAAAACAATAATTTCTCACACTTCTGGAGACTGAGAAGTCCAATATCGAGGTGCCAGCATCTTTCCAGAGCCTTTTTTGTTTTGTTTTGCATTATCCTGTGGCAGAAGAGTAAAAGGTAAAAGTGAGCACATGAGATAGAGAGAGAAAATGAAGACAAATTCGTTCTTTTATCAGGAGCCCTCTTCTGCATTAATGTATAGTAGCTAATCCCTTCATAAGGGCAGGGACATCATGGCCTAATCACCTCTTAAAGGCCCCATCTCTTAGTGCTTTTACAATAGCAATTAAGTTTCCAACATATGAACTTTTAGAGTACACATTCAAGCCATAGTATTCCACTCCTGACCCCCAATACTCACGTCCTCTTTAAATACAAAACACATTTATTCCATTTCAATAGCCCCAAAAGTCACAACTCATTCAGTATCAATTCAAAAGTTCAAAGCCCAGGGTCTCATCTGAATGAGTTATGGATGAGATTCAAGGCATGATTCATCCTGTGGCAAATTCCCTCCAGCTGGGAGCCTGTGAAATCAAAACAAATTATTTATTTTAAAATACGTGGTGAATAGACAGGGCAGATATTCCCATTCCAAAATAGAAAATTGGTAAGAAAAAAAAAAGGGTGGGTAACTAAGTAAATCCAAAACTCGAGGGGAAATATTAAATTTTTAATGCTTAAATAATTTTCTTTAACTCTATGTCCCACTTCCTGGATAATTTGGGACAATGTTTGGGCTCCCAAAGCCCTAGGAAACAGCCCCTCTCCCATGGCTTTGCTGAACTCAGCTCATGCTTCAAGTCTCCCATGATGGTATTGCATGCTGGCAGTTTTAATACCCTGTGGTCTCAGTGACAGTCCCTCACCCATGGCTCCACCAAGCATTGCCCTGGTGGGAACCCTGTGGAAACTCCAACTTCTAATTTCTGTTTATCACTGCCCTAGTTGGAGCTTTCTATAGTGACTTCGCCCCTGTGGCAAGAGTCTGCCTGGACACCCAGGCTGTCCACATCATCCTTTGAAATCTAGGTGGAGCAAGCTGTGGACCCACAGTTGCATTCTGTGAGTCTGCAGACTTAGCATCAAGTTGATGCTGCCAAAATTTATAGCTTGTACCTTCCAGAGTGGTGGGTTGAGTCACACCTGGGTCTGCTTAAGTCATGGCTGGGGTGGCCAGGCAGCACTGTATCAGAAAGTGGGGAGCACAGTCTGTAGACAGCCATAGATAGTGAGTCTATGATGGGTGCTTTAGGCTTTTCCTCCCAGAACATTCTGTACTCCTAGAGCTCTGGTCTCTAATGAGAAGGGAAGTCTCGAATATCTCTGAAATGCCTTCAGGGTCTTTGTTTCATTGTCTCAAAAAATAGCACCTGGCTTATTTCTATCCATGACATTATCTTTAGCAATTAGTTGCTTGGCCACACACTTACTATTGTCTCCTGAACACATGTTTTCACTTTTTACATGATAAGACTTCAAATTTTCATTATCTTTCCACTCTGCTTTCCTTTTAATTATAAATTCTATTTTAAAGTCAATCCTTTCCTCTTGTATCTCATCATATATAGTTAAAAGTAAGCATATGGCAGCCTGAATGCTTTGCTGCTTAGATATTTCTTCCAAGTATCCTAGTTCATCCCTCTTAAGTTCTGCATTCCAGAAAGTTCTTAGGCATGAAAAAAAAATTGAGCTGTTTTGTGCTACTTCATAACAAGAACGGTCTTTAATCCAATTCTAGTTTCTTGTTCCTGTTTCATTTGAGCCTTCGTCAGAATGGGCTTTACTCTCTATACTTTTAGTAGCATTCTGGTCATGACTATTTAAGTAACTTTTAAGAGGTTTAAAAATTTCCTGTCTTCAGAGTACTCACCAGATTTTCCCTTAATGCATCATTTATGACAATACAGGTTTTTTTCTAGCCTGCTCCTTCCAATTCTTCCAGCCTCTCCCTCTTACCCAATTCCAACGCCATTTCCATATTTTCAGGTATCTGTTACAGCAACAACCTCACCACTTGATAACAATTTTCTGTCTTCGTCCATTTACTGTTGCTTTAACTGAATACCAAAAACTGAATAATTCTTGAATAATAGACATGTATTTGGCTCACGATTTTGGAGACCAGAAAGTTCAACACCACGGTTCTGGCATCTGTCAAAGGTCATTCTATGGCAGAAGATGAAAGGCAGAAGTGAGTTCATGAGAGACAGAAAAAGAGGATGCAACCAAACTCCTGTTTTTGTCAGGAATGTACTCCTAAGATAACTAATCAACTCCTGCAATAGAGGCATTATTCTATTTATGAGGGGTGGACCGCCATGGCTTACTTACTTCATAAAGCCCACACCTCTTAATACTGTTAAAATGGCAATTAAGTTTCCAATACATGAATTTTTTAGGGACACATAGCATAACAAGAGATTAAAGTACACAAGTTAATTGCCTTCTAGACTTACTATAAAACTATGGTAATGAAGAGAGCATGGTATTGGTGAAAGAATTGAAAAATAGACCAATGTAACAGAACGGAAAGCCCAGAAATATACATAAATATATTATAGGAGACCAGATAAATATACTGTGGGAGACTAGAATATGTCACCCTGAAATATGCCCCTCTGGTAGAAGGATTAATTTGAGCTGATAATTTTGTGAAATAGCATACACAGGAGAGGCTCTGTAAACAAAGTGTAAGTTACTCTTTTGTAAGGGCAATTTATAT